>NC_087518.1:47077814-48277814 GCF_963921805.1 Phalacrocorax carbo | reverse complement strand
AATGTTTACTCCACAACAAAGTGGAAGTAGATGTCTTAAAATTGAGTGAAAGAAACTGAGAATTCTTCTCAACTGTTACTCCCACTGTCACGAGATTGCTTATCAGAAAATACCACAGCTAACAAACTGATCTTGCAAATCACATTTATTTCTGTCAGCAGATACCCGATATATTCATATTTAACAATGGGAAGAGTTTAACGGGAATATCTTTAAACAGTCTATATGAAGTATAACGTTAGCTAGAGCATTAGTAACACAATGCTAGCCCAGCAGTAAGGTGCGAAATAGTCAAAATCCTAAGCACCTAATAGCAAAAGCTACACAATCAGACACTGATCTGTACATCGCATTGTTAAATTATGCCCTGGCACCAGTGAAACAAAGGTTGCCTTTACTACCATTTTGTTCAACAGAAAACTGAAATAAGAATGATACTTGCAACACTAAAAAGTTACACTTCAGTCAACAGGGACTTGGCAAGACAGAAGCAGTACAGGGCATTTCTACAATGTCAACAGTCTGGCATGAACACAAGCATTGCCACAGAAAGCAGCCACAGGGTTATCATAGTTGAACACATACTGCATAAGAAGAGGTAATATCTCTTCTGATTTCAGGAGGAGAGAAATAAGAGGCAGCACGTTGGCTGTTTTGCCTGAGAAGAACTCAGGGTAACATGCACTACATTAGGTTGAGAATTGTTGGCAAAAAAATGGTGCCTGATGATAGCTGTTTTGATATCTGAGCAAAAACCATCAGGTACAAATGACAACACAGAATACCTGAGGGACTATCTGAACATCACTTCCTAGTAGGTTGTTAAAATTCAATATTGTGTTAACAATGATCATTCATTACTATTGTGTTGTTTAGCTGGGGAAGGAAGTCTGAGAGCTCTGCTAACAGCAAAATGGAGCCAGGTAGCATGTTATGCTACAGATCTCATTACCCTATGTTAATCTGTTATGACTCCATATACCAGATGATGCAGACCTCAGCTGATTTGTTTGGCTCTGAGTGATTTCTGAGCAATACCAAACTCCAACCCACAGCCTTTCCCAATATTTATTAACATCCAAACTGGCTTCGGCTGGGATGAGAGTCAGCTTATAATTTTCCAGTGAAATACATTCCACTTTGCTGCTCCAATTTATAATAGGAACAAGGGAGATGATGAGGGAAAAGAAGAACAGAAAACAATTGCTTCCAGTCATTCAAATGTTAGATTAGATAATACTACTTGTGGGCTTATAGTATAAGAAGCCTAAGTGCACAATTTTGATGTGAAACGCTTGCAAAATCTGTTATTATACTTTATTTGTCAACTATCCAGCATCACATTGATGATAATACTAATAACATAATTTCACAAGGCAAGTGGAAGTAGAGCCTCTAAGATTGACACAATTTGCAGGACTGGCAAAAGTAAAATTTATGTCACACTCCAGGAAAGTACATGCAGCTCAGACACCAGCTGCATTTTTCTTAATGTTGATTTGTCTGGTGATGAATGTAACACCGCCAAAGCCACAGAGGATGGGAGGTCACTAAAGCAATGCTGCCATTAGGGGTAGTTGCAAGCTGTAAAATATCAGTTACAGGTTTCTAAGTCTTCATTTTGTGGCCTAGTTTTCCATGGAACAAGAACATTTCCCTCAAAATATGGCACTGCCTTTATAATCAGGGACATTAGAAAAAAAATAAAATATCCTGATTTCCATCACTACAAAAGATCAGGATAATGAAAGTAAGGGTTGGATATGAATGTGGAGCACTCCCACGTCACCACACTTTGAACATCGCTCCTGCATAGTCAAAACTGCTGTCCTTGATAGTACGCTCTAAAGACTGCTACTGAAAGGCTAGAAAAGAAGTCGGTTGAACAACAGCATTGATTGTTGCCAGTCTAAACAGTGTCTGAAGACACCAGTCAGTCAGAGCAGCACGCAGAAGGGCAGCAACTAAGGGGCTACATCAAGCATTAACATCTGAATTTCATCTTTGAAAGAGATGGGGAGTGGTCTGGAGTGGTAAAAATATGTAATCTGACAGGGATGAACAGAGCTCAGTACCAGAATAGGAGAAACAAGGTAAAAAGAAAGTCTGTGAACACAGGAGAGAAAGAAACAAGCTGGAACTCAAAAGATCAGCTCAGGCCTTTTCCCCAGGCCAGGCTATCTCTACTGTCTTCCTGCAGTAGTGAAGATGCATGATGTACCAAGGTGAGCCAACCCTAGTGAAGGATATCTATCTGCCTCTAAAGAAGGGTCTAGAGATAGATGATAACAGAACTAGAAGAGTATGCTCAGTACATTTAGAAGAAAGTAGATATATTCTCTTTATGGAGAGGAATGTAGTCATCAGCCAAAGAATCCAGAGTTATATTAACTTATAAGACAAATGTTAATTCATCTGTAGTCTTACTGCTTGCACATCCAAGCCCACCTGGACTGAAAACAAGGCCTCCTCAGGGAAAGGAAGATTAGAAATCTATGCTGGTGTTTAAGTCTAAGCCTGCACATGGGATCTTAAAAAACCTTCTCAAAACATAAAACGTGTCATTCAGCCTTAAATATGCCCCCACCATGCATGCAGTACTGTTTACTCATCCTTTCTTATTACTAATTCTATTGTCAGCAGATACCACAAAGCCCACAGGCAAAGTGTCTTTTTCCCTCCCTCATGCCAGTCCAAAGCAATAGCAGATTGCCATACTCTATCAGTTAATCCATCAGCCCTTGTGGCAGATGTCTCTGTGGTGGATCTAAAGGTTCCAGCCCAGCAGATGACTCAGATTTCAGCACGCTGGGGCTTCATTTCAGCTCTATGTTTTGCTTTGAATCAACAAGATTTAAGACTTTGATATATGTGTGCATGACAAAGGAGATGATAATTAATAAGCACACCCCAGGTGGCTGGTTTTTTGTTTTCTTTTCTTTCTGGTCAGGTCTCCAGCTCACTCAGGGTACAAGGTGAATAGAGTCTAACATAGGAATTATTTGCAGCTTCAGTGACAACAGGAGATAGAAAACAGGCAGAATAGAAGAAAGATGGATGCAAGAAGACAAAAGTACAGTGTTGCAAATGAGAGTGCCTGGGAGCACTGCATCCCATCTCCACATTTTCGTTTGAGGGGGCCAAATCACTTGAAACAGATTCTTCCCAAGCAGTCAGTTGCTGTCTATTCCTTGTCTTCTAGGTCCTAAGAGCTCCAAATAACAGAAATAGTCTATCCCAGTCTTCCTTGGAGAAGGAAAGGGTAGAAATGAGGCAGTGAACTTATCAAGCCTTGGTGAATGACATGAAAAAATGCGATCCCAAGCATCTTGAATTATCTATCTCAAATGAATAGGTACTTCTGATGATATCTGTCCCTGCCTCTGTTTCCTATCCATACAAGGATAATGTATTTGTCTCTCACAGAGGTCCCCCAAATAATAATTAACGCTTCTGAAATGCTCCCAGGGTATAGCAAAGAGCAAAACAAAAAAGCCCACAAGGAGATTAACAATTCCATCCTCAGCTGAATAGCACACAGTAAATACAGGATAGGGCTGCACAACAAACAGTGAAGCTACAACAAAATGCTGAATAGCTGCTTATTATGTGAAAGTTTTCTATTTGGAGAACTCAGTGAGGCAGGGGTCTAGCTGAGAGAATAGCATAAGCCCCTATGATTAAGGGCCACAATGCACCAAGACCAAATTAAAGACCAAATATCACAATGCACATACTCAAGGGGACTGAGCTGGCACTGAACATGCTACCTAAGTTCACGCAACAAATCTCTTTAAAAGAGTGCATTTGCTTGTTGGGAAAAGTCCTGGATGGCCATGCAAAACCTGTCCTCGATCAAGCAGTTCTACTGCGCTCTCTGTCTCTGAGGTTTCACAGTATCCCAGAGATAAGGACTGTTTGGTATCTATATCCTGAGCTTGCCAGTGCTGAGCACTTGATCCCCAGTCCAAAACATTAAGCACCTGCTTAATGTAAGCACACAAGGAACACTGCTGAATTAAATCATATTGTTCACGTGTTTAAATCTAGCTGTGCATATATGTTTTATTAGATTACTTATCTAGTTCATTCTCCAGACAGCTCTCTACTTGAAGTGTGTTATCACGCCCAAGCAGAACTTCCTGGCCCCAGAGTTCAGCTGTTGGAACAGCTCATATGAACATACTTTGATGTACTTCAGACAAAAGTCAGCTGAGTTGGTTTAAACAATACTTGTTCTGAGCTATTTCTGCTAACCTGCTCCTGCATGGTCTGGGTAACCATCTACATCTATCATCTGGTGGAGAGGTGGGAAGGCAGTGATGTCTGGTATATGGGCAGGGAAGGGTACTTAAGAACAGAAATATCTTCAGCCAACAACAGGTGACCTAAAAGAGCAAGTCTCTCACTTCAGTCTCATCTGCAAGGTTGACACCACTAGAAAGAGCTGAGAATATCCCCTTACTTCACCTAGGCCAACACAATGACAGTGACTTACCATCAGGAGTGATTGTTTCAAAATCAATGACATGGAGATCAAAGGCTTCCTATTGTTCTCTGATTTCTTAACCCATCCACTCCCTCTTAAAGGCAATATGGTCATTATGGAATGTGAAACACTTTAAAACTAAAATAAGCAGGCTTTGTAAAACTCAGAAGACCAGAGAACCATAAGTATTTTGGTTTATTTTTATACAGTAGCTACAGTAAACACTCAGTCTTGGCCTGCTCAGTCCTGGAATCACTGTAGCTATGGCACTGTGTGTGTATCTCATACCTACTTCACTTATTTCTGTGTCAGTGTTCCTCCCCCCTCCAGAGTGAATTTTTTTTCAAAGGAAAACAGCTTATCTTCCGTACTGCAGCAGCAGAAGAAAAATCCTCCTATACAGCAATATTTAATATGTGGTTTTATGCTCTTATGGCAGCTAATTTTCCTTAAATGATTTAAGGGAATGAATACATCTAAAAGGCCTGCACTGAGCCATTCTGCAATAGCAACATGAAGCTAAACATCCTTTGCTTTAAACAATCCAATCTCTTGTGGGCAGCTCCTCACTGCAGATCTTGTCTAGAATGGGAGGGTTGAGGGTTATTTTTTATTACATTATTTTTCAGGGAACCTTACTTTGCATTTTATTTCATTTCATATTCCCCAGTGTGGGGACACTTCAGGTGAGGAGAGGGTGGCAGAACAGACATGTTCAAATGCATAATCCCTGATCTGTTGCAGTTTGACAACAGCCCCCCTGCAACTGGTTCACCTGTGCATGCAGCCAACCATCTATCCTGTGTCACTCATCTAAAAGTTACACTCTGCACCTGGACAGTACTTAAAAACTTTAGTAGCCTGAAGTGATTCAAAGCAGGTTTTTATTCTGGAATTCTGTCAGGAGGGGAGAGACGGATTTCTTTATCTCCAGTACTTAATAAAACCAGTCACTGCTAAAGCAGGATGGCACACGTGTGTGCCTATGGCCTCTCTCTGGGGCAGCTGGCATGTCTTCCCTTTTTGTCCCAGCACTTTGGATATGGTCTGTTCATACATAAATTATTTAGATCAGAGGGAAGAAGAATCTGGTATTGCCTGGAAAAAAACAATAATCCCTTATACTGCATTGTATTGCTAAGGGTCTCTAAAACTGTCAGAAAGGCTGGTATTGATTAGAGGATGATAAAACTAGACAAGAAGGTTTTTTTGGTGAGTAGCTAATTCACTGAGAAATGAAACTCTGGAGACCCACCTGAACTTTGCTGGTAGTTTAATAAAAAAAAAACAACATTCCTAGGTAGTATTTTTAAAAAAAAAAAAAAAAACCTGAAAATGAAATGTTGCATTTGTGTTTGAAAGGCTGCTTTTTCTTTCCGTCAGAAGGAAATGGACTGGAACTGGTTCATCTCAGGTTGATCACTGGGAAGGGTGGGAAACAGAGAGATGGAGGGGGAAAAAAAAAATATTTCCATTTCAGACCAACTCTGACCAAACATTTATTCTGATTTTTCATTTTAGCCACCATAGCAAATAAATTTGTTCTTCACACATAGGGCAGCTGGAAACTACCAGCTTTTCAAAGCTTCCCAGAAATGGGACAAAGCTGAAAAGAATTCCCCCCCCCCCCAAGAATAGTTTCATTTTACCACGGTAACTTTTAATAGTTCCAGGATTTGTTGCTTTACTAGCTAGAAGCATTGCTCTACACCCAACTTTCTTGTAATGTTTAAAGACCTCTTCATCCTTGGAAAAAAAAAACAACACTTCCTTCTCAGACAAAGCGGCCTGCATGCTCTCTCCATCATCTAGAAGGAAAATTGTCTTGCTATTTGGGGTAGGAAAGAGACGAAAGACCAGGCTGGTTGTAAAGCTCCTTTCGTTACTTTCCGTCATCAGCACTCTGATACAGCAGGGCTTAGGAGCCTTGGTCACAGGCACAACGCTAGGTGCCACATGAACAAAATAGAAAGACAAATTCTGTGCCAAACAATTAGCAGGCTAAGAAAATATTTTCCATGCAATTGGATTTCACTCCATATGCTTTATCTGTTAACCTATCTTCCTTGTACCTAAAACCCCTTCTGTACAGGTATTACTACTAGCTGAAAGATAAAAAGTCCAATTAAGGTGTGCTGGGAAAACCAGGAGTTAAATTAAAGAAGCTTTTATCCTATACACGATGTAGCCAGGGATAAGAATCCTCTTTCTTTATTAGCAAGGCAAACCAGGTCCTTTTTCACACTAACAGAAAGAAAAAAATATTAGCAAAACTTCAGGGAATTAAAGATCCAAATGCCATTTCCATAATGGGAAGTAAAAAGAAAGGACAAATACCAGGAATCCCATACCTAAAAAATGAATCTTCTATAAAATCTCCTCTTATTTTTTTGGTAGTGATTTTTTCCTACCCATCTCCATCTTCGTTCAGCAGTTTTTCTTAGGTGCCACGTTCAATAATCCTTCTGCGCTTTGATGTCAAACATTCAATAGCTGTCTGCCTCCCTCCCACTTCTCTTCTCCATATTCTCTGCAATCCATCTCCTCTGATTAGCTAAGATTTCACCTTCAAGAACACCCCTGCTTCTCTGAGTGAGCATGAGTGCATGCGTGTGTGTTTATATAATATTTGCAAATATTATCCCCCTCCTGCTCTGCACGCTACATAGCAACCCCTGCCGGAGCTCTGGATTAAACATCAATGCCACTCAGTAATTCAATTTGGGGGGCCTGCTGTTCTGAATCCAGTTCAGGACATCACAAGAGCAGCTCGATTGAATTTAGGCCCTGCTGTCAGAATTATTCCATATTTAATCTGAGCTGAACTTCATTTCAGTTGCTTTCTCCACTCTGATGCTTCCTGTGACAAAAGACACAAACGTTCCTTGATCTTATGCAGTGAGGGTGGTGTTTGCTTGCTTCTCTCTTAATTTGGTTTGCCACTGGATTAAGCCATGTCAGAGTTACTAGCATCTTGTACAACCCTGAAACAGGAGAGAGTCAGTACCTCAGCAAGTGACTGTTCTGGCATCACCTTTCCCTACTCACCGGATTGTTGTACATCTCGATGATGAGCTGTTTCACTCCGTGCAGTGTGGGATGAGCCCAAGGAGATGGATTTGCCCAGTGCCGGTTTAAATCAAACCCCATCAGGGAGCACCTGCATACACAAAACAACACAGACAAAGGACATATATGGGCTGCAGTCTCTTCTGGCTTCAGCTGAAGAATTAAGGCTATATTCTGCAGTTTATATATTTAAACAAGAGATTCTTACAGAAAAACCAAAAGCAAATGCTCTCCCTAGGACAAGGAAAGCTTGCAGCAATGGCCAGTTTTAGAAATAACATGAACAGCAGAGTATTGACCAAAACATCTTTGGTCATTCAGTCTTCTTCCCCTCCACAACACATATGCTCAATGTATACTTTGCCTTTTGCCATCTTTCCACGCTGGCACTGGAAGAGCCTGCTTGGCCTTCAAGGTTCCCTTCATAAACTGCATCACCAGGCCTTTACTTTACTTTGCTTAGTGAAGCCTTGACTCAGCAAAGCTGTTAAGAGCATTGAAATCAATGGCCACTAAGTATGTGTTTAAGGGATTTAAAGCATAAATGTAACTGTTCCATTAACCTAGGGCCTCAGTCTCTTTCCCTCCTGCAACTGCCTGCACAAAATTTAGCTAAACAAGACACTAAGTTAAAATGCTTATTGGCCATCAAATCTTGTGGGCGTTGGAGCATGTATGCCACCTTGGCTTCTTCTTCCTGCCCTGACTCATATCCCTCTCAGTGCATTGCCTTGAGTTTGATTCTGCTGCTCCTAGTCCCATTGAGTAATAACCCATTCTTAGTGAAGTCCCACTGAAACTCAATGAGATGTTGGCAAAGTGAACACAGAAGAAATTTAAAAGCTGGAAGTGGCACAAACAGGAAGGAGAAATCATGTCGCTTGCCTACCACAGAGACCACCTAGACAATCTGTGGCCAGTGATACAAGCATGGAGAGAAGTTCCTTCTGTCACCTCAAGCTGAGCTTGGGACGAGAGGACCGTGAGTAGATCTTGTTCAGGAATTCTATGAAAGACCACAGAAATAATAACAGGCCAGGCAGAGATGCAACTTCCTCTATATTTATAAAACAAACAAAAAAATCAACCTCACTGCTAAGCGATGAATCTTCTTGAGAAAACTAGAGCTTTCTTTGATGCCTGGTCTATTATGAGAATGTCTATTCAGCCTTGATCTTTTAAACATGCAAACAATAGAGATTCACTCCAGTAGCACTATCCTTCAACAAAAATTCTAAGAATCTGATAACCGAAAGACATAAGTTTAATTGGCAAAAGGAAAGGAAAATGCCTCACTTCTCTAACAGCTGAAACAAATGATTGCATACATCAAACCCAAATAAAAACTAAGACAGGTGAAATGTTAAGAAAAGGGAAGGAATGAAACCAGAGGATCAAATTCATTTCCAAAAATGATGAATGACTATTTTTCCTGTGAACCAAAAACCACAAAGTTAATGGGACATTCTTCCCTAAAAATCCATAAGGGAAGCTAAGCAGGCAGGAGCTGCCTTGCTCCTTGGCCTTAGACAACCCAACTATCAAGCTGTCTGGGAGTTCAAACACCCAAGGGCCAGCTCTGCAGCTCCATCGCTGCTGACTTGGTGTACAGATGAGCCGCATGGCTTGCTGTGGTGGAGAAAGCCACCTCCTTGTCTTGGTGGTCACTTGTCTGCCTGTCTAGAGAACAGATGGATTTCTTCTCTGGACACTCCAACAGCTATAATTCCACAGACGACTCAGAGGTGTCGCCATCTCACTATAAACCAAAACACTTAAGACTTCTCTCTCTTTTTTTGTCTTCATGTAAACTCTCTTCAGTCAGTTCTACTAAATGCTATCTTCTTTTGAACTCACAGACATCGATATAAAATCAGAAGTACTTCCAGCAACACAGGTGGAGCTACACTGGGATACAGCTGGTATAAAAGCAGAATCACAAGAATGAGATTTTCATTTAATAAACACAAACTGTGGCAGTCATCATGAGTCCTACTGTATTTTGGCACAGTTCCCAAGAAAACAGGGTTCTCACTCTACAGGATAACTTCTTTAAGAGATCAGAACCTGAAATCATATCCCCTTACATAGTTAATGTGCCCCATTTACTTTTCAGTTTAAGAATATTTAAAAATAATAACACTACAGAAAACAAGTATATTTTGATTCTATTATGGTCATCTCCAAAGCACACTGAAGTGGCCAAGATACAGAGCACCGAAAGCAAATTTTAAATTCAGACATGGGTTGTCAATATTAAGTTTGGGACTTTTTAGATAACTTTATATAAAGTCATCGCTATAGGAAAGAGAAGTGAGCAATATCTAATTTCTGTAAGATAGTAAGGCATCATGGTTTGCAATATTTGAATTTGCCATGAATGTCTGGTTAGTGATGAATATCATAGTTCATTTCAAGCAACAAGAACGTTTGAAAATAGATGTCTTGACTTGAGAAGACCTAACAAACAGAAGGAATCAATGCTTGACAAACAAGTTATTCATTTGGGAAGCTCCTCTGAGCTCTATTTAATAGGAACCCAAATTAATTTCCAAATACCATTTAGCTAGTCTTTGATGTGGTATATCACATCTTTATCAATGTAACAACAATTAATTATCTGATGTAGGCATTACTATTTCTTTCCAGTCTGGGAATGGTGTGAATTTTCTTTTTTTTTCTCCCCCATTTTTAAGTCTTTTTAATTTCTTTTTTGCCTAAAGACAAATTTGTATCTACCACATTCTGTCTTTATTCATCTGTTGCAAACTTGTGGTCTCTCTAAGGAAACATCAAGTTGTGTTTCTTGGTACTTCAGATTTGATTATTGACTCTATTACATGTAGAACTGTCTCCCAAAGCTCACGTATATCAGGACATGACCAAAACATACGGTAAGAGTCTCCCACATGCCTATTACAGATCCTGCATTCGTTATATTCTCTTGCTCCCAGATGATGTGATCTCCCTCATGGCTAATACCTCCAGTGCAAGAACTTGAACAGCATAACTTAAAAATTGCATCTTGCACTGCTTTTTAATTCCCCTTACCATTCTTAAACCAGCTCATTTCTAGTACACATTATTTGCTATTTCATTGCTTAACTGCTTACCTGCTGCTTCAAGCACCGGGTAGGCAAAGTAAAAATGTAGGTATAATCTGGAAACAGCAGCTTTACAATGGGAAACAACTGTGTTCCAATGTAGTACAGGATATTTCAACATTTAAGACTGGCTTCCTCACTCAGACTGCAAGTGTTGTCATTGGTTTCAGTACAGTTTCTCATGTGACTTTAAGTGTTCCCCAGGTTCAGAAAAAGCCTCCAAATCTGTTCTATACAGATTAGGTTCATTTTGTGTAGTAAATAAACTAACGTGTTCAGTACAAAAATAAAAAGGGGAAAACCCTGAATTATATCAAAGGACTCTTTAAGGATGATGTTTGAAAGGTGATATGGAGGAGAGCAAAACAGGAGACATTACAGACTCCAAGAGGTGCAAGGGAAGACAAAAGCAGCTTCAAAATCAGTGAGTGTTGGAGCAGATGAACATTTCCAGAGTAAGGGCACTGGAGAATACCCCATTCCATGAGGTTTAACAGCCATACCCCTAATGCTGTTATAAGCATGGCAGGTAATATTGACATGGAGCCAGATAAGAAAGATGTGCTGGCACAGACTCTCACAGGTTAGAAAAAAAGTATAATCAGAAGTAGGTGAGCTTTCTACAGCAAGCAAAGTAGCACACTGCTACTGTTATCCAACTGTGGTCTTCATTCATACTGTGATAACCTAGGTTGTGTGTCAACATAGTAACTGCCACCACAAAAAATGACATGTATAGAATTTAAAATATTTAACCTGTTATCAGTTGTTTGAATTTTGGATTATGCTTCTTAGGGTTTGCTAGATATACAGACCACATACTATGTTTCTGCTTTCTGCTTTGATTGACTGCACATTTAAATCAGGTTCTGTGATTATACTAGTTCTCCAGCCTTTTTTATAAAATTTCTGTTTTCTATAAGTAGATAAATTTATTACAGTGTTTATAAATTTTCATAAACACAGTGCAAATTCAGTCAAAGCAAATGAGTTTCAAAACTGAAATGGAAACTGAAACATTTTGCAGTATGCGTCCCTCCCTACTTGGGAGACAGCCAGATCTCAAGAGGTTACCAGCTCAACTCAGTAAATCCAAAGATGTTCCGACCAGCATTCAGCTTGCTGGGCAACTACCTGGACAGAAAACTCCTTGCCTCTGGGGGCTTAACTCATTACTGGTTTTAAGGATTTCTTATGCAGCCGCTTTACTGAAAACATCCTCATCCCTTTCTAGAACTGAGGAAGGTTTACTACCAAGGCCTATGCTGGGCTTATTTTTAGGGCTCCTTCCTATTCTTTCAAGTTGTGCCTCTTCTTTCTTGAATCTCCAAGTTATACAAACCTCCAGGAACTCTGCCTTCCTTTCACTTCAGTTGTCCCTCCCCTGTTCGTTTTTCCTACTATGTGAGTCTAAGTCTCTCACTAACAGACCCATTTCGACAAGGTGAGATATGGAGAATAATGGAGGAAAGGAGTTAAAGAAATCCTTTTTCATGGCATATGATTTATTACAAAAAGAACTCTACACTCTTCCCTTCAGCTTTGTAAGGTTGCGTTGGTTCATTGGATCAGTACCAGGTGAATCTCCAGATAATACTGCACACAAAGCCAGGGAGTTCAAATCCACAAATGGCAGTACCAACAGGGTTAGGATTTGAAATTGAAAAGGTAGCGGGGGGAGGGGATGCACTCCTTTTTTCTTTTCCTCAGGCTTATTGCAATAAGAGTGGAGACAGAGGGTAATTGGTCTCTATTGTTGCACTTCTTCGAAGCAACAGTTATAGCAAGAAACTGCTGTGAGACTGCAGCCTGCAATATCATGCAGGAAGAGTAGGTGTGCAGTATGAGAGAGTGAATACAAGGGCAACACATGGAAGACTTCTTCTCTTAATAAATATATCATTTTAAACCTGTTATATTCATGACATTTTACAAATCAGCTCTACACCTGCCGTTGTTGAAGTCTGAGTCTTCATTAGTGTGTGTTTCACCGTTTGGGTGCTTGGGGTTTGCGATTTATGCATTTGCCTATTATTCATTAAAGAGGATTCATTCAAGCCCACCTATTCTAAGGCAATTAGGTAGCAAGACATCCTAACACCCCAGCTACAGAGAATCCCCCCTCCCAACTCTCTCTCCCCCTCCCCAGCTTTCTGCATTTTTAATTTAGAGCTCTGGAAACCTTCACAAAGGCTATTTAATATAACCACTGCAGTGTGCTCCAGGCAGAACACAAGTGGCCATACAGAGCAGAACAGCATTAGCTCCCAGAAACCACATGGTGGAGTAAATGTTTACAGAATGAGCACTGCATGGTGTACTGACATAATTTTAAATAGTACATGACGGTTAAAGATGTGTTTCTCCATTTTCTGTGTAAACAATGTTAAATAAGAATAAACACAAAGAGATATTTTCTCCTTCTGATGAATACATGCATTTCTCAGAGCTGGTAATAGAAGTTACAGACATATGCACCAAGGAGAACACACATCCCCACCTAGCACGGGCAGACTCCCTTCTCTAATCTTCAGGATGTATCGCAATTCCAGTATTTAACTCTCCCTACACACCTTAGGTCCTCAGTAATGCCAGAATTCATAGGCACAAAGCAGAATGCTGGGAATAAAAACCCATCCCACAGTTAGGAGAACTGTCCCATGAGTGTGCCTGGGATGTAAGATGGTAAGATTCTATCACTAGCATAGCTCATCCCTGTGGCTAGCATAGGACTCAACCCTCCCCTGCATGTTTTCCTGCGGAGTGCCCGGCCCAGTTTTCAGATTTTCAAGTGACAGGCTTTCCAGCACATCCCCTGGGAGGCAAGTCACAGTTTAGCAAAGTTCTCCCATAGGAAGTGCATGTCTGGTCCCACGTGTGGATCTCTCCGAATGAGTGTTCTGCAGGAGCAGGTCTCGTCTGTCCTGCCCCTGTAAGGTGTTCTCAGGACTCCCACTCCCAACTGCACGACTGCACGCTGACTCACTGGCATGTCAATCTTGCGCACCCAGATGCTTTAACCAAGTTACTGAGAACACCTACGGTTCTTCCATTTTAAAGCCTGATTCATTGTTTAACCTTCCAAAACCAAACATATCATTGACTTAATGAGAGGAACACAGCAGACAGTGGGGTTTTTCCAGCTTTTGGATCCCCAAAAATTTCCACTGCAGGCATTGACCCTTCAGAAATTTCATGTACAGAGACCACAATGCAGTATTTTATGAACTTTCTTTCCTGATGATATCCAAAAGCCACATGCAACTTATGGATAACAAGCTGTAAACCACTGAGAAAGAGAATTTTAACTTCACACATGCTTAATTTACTGGACTTCCACCTCTGAGAGTGCTGTCAAGAGGTCAAGTTCCTCTAGGCCCTCCTGCCCAGTCTGCCTGACACTTCCACACAATGCCCGAACCCTGTGTCCTTACAAACCTTTCCCTTCAGACAGGCAGACCTTCTTTAAACAATTTGTATTTCTTTGTCATTCTACATTCCTGGAGGTGGAGGTTTTGTGGAGATAACGTAAAGTCGTCACAGCGGTTCACAGAAAACAGCTAATATACACGTAAGCATTTCTGGAGACGTGGCTCATCTTGAATTATACTTTTGTTTCCACTTCTTCCCCTCATCAGACTATGCAACAAATCCAATATGCAACACACCTCACAATTATCAGCGAATACTCCAGCTATTGTAGAAAGACACTCCTGCACATTACAACATATATTTCATATACTTCTTGGCAGATGAAGCTAGCAGTCTTGCTTAACCTACTCACCTTCAGGCAAGAGGAAAGGAGTGTCATGTTCCCTGTAAGACCAGCACTATCTGAACACCCTCAAAAGACAGTTCAGCTGTTACTATCAGACCTATTAAACACAGAAAGCTGCAAAGGAGCCAACCTTAATGCCACAAAGGTGAGCTCTCAGAAGTTTGGATATGCCACAGCTGCACAGGTACATACAACCTTCATTCAGCCCTGTGTCTGTCATTATTATGACACAGCCTTTAACTACAGGGGCACAGGGTGTTTCTTCCACACGGCTCTTACTTTTTTCTGTGCACTGGATCAACACTGTTCATTAATGAGTGGATTATTCAATATTTCGGCTTTTCCTTATTGCTCAATCTGCAGCCCTAGGCTCCTGCTTACTGCATGCTACTCAGAGCCTGCTCTGAGGACAGAGCTATTTAGTTCTTCATGGCTTTTCTAAAGTGCTTAGCACTGCAGGAGACAACTGCTTTATAAACACTGATGGACTAATTTTCCCAACAGCGCTGGTACAAGAGGGGACCACATTGTCCCCAGTTCATAAAAAAGCAATTGGGACAAAAAGTGACGTACATTAGAGACACATGCTAATTTGGGCCACTGTATCTGAGAGGCCGAGGGCAGGATTTTTGTTTAAGAGACCTTAGATTTGTATAGCACATAGCATGTTCAGCATCTAACTTACTCTGATTTGAGCCGAAGCTGACTGTACTCAAGGCTTCTCCAGATGTGATGCCAAAATGGCAAAGTGAGTGAATAGAATATTAGAAACATCCAAGTTTGTGGAATTAGCACAGTTGGAGGTTCCTATAAAATGGTAACACATTACTGGATCATGAACGGGGTTTGGGTGTTTTTCAGTAATACCTTAATTCAGCAATTTTGCTTGGCTTTGCATCCCAATGAAGCTGCATTCAACTGTGTCTGAGAACCTGCTGTAATATGTGGTGGTGAAGGTTAGCGCTGCACCTGATAGTGCCTTTACTCTCCTGAACAGGATTAAATGATTACTCCAGAACATCACTTATGAAAGGCCGTGATGCTGCACACATATTCTCAATAGGTAATGCCAAAACTCAGCCAGTAGTAGTCCATCTCCATCATCACAAAGGCCTTTTCCTGTCTGATATCCTGAAGTGAGTGTTTGACTTGATACCAAAACTGTCAAGATGTGTGCTATTCTGATGAGACAGAAAACAGAAAAGAAACACTGGACTGGCAAACTGCTGGGTGAATACTAACTAGCAAGGCTTAACTGGCCAGCACTGGAGAGCACGATTGCTGGCTTCCTTTTATAACTACGTTTGCTAACAGGCTCTAACACAGTTAGGTATTTCTCACTCCCATACCCAACCAGAATATTGATTGTATTCCTGCATAATCTTACTATGTCTGTAAATCGTTCACCTTGCAAATGACTTTTTGGATACATAAGTATCCATCTATTTTGGATTGGTGGGAGAAAAGGCCCCTTTTATTGTCTCTGCAGTGTTACTCAACCCACACATGTTGCCTGCAAGCAGCCTACCCCTGCTTCATTAGTTAGCATGTGTAATTTTCATCAAAAGTTAGAGTCAGGGATATGTCCATTAGCCAGGCACTCCAATACAGTCCCTTTACCCCTAAGTGAAAAATTTACAATTGTATGGAAAGTCCTAAACAAAACCCCAGGTCTCATAACATTATAGGAGAGGGGAAAATGACCCAATGGTTCACTTAGGGCGACAACATGAGACTGTTAAGACCTCTTATGCAATGTAGGGAAAAACTGGAATGCCTCAGTTTTTCTGTTATAAAAATAATTATATTATCAAGCCTCCATGCTGTTTTGAGAGGAAATACATGAAGGATTATGAAGTACTTTAGTGCTACAGTGATGGGGATATATTAAGCTCTACATGGATGGAGATCAAGTGATTTATGGAATCACAGAAATTTTTTCTGACAGACCCTGAATTTTGGTGAGGTTCACTTCCAGCAAGATTGCACTACTTCACACATAACCAACACTTCTGAAATGTCTGTAAGAGCAATAAGATATTCCAGTCCATTTTATGAGAGAAATTCTCTGAGGGTTTGGGTGGAGAAGGGGGATTGTATGTGGCTGTTTTGTTATCAGTGAACATTTCCTCTAAACTAAGTAAAGATATTCTCCTCTCAAATGTGTCTCTATTCTCACTTTAATTTTCAAGGTCATCTGGCTGGGTGTGTTACATATCACTGTCTAATTAAAGAGATAAGGTTAACCTTATTCTATTTGATTGTTTTGGTACCTGTCAGCTGACTACTCTGCATTAACAAAGGGACAATGTGCCCAAGTCAGTTAAAATCAAAAAACAACCCAAACAAAAACCAAACCAAAAAACCCAGACCATTTTGTCTTTGGAAACTCCACCAGAAACTCTGAGCATGATGCAAATGTTCTTCCCATAATCACTGCTATGATAAAATAACAAACATTTCATAGCAGAAATAATACCAGTGTCTTGTTTGTCACATAACATTTCAGAAGATGGCAGGCAAGCTATAAAGCCCTGATCTGTCTCTGATTGCAATCAATAAAAAGCCCAGATGCTTTCAAAGGGAGTTAAATCAGGCTCAGATATTTTCCAATCACTTGTTAATTTAAGGGGCAGAGTTTCATGATCAGAGCTTCACTGAGTAGTATTGCTTCAGTCCAAACAACACAGAGAACGAGGAACTATTTGACAGCATGGTGGTCTCTGTTCCATTACCAATTTCTACCTCAAATCACTTAGGCTTTATATTTCCCACCAATCCCATCTGTTAAGCACACTCTACGCCCTAGAAGGCAAGGTACCTGGCAAAGATATATTTCTCATCATACTCCATGACATGTCCCCTTACTAACTCAAAACAATGTATGAGGGGATTTGGTGCCATCACACGAGATATGGATCAGTTGTCTGACACGGATGCTTGTCCGATGCAGAAGAATGGGAATGTAAAGCATTCAAACTGTAACTTCTATCCATCACTGCAATGCACCAGCAGAATGTGATTTGATACCAAGCCAAGCTGAAACTACACATTTTGATTCCGGAGCACTGAAACATCTCATTGCAATGAATAATGGTACAATGAAAGATTAGTTTGAGAATCCTGATGAGAATGTTAGATCTGAAAAATTTAAACCTTCATAGATTTGGAGCATTTTCTTTTCTGTTGTTATTATCCCTCAAAAATAGGCACTTGGGGGGTAAAAATGGTCAGAAAAGCAATTTTTGTCTAGTAGTTAATAGAAAATTTTATTATTATATACTTTTCTGTGATGTGTAGAAGAATGTAACAATTACTGAAGCCATGTAACAGTTAAAGAAAGGAGGTAAGGATGAAACACCATGCTAAACTAAATCTTCAGGTAACTGTTATACAGGCGGACTAGGAAAGAGTTCAGGTGGAAGCTGATCTTAGCATCCTTCTTATCTCATTCCATACATTTAACTTACTTAATCAAAAAAAGCAGCTGTGTTGCCTGAATGTCCGTGAATGAAAGATTTTTTGTCAATCTAGTTACTTGAATTAAACCTGCGTTGCAGAACTGGTCTTATTTTCTTATGTAATCCTTTGAGGCATCGTCCAATATGAAATTATGTCATGCCACTGGACTTGGCTTTATACATCTCTTCTCATCCTTAGATACTTCACTTTCAAACTTAACTGTAGAAGGCCGAGAACTCCATAATTGTCAGAGACATGAGTACACTTCAATTAGACTTCATTCTAACTGTATCCCTCTGGCATTATGGCCTGTATTATTTTTTTAGTGAACCCTCCTTTCAATTAGTCTGAAATTACTGATTGATATTAAAGTAGGAAGATACACAGGTACATTAAAATCTTGTAAGCAAATTGAAACAAAAGAGCTCAACCATATATTGTTTCACTGGCAACCATGTACAATGTCACTCAAAAAGTAAAGTGAATAGGTAAAGCACAAGCCCAATATTACTTTAGCCAAGTTTTATAGGGAAAATTATATTTAATCCAGTAGCACATCTAAGAAATTCTTATGCCTGACACTGTCAGCACCACAAGTGCAGATTCAGCCTATGTCATCCTCTGTTGAGATGGTGAATGTTTTACCTATTCTTTTAAGCACATTACACGTGAAATGAAGGATGCCATGGCAGTGGAAGAAAATTCAGTGCAAGGTCATCTCATGGTTAAAAAGTACAAATGCTCATGTGCTTGTGTGTGCTGCAGCACTCAATACCTTTTGCTTTTCCATGCCGGTTGTTGTCAGAGTTCCATTTCCTCACCACATCTGCGCTAGAGCAACAGAAGTGCTACCTTTCAGTCTACCTTCCTAAGAAAAGAAGACTTGAATAACCATACTGATCATGCACAAAAGTGTGGTTTTGCCTGTCTGTCCTTCTCTGCTTGTAGTCCATCTAAATTCTAAACCCACTGGCCAATTTTTACTCAGTTTCACAGAAAAGGACATAATGGTAAAGAGGCTTATATGTACATATAAAACGTGTGTGAGCATGTGTGCATAAGTGGAAAAGGTCAGGCTTAGGGAAGGA
The DNA here is from genome assembly GCF_963921805.1 of Phalacrocorax carbo. NCBI lineage: Eukaryota > Metazoa > Chordata > Aves > Suliformes > Phalacrocoracidae > Phalacrocorax > Phalacrocorax carbo. The sequence goes on along the minus strand of NC_087518.1, from coordinate 48,258,824 downwards.
GATGCATTTAAATCTGTTTTGTAAGTTCAGCTGGTCCTGAGCTCTGCTCTTCTCCCTGTGCACATCTAAGTGGATGAGAGATGAAGTACAGTGACCTGGCAGTACCATGAGAATTGGTCCCCACAGACAATCAGCAATTTACAGATGTCAGAGAAATTGGAATTTTGAGAGGAGTTTTTGGTGAGTTTTGGGCTTTTTGCGTGAAACAGATTCCAGCAGATATGCCTGGCACTAGAAATCACTTCCTCCTGTCCCGGGATTCAGGCTCCATGCAGGAGAATGTTGCACTCATTTCAAGCAAGGCTGTTACTGTAAGTGGGTTAAGCTGTACCATGTCCAGCTGAAACCAGAGAGGAATTTAGAGATCACAACACATAACATCTAAATCCTGTCCTATAGCACTGGAGGGGGAACACTTACCATTTGACTTGTCTCCTTTTACTTAAAGGAAGCAAGGCTGATTAGGTCATGCTGTTTGTGCCTGTCCCTGTTACACTTCAGTAAATTTTGGGTCAACTGGTGACCCTCAACCAAATTTGACAATAACTTCAAAGATTTTCAGTTCCAGTAAGTTCTATGAAGATAGGCAGCTAGGCAGAAGAGAAAGAAGCATATCCTATGAACATCTCCACTGAAAAGATTATATAATGAAGTCAATCTTTATTAGGCAATAGAGAATCCACATGGGGGAAAAAATGCTCCCACTGTATGACTTTTTATCCGTGGAGATTTTCAAAACTTGACTGTAAAAAGCACCAAGTAACCAACATAACACTGAAGTTAGCCCTGCTGTGAGAAGGGACTTGGACAGAAGACTTCCAGAGGTCTACATTAATCTTATTCCTATAATTCTATGAAAGTCTCAAATATAGGGAAAGTTTCAATTGCTGCTCATACCTCAGTAGACACTAGAGAATGCAGCTGTGGGACAGCAGACTTCACAGGCTCATGGAATGACTTATTTTTCTTTATGCACATTTGCAGCCTCACACAGTTCAGCACCCTTGAGATAAAATCCTATAGCAAAAATGTACAATGAATGAGAACATATATGAGTGGGAAGTGGAGGAGCAAACAGATTTCAATTTCAAGCTTTCATGGCTTAGCATAAACAAACACGAAACAATTCATCCTCAGAATATAGAGGTGGGAGGGGGATATTGACAGTGTCCTCTAGACACACAGGGAGACTGAGAACTAGGAGCCTGTAGCGAAGAGAACATTTCAAAAACTGTTTAAAGCCTTAGGAAAGTTAGAAGCAAAGATAAAGCTTGCCTGATTCATTCACTGCGGCTGTAACAACAATTCTTTTCATATATTGCTACCCCCCAGATTGTCAAAATTAAGCCAGGTCTGTCAAATGTTGGTTTCTCCTTAACAAAGACAACCTTTTGAAATCTCAGTTAAATTCCAAATGTGTGAAGAGATTTTGGAAAAGTAAGAACAGTCTAATAACTTTCTAAAGGAAGCCACAGAAATAGCTTCTAAAGAACTCACACTGAGCTAAGTCTCTTTATGAGCCTGTAAAGTTTTTTTAAATTGTGTATTTCCCCCTCCTTTATTTTTAATGAATTTATCCTCTGCCTGCATCCAAGCTGACATGGGACTAAAACTCAAAATACTCATCTAAGATGGGGCCCCGTTTCTACACCTTTTAGATGACAGACAGTGCAACATTCTTGTAGTGGTTATGAGGTGATTAGGGAGATGGCTTGCTTCTGTTACAGATTCTTATAGACACTCATTTGAGCTGCAAATGGACAAACACAGTTCATCCTCCCAGCTGATTTGCCCATTAGCTTGCTGTTTCCCACAGTAGCAAAAGCAATGATTAACTGCGTAGATTGTTGCTCACTGCTTTAGCACCGGCAGTGCCTCCCATGGTAAGTCTATTTCAAAGCATTGCTGCCAAAAACGAGTAATGCTAGTTCAGACTACACCCCTAAGCCTCTAAAACCACTGCTTCTGATATGATGAAGCAAAGTACCAGTCCTTGTTTTCCCAAGTCATCCCACAATGTCATCTTCCTGATGGGATTCAGGAATCAGTCCCTTCAACTATTCACTGCCCCAAGAAGTACTTCAATATTTGGCAGGCAAGACAGAAAACTATTCAACAGTCCTGCCACCTAGTTTGTTCAAGCTAAGACTAGGATCTGAGTGGTGTGGCCTCCACTGTGGATGGATTTAATTCTTTGATTTTGGTAGTTAGTGCTCCCACCTTCGAGTATTTCAGAAGCTGACTCTTATTCTTCCTCCTGACAAAAAAATTCAAGGCAACTTACTTGTAAGGTTCATGAAATGCGATTACTGAAGGCATGTAGAGAAAAGAGCAATCCACTGCCTTCAAAATCAAACCATTCCTCTACATTGGCTTGACCTGAATTCCTGTGGTATCCCTGAATTCCTGTGGTATCCCTATCTGAAACTCACAGGGCAGAATTAATAAAATAAAATAAACTTTGACAGTAGTGAAATGGGTCACACCCTGGCCATGCATGTGCTTGAAAGAGAAGATGGAGGTAAGCAAATTTGAGGCTTAGAAAATTAAGTAGCTCACCTGTAATGGAAGCATATGGAAAGAATATATGGCCAGGAAAAGAGGAGGTGAAAATTACTTTCTCCACTTTAAAATAATATTTATTGAAGCCTGGAAGACAAGAACTGAGGCAAAGAAAAAACCAAAACAAAACAGCCCAGAAGAGCTCTGAAAATCCAATCACTCCCATCAGCCTCTGGAAAATGGATAACCTATGCATGGTGTGATTGAATTTCTCTGTTTCATCACCCTGGTGGTAGCATCTTGTATGAAACTGTGGTTTATGAATTGAGTTTTGAGAGGGATCTGGGAGAGCAGGAGTTATACTAATCTAATCAGGATGTGACAAACACATGCATCAAAATGTGGCATTGTCAAGATCCAGAAGCCACTTAATTCCAGAAAGATTTTAAAGTTGGGAAAGCAGTTTTGGCAACAGGATTAGAAATTAGGAGAAGGAAGATGAAAATCCAGGTGAAGGAAGATAACACAATTTTTTTTCAAAATATCCTTTCAAAATTTAGGCCATGTTCCTACATGGCTTCTGACTAACTTCTTATACAAACCTATGTTTTGTTCAAATGAAGGATACAGGTGCCTTCTTCCATTTATTCCACCTATTTCCTGAACATATGGTATAATGGACTGAAAGATACTCGAACTGAGATAAATAACACCATAGTAAAACCCATAAAACCCATAGGATAAAACACCACACAACATTCTGAGCAAAACATCCTAACAAAGCAGGTTAAATATAAAAATAACATGCTAATATCATTGCCACACAGCAAAGAAAGAAACATGCTAATGCCACTGCCACACAGAAAAGAAAGCAAGATTCATGAGATTGCTTTGTAATGGCTCCTAAACAAAAGCAGTGCACAGAAATAGTCCATGACTGTCAATAACATGAGACCAGATAGGAAAGCATGTGCATTTAGGAGAGATGACATCAAACGCTTCCTTCAAAAGAAAAAGAACATCACAATCACTTTGTATTTCCCTGGACTCAGCTTGCATTTCCTATCTAAATACTGAAGATAGCTTCACAGGATAAGTACAGATTAGCAAAAATATTCAAGGTGATTGAATGGATTAGTATTATTGTTTAGCACAATGCAAGGTGATAGAAAAATTCACAGAAAGGAAAGATCTGATACCTGGACAGCCACTTGAAATTATGCAGCTCACACTCTGAATTTTTACATTTTTTGTCACATCATCAAGTGTCACAGTAGATGCCTGAAAACAGTTCCAACTAAAGAGTGAGATTTAAAGCTGGGGATCTTGAGCAACAGGTGGAACAAAAATTCCTAAGTAAACTGCTATCTTGTTTGTCACACAAATAGAAAATCCATGTTAGTGCCAGAGGCAAAACCAACATGTTCTAACACACTACACACAACAAAAAAATCTGAAGAAGCATTTGTCGGGGGGAGAGGGGGAAGCAAATAAAAAGAATTTAAATCCGTCTAGAAAAGTCCAAGTTGTGTTAAGAGGAATCCATTAAATTCATTAAATCCCAGTCAGGTAGAAAGCATAAATGCATGGCATCATCACCATTCTGGCTACTGTAATCACGTCCAGCAGCTTGCTCTGTTTTCCCCACCCTCATAAAGATTCACGCTTTAGTTACAGGTTTACTGATGTGTTGTGTTCCCCTTAGGTCACAAGAATGCAATACCTTATGAAACAGATAGACTGTTTCACGGCATGACATGGCTATTTGGTTTATTCTAGGTATCCAACATTAACAGAGTGAAGCTGAGGTCAAACTATGAACAATTCCACATAACCTCTAATTAGGGATGGAGATTTTGCATTCAGACATTACAATTCTACAGAGTTTTCTTTGTTTCCAGAACCAAAGACTTTGTACTTCAAGAGCTAAATCAAATCCCCTAAAATTCAGACATCTACGGTTTGCTTTACAGTGAGGTTCTTGGAGCATTTCACAGATATTAATGAAATGTCCTCCAATGCTTCAGTGAGGCAGGTGCATAGCATTAGTCTCACTTTGCAGCTAAGACGACCGAGAAACATAGGGAGATTGAGTGAATCATCCAAGATCATTCTGGACTTGTCTGACAGAGTCATAAATAGAAATCAGGACTCTGCAAAAAGTAAATAAATCACCTCCCCCCCTTGGAAGAACAGCAAAATATTTTGTTAATTTTAACTGCATGCATCCTTCCATGCTTCTGGGTTACAGCCAGGAAAGGAAATATCAATACTCTGAGCAAGGTCATTCCCACAGAAAGTCCAGGCAGACCTTCAGCCATAAGTAATGTGTGCAAAAACTGCATATCCTCGCAAGAATTTCATTTGAATGTTTAAGATTCAAGATACCAGTATAAGGATTTGATATATCTCAATAAGCAGTATTTATCTGCAAAGAACCCCAGTTCCAAATTTACTTATGTTTTCTCATAGGTGATTACTGAGGCAGAAATAAACAGCCAATGACATTCACCAAGTGGACACAGGACAGCTAAATATGCCAGGTTAGCAAAAGGAACTTGCCTTAGACTGGAACAGGCACCTTTAGCCAAGCTAAAAACAAATTAGCGTTGATATTTCTCTCTCAGTGTAGCAGAACAGCTTAACTGGTGTATGTGTGGGGGGAAAATGAATAAACCCAAATTGCTCTGCTTGACCAAAGCACTACAGATACCTCCCCACTCCTAAGAATGCAATATTCAAGCTTAACTGGAAAACTTAAAATATATTATTTGGGCTAAAAAGGCTGTTTGCTTTTTACTTCTCTTGACAGTTTTGACAAGATGACTATCAGATGGAAGTTCAGCGATAGATGTAAAGGAGAAAAAGGCCAATTACCAACTTTTTTCTCCTTCAGAAATATTTGAAACTGCTTCCCACCAATGAAAAGTACATAAGCATATAATTGAAAACTGAAAGGTAGCTTACCTGAGGCAATCAGCACAATAATTGGGACAATTCTCAAACAAAAATATGTCTCTCCAAATTTGTGTTCATAGCTCTTCTGACGTCCCCCCACCCCTTGCATTATAAGTCAGGACTTCAATTTGCTAACTCTTGCTTTCTCCGCACTGGCACAAAAGATGCTCTGCAGCCATCTCTGTGGCTATACTCCTCAGCAAACTAGGATCATTAGCGTGGCTAACAGTTTTCCCAAAATAAAAAAAAAAAAAGTATTAACATTGCAAAAACCCGAAGTCCTGCTGCAATAGGGAGCATTTGACTTTTATGCATCCTCTGTTGCAAGAAAGTGACATTTTGAGACAAAGTCTGACATGACAAAATTTCTTTCGCCCTGCTTGCTTCTTTCTCCACTGTGCCATGCTACTTGCTCTAATATTTGAGCAGATAACAAGAAATTTTGAAAAGAAGATAAATCTTTAAACTTAAGGGACTGAAGGAGGTACTACACAGAGTAACAACCAGCCCTGGACACAATAGAATGTACACCTTAAATAAGACTAGAGTGGTGGGCAAAGGTGGGGGGAAGAGGGATGATGCAAAAGCACTATGACTAATGGCAACAAATGTGTTAGATTCACAACCCAAGGAGACAGGTAGTGGTGGTGGGGAAGATGTATAAAAGCAGTTGATCAGTTATCAGGATAAGAAACTAAGGTCTGAGAAGACTAAAATATAAGGGAGTGATGAACATCAAGATGAGAATAAAAAGGATAAATGTGTAAGGGAGGAGCTGCTGAGCACACAGTCGGTCACAAAAAGGAGAGAGTGCCTAACCAGAAGACAGAGGCATTCAGAGTGGCCAGAGCTTACTGTGTCACTGTTTATGATATACGAAGAATGGGAGCAATCACAAAGTTTGGCTTCTGGATCAGTTTCTGGAGCATCATCCAAGCTTAGCCCACAAATGTAGTTGTTTTCATCATAACACATACAGGATTCCCAGGCAAAAATGTGACAAATGGGTAAAGTTGTGTTTGGAAGTATCTCAAAATTAAAAGAAAGAAAGATGGAAGGAGGAAGCCATAGAGAGGGGAAAAAAAAAACCCAAACCACACACAAACCAAAAACAAACCACCAAACAAAACCCAAGATATTTAACAGATCACTGAGACCAGTATATGAATGCCAGCATATGGCAGTAGCTCATCACAAACAAGGCAAATAAAGAGACTGTTGGTTTAGTCTTCTGTAGCAATTCTCATCTTGTGAGAAAACACTCCGGTGCTAATAAAGAAACAGACTGACCATTCATGTATGGTTACTGAGCCAGAACTAGAGTCTAGTTAGTGATAGCAACATCGGGTACTATTATACTTTTTTAAAAGAATAAATAAATTTAAAAAAAAATAATCCAGTGGACCAGATCCACTGTCAATGTAAATTGGTACAATTCTCTTGATAACTGAATGCATGGATATCAGTAAATTCATGGCAGCTGGAGAACAGCTCTTCTGATTCGTGTTAAACAGCTTAAGAAAAGCAAGATAAATCTCATTCTAACCCCATCCCCCTCAACTCCCATCAGTTAACAGGGTTAGAGAAATCTGTCCATATGGCAGTTTAGCCCACTTACTGTAGATGATACAAATCACTTTCTGGGAACGCTCCACTGACCACAGACGGCTCTAAGCCACCAGTCCAGAGTAGATGACTAACTTTTAGATGGCTAAGAGCTAAACAAAATTAATCCAACTTGTATTATTCAAGAATGTTTTTAAATTGTAGGTGATGTTATACCTACTAAGCAAATTCCAGAATCTATAGGGCAAGATCTTACAACATGAAGACAGTAATCCCCTAATCAGGTACACAAAGTCCTTCAGGCTTTTCAAAATACAAAACCTCAAGGGAAACTTTGTTCTCAAGCATTTTCAAGTCAAGTTTCACAACCCAAAGAGGTGTATAGTTTCTTTCCACTGAGTTTTCCGAATGGAGCATCGAAACCTTTGAAATTCTCTCATGGCTCATTTGTAGGCATCTCACTGCATCCCTGTGAGAGTGGATGAGAGGGATAATTGAAAATGGAACACGTGGGCATCAAAACAAGCAAAATGACCCCCTCCTTTCTCTTTTTCTTTTTCTTCTGGTTCACGCTTCTAAATGAAATCCCAGGCTGTCTTCCAACTGCTACTCGGAGCTGTCACAGAGAAGGAACACGTAGAGAGCACTTAAACAACTCACTGACCTATTTCCATCCTTGTTGGTGCTGCTGCATCTAAACCCTTCATTCTGGATTCTGTGCACATACATGCACACGTGCACAGCAATTTTCCTGTATACCCCCACGAGGAACTATTTCCAAAGTCTAACCTCAGCTCCTGAAGGAAGTCTCTGTTGCCTCCTGAACAGCTGTTAACCCCATGGCCTAAGTGACCTCCTTAATTAGGTTAACTTTTGGGAATCTACCCGTTGGGGGAGACAAGGAGAGCTTTAGCTCACTGACTTGTCCTCTCTTGTATTAGTTCTGCTCTTCATTAGATGCTGCTCTACATCCAAGGAATATGCACAGATACTTTTATCCTTCTTAAAAATGCAAACGCACAAAGCACCACTGCATAGTGGAAAAAACCTAAAAGCACATTAATAGCTGCAAAATTTAGCTGCCACTAAATTCATGTGCACAGCAAAAGACCACCAACAAACACCAAAGTGGCTAATCCCTTCCCACAGCACTCCAATCAATGAACCTCAAGAATGCAAAAGGTATCCGAAGCTGAAGGGTTCTCAAATCCTTCCTACCTCTTCTGCAGTAAAAAAAAAAAAAAATAAAATAAAAAATTAGCTTTGTTACCCTATATGACTTCTGTGCTACTATATGCCACTTCCCAGGAAGAAGCAGTCACTGTCTCGCTGATCTTGGCTGAACTTCAAAGATACAGAAAAGTTAATTGAATGAAATGACACTTCCAAAGAAAAACTTTGTGTGAAAAGACCTTCAACAAAAGATTTTAATGAAATTTCTAATCCAAGGCGCTCTAATACAGAGCAGCAGCAGCATTCTTGATATTGTAGTGGAACCAATAATGCTTAGGAGGAAACTTTTCTTGGTTGTTGTTCCTCCAAAATGTGTCCTTCTTATGCTTCCACTCTTCAATTAAAAGGTTTATAAAAGAAGAAATTAAAAAATGTTAATGAAGGCAGTATGGAACATTAAAAATAAATATTTTTGAAGGTGGAGGCCACATTACCCTTTATTGGCACCTGAAAAAGGATAAAGTAAATGTTTCATTGTTGTTTCTTTTTATAACAGTGCTCTGACATGAGTGAGTGTAATTATTGCATCTGCAATCTTGTATCATTCTCTCAACAAGTTTTCTATTTCTACTTAATATGTTTTTGTATAGAAGGAAGCCGTGGTCATCAGGGTGCCAAGTGCTGCAAAATGCTGTTGATCTTTCAGGGAGTAGAGCATGCTCCTGTAGGAGATTTTTAGAAAGCTATGCAGAATTGGATGAGAAAACTAGACTTTCAGGAGCCTTAAAAATTATTATGAACTTCAGAATATTCACCTACTCTGAAAAGCCCGGGGAGACATCTAATTCATCCAGGCTCACTTTTTTAAACAACATACCATTTGATGACACCAAATTTCTACAGACACACCTATAAGGGAGGAAAAAGTTTGGTCTTCATCTGCAGGAGTCATAAGATAAAAATTTGCTACTTGCCTTGGTAGCTTGTTTCCCCATTTGAAACATTTACTTTCCCATTTGAAAGTTTCACTCTCCAAATATTTTTGTCATATCCTCCTCTGATAAAATTTTCAGTGCCTGCCTTGCCCCCCTGACTGAATGTGTGCGTGATGGTGGTATCATCTTCCTAGATTTGCACTACAAGATATTTTTTCCAGACCTCAGATAGATCTTTGCTTTTTTTTTCCACACTCCAGTTTTAAACCTCCAAAAGTAGAGTCAGCGCAACAAGGCATATTAGCTAGGTGAAAGCACAGGATTAGCCCAGTGTCTCAGCCGAGCTCTTTCTGCATCTCATCCCCCATGCATATAAGCTCCCCTGAACTCTCAGGAGGATGTCATAAAAGCCCAGGCTAATAAAAGGTATCTAACAGTTACTCCACTCAGTATTTCCACATCAAGTAGCGCAGTGGCATGTCAGCCTGGTATAAGAATCATAGAATCATTAAGGCTGGAAAAGACCTCTAGGCTCGTGAAGTCCAACCGTCAACCCAACACTACCATGTCTCCTAAACCATGTCCCAAAGTGCCACGTCTACACGTCTTTTAAGTACCTCCAGGGATGGCGACTCCACCACCTGTCTGTGCAGCCTGTTCCAATGCCTGACCACACTTTCAGTGAAGAAATTTTTCCTAATATCCAATCTAAACCTTCCCTGGCACAACTTGAAGCCATTTCCTCTCATTCTATCGCTACTAACCAGGAAGAAACGAGGAACCAAATCACATCAACACAGACTGGCAAGCAAGGAAAGAGAGAAGGCCCCTGTCCTCCTTGGCAAATGGTCAGCCATGTTCAGAGCAGATTTTAGCTCTTGCACTCTGGCTTTGTTTATGCCCAGGCATAAAACAGAATATCAAATGTCATTATGATTCTGCTTCCCACAGTCATTCCCAAAAGCCTCCTGAACTCTGTCCCTTTCAAGTCAAGGATTGCCACAGAAATTTTCACTAAGGCAACCTTTTGTCATTTCCTACTGGAGCTCACATTTGGTATGTCCTGTTGGTCGCAGACATCATGTCCTTTTCTGCCAGTTATTAGGTAGCTAATTCTTAATTTCTTATTAGCAGGTTCTGTCCCATGACATGTTGCTGGAATCAATGGAAATTAGGTACAGGATGTCTTTAAAAATATGCCCCAGAGTAGCTGGAGTCCAGGTACTCAAATTAAAGCAAGTGTCATTGGTTGAAAGGTAGTTTAAGTGCCAAAGTCAGTATGAGAATTTGCGCTAAGTCCTTTCAGGACTACACCTAGGCTCATAATTCAATTAGGTATTACAGCACTAAAGCCAGACCTTTGCTCCTGATCTCTGGGCAGAGGATTTGGTGTTTTAAAGAGACAACAAAGCAGATGACAGCACTTTCCCTCCTGTTCAGGTCTATATACTAAAGGCCTGTTCTACACTAAATTTTCAGGAGATTAGAAGACAGACTCGTACATACTGTAGTTACAGCGGTGTGTTATATATGCAAATGACCATTTAATGATACCTTCTCTGAAGGATTCTTTTTTTTTTTTAAATTTGGGATAGAGTTCTGAAAACAACTGAAAACATGTTGATCTTTTAGGATTACTGGAAACAGTCTCCAGTGGAGCCTTAAACAGGCAGCTCTTACATTATTACTTACATACCTAATCATTTCTTGCAGACACAACGAAGATCTTATTTGCAACAGCATCAACTGCTTCCAGAAAAAAGTCTTTATGTAAAACTACATCCACTTATGTGCAGAAGGAGAACTACAGAGCTAGTTCTAGAAATCTGCTCTTTACCAGAAAAAGCCCTTGGCTGTTTGGGTTGTTTGTTTGGGGTTTTTTGTTGTGGTTTTTTTTTGTTTGTTTTTTTTTTTTTTTTTAATTGCTAACCCACAAGCACCCAGAAAAGTCTTATTTATTAAACAAAATTTTAGACAAAAGGAAATATTTCAAACTATACATGACAAATATTTCTGCCATTTTTTTTTTTAAACAAACAGATATGGAAGGTCAGGATTCCAGGCTGTTCTTGGGAGAAGTTTAACAGGGGCTGGGAGGGGAGAGATTATACAGCAAGGCATAATTCTATCCTGCAGCTGAACACTCTCCTCCAAATTCCATTCCTCATATGCTGTGTCCCCCGAGATGCCCCATCCTGCCCCAAAACAAATCCTTAGCTAACAGGACAGAAGCAGCTGCTTTGGTCCCAACAGTGATGCACTTATGCCTCCAGGTGATCCCTTGGGAAATTTTACTTGCAGCTGTTTTAATCCTGCTTGTCCTTTTAGACTTATTTGTGCAAAGGAACAAAATCTGGTGGCAGTAGCTGTGTTAGGAAGCCAGGCTGTTATCACCACTTGTGGGTCAGAACTGGGTGTCTGGCTTGTGGGAGGTCAGAAGTGTCAAACAGGACACTAACACTTGTGCATCTAAATGGAAAGAAGCAATAAAACAGGAATCAAAAGAGAAAGCTTCATACATCTGAAAATCCACTTCCTTCTTTAATGCATTTGCAACACAAATAACTGTAGAGCCCTTCCATGGCATCAACAGGGAGCTATAGTTTAAAGTCCAAAGCCAAAAATTTCAAGATTGAGTATCTATTTAAGTGTCTGTTTTGAGACAAGGGCCTGTGCTTTTAAAAACTGCTAAACACTCTTCATCTGGACTCTAGAAGCCTTTGACATATCTCAGTGTCAGCAACTAAAACTTTGGCACCTGAGAACCACCAACTGCTTATGAAAACCTGAGCACAAGCCTCCAAACCCAGTGCAGGCCTAAGGCTTTCCTCACAAGTAGAACAGGTCTGTCCAGCTGAGTACCTTGCACACCATCCTGCTCCAACAGGACATAGTCAGAAATGCACAGGAGCACGTGGAGAGCACAGAACTGATGTCTAGACTCCATGTTCCTTGTAGTTTTCTAGAAGTTCTGATTAAGAAACAGAGTGCTATGAAACAAAGCTCTCTATGTCAAAGCTCTTTATACCAACCAGTTATATTAAAGTGCTCCAATCAAGTAAATAATGACCACTTGGCATTTCTACTGTATTTTATCAGTTTATCATTGGCAGTAATTCTAATTTGTAAGACAACTTCTTTGGGTAATTAAATGGTAGTATGAACACATATACTGTGAGAAGTTTAGGCAATCACTTTAATTAAGATGACCAAAGACAAAATTTTCTGTTCTAGACAGAACTACATACCAGCTTTCACCTTGACCACTGGTCAAAGTCAAATTAGGATCATTTAAGAGGTCAGAGTTTAATAACATTTATGTCCCCAGATATAGGAAAATACAGTATTGTTTCCAGGGGTAAGTAAAAGAGATGTGGACTGTCTGAGAGATCCCTTTATAAAGAATGTGGCCACACTATTTTCTTTTGTCATGGCCTGCTTCCAACTTAGTTGTTCCCAGTTCCATGTTCCAGACTTTTATTTTACAGGTTAGAGATTGGACCTTTTCAATTAAAAAAAAAAAAAAAAATTCATATTTGACGTAAAACAAAGCACCAAGTCTGTAATGAACTTAACTGTTATTGAGAAAATGCAGGTACAAACCATTTCTGATCATGCCAGCAATGATCAAGTGGTCAAAGCTGGCCTTCCTTCTGCTTCTGCAGACCTGGAACAACTGCGGGGCTTAAGCAGCTTCAGCCCAACATCTTTGGTTTAAGGCAAGTGTCCACAGAGGCATCAGCAAAAGTTAACTGGATTTTCTGAAAAATTATGAAGTTTTATTTTGTGATGTTTCTTCTTTTTGCTATTTAACTTACACAATATGAAACTGTAAACCCCTCTGCATTGGACAGCTGAAAGAAAAAGCCTCTGGCTTCCACTGATTCTAATGGAATTTGTCATTTGGAAGGAAGAAATTATCTCCAGAACTCATAGGATACTTCAATAAGATCGAATGATTTAAGGTTATATGCAGTGCACCCAATTTTTCCAGTCAAATCTATAATTCTAAGAAAGACCAAGAGATCATCAGGTATATGGGCTTCTTGCAAAAGAAAACTCTGCACTATGCAGTAGCTTGAAAATCATACATTTTAAAGCCAGAAAGAGCCTATTGTGATCATCTTTGCTGATCTACCATTCACACACAAAGATCTCCCTTGAAGCCTTTCCCATTCACAAAAAAAAAAAACAACCAAACCCCAACAAAACAAACAAACCAACCCCCAAACAGATCCTTTCAGAAAACGCTTTTATTTCAAAACAGTCCATCAGGGAAAATGCACCAGTCTTTAACCATCCCCTCAAGGACTTGAATTTTCATTTCTTGAACATTAATATCAAGACATGCTGCTCTTTTATGTCTTCCCTATTGTACTGAAAAGTAACCTTCATACTACTCCATGTTAGTATATTCCTAATGTATGTACTCAGACTCGGATCATGGACTGATGAGTCTCCACATATGGTCTCAGATCATGCCATTCATTCCTTTGCCTGTTGTCTGTTAATCTAAACAAACCAAGCTCCAGGACTGTCGTTTCACATGGCAATTTTTCTAATTCTCTTCTCACTCTTGTAGTTCTTCAGAATGGGTAGAACCTGTGCCAAACACAACTGCTTACACATCTATGGGCTGCACTTGTCTGACTGGCTTTTGAAAAGTTGAATTTCTAAATGTTACAGGTAACAAGTAATAATTTGAGATAGATCCAAGATACAACTGAGTGATGACATAGACTCAAAAACCAAGGTTCTTAGAAACAGAATATTTATCTAGAACTTTTCAGACAGGAATCAGAAATAAAAGTCTGAGAGAGATTCTTTATTCAAAGTATTCTGGTTGGCTGGATCAAGAAAGCTGTGGTTGTCTCCTCCATCTTCAAGATGAAAAAGGACTGGACTGAGTTGTTCTAAGGTAGCAGTCATTTGACTTCCTTGGGAATTTATGAATCCTCAGCTCTGTTGTTACTGTTAACAAAAGCTGACAGTTAAATGCATTTCATTAACAGAAACTAGAATGAGAATGACAAGACTTTAGCAGATCAGATCTGTAACTGAAAAGGTGACCAATGTAAGGAATAAGAACTGTCTGCTAGGATTGCACTTGCCTCTCACCCATACCAATAACATCATATCTCCTAGATGTGACCTGTCTTTCTTTTACACTAGTTAGCAAAGCATCAGCAAGATGGAGATGTCAAGAACAAACCTATGCCAGCATCAGCTTCTCTTTGCATGTCAACAGCAGGAGTGATAGTAAACCCTACTGGAAGAATTAAAAACAAAAAAGATTTTAGCAGCTGAAAATGTACAGAAGATTAGCAAAGAAGTAGTAGAAAGTAAAGGAGATAGACTGGCAGTTTGTCAATTGATTCTTCTCAGTCTTGGAAGAGCGGACAGAAGATCTATCCAAGGACAACTGCTGGGGTACAAAACTTGCTGGGAGCCTTGCATGGAATATTCTCACTGTGTAGCTTCCTCACTAGCAAGCATTGCCAAAAGATTGACTGGGCCTTGAATATCTGTGGATTTCCAAAACCTACTGAACAAACCTACCTCCTGATGCACAAAATGACAATTTAATCCAGATGTAAAACAATAGGAAGAACCATAATATGCTCAGCTGCAACAGCATAATAAAATTCCTAGTGCCTGAGTAGAACTCCACCGTTTTGCCCAAGCAGTAAAGAACAGGAGAACGGAAGAACATCTAAAAGTAATCCACTCTGGAGAAACACACCTTTTGGGTCATCCTTCCTTTGCAAATGTGTTTTATCACTGAAAGCTCCTTCTCTGGGTTCACCAAATTTAGAGTAGTCCTACTATCAGTTCATATATGAAGGTTATTCAGCCTGATTGCATAGTTAGCTATTGTGTTTTCTGCCACTAACCAGAGGAGGGAGAGGGAAAAAAAAACACCATAGAAAAAGGAAAAAACCTACCACTTATTCGTCCTATTATATTTAGTACTCTGACTTCCCCTGCTAAAACAGCTTGCTTGATTGCCTTGTCCACCTGCTGTGTCACACTCTTTTAGCTCTGAAAGCACTTTGGGAAAGTGAGGATCATTTATGATGTGCTTGTACAGCTCCTAGCAGAACAGGATTGTGGCTTCTGGTCAATGCATTGTCAGTCACCTGAACATTCAGGCTCCCTTGCTAACCTGTTTTAATTCAAATTAATATACAAAATTTATTATTAATAATACAAAATGTGACCAGCCTGAGAGGCTTTGCACATTTCTGACATCCTTCTTTCAGTTCGTGAGATTCCCAGAGATACACACAACCTTACCATAAGCCCTTCCACAATGCAGCTCAATCGCTGCTCTGCACAGGATCAGATCACAGCTCAGCCCACTCTATGAATAGAGACTGGCCTTGTGTACAAGGAAGACCCATTCGCTCACCCAGCTGTTACTTGGAGAACCAAATGCAGGGCCCCTGCCTCCCTTTCTTCCCCTGGGCATGGTGCAGAGGCACCATAGAGGCGTTCAGGCTTTTCCTAGATCCAACAGAGCTGGCAGACTTCCAGGATAACTGCTGCGTTAGCCTCAGGGTGTTGGAAAGCTCCAGTCCTTTTGCAAGCATTTGGATGTCTGAATGGCAGTGACAAAAGGGAGGGGGCAGCTAAACCCAACCCCCCCACCACAACAGCATTCCAGTGTTATTAGAAATCCAGCTGTTCTCTGCAAACAGGCAGGATTTACTGTTCATATTTTGGTTAAAGAGACAGATGAAATTCCCCTTCCTCATCCATTATCATTGTATGATCTATACAATTCATCAGCTCAATGGCCATGTCAGTAAAGAAAAGGGAAAGGGAGCATTAGTATTCAGAGCACACACACCACACAAGGCAGCAGGTTTATGATCTGCGCAACCTGAAATAAGCACTTCTCTTCCCTGGGGACCTGGGTTAACACTGAGTAGCTGCACGTTAAGTCACATATACTTCTATTAATATACAGCCTTTCCAGT
This sequence comes from Phalacrocorax carbo, assembly GCF_963921805.1. Classification (NCBI taxonomy): domain Eukaryota; kingdom Metazoa; phylum Chordata; class Aves; order Suliformes; family Phalacrocoracidae; genus Phalacrocorax; species Phalacrocorax carbo. Next base: position 48,242,707 of record NC_087518.1, on the reverse strand, counting down.
CTAGGAAGGGAAGAAGAGGCAGAATATCTGTCCCACTCACACTGGCAGGGACAGGTAATGTTTTTGTGGCTCAACACTGTGTGTCCAGAAATGTCACATCCTTTTTCTGATCCCAACCCCTCCATGTTGGCAGAGCGCTCTTCTTCCAGCTTAGACACCAACCAGGCAAAGCCATCAGCTGCCAATCAGCTGTCACATCTACCTCCTCCCAGACTACCCTGACATCCCCCCTCTGCCTGGCACCAGGGGCAGCAAAGAAGCAATCTGCTATGAGATGAATTGCTCCCTCTGCTGTGTCAGCACAGCTGTGATGGCTTCTGTATTTATAAGCAGTGGAGAGAGAAAAGGATTTCGTGGACAGTTTATCACCATGTGTATGTAACAGGGTATGAGAGTTACATGGAAACAGCTCTTGTCCAGCCTCTGACACTGTTAAGTCCCTCTATTGCTGAATGGACATGTTGAGTCACCCAACTTGTTACTAGTATAAAATAATAATTTACTGCTGTTAGCAAATAATAATCCTAAGAAAGAGATCATATAGGCATGGTTCATTTGAACACACCAACTATCCAATAAATCACTGGTTACCACTGTCTTTAATTTCCAAGATCCCCAAAACAACTGCACAACCACCACCTAAATCTTGGGCTCTGGCTTCAAAATTGCTTTAAAAGCCCATCAACACACAAGCTGCCACAAAGGGATCCCTCTCTGCTCATTCCTCCCTCCTGTCTTGGTCCCATTTTTCTGGCTGCACAGGGGCCATGTGAGAACTGGCTTCTCAGGCTGGGTTTCTGAAGGATTAGTCCTTTTCTGGCTCACAGCACTGTCACACAAACACCAGAACTGGAAAAAAGGAGGTGGGAGGGATGCACAGCCAGGATGGAACACAGAACTGAACTGCCCCTTTGGGTACCAGCACGCACTTTCCTTAGCTTAAAGCAGCTGTGAAACACCAGTCTCCAATCTCTCTCTGCTTCAGCAAAAAAGGTTTGTGTACTAGTAGCTAAATAAGAAGTTTTCTTTACAGCCACAACCTTAATTTTCAAATGAGCACCAGGACTAGTTTTCAAGAGCTCAACGCCTTGCAAGCTCCTGAAAGTCAACACTTAGCCATGTTTCTTTTGGGAGACTTCACCTATAAGAATTAACTCAAGATAAAAGGTGTCCCCTCCAAACAGAGAAGAAGAAACATCACAACTCTGCACCACTTAGAGGTACTTTACTGCAAAGAGTGAAGGGAAGGGTCTTCTAAGTGACAAAGAGATTACAGTGTCTGGGAACCAATGTGCTGACCAAGACACGTCAGTGGGAACTTTGGGCGGGTGTCTGCCTTTACACCCCCCAGAAGTGATGTACATCCTCAGATTATTTAATGTTGTTCTATTAATACAGTATTGGTTTAGATAATGGATGTTTATCATCTAGATTTGACTCAAGATTGTTTTCATGTTACACGACACTGCCCTTAGGACTAATATTATAAATTATACAGCAAGCTGCCATCATTTTAAGTGCTGCAATTTAAAAAAAAATATATATGGAAAAGAACAGCTGTCACCCAGGAAAAGAAAACAACAAAAAAGCAGCCTAAACAAACATTCCCTCAGGCTGCTATTGTTTTCCTAATAACTTGGATGGGATTTCCCCCTCCCCACCCACATAGCAGCAGTTGGAACAGGAAGACAGGACTTTTCTACTAATAGGTGATAAATCCTTCCCTGGTGAACTGAAGGAGAGTACTGAACTCCTCGCTTGTTTAATGTGATAAAACTTGACTACAAGGAAGGGACTTTTGCAGAGACCATGGGAGTGATCACTAGTTGCTAGTAATCTTGTGTAAATGGGTGCAACTTCAGAAAATCCCAGGATCTCTGTCCAGAAATCTCTTCACAGAAAATTAATCCTTCAGCTGCCCAGCTGCCTTCCTTGACAGCTGGGGAATCTGTAGGACTAGGTGAGCAGATGTTGCTGAAATGGGGGGGAGTGGGGGAAAGAATATTACTTACATTGGAAAAAGATTCTGAGATGCTGTTTGGGGTGGAACAACCCAAAACTGAGATACACACTAATCACATGCTGAGCCTTCCTATGCTCAGATAGCAGGCAGGACACCTTCCTCGCTCTCCCTCTTTAGGTTGCTCACCTAGGGGGAACAACAGATGCTCTCATTAAGGCAGAATTTGACCTAATTGGTCATTTCAATAATTAAAGAAAATATTTTTCCTCTTGACTTGTAGTTTCCATTTTTCACTTAATTGTTTCAAAGGCAAACCATGCTGGCATGAACCAGCACTGAAGTGTAACCTGTAAAGCTAAAATAAAAAAGTAGCCTGGCTCTGCCCCCTGGACCAACAGACAGGAGGGTCTTGGTTCTTCTCAAGAATCATAGAATGGCTTGCGTTGGAAGGGACTGTTAAAGGCCATCTAGTCCAACCCCCCTGCAGTGAGCTGAGACATCTTCAGCTCGATCAGGTTGCTCAGAGCCCTGTCCAACCTGACGTTGAATGTTTCCAGGATTGGGGCATCTACCACCACTCTGGGCAACCTGTGCCAGTGTTTGTCCACCCTCATCATAAAAAAATTTCTTCCTTATATCTAGTCTGAATCTGCCTTCTTCTATTTTAAAAACATTACCCCTTGACCTATAGCTACAGGTCCTATTAAAAAGTCTGTCCTTGTCTTATAAGAAGCACCCTTTAAGTATTGAAAGGCTGCAATAAGGCCTCCCCAGAGCCTTCTTTTTCCAGGAGATCAGGAGGGTACTGCCAAGTACTACAGCCACTCCATGCTAGCCAGGAGCCAGGACAGAGAAACCTCTTCCCCAGAATGGGGAAGAATGGAGGGGTCTAGTTAGGGGGCAGCCCCACTCAATAACTTATAGCACAAAGGCAGCTTGAATACCCATTTATAGCCTCAATTGCACGGGTGTCCACAGGGCTGGATGCAGCTCTTACATCCCAGGACAGGAGAAGTCAGGCAGGGCTGGAGCCAAGTTCAACCCTGTCAATGCTTCATGTTCTGGGATTTGCTCCCTGATGAGTCAATAACTCAGTGATGCTCCTGGCAAGGAAAATATAATGCAGACAAAGGAAGCACTGTTCACACTGACCTTCAGCTGCTCTTGACTTCTGCAAGGAACCATACCTTTTGTGTGGGCCAGTAACCATGTTAAAGAGGGAAAACTAAAAAAAGGACAAGGGCAGGAGGGGAAGAAAGCCCACAGAGAATCAACACACACTCCTGAGACAGCCCTAATTGCAAGAGACACTTCTGAGCACATTCCTGAACTAGACCTTCAGCAAAGCAGCAGTATCACTGATTTAATTTGGGGGAAGGGAGGAGACAAAGCCTAGGGAATTGGAAGCTGGATTGTCCCCATTGCTGACAGCTACACAAACACTTTCCATACCGCAAAGCATCTCCTTTTGGAAAAAGTACCCCATGGACAACTCTCCTGCCCCTCGATACTGTGCTGACATCTCCCCTCTTTCACGGCACTTTGGCACAGCATCCTTATGGCAAGTGCTAGGGTGGGAGGATCACTTTGGTGCATTTGGATCTAGGTGAAACACATGTTAGAAGCTAACAATATGTGCCATGTAAGCAGGCAGCTGCCTGGAGACCACCAATAAAAAACCCCCAGTTACAGGCATGTCTTGCACCTGTCACTAGAAATAGCTCAATAAACCGAACCAGTAGATGGCACTTGCAAATACACGGCATATTTCTTGGGTTGTGTCACAGCCATAACTTCCTGTGCCTGGCAAATAGCCTTTTCAGAACAGCCCTCCAGTCTTTTGTATCAGCTTTTAAATGCCATGGATTGTGGCCTGGCAACTGCTGTTCGAGAAGTAAAGCTCAGCTCTTTAAATTAGGCAGAGACCAGCTCAGCGTGTTTCTCCCTTCTCTCACTTGCAAAACTAACAATAAAGCACTGCTTTGATTGCATGGGTATATTTAAAGGTATAATTTTTCTAAACAATACTGCTTGGTACCTACATAGTGCCTCAAAGCCAAGGAATGCAACATGGTTTTTTACAGACACTAATAAACGTAGCTCCACACCTAATTTTAGATATATGAGACCTAATCATTCCTGAATTGCAGATGGGTAAACCAAAACAATGAACTACAGCGAATTGGCTGATGTTTAGTAAGTAATTTGCAGAATTAAAAAAAAAAAAAACAAACAACAAAAACAACCAAACAAAAAAACCCACAAACACCACCACAAAACCAAACACAAAACCAAACAAAAACACCACTGGAGACTTTGGTCCTTTGTTTGCTACTATGAACAAGAAATCAAATCACCAGAGATACAAGCCAGACTTAAAAAAGAGGAAAGAAAATAAAGAGAAGAAAGCCCAATAAGTTTCGTTACTTAACTGAAAGTAAAGCTGAGAAACCCAGATGCTATTATTCAGACCTAAGATCAGCTATTCAGGGGGGGAGGAAAGGAAAGAAACATTTCAACCGAACTGACATTAAGATCCCTGTTAATTACAAATACATTCTAGAAGATGAAAACATTCAAAAAATAAAGTCAGTGAAGGTCAAGAATAGGCTTCTACAACAATTCAGAGACATAAATGGCACTTAGGGACAAAACTTTGATTCACTTGGCTGGGATTCATGAGTTAGGTGCTTATTCTCTGCACAACGTCTCAAAGGTAATAATCACAAATGGTGCTATTTAAATGGAAAATAAATAGCCCTGTCTCTTTAAGGACATCAAGTCTCATTCTCAGTGGAATAATAGCAGATATAAAAAAGCTATGATTTCAATATTTCTCATTATGACTTCTCTCCCTGCTCATCTAAAAATAAAAGGCTACTCTGTAGTACCAGATCAATCTAACTAAAAGAGAAGGGTTCTCTTACAACAACAAAATAGCAGCTCTGACACTAGTTACGTATTCATCACATGTGAAAATGGCCCCATAATGCTGCCTTCGGACCCCTCCAACAAGTTATATTAAATTAAGTTGGGTTCAGTTTTTTTTTCTTGCACCAAAAGCAAAATAAATATAGCTTTATTTAATGCTACTAAAAGGTTCAGATTCAGCTGGAACCCCAAGGCATGTGGCTTTGTTGTTAAAGCACATATACTGACTCTATTGATTGGTGCAGTCCTCTGTGCAAGAGAATTTGTCACATCAATAACAACTGAAAAATACTCAGGAGCTGTAATATGGCTTAAATGAGCAGTTACCACATCAATATAAAGAGCATTTTCAATGGCAGTAGATAGGAACCCTTTTGCAAACCTAGTATTTGTTTTAAGATAAAGGATGACAACTTTTTTACAAGGAAGCTTTTTTTAAGTAATGCCGAGCAAAACAGCAGCCACTATAACTGTCTTACGATCACAGCACTCTCTGGGTAACAAAAGCTACAATGGAAAGAAAACTTCCAAGCAGGAAAGGAATGGCAATGCTACGAGCCAGATGGATGTAAAAGCTAGAGGAAACCTCTGCTGCTTGCTTGCCTCCCTGGTCTTTTCCATTGCTGCTGCCCAGAGCCCCCCTGTGTCACAGCTGCAGATCCACCCCAGACTTGGCTTTGCAGGGCCCCGACCTGGCATGCTGCATGAGCTGGGCGATGCAAAACAGATGCAAACACATACAGAATGCAAGAGGAAGACAGTGCAGAAAATTCCTGCCCTGTTCTCAATGTCAAGCAAGAGCTGGGGAAGGAGAAAGCTTCTGCCATACCTCACCCTCTTCCCAAGCTGTGTGGGAGAAGGCGATACAAGGAAATGGCCACTCCCTCACTCTGGCAGGTCTCTTTCCTGTTTGTTTTTTCCCCATTATCAGGGTGGTTGGTCCTGGCCATAACTATATTTTTAAACCAACAGGCTGTCAAAAAACACTGAAGCATTGGAAAGCCACCTTGGATTTCCAATTCTGAGACTGAAAAGAGGGGAGAAGGCAAGAGCTCAGTTGCCGCCACTCCACCAGGCAGTCAGTAACTCACCCAGCACCTATGGCCTCCCTCTCCTGTAGTCCCAGCTACGAAGGGGAACATTACTTGCATCTACGTGATTTGCCAACCCCCAGTTGATACTAAATGTGATCTAGGCAGGCACAGGGAGAGATTCCCTGGCCTCAGTAACATCGAATCTAAATTAAGACAACAAACAAGGTGCAAAAGGGGCCACTGAGGAGAAGTACGTGAAGCTCACAGCAGGCTGAAGTGGGTGGGTGGTGCTTCCTGCACCAGGGTGGGAGGTGGACAGCCTCAGAGCAGACTGAGAGCACTAATGCTTACCCTCTAAGGGCAAACTGGACAAGTACTAGGAAGACAAATCCACTGCACATTACTGAGCAGACAGAAATCACATGAGTTTAGGAAAATGTCTTAAACGAAAATCACTGGAATCTGGGAAAGCATCTTATGAGCATCTCCTGCTCTTACAAGGAGAGCGGAACTTCCACTGCTGCATTAGCAGATACTGGGCTTGTGAGGTCTGACACAGCACAGCTGTTCTCACAGAGCCCCTAAGATGTATAGCCTCTGCTTTGGTCACAACTGAATTGGGAAAAAAAAAAAAAAAAAAAAAAGGAAAACCATGGCAAGGAGTAAACCTCCATTTTGTGGGATTGAAAAATCCCTGTTTTTCGATAATAACAAAGATTTCTGTATTTTCAGGGATGGAACATACTTTTCCTGACGGTGTATTTTTAGAGTACAATTCTCTCTCAATCACATCCCTTCTTCCCTTGGGTTAATGTACAATGGACATTCTTGTCATTCAGGCAAAAATCCACTAAAAGAAGGCGAGAAGCAGCATGTGCTGCAAGTTTTGAAGTAGATGAGAAATTTCACACTATCCTGATATCTTCTGGGTAACTGCTTATTTTATGATGACTAATAGGCAATTACTATGGTAATACTGCAATACAACATGTGTGAGGTTTGGGAATGAGAAATTATAGGTAACTACTTTGGACTCATTTCTATGGTAACAAAAAGTAATTGTCATTAAATACCAGTTATATTGCGGCTGTACCTGGTAATTATAGATTTTTTTATGCCCAGTAACATAAATAAAACCAATAAATTTATTCAAAAGGTCCACGATTGTTTACTTATATGTTGTTATATAGAATACACAATGACAAACACCTAATTAGAAAAAATAAACTCTATCGAGAGCTTCATCTTGTCACCTGAGATGGATACTCTGTTTTTCAATTCAAGGCAATGCATGAATTTCACATGCTTGAAATGAAGCTAAGAAAAAACCTTCCCCACCAGAAAAATAGGTGACAAATAATCAAGAGATATTATGCAAATGACAGTATGCACATGAGTAGCCATGCCTCACAACTGGACATAGATACTAAGAACCGCACAACATATCCAGTCACTGTGAACAATACATATACCCGTATATGTACACAGGTATAGGTATATCCCCCAAAGTGACGTTATCAAAGACCAAAATCAGCACTCCTCAGTGTTACAACATATAACTCTGTTCTACAGCTAAAATAATTTGTTTAAAGTCCACATACGCTTTTACTGTCAAAAGACCCCTCATGAATTACATACGAACATGAATGTTAAACTTTTGACTATTTCTAGAGTTACAGAAATAAAGTCCACAGAAAACTATTCAGAAAAAATCTGAAATATTTCATCTGGTCCAAAATTTAGTTTTCTGTTTGTATTTCATACTTTTCAAAAGGGATCTTTAAAAATAGACAGTTTTTTAAAAAATCATGCCATTAACAAACAAAACCAAGAGAAGATTGTCCATTATAAAATGCTGATATGAATAATTTTAAATGTTTCTCAAGCCTTCCCAGCTCCCTTTTTCACTTGAAACAACTTGCCAAATTCAATCACTTCCACAAACCATTTCAGTCCTTACAAAACTACATTTCTGGGGCAAAAATACACCATTTGTCCAAAACACTTCATCCAAGCACAGCTTTCATTGCAGTATGGACTCTGACACTGTTTATGGTGAATTTGTCTTTCCAGTCTGGGTAGGACTGGCCTCCTTTCCATCCAACAAATTGCTTTGTTAACCCCTTACACAAGCAAGCAGTAAAGATTGTGTTGACTTCAAAAATATCGTACCTGACAGTGAAACAAAGGATTAGAATCAGTGAGTGCCCTCTTCTCCCCATTCACACAAATGCTTGCAGTCCCTACAATCAAGCTAGAAGGATATTGTAGTGATGACAGTTCAGAACATTTCAGCTAATTCATAGCTTTAATTTACTGAAGGCTGACGCTGTCACAGCTAACCAACTGAAGGCAACATATTAACAACAAGGAATGTGAAGCCTTACTAGGTCATGCAATAAAGCCTTTAGAGAATGATCAGGATATTTCAACCATCTTGCCATGGCAATTCTGGGATACCTCAGTGAAGAGCTGCCCAGACTAAGAAACACATCCCTTTTGGTGCCAGTATAGGGTTTCATCTCCAGAAGGTGAGGCTGACAAATTGGAACTAATCTAAGATGGTGTGGTACAGTCATCTCGCCTGCAGGGACACATTTCAGCATTCAGCTGCAGAATGCCAGCTTAAGAACAAGCTCTCAATAAAGGAAAGTTCAGGCCAAGCCTGGGGATGCACGACTTAAATCAAGACACATTTTTTTTCTTAGTCTAACCCCACCTCCCTGGGGATGGTAATAGGTTCAGAAGATGATAGTGCTATACCACAAACAGAGAGAGAAAAGCCAAGAAATCTCTCTTCCCAGCACTAGTTTTTCTTTATTTTCTAAAACTGTTTCACAGTTTAATCTGTCTGAGAGGGCAAGATTAGTGTTATGGAGAAACTCAGAATTTTTTTTTCTTTTTTTTTTTTCCATGTTCTTTCATGAAGCTAAAGATCAAGTCATGCACCATCTCCAGCAAAACGAGCCTTTCAATTCAGGTGAGAGCTGAGGACAAGTTACCAGCCAGAACAGAGAAAAAAATATGCTGAGGACTCACTATGTAGCTAGGTCAACCAATGGTATCTTCCTGGGCAATTTAATTAACAAGCCCATGTGGCATATCATTTTCTACACACTGTAACTTCAAAGCCAGTTACACTTAGAAGTACGGTAATACCAGGCTTTAAAGACTTCAAGAAAGGGATGAAGCTTGTCTTCCTCTTTTGGGAGAGACCCTACATCCTTGCCCATAGTAAGCAGCAGGTACTTATTGTTATCCTGTATGTTAGAAAGAGCTGGGTATACTCATGTGACAAGAAAAAGACTATGGAGGTCTTTTTCCCTGATGAAAGTGTGCAGTGTTAGTGGTCATCTTCACAGAAGAGTATGATGCTAGCAAACCAGCAAACAACAGCTAGCACTGCAAACAGGAGCAATCCCAATTAGCCATTCAGTACTTCGGCTTGCAGATGAATTTGCACTCTGAGCGCTCCACTTCTCTGCACCTAACCCCTTCAACAGTTGTACCCAGCCAAATCTGATCTACTGGTGTGTGGTTTGCCTGTGACTTAATTTCTCAGCTCATTTCAGAAAGAAAAAAATTAAATGTTCTGATTTCTAAACAGTCAGAAATTTCACTGGAAATTAAGTCTAGTAGTGGTAATTTCACCAACTCTCTTGGTTTATATACATAAGTAATAGCTATTAAGAAATAGAACTGTACATGTTCACTTGCTATTAAAAGATTTATGCTCTAAGATTACAATCAAATTGCAACTTTTGTGCATTTATTTTTAAAAAATACTTTTTAAACATATGTATAGACCTTCCAAACACACTGAATTAGAGGGGGTGCTTAACTACCTCTTTAAGACACACAAGGCACCTTATCTTTTCACTCCTAACTGTATGGGTCCACAAATACAATTCTTAAACTCTTGCATATACTTGAATAAATCAGTAAAGTTTAGCACCCTGTTCCATACATCCTGATACACTGGGCATTGACATTCACTTCCATGACCATTTCTTTTAGAGCTGCCTGAATGTACATGCAACATATAAACAACCTTCCTCACGGATGTGTCTGTGCTGTGAGCACTTGTGCTTTATACTGTGATATTAAACTCACTTGTTGCTGGTTATGAACATTTCGCCACAGGAAAGTCCCTTTAGAGTCACAACCCATTTGGTCTGTTCTCTTGAGAATGAGCAACAGCCTACAGATAATAGACAATTCTTGGGATTATTGTTACAGTTTTGGCTTAAATTCCTAAACCTCAGTACACAAGCACTCAGAACAAAGGAATAAGGACTTTGGAGAAGAGCACAGGGCCCAAACCCTTGGTGAAAGTCCTGCGCCCTCAAAAACGACAATGAAGAAAATCCCATCAGCCACCAGTTACCATAACATCCTGGGTAAACGAGTGGGTAGTTCCTCTTTTAAACACAAGAGAACTAGTATATCCCATCCCTTCTATGAGAACTGCTGACATAGTCAGGCTTTTAATAGTGCCCACTGTGCCTGGGATTTCAGAGGACAACGAAGTGCATCCGACAGTATACTTTGCCAATTGTAAAAAGCTATGTTCTGGTGGGGTAAAAAAAAAAATCTCTCTCACACTGGCAGGAGATCAATTTACAAACTCAAGCATGAGGTTTAATTACCCATTTCATTATCTTAGCTTGCATAGCTCTGAATGTGAACCTTCAATGAACCAAAGAAATAGTCACTAGCTGCTGCTTTGAAAGAGAGGGAGATAACAGGAAGTTCAAATGCTTAAAACCGCTCTTGCTGCATATGGAACCACAGACCTTGTTTGCAAAAGCAGGGGGATTGTCCCCAGCCAATAGATCTGTGTTATACCACGGTTACGCGGAAGACTTCTGAAAGTCCTATTTATGTGCTAATCTGAACAAAGACCAAAAGAGATGAAACAGACTTACCTAGCCAATCACAGAGAAGCCTCAGAGTTAAATTTTCAAATACTAGCAATTGATCCTCAGAGATTTTTTTAAAATTCATCCAGTAAATTCTAGCAAATAAATTGTGATGTGCTTGTGGATTTTGTATGAGCAGGAAATAAAGTGTTTGCTGTAAATTATTCACTCAGCACTAGTTAAATACAATGCCGGCACATTACTAGGCTTTTTAATATTCTTCTCAAGATAATAGGTAGCATTTTGCTTATTACCCTCATTTTTAAGTTATTAGTTACATTAGGCCTTTTGTAAATAAAGTGAAGAATTGCAAGAAAATCAAATGCTTTTCCAACTACCTCATTAAAAGTCTCTTTAGTTCAGCAGCGTTGAAAATTCTGCGTATCATGAAAAGTTAAAACAATAGTATACCATCAGGCTCAGCAATTCCAAATTAATTCACATGCCCTTTCATAACACCTGGGTTCCCAAAAGGCTTTTCAAGTTATAAGCCATATGCATGTCTGTAAAGCTGCGTGCCTCTCAAAAAGTATAAATAATAGTGCAAGAGGAAAACCTACAGGGCGAGTGTATTTATGAGGGAAAATGAAAGCTACTTAATTGCAACTGGAGTTGCCTACGTGCAGTGTACCTGAAACAGGGTAAAGCAATGTAGTATCAGATTCAAGAGCCATTTTAGGGCTTTATTCCTGTAAGGTGACATAACCTTCATGATAAATTCCTGGTGCTGTCAGACACCACTACTGCAATATCGCTCCCTGGCTTTGGATTTGCCAAGAGTTGAGGGAGTATCACTGTAGCTAAAAGGAGACCATGTGCCCTCAGAAGTTTCATTTATAAAACACGTATATAAGCGCTGTTGAAATCACCCACGCAATTCCCTGCTATTTCAGCTTAGTAAGTAGCAAAGCACAGGAGGGCTAAGAAGCACATATCAAAACAAAGAACAGAGCCAGCAGCACCATTTTCTGCAATTTCTAGCTTCTTCCTTAGTGGTCCCTCCTCATCCACGCAATAAGCCAGTCTTATTCTGCTTAGCAATGCAATACCTAATTAGATCAAAGCTCAAGGTAGCCTGGCTACCGTGTGTATTGTGTTATTTAGTCTTGTGCTGTAAGCAAAACCACATACAGTATTATTACATTTCTCAGGGGCTTCTCCAGAGAACTATGTGGTACATGTAATTGCCCCCACAAACAAATCATCAACTAATCAACTGCTTTTCATTATCACCTCCAGCAGCATGTTTATTTTGTAAATAAATGCATTAAGAGCAAAAAATTTCAGGGAAAACAAAAGATTATCTGAATATGTTCTCAGCAGAAGAGGCGGTAAAGTAGTAATTCAAATACTAAAATGAAGCAAAATTAGCATAGTGTGGAATGATTATTCCATTCCCTGTATCCCTATCTATTACAGTACAATAATAGTCTGAAACCTGTGACTTTAATGGATGATCTGGGTAGCTGAAGGGAACTGTGATTGACTGACACATTTACATAGAGGCTGATGAGCAGCATAATGAATGCATTTATAAAACACAGCTAAGGTCTAACTCTAAGCTGACTTTAACTCCCACACCTAGAGGAGGGTTGCAGAGCACATACCCTGCTGTCTTGGAGAGGTACTCTCTACCTCCTTAAGCAAGCAAATTTGCTGTTGAGCCCCCTTCCTTGATGGGAACTTCAGGAAGCATATGACTACATGGGAACCTCCAGTTTAGGAGGAATGAATTGAAACAAGCCATAGAAGACTCAATGACAAAACAGTGCAGGGTGTATAAGGTAAATACAACAACACACAGATTCATACTCCACACCATACCTGTAATTTCCTAGGTATACTCCGTCAGGATTGAGCATGGGTGCAATCTTGAAGACCAGGTGGTCTCTCAATACTTTTGCAATAGGATGCTGGCTCACAAGGAAGTCAATTATACCTGAGAAAAATGAAAGAAGAGTTTGAAGAGGGAGGTTTATGACATTAATATTTTCCAGATATCTATATGAAATTTCACATGTAAAAGATTAGAATGATCATTCCTCTTGATTCCTGGCACTGCTCCTGCTTCTGAAAGAGCAAGTCACCTGCAATCATGTAGCACCTGCCACATTCTAAAAACTCCAGAAATAAGAACTTCAAGGATAAATACTTTAGTCCATCCTCATAATGCAAGTACAATATGGCTACATTATCAGACACAGTCAAGTTTCCACAGAGGGAGAAGTTACTGCTCATTAGCTGAGCCACAATAACAAAATATTTCTCCTCTTAAGGGGTGAAATGGAGTAAAATCTACTATTTTAAGCCCAGCACCTTACATAGCCAGCATGCATACATAGACACATATTGTATTTCAGCTCATGAGTGGCACTTTGTTGAACTGAGACACCTCAGATTTGTTTAAGCATATGCCTAGACCTACCCTGGACTAATGAACAGAGTTCAGATCATCTGCATGTATAAAGAGGTATAAAATGCCTCACTAAAATTGGGAGAATTACATAAACTCTGTACCAGGCATAGGGATAGGTCAGATTCTTCACTTACTTTACACCCATAAAAACCAGGAGTAACTCCACCTCAACAGTGAAGCTCCTTTAATGTGGAGCCAAGGCAAGTGACAGGGGAAACAGATCCTAAATGCCCTTCCTTCGGGCACAGTCAGAGCACCAGAACCCACAGGAGCTCCTGCCTCTGGCCATCATGCTCAGGGAGCCACTAAATATCTCCTTGCTCCAAGGCTGGTGCTGGGGCAGGAGGCAAGGAGTCTGGCAGTTAAATTCATTGCTTATTCCTCCACTGAGTTGGTACTGACAGAAATAGCTTCCAGGGAATGAATGTTGAGATAAATTGAGTTCCTGTGTAGTCTCAGGACACCCACAGATAGGTCATGACAATTTGCTATTTATTGTAAGGTCCATCCTGTGAAGCAGGAACCATTTACTGAATTTCCCCAGAATAAATCAATCACTACGCTCCAGTAACAGGATAAAATTAAGCAGAGAAAAATTAAGGCTGATCAACAGTAAAATTTCACTAATGGCAAGCTCTACTAGACTGTGGAATTCTCTCCAGGGAAGAGCAGAATCCCGTCATCAGAAACGTTTAACACTGGACAGGGCAAAGCCCTAGGGAATAGGTATAACAAGCAACCATTCAGCATAGAAGAGATGGCACAGGCTAACTAGCTGATTTCCAAAAAGCTGACTTTAGACCTGATTTTTTGTGATGCAGTCAAAATCTTTAAAAACAAACTAACTAAAACCTGGGTACATGCCAGGTTAAACACACTTGTTTATAGCTTGGCTGAAACATACATTGAAGATGGGACCAAAATCACACATTCTATACAACCCCTTCATTTAGCCTATTTCCTAAGGCCCATTTTGTATTTCAAATACTAACAAATCTGAACCTATGCTGCTGTTGAAATGAATTCTAGTTTGCTGAGGCGCATGGGGAAAAATGAGCCTTTTGAAATGTCTAAGATGATCAAGGTATAATTGACTCTAAACATCAGCAATTTTTTCACCTATTAGTGACTAATCCTGAAGAAGAAAAAGTTCCTTTCTGTAACCAGGTCTTCCACCTAAGAGGCTAAACCTGAATTTCTGAGGCAATTTAACATATACATAATTGCGTTGCTCAGGAAATGTTTCTGCAGTTACCTCCCTCCAATGAAGGAAACCAAACATCAATCTGCTTTTTGGCTGCTGTTGTGTCTTTTGTTTATTATACAACAGCAAGAACAAGCAGAAACGACAGGGACACAGTTGGATCCTGAATAACCAGGTTTCCTAACTGTATGCAAACATGAAAGGCTTAGCTATGGTAAACTGCTGCTCTAACTGTTTCCTGGCAGTGTCTAAAACATAATCCACAGTATGCACACCTGGAGGGAGGGCTCAAAACTACATAAAGAAATACAATCCCACACTTAGTCCACGGCTTCTCAAGACACTGTGCTGGTTTTAGTTTTAAAGAGTTTGCAACTAGACTCAAAATATCACATCAGTTCATGTTTCCTAGGTCATGTATGATATTTCAAAGCATCCACAATAAAAGCAGCATAAATATCGCATTTTATTCATGATCGCCACTTCAAAGACCTTGGTGGAACAGTTTTGCCATGAGATCTAGCAGTACACCAAGCACATACTTGTGACAGCTCCTCATGCAGCAGGGAGGACCACAAATACCCCAGGGATAACATGATTGCTTTTCATTCAGGAGGTAACGAGAGCCCAAACTCTCAGAGCTTTGCTCTGGCTGTAACTGTGCCAGGGAAGAGGCTTGTCCAGGTTCTGCTCATTTTGCTCCTGTTATTGATGCAGCCTCACTCACTGAACTTGGCAAAGGCATCTTGGCAACTAAAAGCTACAGTTTTCAGCTTCATGCAGGGAATTATTATTCCCTAACCAAGAATGTGCTATGACATGGAAGGCTGTGTATAAACATGTAATGGGTGAGCCTCTGCTCTGCTCAATCCACTGTTGCACCAGGCACAGCAGACTAAAGAGAAGAGACTGACCTTGGGCACCCAGCAGCTTGGTGGCAAACGAGATCCAGCATTTCCCAATGTATCACAATCTATTAGGGGGTACTGCAGGCAAGCCCACCCAATCCAAACAGATTTACTGTCTTTCCTTTTTTAGGAGAGAGTTAATTAAATCTGAAGAAGTCTTAACCCATGATAAAAATACAAAGCAAGAGTTAAAAATAACTGACTCACAGAAGTCTAACCTGGAAGTAAAGGCAGTTCCAAGGAACATAAGAGAAGCATCAGATGAAGGCATACATCTACATATACAAACCTCACCATAAAGTTACTATAAGCATCCAAATAATCAATACAATTAGAAAATAGCTTTGTTTTTCAGAGGAACCCAATAGTCTCTAGATCAATAGCATTTAAAGTAAAAACACAGGTATCAGGCTATTAAAAAAAATACCATTGCAGAGAACTTGGTCCTCCTGTTAATAAATCAATACAAACTAAATTTTACAGCTTCTATAATCAGCAAGAGACATATCAGTGTATCTCATTAGGCTGGGGTTAAGAATTTGGCAGCAACCAAAGCCCATTTAATATCATTTACTTCAAGGCAGACATGGCAATACAACAGATGCCCTAATTTATTTGTTGATCTTTGTATTAAAATAACAGTTTGCTGGTAAACAGGAAGGGTAATGATGCCAGTCACCCTTGTTAGTGGCTAATAATTGCTTAATTTGTCCACTAATTGACCTGTGCTACTGTTGAAGCACTGGATCGTGTTGCAGGGCATGAAGTAAACAAGGCCACTGTAATGTTACTTTAGAGAATGACTTCTGGAAATAGAACTACTTATCGCTATAAATTTTCTCTTCACAGATGAGCAGATTAATTGGTCTGCCAATTAGTCTGCTATTAAAGAAAAAAGGGCTGCCCACAGATTGGTTAGATCTTCGAACCTCAGCCCCAGTTTGGGTCAAATGAAATAATTCAATCTGAATCAGTCACATCAGCTATGAAAAATAAGACAAGTATTATTTAAAAACAAACCTCTGTGGCTGGAGATCAAGGAAAATAGCCCAATAACTAAGTATTAGCTCTTCAAGTTACTTTAAAATAAAATGGAGAACATGATGGAATGGGCCTACTCAGGCACATTAGAGTATGGAAAAGTTCTCCAATTAAAAGCAGAAAAACAATCTAGATTATTTTCA
This sequence comes from Phalacrocorax carbo, assembly GCF_963921805.1. Lineage (NCBI taxonomy): Eukaryota > Metazoa > Chordata > Aves > Suliformes > Phalacrocoracidae > Phalacrocorax > Phalacrocorax carbo. The sequence goes on along the minus strand of NC_087518.1, from coordinate 48,226,145 downwards.
TATCATCCTCTCTGGATGGTAATTAAAATCACTGTTTTTCAAATAATAGCATGCAATTACAAATGCTGCCTGGAACTGGAACATCTCAGAAATCGGCATTCACCCATGACATAAGAGAAGGCTTATCCATAGCCCACTAAAAATCAACCAAAATCTTTACATTAACTTCAAGGAGCTTTTCATAGTTGTCAGGGAAAGGAAAGAAAGAATCAAAAACAAGGAAAAAGGGAAAACAATGCTGACAACTGTGAGTCATTAGATACACAGTCCTAATGGCTCCAAGAATATTAGCAGGATTTTTACCAGTCTTTCTTGGAAAATGCAGCTTCACTGAAACTGTGCTAAATCAAGACCAAATCTCCTCTGATCCGAGTAACTTCTCTGTCATTATTCTTTCTCTAGGCTAAATACACTTTCTTAAATTTCTCTTGCTTTCTGCAGCTCAGCACCTCTCACCCACTCCAACACCAGATCCTGTGGCATCTCTCTGCCTGCTCTAATCCAGCTCAAATTACTGGTGCTTCACAAGCAAGTTGATCGTTCCCTCCCCCATAACATGTCAAAGAAACCTTCTCTGCTCACATGATTTCCACTGTTCTGTCTGGGTGTTTCCCCAGGCTACTGCCTTAAACTCTGTTTAAACTTCCTGCTGCCTCTAACATGACCTCTCCAACATTTGTGCCTTCTACAGAAATGCCTGTCTTATCCTCTGTTTCTCCATTACCACATCTTTTCACTCTCAGTCTGACAATATGTTTAATTGTATAACTATATAATACATTTGCCCTGCTTCTATTGCTGAAAATCTAATTCACCATAGACCCTAATGCAATATGGCAACTATTAATGCAAACATATCCTGGACTGTGCCTAGTATATGCCAAGAAATAAGTGATTTATATTTTCAGACCCATTTCCTGACACTGAATAGCTGCTGTTATCCTGCAGTCAGCTCACCATAGCCTGCAGGTTAAAGAGAATGTAACAATTAGGCTTTAACAACAACGGAATATATTCATTGGACAACAAGTACAAGGGAGTCCTGAATGTTTATGCTCATATAAAACTATTGAAATGTTCTGTTAAAGGAGACTGAAACCAATGTGAAAGACACCATACTTATAATTTTGTGGAGAATAGGAAAGCAAAAATATGGAATTGGGCTTTCTGGAGAGGTTATTTAATGGGATGGTGAAAAAAAACATCAGATGATAGAGCCAAGCAGCTACAATATTCTATCCCCACAGAACAAGTACAGCACAAGCAGTAAACAACCGCAAGCCACTGCGGTTCCACCATTTGTCTGTTAAGGAGCTGTCTTTTGGCAAAGGGGCCCTTGTCTGTTCAGCCTTTGCCCTTTCTCATGGGGCTGCAGAAAATAAAAAAAAACCAAAACAGCAAAACAAAACATGAAAAAGACAGGTGGACACTCTTCTCCATCCCAGCATGGTGGGAAAGGTGTCACACTCACACTGAACCCTAGTCAGCACAGGTCACAGCACTGTTGTGCCAGGATGGACTCTACAGAATGCATACCCGTGCTTGCAGTGCAGCCCCCAGCACAGGCCAACAGACAGAAATGATCCAATAATGTCTTAGCCTGAAGTGTTTCCAATGATCAACACAACAGCAAGAAAAAAAAAAAAGTATGTGAATGGTGGTAAATGAGCAGAGCTGACTCACAGCAGGGTTATTGACATGATCTAACACCACGCTGTCACTGAAATTATTCCCACAAAAGATCATCACATGGAGTGATCCATAAGCACAAGATCATTGAAATGCTGCCTCTGCTCCCTCTTACAGTGCTGCTCCTCCTCTTAATGTGTAGAAACAGACTGCCAAACTCAACTGGGTTTTTATACGCTTTTTCAAAACGTATTTATTGGGGGAGGGGGATGCACATTGATTCTAACATCAATACAGAAGGAATTTATAGATTTGGGATGCTTTATTAATTGGTTTCCTTGTCTCTCCTAAGGTCCCTTTAGACTGCATGGCAAAAACAAAGTTTATTTCATCGAAATTGTAAAAATAATCTGGGTGATGAAGGAGCACTGCAAAACTAAAACAGGTACCTAATTACAGTGTTAGATGAAGGAAAAATTGCTGCCTGAAGTATATCAGTCAATGGTTTTCTGTTGCCAAACCTGATGTATATCTGCATGCATATGCCTCTGTCTGAGTAGTTACTGCAATTAAGTGAGAGTGGGAAGATCCAGAACACTGGCTATTTTTCATTAACTCCCTCTCTGGTCATCCTCTGTACACACAAAAGTGCAAGGGAATTGCTTGCACTCAGAGAGGGATGCAGTACCATGCACAAAAACTTTAGTGAGTATTCATCAGATCCTGCTTTTCAGGTCAGTCTCTGCTCCTCCTGTTTCCTCTATGCTGATGCTCAAATTTCATCCAACCTTTCCCCAGGATAGGCTCAGAGGGGGCCTGCACATGCCTGTGGATGCCATGTGATGTAAAACAATCAAGTTCTTACAAAATGCAGAGAAGTTAAGTTTTTCCCAGTGGTTCCCCGGGACAGGAAGCTCCCAAATGAGACAACAGCTAAACAACATGATTACCCATGACAAAACAGATAGGAGCCAACCAAGGCAGGTGAGATAGCATTAGGAAGGATGTGGTAGGTGAACCAGATACATTACTAGTTATGGTAGTATCCCCAACTAGACAAGTAAAATTTTCAGCGCTGAGTAAGATCTCGTTACTCGAGTGTGGCTGGTTAAAAGCACCCCAAAAAGTCTTTAGGCCTCTGTGGTCATTTCAAGTTGTTTTTTCTCTGCAACCCTCACTGCCATTGTTTAAAAAAACCCACAACATAACAAACAAAAAACCAGTTAGGTCGCTGGTGGATTGAACACATGTCCCCATTTCACCTATTTTTAAAGAAGTTTAAATCAACTTGAGACAGAAAAGTTGCACAGCTAACTAAGGATTCAGCTGTGATAAGCAGATTGATTAGAGGCACATCAAGCTATATTATGGAATATTTGTTCTTTTATTTACCATTTACTTTCTCATCTTTTCTCTGCTGTAACTCTATGTCTCTTCAAAATACAGGATTAAAAGCCAAGAAAATCTCAAATAACGGGATAAAATGAATGTGCAGGAAATGAATGGGTGAATTAGATTACAGCAGATGAAACACTGAGGTCTCAAATGCAAAACACATGGAGTTTATTTAATTTGTTACTCTTTTAAAATGAAAATATGCTCACTGACTTGAATTAGTAATTTCCCTGTTTTAAGATATGTTAGGCCATTACAGCTAGGCCTGTTTCCAGAGCAGTGAAATAAATGGAAAACAGCCAGTCTCCCAGGGAATGCACTAGCTCACTGCATTTTGCCAGCCCAGTGAAACAGTGCTAATGTCAGCTCCAGAGAAAACCGTGCTTCTGCTGTAGGGGCTGCATGCAAAGGAGTTGATAATGACTAGCAACAAACACTTAAAATGGCAGAGCAAGGCACTATGGATTTTAATTCAAGTTTTAATGTGCATGGTAAGCTCAGACAGTAATTGATTTAAAGAACATTTAAAAAATTATTGTTCCTGTCCTCTCCCTCCCTCTCTCCTCCAGTTAGCATCGGGTTCCACCAGTAATTAATCTGGCATTCAGTGTGGCTGAAACAGAAATCTTCATGAAGGAAGCAAGAGGTGGGCACAGCAGTCACGAGCCTCCCAAATGGGTTCTGCCAGCATAAGAGAGGAAGACCACTCTGTCAGTCTCTGAACTGGATCAGGGCATCCCAACCCCTCACCTCCACCCCACCGCTCCAGGTTTCTCAGATATATTATTTTGCATGTAATGATCTAACTGAGGGGACTGAAGTGTCCGCTGGAAGACCACAAGTGTGTGGCAGGCTTCTTTAAACAGATCAGCAGACCATAGTTTGTGAGGACAGGGAGTAGCTGTTGAGTTACTACATCACAGCTCTATAATAAAATAATTACGTATAAAGCCATTCTGGTACCCCAACATTTCAACTCATTTCCAGAACACCCAAAAAAGTTATAAAAATCCTTCTTACACTACTGTATGGATACAGGTGACATTTCTGCATTACAGACCCAAATAATATTAAGATTGCAAATTCAAGGATTCAGGAACATCTTGCCATAATAAAACATTCTAGGGCTACTGGGTAATAAGATAGACCATATGATGCCACCAGGCAGAACTTTTTGCCCATTTTAATATGTCTGCTGATTAAGAACGGATGGGACAGACTGGGATGTAAAGCACCCTGTAAATGTATTTCCTTACATTTATATTCCTTGTTTTCACACAAAGAAGGTACACTTACACCATCTACCTTTCATGTGCACTGACTATCCCACTCTTTTTGCTGGATACCTACATTTAGACCATGCAAACATTGCCTCAAAATGCCAAAGAGTTCCAGACCATGGTGCTCCAGATGTTTCAAGCAGGGAGACTGTGTAAAGAAATTGATATGACTGGAATAGAATCAGCCACAAATCAGTACTCTAGAATTAGAATCAATTCAGTGCAAAAAGTTGGTAAGTGATGAGTGTTTGGAATTTTCTATGTATTTTTATGAGCTGTGGCTCTTTCCTCATAAAAAGATTCACATCTGCTTTGAAGGATATGTAACTGCTGGTGCTGGGCTGGAGCACAACATCCTGATTCAGTACTGCAAATATATAGGTATACATTGCCAGTAAAACATAATTAAAGTTGGCATTCCCAGTGACTTGGATGTGGGACCAGGAGCCAGAATGCTTGGTCTTGGTCTCTAGCACTGCTGATTTTTGGCAGGTTGCTTCCAAAGTCTGCTATTTTAGTATATTCAACTTGAGATAGCAATGGCCAGATTTGCAGGGCAACAAAACTAGCATCTTTGGGGCCAAAACCAGCAGATGGATTTTTTCAAACTAACTCATGAATCTCGTTGATGCTGACGGCACTTGGAAATGTGGCAAGTAGCAATAAAAAGGGTTTTCTTGGTGTTGAGCAAGTTCTGAAACTTTTCTATTCTTACCCAGCTGCCACTGACAGTCCATTCCCTCACCCCTCTGCCCTAAAGATAAGCACTTTCTAAAAACTGGCCCTGTAAAGGTCAAGATGGAAAGCCTTTTTATAACAGAGACAACCAGTATTGCTGGTTGCTTCAGAAATGCAGACTTGAGTACTCCCAGCTCTGCTGCCTTCTTTTCTTCCAAACAAAATCAAGATGCACTGAAACTGTTCCACAAACCACAGGGAGTGCTCAGCACCTAACAGGATCACCTGGGTAGGGTAATATGTGGTATTTGAATTTTGCCTGTTACAGCTGTCAATGAAAAAAAAAAAAAAAGAGAGATAATTAAGCATTTTTGTGAAGGCAAGTCTAGTTCCTTCTTGAAAGTTCCCCAGGTATTTTACTCTAGCTAGCACCTGGTCCTGTCTGAAAAAATAAGATTACTAAATAGACCTTAGCAGATGAGGAGATGAGACCACAAGAACTGTTTCGTTACAAAAGACTGTCTTCAACCTATTTATGTAATGTTGTCCTGGTAAAAGAGTCTTCTAGCATGCCTTAAGATTTGCTCTGATGCTTTAGCAGTTTAACAGCTGGAGACACCAAGGAACCTAGCGGTTTGACCCTTTCTCTCATTTGTTGGAATTAGCAATTCATTGCTTTAGGATTCATCTTGATGCCATTGATTTGGTTTGTGGGTCTTTTCAGACTTTAGAAAAAAACTAGATTCTCAACAGTATCAAGCTTGGAGGTTCATGGCAGCAGCAGGCTACTTGAACAGTTGGTCAGAGAAGCAGTAGGGTGATAGTGGCACCACCTACCTCATCCCACTGCAGCTCTGAGCACATGGGACCCATACACTCTCTCCAGCAGCACCTGGTACCCACTGTGAGTCTAGGTGGTACAGCAGGTTAATCTCTCCCATTATTTCATGGTATCTGGCTCTCCTGTTCCTTACAGCAATGAAATCCCCACTAGCTTAAAAAAGTTAGACCAATGTAACGGAAAAGAATGAGGCCAAGGCTGGATTGTCTGGTAAAAAGAGCAAGATTGAACAGAGGGGAGCAGACTGCCTCCTGACCTCTGCAGTGATGAGCCCATACCTCAGCCACTTTATTACCCTGATGGCTGATGGAGCTTGCTTAACTGCAAACTAATCTCCTCCAGACCCAGAGGGCAGTCATACAGTTCTCCAGTAGAACTGACACAATAGCAAAGACCTGTGAAACTGACTTGAAAGAACGTGTCAGGCTGTCAAAGAGAGGATGTATCGGCAGGAGTATACAGCTGCTGCAGGATTGCCCGAAGGGTTCATAAATTCAGTGCACAGCACAGACTGAGTGGGTGGCTTTATTGGTTGGCTTTGTTTTCTTTAATTTTCCTAATATGCTCTAAGTAGCTTGGAGTTCTCTTTGCATCAAAATGAGCCTACCGATACCCCCTAGATGATGACTTTCTTTTCCTCCTGGGAAGAAACAAAAGGGTTCCTGGAGAAACACTGTGGGGATCAGATGATCTCGCTTTATTAATGAATTCCTTGGGATTTATCAGAATCATTCTAAAGATGCTGCTCCAGAAGGTGATGCATTTGGTCATTATTATTCAAAGTCTGTCCTTCCTATGAGTGTGAGTCCTCCAGACAGCTCTAAACATTTGCTGGATTATGGCCCTCAATGTTTACAGAATTACCTAATGTTAAATACAGCTAAGATTTAAGCCTTAGAATTGAACAGAAATATGCAGATCCCACCTTCCCTGATATGCAAGACAAGAGGGTTGCAACCCAGAAAAGTGGCTTGATTGCAAAAGGGGAGAAAAATAGACACAAGAGTAGAAAGATCCTGAATGCATCAACCAGAGTTAAGCAGGCATGTACCTTGGCAGAATTAACTCAGGCATCTTTGCACTGTTTCCTGCTATCCTTATTAACTTACAAAACATCAGTCATTTCACCATGGCCCTACAGAGGAGTTTCAGCTCTACACCAATGGCTCACACAACACTAGCAAAGAAGGAAAAAAAATAAACTAAACCACTTAATTCTCTGGTTTTTGATTTAGAGCTATAAGAATCTTATGGGGAAAAAGAATCTGGTTCATTATGTTATTGCTGCTCCACCCAGGACCAGGCTGAGCTCCGCAGAGCCTGGAAGGTGACTGTTCTCTTCCCCTCCATGACAACTGGACACGTGGAGGTCTGAAACCCTTTCAGGGCCAGCAAGCAGACTGCACCACAACTGTACAGTTTCCAAAGTTGCCTGCACCAGGGAAAAGATTCCCAGCAGAGCTCTATAAGTGATAAAAAGAAACTCTTTTATGAACCTAAGCAGGCTTTGTTCTACTTGGGAAACCACTAAAAGTTGCTGCACTACAAGGAATAGCCAAAGACAACAACATTTCTCCTTTCAAACCTTTTGCTGAATTGTCTCACCGGGACTCTGAGCACTCCCTATGCCCAGAGTTACCTTTTCACAACTTGGCAGCAGTGCCTTTCTGTGGGTACCAGGAACCTTTGGGTTTTCAGTGTGCTTAGTTTAACAAAGGTGAGCACTGGGAATGGAAGAATGGACTAGTTTTACCTAACACCTCCCTTGGGGGCTTGTCATATAGTGCTGTTTTGCATGTTCAGTAAGCACAAGCAAACAGCCACATTGTGGTTTTAGTCTTATGACATTAACTGTGGTAGCAATAAGAACTACAGAGGTCTTAAGATGGATAGATCAGCCCAAGCAAAGAAGGCAAAAGGTAGATTTCTCTGCAGTGAGATGGAGAATACATTTACATATGAAAATCTAATACATAATGGAAAAAGGAAAAGGGCATTACATAAATAATGCTAGGGAAGAAATGAAAAATATGTATTTTTAAACACATTCTAAAAATGGTTTCTAACCTCTGCAAATGTGTTGCTGAGTCAAGCAGAGACCCAGAAGCAACAGTTATTAACCAGGCAGGCACACAAATCTGTGTGATACAGAGACCAGAGGGACACTATGGGAGGTCAGTCATCCACAACCATCCTTTCCAGTTTCCTTCAGCTGTAGAGTGTTGCAGGAGTATATTGGGGAGCATCTCTATTAATTTGCCCTGACCTTTAATAACTTGCAGACATTTGCTATTGGCCACTGTAACAGGTGGGCTGCTCAGCTAGACAGACTCCTGGTGTGACCCGCTGCCAGTATGAAAGTAGAACACATACTGCTGGAAAGGAAGAAGAGCATGCTCCCATGGGTGATGTGGTGCCCTAACATTCTGGGTCTCTCAAGAAGAAACACGTGTGGGATTCAGAACAAAGTGGGAATCTGAGCTGAGAGGAGCTCAGGAAAAAGCACACATTGCATTTTCTTGTGCTCCAGCTCAGAAGTTTGGTCCACTCACCTGAAGAGGAGAGCTGAGGTATCCACTCCTCAGGACTGAACCTCAACTGCTCACCTCTACTGGGGCTGCTGCTTTGCCATTCCTATACAAAGATGGCACATACGTGTGTTCCCCAGACGCTAACAACGGCAGCTGACAGCCTGTCCCTGTAGGAACCCTGCACAACTGTTTGCCTTCATTCCTCCTGTGGAGACAAGTGAAGTGATCACTTCTGGTTACTCTTTATATGTGAAAACTTACACTAAGCCAGCTTAATGGCACCTTTTGGCTGCTTTGTTGATTTCCACTTTACTAGGTTTGCAGTTTATACTGCTTCACTTTTACAGCATTTTCCTGTCTTTCCATTCAAATAATCTAAAAAGGTGCAAGGCAGCTCGCCTGTTTCCACTCAGGCAAAGTCACTTATAAGACTCCTGACATCTCTACTTGTGAAGAGGTAAAATTCTCCAGGAGGGTATAAGTACATGTTTCCATCTGAAGAACACAAGGGAGGAAGTTAGAAGGATATAACTTTCAGGGCTTCTCTAAGCATTGAGGGGTTTTGTTGTTGCTGTTTTAGGAAGAAGAAAAAACACTGTTTCCTAAAGAATTCTGTTTGGAGACAGTCTTATTGCAGAATCTACTTTGAAGCATATTAAACTAAGAAGGAACAAGATGCTCTTGTTCCAGAATAAGAATTGCTCAAGAAATGTTCTGTTGCACTCTACATTCACAGCCTGCCTCAGATGCAAATGAACTCTCAAGTGCCTGCAAGTCCTCAGACAGAAGCTCTTCCCAAGCACTTTGCAGCAATGGATTTAAACTCTGGCAGCACTGTGACCACATAAGCTAATGTCAAGGTGCTATTTCCATCATATCATTGGCCTTCAGGAACACTGCCAAGAAGAAAAAAGTTCATATGTAACCAGGGGTGAAGACTCTCTAACTTTCTACCTTGAATAATCAGAGTGAATCTTAACATCTTAAATGTAAATTTAACTTTAATAAACAGCTTCTTTTACAGCATGAAAGATACAGACATCAGAAGGCAGAGCTGAACATGTTGGACGAACTGAGACCCCAGACTGACATGCACACTGCAAAAGTAAGGGTTTGTTTCAAAGCCACCAGAGGGGTCTGTTAGCTGAGCATGGTGGCAGTCATCTCCCACTGCTGTATCCAGTGCAGGGCAGGCAACCTGCCTGCAGTGAATTAGGGGTTCTCTTCCAAGGGATTTCTAGTTCTGACCCTGGACTGTGCAGCTTGATGGTCCCTGCTCTTCCCCAGGTGTAAGAGACAGACCCAACTTTGGAAAGATGGTATCCAGGAGAAGGCTGGGTCACAGCATTTTTCAACTCTACTCTTGATTCTGCAACAGACTGTCTCCTGTTTGAGAGAAGATGGTTAATGTTCAGTGAGGCTGAATGGCTTCTCCTGTACCAGGAAATTAGCCATCCTTCTGTTATCACTTTGCTGTTATGACACCAAGCACTGATGTCTGTAAGGAGATTGGCTGCAGTGGTGATTAGTGCCACCATGGCAGTAGAAATTTAATAACCATGAAAATGGAAGTCTTTCAGTGATGTTAGAAATAGCTCCTTTTGGGTAGGTGGAGGCCCTGATGAACAAGAACTTGCCCTGTCGTCATTGTCTGCACCACATCTGTTCTGTAGTCACCCAAAGACCTGCTTATGCTTGACCATAACATAAGACAGAGTCCAGCTTTGTAATATGTTGCCTACATGCTGTACCACTGGCTGAAAATTTTGAAGAAACTTTGTCATAAGATGACCTACAAACTTTTGCTTTCCTCCTATTTTTTAACTGAACACTGAGACGAATTTTTAACTTTCTTTGTTTCTCCCCTTTCCCCCCATGGTTTTTTTCCTTCAGTGATAAAGTGACAAAAAAGTGAGGAGAGAAGGAAAAAAAGGAAGGGAAATAAGAGAAAAATAAAAGTGAGCTTGTATGAAATTTCAAATAAAGCATTCTCTTTGAAAATCTGTGGCATTAAAAAAAATACAAATTAATTATTTTTCATCTCTCAAATTATCTTCTACATTTAGCAGCAGCAGACTATAACTGTAACCTCCAAATCAGAGCATGGATACCAGGGAATGGTTACCATTTGCTGAGCATGTAATAAGTAATTTGACCCATGAACTAGCACTATAGGGGACACCTGGAAATTGTCACTTAGGAGCTACATCTGTCACTAAGGAACCAACTTTCCTAGGGAGGGCGACTTTTTAGACAGCTCTGTGTCACTGTTCAAAACCACCCTAAATCCACACTTCCTGCCTACAAAGTGTTTAACAGAAGTTTGCCAATGCATTAGGGTCCCAGCAAGGCAATTCCTGCTTACATTTCTTCCTAGATAAAATGAAGCAGGAATGATAAAGAATTTGTGGCCCCTTTTGGCTGGGCCATGTGCCTCATTACCCCTCCTCTCTATATCCTCAGAGTCCAGAGAAGCAGGACTGCACTGAAAGAGCAAAGACAACTTCTGAAGGGCTATTGTCTGGGGCAGGAGCCTCTTTCATCTTAAGTCCAATTCTTACCCTCCAAACAAGCTTTATGCCCTTTTCTCGGTAAACTGCATAACTCAAGGAGACATGCCTCTTATAAAGATGTACACAATACCTTGTGACAGACACACAGAGCATGTGAGCAATCTGTGCAGGGGCAGAGGAGGATTTTCACCCAGGTGCCCTTGTGTCAAAGAAAAGTTTCCAGCAGCCAAGTCCTAGACACACGTGAATACTAGCTCCTCAGAGCAGCAGCTATAGCAATGCAGAAGGAGCAAGAAGGCAAGTGCAGGGCACCTCAGAGACAAAAGAACTGAAAACAAAATAAAAAAAATTTTAAAAAATCAATTCAGCTGAACCGAGCCAGGGCAGGTAAAGAACAAAGGGTCAGAAGACAAAGCCGGAAACAATAGACCAGCAAGATTAATATCTTGTGAGGAAGAGCTGGGACACAACTGAAGGATAATGGAAAAGGCTTAAAGAAAAATATAAAAACTAGAAGAGATTCCTAATTGTGAAGCCTGACATACCACTACAACACCTGCAGCTTGATCAGTACAGATCTCACACACTGCTGCACTTACAGAAAGGGCTTCATCTCACAACGTAGATTCCTTGAAATTATTGATGGTTAGTTACTAGGAGCCATTTATTTTTCCATTAATAACAGAGCCATGCAAGTGAGATCTAAAAACAACCCCAAACTTCCTGTGGTCTTTACAGCCCTGTTCTGACTTTTGCATGTTCATGTCCTGGTCTAAATCAGCTGGGGCAGGACTTGAAGATTTCTGCCTGGGATTTCCCCACTAGCAACAGATGCTCCAGCACTGTTTGACCCATGCATGCAAAGTCCAGTTTGGGGAAGCTCACATGCACAGTACACTGGATGCTCTTGGCCAGCTGGACTGCTGCACAGCCACAGATTCAGCAGGCGATGCCACAAGCAATGTACTACCTAAGACTTCCAGAAGGCCTGCTCTCGCATGTAGGCCCAGAGAAGATCTGTTGCATGGGTATATTATTGCTCCCTAGAAGTGCAGGGCTCGCTGCCCATGGCCATACAGAACAATACACACAGAAAATGGCTCTGACCGAATAACTGGGAAGCCATGGATAAGTATCTTCAAAATCCACTTGGACTGCAATTTTTAGTGGGAAAACCAGGCCATATTAAGGAAAGCTAAGTGACCATGAAGTTCAGCTGAATCAATATTTTCTCTTTTTCCTATCCTCAGACATCAGCAAAGTGTCACAGTGTGCTGTTACGAAGATGACGTGCGTTGCCCTAGAGGTAGGTTGGTTAGGGCTTGAAGGAAATTATCTTTAAGCTAACGTTATTCAAAAGTATGAGCAGTCAAGAAACATTGCAAAACCAGTACGTTTAAGAGATTAATTGGGCAATCCCACGCAGAGACAAAGTAAATTTGCCTGCCGTTGTATAGTGAAGCCTTTCTCAATTCTCCCTCTTGAAGACCAAGGGCTGCTTCAGGTTACTGTAAAGAGGATTAGTTAATCAGAGGTAGTCAAAGGCCTGCCCTGGGCAAAGGGCAAACCGAATCAAACAAAACCACTTGACATTTCTTAGCTGCGTAGGCAAAGCTGACCTTGTTGTCCCAGGGATGAGGAATTAGGAGTGATCCATTCCTCCTACTAGAAGATGCAAGGTGAGCAGGCAGGGCTAGGCTTGGGGGCGGGGGGGGTGGGGTGGGGTGGGCAGTGTGAGCCTCCCTGGCAAGTCCAATTTTCCATTCCCACTACTACTTATAGGATGGAAGGGATGAGGCAGCAGCTTCTGCTGTTGGTGGGAAGGGGTCTCCCAGCCACCCAACAGCCCTCACCACAGATGACAACTCCTCCCTCAGAGGAAGCCCAGGTCTCTAGAGCTCTGGAGATTCATTCTTCCCTCTGCAGACTGCAGCCCCCAGCCTCTGCACAGCCCCTCTACCCACCCCTGCCACCATCACACCTTCTTCTCTTCCGTGGAGGGTTTCCCTGGCACATCCAGAATGCGTATGTGGTAAGAGAGTGAATCACATAACTCTATAGTTAGAGAAGTTTAACCTCCTTATAAATTTCCTGCAGCTCAGGAAACCAGGTGTGTAACCTCTCATACCTGCATGACACCATAGTGAATTGATTCAAAACCTGTGGTATCTTGTAACAGCTAGTGTCACTTTGGGTAGCAGAAATTCTTCTAACTGTCTATTTACATCAACACAATTTTAAGAGGAGCTTTTATTTCCATTACTTCAATATGGATGTTTTATATTCTCAGAACAACCTCTCTCTCTCCTGGGATACTTCACACTAAAATCCCATCCAGGAGATTTACAAGGGACAGACAATAGTGTTTTTCATGTTGCTTTAGAAGTCAAGGAGAGTGTGTTTCCCTTTGTATTAAAGCTTAGGAGCTGAGCACTTAAAGAAAAAAAAAAAATCTTAGTGAGAAGGATGAATGCAGCCTAACAACTTTAACAGAGCCCTGCAGCTCATTTTATGGTTGGGCTGTTGAATTCTGTTGTCTTTGTCTGCTTCTCATCATTTGGCTTCCTGAACCCCTATAAAAGGGACCATGAACTGCAGCTTCTGTTCACCATGTTCCCTCACTGCTTGTAAGTGCTAAGATGTGGCTAAATGAACAGGTGTTTCCATCCTCTCCTGCCACAACTTATGCAGATCATCTTTGTGCATGCAGAATACCATTCATTTTATAGAAAGGTTTTACTCATTTTTTTGACCAAGATCAGTCACATATAGGGTGGAAGTGTGCAATATCAGGTGCATTTTCCTATAGATTGCAGCCAGAAGAGGTTTGCGAAGGATACAAGAAGTATTGAAAGGGAATGGAAGCCCTGTGGTTTTGTACCTTTGGGGTGGCAAGAGAATAAAAAACTCAAAGTAAAGCTTCTGTTTAGTTCAGGTCTCTTCTGCATTAGCAATGCAGCCCACAAACTGAAACACTGGCAACATCCCCCCCAGAGGGCATTCCTGCATCAGACAGCACTCACAGGCCTGCTGCATGGCCAAGACAGAGGACCCTCCTGCATCCAAAGGTGAATGACAAACTAAGTCTTTATACATATGGAGATGTTCACTTTGAGTCTAGAAGTAGTCAGGACAGCATAAGCATTTGCTTCCAGTCTCTTTCATTTGGCGCACAAGACAGAACTGAGACTTTACAATAATATAACAAACATGCATATATAAGATCCCTACTCTTTATGGAATCCTACGTTGTTTCCTCCTCTGATAGGAAACATAGCTGAGAAATGAGGATGATTTGTCTTGCTAGAAGGAAGAATACAGCAGATTAAGTGAGACCAGAACCGATGCCTCCCATGCATTTATTCAGATGTAAATTCAGTCTGATATGAAGTCTGGCAGCTGATGCCTTCAAGCTTCCGAGGGCCCAATCACTACCACAACAGGCACTTTCTGGGTTCAGTGTTTTTCTCCAATACAGCTGCTGTTACCAAAAGCATCCTATACCAATGCCTACGGAACTCAGCTTCATTTCTTTAGGATAAATTTGTCCCCTGGAAACAGCTAAACAAGGCCATCACCTCTGTTACTTCAGAAAGGTTCTTTTCACATGTATAGGCTTCATTAGCTGCATTTACTCTTGCATTTAAAACATGCCCTGTCCTATCTTTCATTTACTATCATTTATGCCCTAATGCTCAAAAGATTTATGCTTAGTGAAGGAAGCAGAAAAGCAGCTTTTAACCCCAAGAGTTTATTCCTTCTTTTTCCTCATAATAAAAGACAGAGGTTGCCTGAAATTCCAAGTAGGAGCAACAAGTTTCAAAATGACCCTTTTCATGTGTACAACTGCCTCTCCCACAAGCAAAACAAAACAAAACCAACAACTAAAAGAACCCACCCAAAACAAAAAACCAAGTCACACTCTTACTAAATCCTTTGGGGATCCTGCAGGATCAAATTAAAAGAATTTTTCCGCAAGTCAAATTTGAATTTGAAGAATTGAAGGCACTGCCTCCATGAAGTGAACTAGAAAACTGCCACCAGTTTTAAGAGGCCATCTTGGAATCTGTCCAGGAATAAAATTCTTCATAGCATGTGAAGCACCTTGGTCACATAGAGAGCAAGTTCAATGACCCACTAGCCCAGTGACTTACTGTGAAACAGTAGGACTCTTAAGACAGCTAGTGGGAGACTTCTTTTCAGGCAGTCTGCCCCCTTCTACCCCAGTCTTTAAACTTAGAATCAAAGTTTGTTCAAAATATTTCAGGTTTTCTTTTTCCTGTCCTCTGCTGGCAAGAGGGTGGGAGTTAAAAACTCAAACCAAGAATGTTAACAGAAAACCAAGAGGTATTGCCCAGTGTTGTCTGGTTTTTCATTTCATATCATCTGATTTAAAGTGAAGTGCGAGGGAGCATTCATTTAAGCAGCTGTAATGAAAAAAGATTGATTGAAAAGTCATTTTTGCTCCATTTCTTATGGATGGGAGTCCCAGGTGTCTGTTTTCCTTATATTTTCTTTTTAATGGCTGTTCCCTATTCAGCCCATAAGCTTCAAGGTCAGCTTCAGGTCAAATTACACTCAGCACAAGATGCTCAGCATCTGCAAACCCAGCTGTGGGATCCCTCTCCCTCCCCTCTTGCACTGTACTGGGTCTTCCATCCCGGGCTCCCAGCCTGGCAAACTATACTGAAGTAAAACGCTTAAGGTACAAATTTTCATTTTTGCATTTAGATGGCATAGTGGATGCCACACTAGTGGATGTGTTAAAAAGATGACAAATGACATCCTGCTAATAGAACATGCTAACTGTATGAGGAAAGTACATGTCTAAGTACATTTAGACATGCTTAAGCTTGCAATGACTGACTGCTGGCAAAAGCCAAAGCACACAGGACAAACTTAAACAGGGTGGTCACCACACGTCTCTTACAACTTTCCATGCACATGAATAGTGAGGGACAGTTGCATATCTCCCATAAAGAAAATAAAATCTAGCAGCCAAAGGAAGGAAAATAAGACTGTAAGAACACTGGGGGGAAAAATGCTCCTATTGCCAGATCTTGGATAAAATCCAAGCCTTTAGAAAGCTGGCTTATCACCAGTGTTTAGAGGGAAGGGACTTGTACAGATTTTACACACACATATTTGTACACACTACATACATGTATAGGCATTATCTGACATCCGACCCTGTCTGTAAGAGTTAATAATTTACTTGCCTTAACAGTATATATTGTGGAAAACAGAAAATAGCATAGAGCATACATTTTCTTAAATGAAAATACCGGGGTGGTGGGGGGGGTGGGAATGAGGAAAAATATCTAAGGAAAGAATCTAAAACCACAGCTTCAGAAAGATCCCTCAGAAATCTGAACAGCCCATGAGAGATGAGTTCAAGCTGTAAGATAAATTCACCCTGTTTTGTGTTGCACTATAGAAGCCCTCCAGGAGTGGCAGTGATTCCAGTTGGTTAGAAAATGATCTATAAGAGTAAAGTGAAAACAACAGAGTCCTCTTCATCCTAAACCCCACTCCTGCTTACTCATCCCCAAAATGCTCATGACTGTCACAGTCTGAGGAGGAGAGAACCATCCTACCTTTAGATGTAAAGGGGACTCATGCAAATATATTCTCTGGTGACTAACTCTCCATCTCTATTCCTGAACTTCACAACCAGCAGTTAAGAATTATCAGGAAAACTTCCTAAAAAGGCTAACCTGAAGCATCGTAATAACTCTTAAAAGACCAAAACAGAAACAAAAGGTACTTAATCCATCTTTCTATGAAGAGGCCCTCTGGGGTTTTGTCTGCCTTTTAAGGAAGTGAGCTACAGCTCAGCAGCTGCACCATGTGTGAAATATTATAGCACTTGTTTTTAACTGCTGGATGAGGTGCCTAATGATTCTAGGGAGGTCTGGCTACCGCTGCAAGCACTCCACAGCTGTAAGGAGACAGAGGCGTGTATCCAAGTTTACAATACTTGTACGTCTACAGGAACACAGGGTATTTGTACCCCAAATTCCGTTTTTAATGGATTCTTCATAATGGGATATAAAGAAGGATGACACAGAAACAATACAACTTTGAAGGGTGAGAGGACCTTACGGTCTTTTGCCACAGGAACACAAAGATCCTTGCTTAGATTTAATCTGTGGGTAAAGTGAAGGACAAAGGACCAATAGTCAGGACTGAGCATATCCTGATGAATCAAGGCTAGACAACTTGCTTCTTATCAGGGTATCTTGCACACTCAAAAAAATGGAAGATGTAATATGAACCTTCTCTCAGGCCCCACGAAGCTGGTGTTTGGACTACACGTAGCTATCTATCTTTAGCAGCAAACAGACCAAAGAGGGCAGGAAGAGACTTGGCTAGCTCAAAGACAGGTAGAAAAATGAGTAAGGAGTTAGTTATGAGCTTATAGCTTTAAAGAGGAAGATAGAGCCTGAACTGAATGAAAGAAACCCAAGAAAAAATTAAGAACAAAAAAAAAATAATCTTGTAACTCGTTATTTATTCCCCTATGGGCTCATTCTCCAGGCCTCAGCAGTCACAATTCTGCTCTTCCATATACGAGATGCTGCTTGCACCTGGGGAATCTTTGGGATTAGCTTCCATATCTTAATACTTCAGGTGCTGAGCATAATCAAAGATGCAAGAAGAAATCTCTCTACTGAAAAAAAAATCCTGAATTGTTCCATGTGCGCTGGGCTGGCATTTGGCTATTAAATCTGTGACACCTAACTGCCAAAATGCTTCCCAAGACTCCAGAAATAAAATTCCTCATTGCACCCTCACTTGACTGCCCAAGGTCCATTTTGTCCCTTCTCGTGTCCCTCCCACAGAGAAGTTTCCAAAGATGGAGCAAGCACCCAATTTCACATTTGGCAATGCTAGAAACAATGCAGCAATAGCCGTGAAATGTTTGCCATTTCTACTTGTCTTGACACTAATTATACACACAAGGCAGCTTCATCTGCACTGGGCAGAATGGCTCAATGCACAGAGGAGTTCAGTGCCTTCAGATCCATACATTTCCAAGTGAGTCAAGCGTGTATTATAATTGCAGTCACAGCAAGTTTCTGATGTGCTTCTCCAAGACTGACCCCTCCTTTTTCTTTTTATTTTTCCTCCACTCTTTTTGTTTTAAATTTTTCCTACAAAACATGAAGTTTCTCTGAGGCAATCAGAGCATGACTTCCATCCAGTTGTTTCATCAGGCTAAGCGTGCCACCCGCTTTTTCACATTCCCTCTTTTTTCCTTTTGAATAAACTCTCCATTATCAAAATAACACAACGTCATTTACAAAGTACCGCCACAGCAGCATGCCTCAGCCCTCATTTCACAGGGCTATGCCAGCAGCCACAAACAGAATCAAAGCATCCAATTAAAAATCCATATTCATTAACAAACATCATGTGTACTATAATGCCCTGCATTGACTATGCCACCACAGGAGATGGGAAGCTCACTGAGTTTTCCTGCTCTCAGTCTGAAGCACCATTTTATTAAAGGAAGGTTTTTACCTTTGCTGCTCCACAGGTGGGCAGGAAGAAGCCCAGTGTCCTGCTAGCCCATCGGGCCAGGACAGCAGAAGTGACAGCTGTTGAACCTTTGCCTTAGAGACATGCCAGACACAGGATCTTGCCAGGATGAGAAGCACGCAGAGAAGACCATGAAACCGTGCCAGACCTTTCCCACCAAGGTCTTTAGGTACCAACAGGGCCAGTCGCAAACCAATCTGTGGCATTACAAGCAGCCAACGTAATAAACTGCATATGCTTGATTGATGCAACTCATTGGCTAGGCAGGGCCAGGTCCAAGCTGATGTAGTAAATTAGCATATTGCCTTGGCTTCAGGGAAGTTATGTTGATTTACACCATCAACAATTTACCACCGCAGAAAGTCACATACCATAAGTACAATATTTCAGACGTATACAATGAAGTTATACAAACACATGCCAGGATTATTTATTTATTTGTATCCACAAGCCTGAGATTTACAACTCTATAAATATGAGCTGGGCAATTTGCTTTCTATTTTTAGCAGGAATGCTTTGTGCAGGGAACAGCTGTCAGCCACTGGGAGCTGTGGTCCCTCAGAGCAGCAGCTTCAGACTAACAGAGGCTGGGAGAACTAGGGTCATTGCTTTGTGGTGGAAAAGAACCTGAAGATGGTAGACAGCAAAAAACCATAAGCACTTAACAGAGAACCACTCTCAGAGCTTTTCCAGACTGTTTTCCAAGGCAAAAGAGCCTTACATGATCGCATTGCATATGTACGAGTGTGACTATCAGTTCTTCCTGACAGCTTCAGCCCACGGTTCAATTCTGACCAAGTTCAACAAACATCCACAAGTCTCACAGGTAATATATTCCTACTGCCTCCAAGAAGGCAAGCATCTGGGTAGAGGTGAGAGATGCTGCTATATCCTCACTGTGGAAAAAACTGTCATATGAACGCAGCCTTCTATCAGACCCAAAGCTATGCAAACCCAATGCCTGCATTGATAGGAAATTGGATCTCATCAGAACTGCCATCTTCATGCAGACACTCACCTTGGCACACGAAGGAAGATGGTGTTTCCCCGGGGTGGACTCGTGCAGTGATGAACACCACTTTCTGTTCAGCCCCTGGACGCAGATTTGCTGCAGCAGAAGGGGGTGGCAGGGGACAGAGGGAAAAAGAGAGATAAAGATCCTTAAACTGGGTCCCATATGTAGGACACAAAGGGCCATTAATATTAAAGCATATCCATTTATTAAAATTGGTTATACATTATAAATAAGCACAATCTATAATTAAAGGAGGCAACATCACTAGGTCTCCATACCAGGCCATATAGCAGACTGCACAAGGGCTGCAAAACTAATGACATGCTGCTACAACAAAGTTAGCTCACTTTTTAAAAACCAAGATTTACTGCAGTGAGTTTAACTGTACTGTAATTGCTCTCTCACTTGTGATAAATGTCCCCCTGGGGCGACAAGAACAACAGTGGGGGTCCATTCACCATGTAAAGCCAATTGCACCCTGCATTACACTTGAAACAAGCCTTAACAGTGCCAAACAATGGTAAAATGCTAACAAATGACACTTATTAGGTTTTACTCTGGGAGATTTTGGGAGGTGGGTGTTTATGGTTTGTTTGGTTTTTTTTTTTAATCTCATAACAATTTAGGGCTGCATCTGCCCTGGCTGAAAGACATGTTCAAAAACAATGACGTATGGAAAAGAGACCAGGATTAAATCCAGCAACCTTCTCCACAAAGGGCATGAAAATGTGCTGGATCCCCTTCAAATTACAGGTAGGTGGAAAGGAGACTTATATCCCAGCTACACTGAACTTGGGTTAATCCCCCGGTATTGAAACCACATTACTTTGGCCACTTGCTTCAGCTGCAAACTGCATGGGTCAAGCAGGAGGTTTTCTGTGTTTGTGCAGTGACTGCATTTAATAAACAGGAAATAAAAAATATGCTTTTTCAAAATGGGTTCTGGGAATTTTAAAGACCATAAGAGGTCAGGACCTCAGTTAGATGTCTTATCTAGATCTGAACACACACAGCAGGGGTAATACTAAACACAGTAGGATCCAATTGCTAGAGAGAGTTAAACTGTTGTTTTGAAATAAAAAGTTTACACACTGAAAAGAGACTGGAAACTAAATCCAAGATTTTCTTTTTTTTTTTTAATTAGGTAGATGCATTATGTATATACCCAAACATAGACTTTTAATTTCAAAGATGTTTGGGAGTCCTCGAGACCATACCTGAGTTATTTTTTCTAATTTCCTGAATTCTTAGTAAAGCTCAGTTTCCCCAATGGTAAATCACACCTAACAGCGCCACAGAAATAATCAATATATTTTCGGTTGTTCTCAGGAGACAATCTCAGCAGGTTTCTTTTTTATTTCCTTAGCCTCTCTAAATGTCCTACAGCTGCTCACCCTGTAACTCAGCCATTCATTTGTTCTTTCATACTCCAGCTTCACCACTCTCTGGTGTTTTTGAGCCCCAGAGGCAAAGAAATATAAGAAAGAATGTCTCTGACAAACATAGCAGCTGGTAGGGTCAATTCTGTCTGCAGAGGAGAAGTGGGAGGCAGCAAAAAGGAACACAACACCATCAACTAGAAGTTGATGACCACCCCACATCATTTGCATTAACATTAAGTAGTGTGGGAGGAAGGAGATAAATCAGCAAACCAACTTTAATGAGCACTTCTGCAAGAGGAGAGGAGTTTTCCTCCTCTCTTCGAAAAACAGCATTACCTTAAAGAGACAGTGGCTCAGCACATAAATGATGCTCAGCAACATGACTGCCACTGTTTCAGCTGGAACAGCTCCTTGGTTAGGAAATATTTTGGACAGAGGATTAGTTTGAGGTCTTTTGTGGTTTAGTTTTGTTTGTTTTTAATTACAACATTTTTGTTATTTATGCTTTATCCTTCGTAACTGTTATTAAAATCACTAGTCAATTCATTCTCCTCTAGAACTGAAAAGAACTTTCCCAATTTAGGACTCAGTGCAAAGCTGATTGGAGACAACTGGAGATAAGGTAATGGCTGCAAAACAGGACTTCCCTTGCCTGCTTCCTTGGGAGATGGAAGGGCACCAGATCATCACCCTGCACCCAGTGCCAAGAAATTTCACTCCACCTTGGCTTACAATCCCCAATGCATCACTCAGTTTCCAGCCCATTGCATTTGCTGCGGAGTGTGAATGCACAACCTTGCAAAGTACAGACCCCTCCATCGTACCCATCCTCCTAGGCATGCAGGGCTCCAAATGAGCACAGGCACAGCTGGCTGTCCATCTTCATGTAGCAGACATTTTCTCCAAGTTTGTCAAGCCCAACAATACCTTTAAAAATCTTTTTCTTTAAGCAATGTCCTTCATTATTCATACGGAAAGAACAAACACATGGCACATGTGACTCTGCACATGTGTATTTCTTCCTTGCATTTGGGCTGGATGAAATAGTGTGACCTGCTCACTTTTTTAAAGAGTCATTTTCAGGGTTTGAATTTCAGAATGCGTGTACCTGCATGAGTAAACATTTCTTAAATGTTTCTGTTAAGATTTTGGAAAAGCATATACCTTTAATGCAGCCTGGAAACCCAAGAAAATTCAGTAGTGTTTTCTAAATATGGGTGAAACTGGTAAAAGTTGCTTTGGTGAATAAAGTCCTTGCCTAAGTACAAGGGTCTGTGAACATATGGGAAGAAACAAAACTGGCAGACAAGCTTTCAGTTCTGCACATCATCTTCAATCACACTTCAGCTACTCTGAAAACGCAGGTAAAAAGGGGGACATACGAGGCAAGATGGATGCTCATTAGCTAAACTATGGGACAAGGTGCACCAAGGGCTTCCAATATGAACCAAAGACTAGTTCATACTTAACACCATAACACCTAAGAGTTTGAGATAGGAACTTTGAACCTGGCTAGTGCAGGTCATGCATTATTTACAGGCTGGGCTCCCGGCATGAACACTAAACCAGCACCAGTACGTTATAACCTGGTCTTGGAAATCATATATTTGGCCTCGCATGCTTGTCTTGGTCTCCATAACATCCTGTGATAAAAAGAATGACCAGTATGTACACATCCAGACACTCCCCTAAGTCCAAACAGCAACAGCGCTGTCTTCTCTCTCTGTGGTTTTATATATAGTCTAAAAATGAAAGGGCGAAAGAAAAACAGAAAGGATAAGCCTTATATGATCAGGCTAAAGTAGTAAAGATTTTTTTTTTTTAAATGAATGCTTTGTGTTCTTTTCTTCTTCGCCAGTTGCAGCGGGGTCCGTGCCCAGGTGCCGGCAGCGGGGGCGGCAGGGTGAGCTGCCCGAGGGAGGCTGGGTGCCCCGTGCCGGTCACGGCCGGCTCCAGCGGCCCCTCCGCAGGGCAGAGCTGAGCGCCGCAGCCGGGGCAGTGGGGCCGCCCTGGAAGAGCATTTAAGGAAGGGCAAAAGCACTGCGCAGGCAGAGGAGTGGGGAAGCCTGAGGAGAACCAGGGTTCGAGGAGGAGGGAAGGGGGTGCTTCAGGCGCTGGGACAGAGACTCCCCTGCAGCCCCGTGGAGGGACCAGGCTGGAGCAAATGCCCCCACTGCAGCCTACGGAGGAGCCCATGCCAGAGCAGGTTCTCCTGAAGGACCACAAGAAGGGCCCAGGCTGGAGCAGGGCAAAGTGAGGAAGAAGGAGCAGCAGAGAGGAACTGTTTCAGACTGACCACAACCCTGTTACCCATTCCCAGCACTGTTTGGGGGGCGGGTGGGCAGGGAGAGGAGCTGGGGCTGAAATCAGTCCTGGGAAAATGGGGCGGGGAGGGGGGTGGAAACTCTTTTAATTTTACTTTCTGATTCTCACTAAACAATTCTATTTTACTTAGCAATAAATTAAATTAATTATCCCCCAAGTCAAGTCTGCTTTGCCCAGGATGGTAATTAGTAGGTGATACCCCTGTCTTTGTCATGACCCATGAACCTTTTCATCTTATTTTCTCCCCCTGTCCTGTAGAAGAGGGAGCTGCTGGGTGGGCATCTGGCAGCTGGCCAAGGTTAACCCACCAAACCAACAATGGATAAAATACACTGTTTTGTAGTTGTTGTAAGTGTTACATTAAAACTGCAATCTACTTTCTACTTCAGGATTTAAAAGATCAATCAAAATTAAAAAGATTAGAAGTGCATAGCTTTGCTCAGTAGATGCCAAAAGCACTTAAGCAAAAATGACAGAAATGTATACTCCATTTAGCCACAACTTTGCCAGTTGTGGAAATGCAGAGAAATAATCTGTTGTGGTACCCCTTCTACCTTTCCAACTGGCACAGCTGTCAATCTTTGAAACAAAACTATTTGACAAAAGTGTTTTTCAAGGGAAGAAATACATAGATTTCTGGAATTATTTCTTTTACATTTTCTCTTCCAGAAAACATCTTGAAGATTGAACTAAGCATTTTCTTTTCTCTCTGAAGGCTACCACCACCATAATCATTGATAATATTTGCCTTGACTTAAGAAACTGACTGGGACATAAACAATCTGCCGCTACGTGTTACACCCTCATAACTTGCTACTCACCCACCACCATCCTGTCACTCTGCTGCAGAAAAGAATTCCCTTGGGCAAAGCTGTGAAGATCTAAGGTGCTAGTCAGAATAAACAGCACTAACCTTAAAATCTATTCTGGCTATAAAGCTACCTCAATGGTGATAAAACACCAAGCGAATGTCATACTGAAAGGAAACCCAGCTAGCTGCAAGCAAGCAAGTCAAATCTCTCACTCGGAATATAACTTGCATTGTTAGGCCCTCAGCACATGGTCCTTCTCTACTGCCACAGCATGTACAAGCCAACCACTTAAAGCAATCCCACTGGCAACACTCACCAGCTCTCACCTGAGACACAGCAATTTCCGCTTTCTGTTACATATTACACTAGTGCAACTAAAACAAAGTCCGAGAGAAAACAGCTTCTATTAAAAATCAAGACAGATCAAAATCTAAACCTTCATGGGAAGACAGCAAATTCACTTTGCCATTTTCATTCAATTTTCATTTTTATGCTACTATAAAAACATGAAAACGACAATATTTGTATGTAGTAGCTTAGTAATAAGTATCTAGAAATTTCATGCAGAAATATTACATTTATGGAATCCCATTTGTACTTCCAAATTTAATTGCTGTAACAGAACTGAGCTGCAGAACTTTGCTCAACATCCAGGATCTTTTCTGCTACCACGTCAGACCAGAAGCAGACTGCAAAGAGATTACAGTTTGTGGTTTCTTCAAGTCTTGTAGCCATGGTACGGTAGTGATACAAGTTCAGAGATTAGTACTAAGGCTGATGGAGTACAAAGGAAGAGCAAGTCTGGCCCTAGAAGTCTACTTCAGAAAGCCTTTAAAGAGCACCCATCAGGAGAATCTGGGAGTGAATTCCACTCCTCTGCAGAGGACTTCAAAGTTGGGGCAAGGTACTAGGAAAAGGTTGCATTTCTCCACTCCCACGTTTCACCCCAGCTGTAAAAGACCAGAAGGCTCTAATCAGAAGAAATGGAAATCCATCACCCTAAAAACATATGCCTAAAAAGTAATTTGATTTAAATACACACATATTTCATGAAAATGTATGTGTATCTCTTGCAAACAAATTCCATGCTGTCTTCCTTTCTCAGGTACTTTGCAGTATGAGGTGTGCTGTTGCCAGCATTTTATATTCAAAACCCTGTGAGTTAAAGACTCCACAGAGCAAATCCAAAGAACTCTATTGCATTACACTTCACTGTGCTGTCTTTGCTTGTCTGTGTCCAACAGAACTGCAACATCCGTGTTGAAAGCAAACACTGATGTCGTTGCTGTCCTGACTGCCTAGTCTCTACCACATTAACCTACTCTAGCAAATCAAATCCAAGCAGCGTTTACTGCACTCTGGCTTTTCCTAAGAGACCAGCTTAGCACCCAATTGCATTTATTTTTGTTACTTCTGGTTACAAATGTCATTTCAGGTAAGAGTGCAACATCTCAACAATCCACAGTGCAAAAGAACACCATTTTTGGTCACTACCAAATCCCACTGGACTTGGCGAGGTCAGCTAAACACACGCTTTTCTTTCTTGCCTTCTTATAGTTGGCTTGATCAGTACAAAGAAACTAGGTGGCACAGAAGCTAAAAATGGTGCTATCTGTACCACAGAGAGATGAATGAAGACTGGACTAGTTTTTGAAAGTCAGACACCTATTCCTATGTACTTTTACACTGAAAGGGAGGCAGCAGTATCACCTTAACTACCACCATGTTTAGATAGTCCCATGTGGAGCACAGAGGGTTTTTGTTTAGCAAAGCCTCACTTGTTCATGGACCTGCTACCCAGCAACAGTCCTGCCTGTAATGCTAAAAACTGGACCCAAACCTCTCAAGTTCTGGACTTTCATTCAGGTTCTAGCCCTGACTCTGTCAGGTGCTTAAATAGGTGATTTGTTTGATGGACTTCTATTGTGTTTAAAAATGTGCTTAAACATAAGTGTTGGCATAAGAGCTTTGCTGAATTGGGGCCATTTAGCAGGAAGCCTGCCTCTGAGATCATCACAATGTTTTAAAGTTGGAGATTGTGCAACTATTATCCTTTATTGCCCATTTTATGCCAAAGTCTCTCTTTCTTTTTACATTCCTCTTAAAAGCAAAGCTATTTTGGAGCATTTAATATTATTTAATCTCTTTACTCTGGCAGCACAGAAATTACAGAGACCATTACAATGGTCCTGTGTGTGCGTATGCTTTATTGATGTATATGCTGACCTAATATCAAATTGATTTTGCTCAGCTTTTCTGCTGACCATGGAAAAATGCAAATTGGGTATTATATTTGCACACTAATTTTATTGGGCCCCTGTGTCTTCATAAAAAGATAAAGTTTGGGCTAATAAAAATAAAACATTTCTGGTACTAATATAGGCAAATGTTTATGTAGGCAGGTAACAAATTGGTTTGTCATTTAGGGGAACATAAAGAGCACTAAAATAATCTTTAGGCAAAATAGATTGGTGGCTTTTGCTTAGCTTTTAGCTTTCATTTGCAAAATCAATTTAATGTAGCACAGTGTCTCAAAGACAGGGTGACACAGGATTAAGACATTCATTGTATTCCCCCTCCATAACTCCCCCTTATTCAGAGGCCCTGGGATTTGATTTTGCTCTTGTTCAAAGCAAATTAAATATATTCCACCAGAAAAGGGGAAAAAGGAACATTGAGACTTATGCCATATGCAAGCATCCTATAGGGACAAACACAGGGGCAGGATAGGAAAGTGAGACTCAGTGTTCTGAAGGTAGATGCTGAAAGAGTTATCAACACTTGTCAGTGCCACCAGGAATCTGAAAGTGTAATACTTGTATGATCTCCTTGCCTGGCTATTTCTTTGTTCCTCCTTCCTCTTCCCTCTTTAAGTCCTCTGTAACAATGCCTTTCTCGTCTCTAACAACCAACAGTCTCTGTTGGAATGCAGCTCAAGTGAACTTCAATGAAAGTTTAAGTAGATGGGCATACATCAACAGCCTAACTTCTATTTATTGAAATGAGTTGACCTATTTAAATCCCAGAGCAGGCACTATTTCTAAACAGCTCTTGTTTTTCATCCTCTTCTTCCCCTTCCCTCCCTCAGTTGCAGGGTATTTTGGAGGGGTTCCATGCAGTGGGAGGTTACATAAACAGTTTCGATGTTAATACTTGACTGCATTTTCAACCTAATAGCCCAGCAAAGGGATCTGACTGTAAAGCAAAAGGCCAGAAATATCTTCTGGTGAAATTATGCTGAAGCACATATCAAATGACACTACAGAGCTATATGCAAAAATCAGAAATGGCAAATGACTATAGAGCAAGATTCCCTCTTACTTCCCAGCCCCACTTGTTTGTTTTTAATCTTCACTACATCTTGGAAGCAACCATTTTTCCATTTGGGCTTTCTGATACCGGCAGCTTGCTATACTTCTGAGGAAGGATAATTAACAGCATGCAAAACCAGTCAAGGTACATATACGTCTTTCCTCCCCTCCTTGTCTCCACTAAAAACCACTCCCAAAAAACCTGAGTTTTTGTTTTTAAACTATACATACACTTTTGAACACTGGAACATACCGTCCTCTGAATAAGAATAGAAATCTGGAATATGAACAGCACATTATCATCCTCAAATGGCCAAGGTGATGACAACTCACAATTAAGGATGCAGACAGTAGCATTTAATGTCACCTACCTGCATCACCGTCATATCATAATAGATTAGCAGGCAGGTCCCCAGCTTGCTTTCTTTTTCCCTCTCCTGCTTTGCTATTTATAAAGTCAGGTTGGTGTGTAGATAAACCCCTTGCCCTCCAGAGACAAGAGGCAGGCAGTAAATTATGGGAAGGCTAAGTGGTACATCAAATGTGTCTCCTCAAAGCTATATATCATCTTGTTAAATTTGATGTCTAATCCCAGAACCCCAGAATTCATTCCCAAAATCCCAGAAAATGCATGTGTCCTTCAGATGATATAGAACAAGAAAGTAAAGTTTACCTGTAGGGAAAAGAAAAAAAAACACCAAGCCAAAAACATTCTAGCCACAATTTGCTAAAAGTCTTCATTTTACTTGAGTGTCTATCAATGCTATTTCCTCAAATTACATAGAGTCAGAACTCACCCATCTGTATTTGAACACATGAACTCTGATCTGCAGATCATCTCCTTTTTCTTTTTTCTTTCAATGGTCAACATTTAATTATAAATTGAATAAACCATAACACACCCTATTCATCTCTCAGATTTTTGCACCAGATAGAAATGAGTAGTTTATGGCTGTAGCAGCACTTCTGTAGTTACCATCACTGACAATAATAAAGATCTTCAGCCATTCCACAGGGTTCTCTTAGCTGAGCTCCACAGTCCCACATCAATGAAGATAAGGTAGAAACACTAAGGAGCTGCCTGCAGTCACAAAGGAAACAGGCCTCATCTTTAGGGAAGGAATTGATACTAACTGGTACCTATCTTGCTCTCTTTTCACAGCTATCATCCCTCTAGAATGCTCACCATCCCAGTAGCCTTCACTTTATACAAAAGGATAGAAATAAAATATTCAGATACAAGACATTTCTACCTGCAATACTACAGTTACATTGGTATCTTTTCAGTTTGTCTTTAAAATCCAGGGATTCAAAAGATATTGCTAGGGCCTGTTATAAAGCAACTCTCTATCAGCTCTCTCCAGTGGAGAGGGCTAAGGCTATGTTTGTTTGCTACAAGTATGCATGGGCTAAAAGATAAGAGAATAATTTATGTCAGAATTTCAGCCAAGATAGCAAAGAGGGAATTGCCAACCACTCACAGAGTAGTCCAGCAGCTACAGGAGCAGCCAGGACACCTCTGTTCTGTTCTTTCCAGATTTGCTGTTGATTTGCTTGTGATTAACTTCAGTGCTTAGGTTTTCCCTTATAAAAATTGAGCAAAACCGTGTGCACTTCAGAACAGAACTAAGAATCCCAGTACAGCTATGCTCTAAACTCTTCTAGTTTCTCTAAGATTCAGAACCACATCCTTGCATTTATCATGGATCCTTCCAAGGAAGGCAGTGCTGAAAAAGACATCTAGGACATCTATAGCTGTCATGAGATGCAATGCCAGAATCTTCTAGTCCAGCATCTCTAACCTCTCAAAGCCCATGGTTAAAATAACAGAGAAGGAACAAGCTGCAAGACAACATGCAGAAATCAGGAAAGATGTTTCTGGGAAGCTATAACTGGAAAAACTCTACTCACTAGGGCTATGCCACATATTCTTCTCTTAAACAGGCAAAAAAAGCACAACAGGAACAGAAGCGAAAATAAAAATGTGAGAGGCATGAAATAGTGGACAAAGCTGGATAGATACATACTCAAGTATCTTGTTCTAAGCAGGGCCAGGTCTCACTCGGGGGGGTGGGAGGGGCGGAAAGGAGAGAAAAGCAGCCAAGGTTCCAGCCAGCTGGGCTAAAGGTTCAAACCTGGGGGAGTAGTGAAGCAATACAGCCAACACTGCCACTAGATTTATCTCCTGCATTTCACTTTTTAGACACTGACTTGAACAACATGAACCCTTCTCTCTCTTATTCTTCCCAAAACAGTAATTATAAAGAAGTGTGGACACCCCATGCTCAATTATAGGACACAGGAGATTAATATTTTTCTTATTCTTTTGCTGCATCAGACCCTCCCTGGGAGGAGGAAGAGGGACCGAGAGGGTTAAGCAGAATAAAGCCTTCAGTGTACAAGACCTGGCTTGAAAGCAGTGATCCCAGACAGGAAGTGCAAGGTGTTCTGCAAGAGGCTTTGGCCTTTACTGAACTATGAGAGTGTGCTCTTTGGTAGCTGAGCTAGCGGTCAGTAAAAAGCAACCTGCTGAAATGAGATTCATGAAGAGCAGCACCCCTCAGAACATGACACTGACCTCTCCAGGAAGCACCAACACTCTCTTCAGAGAGAGGCTTGAGCCCACAAGACAAGAAAAAGACACCTCTCTTCACGTTCACAGCTTGCCCAAGATCAGAATTTGGACACGAACCTGCAGCACCAAAAATTAAGATGCTCAGTAGATGTTCTTACACACCAAATTCAAACTTCAAAATACCGCAGCAAAATGGGGGATGCAGACTACTGTCAGGGCTGAACCGCTCACACATGTCCCTAAACCAGCCAGAAGCAAGTCCTTCTTTACTGTAATGTTAGACATCAGTTTCAAATCAGGATGAGAAAAAGGTTCTTTTTACTGTAAGTGAGATGGCAAAGATGGGGTGGAATGTGTCCCCTTTTCAAAAAGTGGGGTGGCCTCTCCTGGTCATGCTGGCCAGGCCCCTGCTTTTGTTCATTGGTTCTTCATAGTTTTTATTCACAGGTTCGTGACGTCAGGCGTCTGTGGCTTAGGAGGAGTCTCAACAGTCTTAAATAAACTTTGCTTAGGTGTATGTATTCCACTCACTTTTGACTCTGACTCCAGCATCACCAAGTGTCACAGACATGACCTCAGACAGAAGCGTACTAAGAATATTTGACCTATAGTACATATCCTGCAGTCTGGCAGAAGGAAGTCCTAGACACCCTTGTCCTTTCCTTCAAAAGAAAATGTTGAGAA
Source organism: Phalacrocorax carbo (assembly GCF_963921805.1). Lineage (NCBI taxonomy): Eukaryota > Metazoa > Chordata > Aves > Suliformes > Phalacrocoracidae > Phalacrocorax > Phalacrocorax carbo. Next base: position 48,195,629 of record NC_087518.1, on the reverse strand, counting down.
GCATGCCCAGAGGTAGGGCACCTTCTGCCTTTATTAAGGGCCAAGAATTAAGTAAGCTGCCATTCTTAGTCAGATGCTGCTTATGACATTTCCCCTCTGTTGCAAAAACAATTATCACAAAGATGTTTAAATCCCACCTGGACACATAAAAACTTCTTCCTCTCTAACCAACCTGCTGCGTCTGTCCCCTGCCTTACATGAAACCAAGAACAGTCCTTCTCACAGACGTGATTCTTTTCTAAGATGTCTGTAAGCACCACATTAACTTCACATACACACAAATGTCTACCAATCCTAATTGCCCTTTTTGTCCCATCATTAGTTAACAATAAGTTTCAGAGGCGCAGTCAATCAATGCAGCATGGTGCGTAATGTGAAAACAGATTTTGTTGTCTGTGTACGTGAGCACTGGAAGGCTGTGTGAGCTTTGTAAACCATACCTAGTCAGGAAACTGTTAAAACCAATTTATACACACATGCACACTCAGTCTCTCAAGGCATTAAGCCTATAGAGAATTTTAATTAAAGTCAAAGGAGCCTTTAAAAGTGGAAGGGGAGAAATCTAGCACAGCAAGAAATAAATTAATAAAAACACGCTCCAAGTTGAAGCTCAAGGGGATCACTCTCAGTCATCATTTATTTAAAGGATGGGACACGTCAAAGACAGGAATGTCAAGTGGGAGATGCTGTGAAGCAGCAGAGGACAGAAAAGGGGCTGACAAACTGGATGCCACAGCTTCTGTAGCAGATCATTTTTTGTAACATAGGTTGTATTTGTGGCTGGCCACCTGCTGCTTGATATTCACTCCCTCTCAAAGTTAGTCCCTAAAATACCTGTATTCCCTTTCATATTTGATCTGGCAAGGACCTTCTAGCTCATATAGACCATCTTCATCTGGCCAGCACCCAATTTCTGTGGAAAACTATTCCATTGTCTCACCCTGAGGATATTTTTCTTGGTATTCAGCCAGCAATTTATTCTGCTGAATTTCAATCTATTTCTCACTTGCCTCTTCCCTTGGTGTTTATATATTTTAAAATGCCTTAATTTTGCATGCATTGTTCTAGCTTTTGCTCAGGCTGTAGAATATTCCAGAGGAACTGACCCCTTCAGATGAACCCTTACACAGAGGCACAGCACAGATCTGCTCAATTCTCATGTCCTTGCAATCTTTTTATAGAGAAAGTTTCAGTGCTCAGATGAGAGCTGGCATTCTGCTCTTCACCTGTCATTCTTGCAGCCACTGTATCATATTTTCTAGCCTTTTCCATAGCGAGGGGAAGGAATTTCTTCACTTGAGGCCAGTTGCAAACAAGCAGTGCCACATTGCTTAGCTTTAACAACTCCCAGTATCAGCTGCTACAGCAAGCTCTCGTCACCTCCGCCTGCCTGTCTTGTAACAGCTCACTCGGGTGTAAGATGCTCATGTGGATCAGTGTCCTCAGCAGCCTCCTGGGTCTTCAGCCCTGTATTCAAGGGAATATAATGCTTCTAGCTGGTGCTCTGTCACAAACCTCCCAGCATCAGATGCAAATGAATGTAATCATCCATAATAAATCATGTGATTATGCTGGAAACCCATGCGTGTCTGATCCTTCAACTACAAGAATTATGGAGATCCAATATTAACTGCATATCTTGACACTCATTATCTCATTTACAGTGTTGTGCTGTCTATTCTTTGCCAGCCAGATCCCTTGGTAGAGACAGACGCTTCATGGATTGATAAGATCCCACATTGACTTCCTTGCAAAAACGTGGAAGTTTAACTCATTTCAGACATTAAAAAAAATGACATTATTTGAAACATTAACATGTATATTTATTAGTGAATGTAAATTGAATTATGTTTTGCCCTTTCCCATAAAATAAAAAATGCCCTCTTCATGGAAAGAGGGTTAGAAAGGTTAAAAAAAAATGAAGAAAGTCAAAGCCATTACATTCCAATCAAACTTGATAAATATGTAAATTACAGCAACTAAACAGTTGGCTTTGACAAATTACTTCCACGTAATGGATTTTTCATAGTAATGAGGCTACAGTGCAATTGTTTCTTTAAAGCCTTACATTTCTCATTAATACAAAGTGTGAGTCAGTGTGCACAATGGGGATATTTACAAAAAAAAAAATGAGAGGATAAAAAATTCAGACAGCTGTTGACATCACAGAGGGATGCCACAGCCTGAGATGGTGTCATTGCTTCCATCAGCATTGACACATTGTTGACTGGTCTTTAATTAAGTGCCTTGAACTCGAGGAGCTACTCAATGCCAAAAGAAGCATAAAGCGTAGAACTTTGCCACTTGCAATTCATTTGTGATATGTTTACCCATCCGGCACTATCAAAGGTGCCAGCTGCATATGCTTTGCAGATCTACAAGACTTACAAAAATGGAAAAAGGTGCAAGAAGATCAATGACCTTTAAGTAACTTCCCTGCCCACCTGTATCTTCCTGCCTCATTCACAGTACAGCATTTCCTGAACAAATACAGGGGAAAGTTCAACATGCATGCCTATGTCATAGAATACAATTTTGGCTGCTCAGCGCTTCTTATTTGCACAAGGGCTTTATCCACATCCCCTCACTATAAGGAATTTGGCTGCCTAGGATTTGAATTCCTGACCCAAAGCTACAGGACTGAGCTTATATTTACCCCCAAATCTCTCAGTGCACCCAAGGGTCAGCCAATACAGGATGGTAATAGATCAAAGACTATGCTGCTGATTTTTAGTTATTTAAAGTGAAAACAACCCTCCTCACCCCAATCCGTTGAAAGTACATATGGGTGAGGAAGGGAAAACACAGCCAGAGGGAATGTCAGCAGGAAATAAGGACAGAGGAGGTGGAAGAAAGGAGTGTTTATGCATCTTCTAATAAGCCTATAAACCCTGGCGATATCTCTGCATGCATGCATTTCTTTTGCTGATATAGGATGCAGACTCCATGTAATGCTATTCTTGTGAGCCAGGAAAATCTGCATGTAATACAGCAGGAGAATGCTAATGACGTTCAGCCGAGCTAGTATCCAACATTATTTCACTTTATCAAAGGTAGACTTCAGAGCAAACAGTCAAACTTGGGGTTCCTCGTGGAGTTAAAAATCAGTGAGCAGAACATGGCCACATACATCCCTGTTTGTGCTAAATGTCCCCTAGCTGCGCAGGAGTTGATAATCCCTCCCGAATATCCCTCAGGCTATAGCACAGGTATTTTTCAAGGAGCACTTTGTCAGCAAGAGAAAAGCAATTTCAAGCCCATTCAAGAGATGAATACTTGAAGCAAAGAAGGGTTAAACAGCTCACCCAACACAGGCTACTACATCACTGGCGTAACTGCCAGCAAAACATCTCTACTGCATCTTCTCACACCTCCCTGTCCCCACCAGGCTGTGGGGACAATCCCTGCTTGGGCTGACCTACATCTCTGATGAAAGCCATGTTACCCAACCATGCTGTTCTCCAGTCAAAAACGTTTGAGAGATTTGGAGCTATTTCAGATGAAACAAAAGTTAAGAGAGATACTCCAGACAAGTGGAAAAATAACAGCAGCTGACGGACCCTGCTGGCCTTACCAGTAAATGACACAAAATCTTGATTTAAATGAAAAGCTAGGTCAGCTCTTGCTATGACTGTCTTCTCAGTTTATGAACTGATTTGGAAAAAACAGAGAACAGACTACTCCTAATTTGCTTTATCTTTGCATTCCTGATCTATTGATTATAATAATTATAGAAGCTATCTTCCCATTAGCCACTATTATTACCATACAGACTGCATGCTAAAGTCAGAGTGGATTTAAGCGGTTTTGTTTCCAGGGTGCTGGTGTAATGCAATCCTGCATGTTTACAAGGCAAAGAAGGAAAATAAAGCTTCTATGCCGTTAAGTTCAAGCAGATTTTCTCATCATTGCAGAATTTAAACTCTCAAACCAGACACGTCCACACTGATGACATTTAGGACTGAACCCTGCAGAGACTTTTCAGAAGTTGTCAAGGCTGAGCCCAGACCACTATCTTAACTTTGAGAATGCTTCTAAATGATGGAAAACTTTTTGAAGGTCATTGTCCCCTATCAAACACATGATGTAGTCTTGTCTGAATATGAGGTTAGAGTAAAAAATCCTGTGTTCTTTTTGTTGCTCTTCCACTGAACTGATGAGTAACCTTTCAAAAGACACTCAAGAATAAATCCACAAACAGATTTAGCAGCTAAAGTAGCCTAAATCCCATTTAAGTCCATAGTTTAGATCTTCAAAAACTGCATTCAGCTGTCACCTAGTTCAGGAGATGTCAGTATCCATAGGCAACTAAAGTTCTCCCTTTGGCCAAGTCCCCCAGAAATCCATGCACCTCTGCCTCTCCCACTAGTATTAGCAGGCATTTCCAAATTGTACCTAATGGAAGAGCACCACAAAAACACCATGGTAAAAAAAAAAAAGCAGCGGCAACAATCCCTGATTTGTTCGATACTTACAGGTCCAGCAGATATACCCAGCACGTGGGAAGTCCCCAGGCAAAACCCCTTCTTGGCCTGAATGCATATGGAACTACATTTGCTCATCCAGGAGTATCCTAAACATATTATAATGCAGGATTTTTTTTTAAAATATAAATACATAGTATTAAATAGCATGTGAACCAGAATCCTGTTTTTGCTCCTTCCACATTGGCACACTGAATACTTGATTACAAGGTCATGATTGCTTTTGCTCAACAGCTAACCAAATGAATACTGACTTGGATAACAAAGAAAAGTAGCTTCAGCATGAAGAAATAAGTCCCTCTTCCCATCCCCAAAGCCTGAGGATGTGCCCTCTCTGAACACTCAAATTTAGAACACAATTTGGAAAGCCAAAAGTTACAGGGGTTATGTCAAAACGTTGTTTCTCTTTCCCAGTCATCCTCAACTTGCCTGTCTAGCTCTAGGAGAGAATCCAGAGAGAGCACCTTCTCAGTGCTGACCAAACAAGTGAATTTAAGATATGGACAGAATTTAATGTCTGTTCTTCAGCATGCTCTACCTGGCTGCCTTGAGTAGGCTGGCTTTCTAAATCTTATTATTTGAATTTTCTAGGAGTACAGATGACTACTGAAGGACTGATGATTCTTGTAAGCAGATCAGATGCCTTCAAAATCATCACAGGGATACATACCCACCCACACTACTTTTTTGGGCATCTATTTTCACAACTCTTGATTTATTTTCCTCCATTTAATAACACTAGTAATGATTACCTGGTTTTATACATGGCTTTGAGATCCTTGAATGGAAAAAACAAAACACAGCTTTACATCTGCATGTATTTATTACTAAAACCAACTTATGTCTATTTCTTCTCTTCCCCAGGAAACAATTTGGAAAGCACTTTCCTAAGATCTGCACCTTGATCACTCAGTATTTTATCTACAAAAATGCAGACCTCAAGTTGTTGGGTTTTTCCTTTAATTGGTAGGACACATCAGAAGATGGAGAAAAAAAATTAAAAAACACAAACAAACCTTTCTTGAGAATTTGGTTTTAAATATATTACTTTCCTACTCCTCTAGCTGTGGGTCACACATGTGTAGTGGCCTTCCATGGCAATGTTCAGATGATACTGATATAAGTCAATAGTGGATATATTTTACTTTTATTATTAATATGCTATTTAATCCCTTTTTTTTTGATAAAAAAACACCTGAGCTGCATACAAATGGGTCACAGCACCTCATGTTTACTGTTAAACATGAATTAAATCTGAGCAGCTTGGCATATCGCTATAATAAAAAAGGCACTATTAATAAGATTTCATTAAATGGAGAGCTAATGTGTAACAGCCTTATATCAGATATGTGAAAACAGAATTTCATAACAAGGCTGGGAGAAGTATTATCAAGGACCTAAGTAGAAAATCTGTCTTTCCTGATACTGGAGGAATTTATATTTGAAGAGTGTTCTTTCCTATTGAGATCTTCATTGACTTGTACAAAAATACCGCTTTTAATCTCAAATCCCCACTGGCATTTTCATATAAGCACTGAAAATGCTATTGGGCTTTAGAGATTTAATTTAATGAAGGAAAAGTATTTCTATTAAAGTGTGTAATTTTTTTTATTTTATTTTTTTAAACACAACATCTTCTGAGGAACCAGGGAAACGGGATTATTTTAAGCTCTGAAAAACTGACTAACCTGTGCCCTTGTAGAACTCCTGCTTCTCAAAGAAAGCTTAACAGCTGTGGCAGAGCCTGTAGGTGCACTTGAAAAGGAATCCTACTGTCCCAAGTCACATACACACTGAGAATGCCAAGTCTGGAGAAGGTACCAGAAAGAAAGGAAAAGAAATGTCCCCACACAGTCAGGTTGTTTATGCTAAACTGCTGCATCATTAAGCTCCATACTAAAATGTCAAAGATAGCAAAAACTCACCAAATAGCTACTAAATCTTCTGCATTAATGGAGTGATCCTCTCATCTATTAATGTCATAAAGTATTAAGTCTGGCTGGGTAGGTAACAAAATCACTGCTGGGGTAAATGAAATCCACTCCATCAATTTGGGCAGAATTGCATCTGTTGGCTCCCGTGATGAGATAGACTCCAAATTTTGCAATATAGGATTCCCTTCATATTAATTCTCACAGTACTGCTTTTGTTAGGATAAACGCCTTTGTTTTATCTGTGGATCACCCATGTCTTTATTGTATGAATATTCATTAGAAATATAAATTCTTTTTCCTATTGAGAAAGAGTGCACTTGACTCCAGGAGGCCTCTCAGCAGGACACTGCCAGGGTTGACAGGCTCAAGAGTAGACATAAGTTACAGCAGTTGCTCTGTTTGTGTGCAGAGTTTACACAAAGTTAAATATCTTCAATTTTATTTTTTTTTTTAAAAGGCTATTTTTCACTTAGTAACCAAACAGATCACTGACCTATAGTAATGAAAACCCTATAATAAGTTACCTACTACAACAACATCTGGGCTAAGGAATTATATAAAATATACTGTGACAGCAGAAGAGGGTAGTCCAGAAATAAATACCTGACTTCTCATGAGATCCACTACTTATCTCATATGTGGACAGCTAACTCTACAGAGGAGTCGGTTATGTAAGGAGGTGTAGATAACAGGGCGCAGAAACAAGGAAAGTGCCATCTCCCGTTTCTGAAGTGAGACAACCTTGGCAAAAGGAGAGAGTGAGTCCAAAGGACTGTGATGAAAAACTAGTTCCTCACAACTGACTGATGGAGCTGGTGTAGGTTTCAACAGGCCTTCAGCCCCAGAGCTTCGTCACAGCCTGAACAACAGCCTGCTTTGACCTCTGAGTTCCCTTTCCCGTGTTTGGCTGCCCCTCTTGCCTATTCACATTCTCAGGCCTTTCAGGTAAGTAGTATTTCTCCCTAAGCATGAAGTTGTGGACAAAAAAGATAATTCTACAATTGTCTTCAGTAAGTCCATGATTCCCCTGCGTGCTTATAGACTAGCCAGCACAGCAGAGTATCTTACTACTTGAAGTTGCTGTGACTAACAGTAAGGTAAGCCTAAACGACAATTGAGAATTCACATAGCTTGCTGCACCAGGTAGATGATCAGTGGCAAAGAAACTGGTGGCTCCTTTCAGAAGGTTAAAAAGCTTAGCAAAAATAAGTTAAATATGACAAATCTGGAGAGTATGAGCAATCACCTGCAGTATTTAGAAAAGCAAACATTCCATCTGTGGCTCCTGTGCATAAAAAGATTTTTTTTTTATTTAAACCTAAAACAGTGATTAAAAAGACCATCCTTGAATAATTTGTATTAAAATAAACATACTGTTTTGTGGATATTTTGATATCTACACATCTGAGTTTGACACACAACTCTATTACCCTAACTGCCTCAATTTATTTTTTGTGGTGGGTACAGGCAAGCATGATAGACCGTGATCTGATTTCATTTATTGCTCTTGAAATAGTCCCATGTAGGTGGACAGCTCAAGTGCAAAGATAGACATAGTTTTGATGTCTGGATTAACAAGCATCCAGAAGTTCTTTTTACTCAACTGTCACCCAAAAGTATGCAAATAGTCAATAAAGAACTTTTCTATTTTTTACATGAAAGCAATCCATATTAGAGCATTTCTACAGTGGCTCCTCACTAAAGAAATAAGACATGCACTGTCTTATGATCTGCATAAAAACACAATCCTTCCTTAAATGCTGTCAACAAAACTGGCAGAATATTTCCATTCTTCCACAATCTAAGCATAACAGGAGAATAAAAATCTGATTTGATGACACATGATCTGGATAAGACAAAGGTCCATCTAGCTTCCTGCTTTGTGTCCAGCAATAGTCACTATTGAGTACCTGTGGAATAAAAAAAGCACAGTACACAGAGATCCTTCTGAGCCATTCCCTCCCAGATTTCTGACAACTAGGCTATTTTTTATTTGTTTTAAAACATCCATAGTTTTTTTCTATCAGAAGCCAGATTTACTGTCTACCCAAGCCAATTTACCCAACTTTTCATAGTGTCATAGAATCAGTAAGGTTGGAAAAGTCCTCTAGGATCATGAAATCCAACTATTTACTCAATGCTACCATGCTTCCTAAACCATGCCCTGAAGTGCCGCATCTACATGTCTTTTAACTGTCCTGAAAAACATTAATACGCCAGTCATGAACAGCCTCAATCTTTGGATACAGGTGAAAAATTTACAAGCACTCTGTCACTACAGAGAATCAAACAAAAATCCCAGTACTGCAGAAAAAAAACCACTGGGTCAGGTTCAAACCATGAGGGACCATCCTTCAGCCAGCATAAATTGTTACCGCTCCATTGAAGCCAGTGGAACTATGACTTCTTGCCTCAGCTAAGGAACTGCCCTGAGTCACTGGCTCATCTCTAATGGCACTGCCAGGGGACAAGGTGGGTGGAAAGGAGAAAACAGGCACGGAGGAAGGTTGATGTAAAGCGGCAGACAGGTTTGGTTTTTTCCCCCCGCCCCTAAAAAGCTGGCAGTCTTAATAGAAATCCTCCCTTCCACTGCATTCTTATGCAAAGCTCAGATCTGAAGGCTACCTGCTTCCCCAGTGACTTGAAATGGAATTTTTTGTAAAGTAATCTCCCCAATCTGTCTCTTCCTCTATTTACAGAGCATAAAAGTAACCATAAAATGCCACCGTTTGAGCAAATCTAATCTGCCCTTCCAGTAATACCAGGCCACACAATGATTATCTTATTTTCTCTTTGACAAATGTGGAATTATTGGCTGGTGATTGTCAAAAAAATGCGTGTCTCTACATCAGATAAATAACGGTAAAGACAAATAAAAAATATGAAACACTGAGCATGGGCAATAAAAGGCTAATGTCTCTGACAGGTGACCTGCTCTGCAGAGTTAGTGACACAGAGCAGTCTGTCATTTTCTTTACACTGCTTATGGCTCTTCTGCTCCTCTTTTCCACTTCAGTTTCAGATGAGGAAAGAGGAAAAAAGACAAGATGAGAAAAGAAAACTATTTGCTTCTGCATGAAGAGGAGAAAAAAAAGGATCAAGTTCTTAACAAAAGGAAAGCACTGAAATAGCCTGGTTTTGGACAGCCTCATTCAGGTAATGCAAGATCTCTTTGTAGAGACAAGGTCAAAGGTTTCTAGAGGGGAGATTTCACTCAGTTATCTGTGGATGGAGAGAGAGTCTTACTGAAGCTCAACAAATGCAGGATGCAAACAGTGAGGGAGACAAAATAAGCATCTATTCCACACTCCTAATTATCAAGGACTGGGAAAGGGAGAACCTGTCCTTGGAAAATCCAAAGCATCACCAAGATCAGCAAGAAATAACAATCAGCCAAAATGAAACAGTGACAGTCCCAGTAGGGATGCTGCTTCTGCAGCAGATATGAGCTGCAGGAGTGTCAGCACAGCATTGACCAACCTTATGTGACCACTAAAAAATACAACACAACTCTTTTCCCTGAAGAAAAACAAAGAAGTTTCACTGCATGACTGAGCAACCCATAACCATATCTGGGTCAGGCACAGTGCCTCACATCCTAAACTCAAAGGAGAACTATCCTTTCCCATTCAGCTTGACTTTTACAGGTAGAAACCTTGGATATTTTTATTGTGCTGACAATGGTGAGGTTTGTACATCAGTCCCAGCAGTCAAACAGCACAGAGCCAAGCTGATGCAAGAGCCCCTTTACCAGCACTAGCAAGAAAGGTTACATGGAGAAAAGGTCACTTGTAGCACCAAGCAGAGGAATGGAGAGCTCCTCTGGCTCCCTGGAAAAATACAGGAGAGAAATTCTGAATAAGGAAGTCCTGAGGCTGCAGGAAAGATTAGGCAGGATCAGATCCAAGAAGATACTCAGAAAACTTCTGTCCTTTTTGAATCCTTGGGATTTAGATAATAAAGAAGGAGTCAGGCACCTAACTGCCTTCTTGCTCCCTGGCTTTCAACCAGGATTCATCCCACCTGGATTTAAAAGTAATGAGCTGACTACCTCCAGAGGGCAAAGCAGGTCTTAGTGAGATCAGGCACCCTCTGCAGCTTCCAGCCTCCTTGCACTGACTACAAAGTGAGCCTGGAGTCTCCAACCTGGGCAGCTCAGGTAAATGCTCATATTTAGCTAAAAAAATGAATCTTCAGTTTAGTCTCTCTTCCCTTCTTCCTCTGTGAAATGAAGATCAGCCCTTTCCTATTGCTAGCATACCCATACTTACCACAAACAAGTCTCAGTGTGAAAGCATCGGTCTGCTTCTACTTTACGCAGGAGTTTACAGCTGAGGGATCAGGTAAAACCTCAGATCAGTCCACAGATATGGTTCTGTTAGGCATAACACAGCCTACATTTGATTCCATAATCCAAGACAAGCCTTGGGAATACACTATTGTGGGACAATAGGTAGTATAAGCCAGGTTTGTGCAGTGTGGAAAGCAAAGAACTGGATGAAAACTACGGAAATCCTGCCTACGACCAGCAACTGCATTAAAGAATCCCCATTACAGTCATTACATTTTATTCCCTGACTCTCATTTTCCACTACCATGAGACACACTCTAAAGGCATATTTGCATTACCAAGGTGTTACCAAAACAAAGTGGAACAGCTTAAAGTTTCTTTTATAGACAATACATCTATTCATGGTAGGTAAAGGGATTAAAGATCTTACTAAAACCCATTAGAATCAGGAGTAATACTGCCAAATATAGTTTTATTTTGCACTTTTATTACACCTTTCTTCCCAGGATCTTAGAGCACTTGTCAAATAAGAAATTAGGCTCTGCTACTTTAGCAGCATAAAATAAAAACTCTGCTTTCAAATAGAAAGGACAGCTATAGTGACAGCTGAAGGTCGCACAGGAATAGAGCCTGGGTACTCTGGCTTGTGGGTTTCTGCTCTAAAGCCCATTCCCTTTTTCAATTAGAGGGATGACAGTACCACATACACACAGTACTTAGGGTAAACATTTGTCTGAATTCTTCATCTCCTCCTACCATTATCTGCACCATTTTTATTTGAATGCCTCATTTTTTTCCAGAGTTTTCTGCAAAATTCAAATGAACCGTGAACAAGAGAATGAGAGGTTTATTGAGCCATAGCAGGCTAACACTACCCATGTTGCTGCATGATTTGAATACTTAAGTGGCCCAGATGGTCTAACATTCAATTAATGAATTCCAGAGATTTGGGAAGGGGGTGGAGGGAAGGAAAAAAAAATTACACAAGATGTTAGTTTTGCCAGGGCGTTATCCTACGTGTCTCACTCTGATGAAGGTTAATGAGGAGAGTTCAAATGCTATGACATAATTAAATAGCAATAATTAAAGAAGCTGACACTGCAGAAGCAGCAAACTGAAATAAAGTAAGATTGTTTCCCTTTAAAAGAAAGTAGGCAGTTATTGTTTAAACACAACCCTTGCGAAATGGTTTCCCATATTCCAAAACATGAGGCAAGCACTCATTAATTGGTATCATTACACATTTAATGCTGTTTGCCTTGCCTCCCCTGATCCCATTTGCCTATATTTGGATGGTAGCCTCAGCAAAAATGAAGCCCATTTGGCTAGACTGCACCCTGATCAGAGACAGACATGTGGTCGTCCTGGCTAACACAGAACTGAAAGGTGTTCATATGCTCCCCAGGTAAGTGTGATATGAAAACTGACAGGGAAAAGAATTGTAAGGCAGGCAATGCTCTGACCCATGATATTCTGGGACCAGTCAGTGCAGGACATAAAAGCTAAGTCAACATTTGGAAAATTGGAGTATTCAGATGCCAAATACTGTGGACATTTTGGAGCACTGGCCATCCCTGCAGTAACTGAGTGGCTCACACAATATGCAGCAGAAAGAAGAAAAAAAAAGCAATTTCTACTATATTGTTCTAATTAATTTGCAGCTGCTCGTTAACATGCATCTTTTGTTAATGACATCAAAACTTCCCACTGTTCAGAAAATTTCACTGATTTACTGAACACTTAAGAATCATTCAGCACTGTCAACAGGGCAAGCACTACCACGGTAAACACAAGTTTGCCTGCTGTTGAAATCCAACTCTGCATTAATGGAAGTGAGGTGACAGATCCTGGCAGAAGCAATATTCATATGAACTGATATCCTAGAAGGGGTGACTATCTCGTCACTTCCACAGGCCTGTCCCTCACACAGGTTATCCTGATGAATAATCCCAGAAGGCTTATTCTAGCTAGCAGGAAGGAGGACAATGAAAGTGCTATGTAACTTTGCCAGTTAGGGGGTCACCTATATATGAAACATAAGTTCTGCATTAGGCTCAACACATCACCTGATGCTGCCCCAAAGATTCAGTGTAGAAAGTCAGGCCAAGAGAAGGTCGCTTCGAGCCTGCAGATGTACTTTTGGTGGTGAATTACCAGGCACAGTACAGTTTCCTCTTAACGTTCTCTGTAGATAAAGCTGAATGATTCCTTTTTGTAACCCTAGTAAGGAATCCCTTTCCTTCCTTTCTGAAATACAGTCACGTCTGCAGGACCTTCTGGGGAGCATTTGTTGAAAGACCCTCTGTCAGGGAAATGGTTCTCAGTCTGCACCCAAAAGAACAGGCTCAGATCATCTGAGCTCAAGGGGTTCTCTTGGGGCCACTAAAAAAACCCAAACCATTGAACTCAAACTAGATCTGAAACATAAACAAGACCTGTTCCTGAACTGTAGGGTATTGTCCCACAACAGACGTGAATCTGCACTGCTGCAAAAGACGGAAGAAAAGGAACGCACCATCTAGGTCTCAACCTCCTTAACATTCACCTGGAATGTCTTTTCAGACAGTTTTAGGTATTGGTCATCGGCTTGAAATAAGATTAGAGAAGAGGTTACCATTCTTTTCATACAAGTGCAGTTATAAATATAGCCTGAACACTGCAGGTACAAAAAAGGTTCAACATGTTATATTAATGTAAATGCAGTTTTGCTTAGATGTCCTTATGTTATTCTGCACAAGAGTACATCTGTCAATGACTAACATGCACCTAAGAGGAGAAAGTTAGGTGAAATGGGGGACAAGAGGAGCTCTCCTGGTTGGATAAAAACAAAGCTATGGTTAGATACATTTCAGGAAGGAGAATGTGTTAAAAATTCAGTGTAAGCCAGCCCTCCTCAGAAAGTGGCTTTTTCTAAACCAGACTGACATTTCACCTTACTCCTGACCAATGGCTCCACAGTACTGATGCAGCAACTATCATTGCAAACACCTGAATAGTAGTATGTCTCCCTTCTTAAACTGCCAGCAGTCAGTCAAGGCAAAACCTGCAGCATTTTTATTGAAGCTGCAAAATCTAGTATCAGAGCAGACAGGTAGCAAGCTCATTTTCATCTGAAAGCCAGACTAGTTTTTGAAGGTAGGTCTCAATGGGTGAAAATCCAGTGCATCAATCCACCGAACCCCCATGAATGCTTTTTTTTGTCATTTTGTCTTATTCAGAGGCTAAAATTATGAGGAAAACACCACTGAGAATAAGATGAACTAACTTAAAAAAATACCTCCATGTCCATCCCCATCACTTAGATGTGATGACCTTGTTCAAGGGTGACCAAGGGGAATCTGGTTACAGATGACTGGTGGCTGAGCTTTTGACAGTAGAAATATGTCTCCTATAATAAGTTTTCCCCTGTCTAAGTTAAAATGCTCTGCTGTCTCTTTCTACCTACAGATGTCTTAAATTTGAGGCAAGAACTTAGCAGGAGTTTGAAACTAGGCAAAATGCACTGCATATATATCCATGGAAGTTGTACTATTTGAAGCTCAGACAGAAACTTAATTATAACTTCATAAACTCTTCCTAAGGTTGATTCCCCAGTGGCAGAACCTGAATAATCAAATTCCTAAAGCTGGTCACAAAGAAATTTTTTCAGGAGACAGGGATTGTTTTAGTCACACCAGAGTTACAAGACAAGCAACTGGCTCCAAGAGATCAATACCCATGGTAGCCCAAATACCAGCTCAAAAAAACCCACAACAACAAAACCCAGCACCAAAAACCACAACCCCCCCAAAAATAAAAACTGAAAACCCAAACAAGCCACCCAAACCCAAAACCTATATGCAAAGAGATCGACTCAAGTTCTCACACCCATTTCATGATCTGCACTAGCACACAAGTGTTTCTTACATCAGCATTTGCCATAGTAAACCCACTTTTGCTTTCCAAGGCTTTTTGCAGATATTTAAAAGTATCAGATATTCAATTTGCATCCAGAGAATGGGGGTAAAAGAAAACCATCTTTAGCTTTTGAGGCCCAAAGCAGTTGAAGTTCCCATTACAAGGACCAGAGGGCATTTAGGTATCTCTGCCAGCTCATCGCATGTTTTCATTCTCTCAACTGCTATAGGCACATACTCAAAAAGCCCTCACTAATTTCATGGTCTCTTATGTTTCATATTTCTTTTCAGGTTGTTGGGGTATGGTTTTAGGGGTGGGTTTTTTGTTTGGTTGGAGTATTTTTGATTAATTGCTTGTATGGTACAGAAACAGCATACGCAGTTGTCATTTATCAATTGTTAATTTAGCATAAAAAAAGGCTCAACAAATATTTAGAGAACTTGCACAACAGCAGTCCAAGCCTCAGTGTACTGACCTTCACTCACCAGCACTGAGAGCTAATCCTGAAAGTCTAACTGGTTTATCCTTTGAACAGTTTTTAATGAAGTAGTACAATATGAATAGACAAAATGGCCTATATATTAATGGCCTTTAATATAGTACAGGATGCAAAATGTAACATTGACCCTTAATAATCGCAACTTAAAATCTGATCAATTTAAACCCTCCAGGTAGATGATAAAGATGGGGACAGGAAACTTTCAGAATCAAAGACTTGTGGGAAAATCTTCCTCAGAGACAGAGATGCCTCAGTATTTTACTGCTCAAACCCTTTTGTCTGTCTCACTACTACTTCTTGCAAAGGTTTTCCTATTTTCAAGACATTTATTTCTGAAATAAATGCACAAAAACACCAAAAATGTCTAGTCTGCCATTAGAACAACATGCTCACAGCAGAGCAGAGGACCAAGAAGATAAAGGAGGGTATAGTGGTAAGTCACTGTACATTAGCAAAAGAAAAGTTTTTTCAGGTTGAGAAAACTGATAGAAAAATAGTTATAAGTAATTTATAGTTGTATAATATTATATAAATATATTTATATTTCTGCTTTTTTGTGTAACCTTTTGGTCACCCCTCACACTACACATTCTGTGGGATAAAAATTCTACCATTGTCTTTTGATCATGGCTAGCACTTCTGTATTACTCCAGCCTAATGAAACACAATTGTTATCGTTATCTCCTTAAAGGAGATTGTCAGTTATCCAAAGCATTGGGATGAGAAGAGGAAATAACAAAGTTGGCACAGCAAAAGAAATTGATATGGTGAAATATATTTAAATTGGACAAAGAAGTCACTGTATTTAGGATATATATTTTTGAAAGGTGAAGTTATGAATTAGCATGATATCATCAATACAAAAGAGCTTTTTGAAAATATTAAGATCAAGATTATTCCTAAATAACATGGCAATTGGCGAGTGATCAAAAGACTGGACTATACTGTGGTTTCTTTCTTTCTTTGAGCACATTTAAATGCATCGTTTCATCTCCCACTGTGATTTATACTACTTCTATATAGTCTATATTACAAGAAAGTTTTGGCCTTCAAATCAGAGAGGTCCACTAGGAAGTCAATTATTAACCCAATGAAAAGCTACATGAAAGCCCTTCATCTAATGATTTTTTTCTGGTAGGGATTTGTCAGGAAGTGATGTCCCAGTCAAAAAAGGTGGTGGATGAACGGGATATTTGCAGGCAGCGCATTCAAAATTATATACGGACAGAATTAAATTACAACTGAGTCATCAATTTCACTATGTCAAGTTTTCTCATAATTAATAAGGAGACTATTCTCAATTTTCAAAAGTAATATGTACAACGCAAGACCATACACAGCTGTTTCAGAGAAAAGCAGAATGTTTTGCCCATTAAGATTGCCAAGAAATTGTAACATTCAAGCACAATAATTTGAAGTTTTGGCCTTTGCTTTAACATACATACACAGCACATACGCTGGGTACAGCAAAGAAATTCTGGTGCTGCTTTTAGAAATATATATAGCAAATCTGAATTCTAGCATCCATCTGCTTTCTGGTCAAATGACCCATATCCTCTGCCCACACTAAAGGTAGTGCATGTCCACCATCACCTTCATTCATTTAGAAACAGAAATAATAAAAATAGGGAAGAAGCAACTAACAGAGGCTTTCAGTGACATTTTACAGGAAACTCCATACTTATCATCCTAGAGGCCAGGTACATACAAGAACAAATACAGTTACTATATCCTTTCCTCATTCAAATACTTCACAATTTGAAAGAAGTGAGAATAATAATGAAATTAAGAAAAACTGAGGTGCAAGAGGAGGAGTGAAGCACAGTGGGGTTAAGACTGTTCACCACATAAAATACTGTCAACTACCATTAGCCCTCTGTTTATTGTGAACACATACAAGGTTTATTTTTCAAAGGTAGATCCTTTAACCTGCCATGACTGTTTGTTCAAGTGGAGATGATGTGCATACTTCAAGAAACTGCATTTCTAAAGCTAGGAGACAGATGCTGCGGTGATGCTGGGAAAGCATCTACAAAGTTTTGCCCATTTACATCATGCAGGGTAGTAGTCAGTGATGTAGTATCTTCTGTAGCATCTGCTCCCCCTTTCACATTTAATTGCTAACAACTCCGTACTGGGAATCAAGTTTGTACAAAGAAAACTTTCCAAACCAACCATGATAAACATCCATCTGATTTGTGTTTTACCTGGGGTATCCTGCCTCCCACCCTAATGTACCTAATATCCTCAGGAAACAGCATAATATTAATACAATATTCCAGTGATCCACTTATCTCCACCTAATAGTCCCCTCTCTTCCCTCAGTCCCCTAAGTATGAAGACAAATTGTATATGGTTTTTAAATTCATTCTTTTAGTAATAAAGAAGCTTATCTTATCAGTTATTGCATGCATTAAAGTGCTGTCCCCTGGAGGTATAATTTTCCACTATATCCTGTCCTTATTTTAGTATCTGTTAGACCAAACTATATTTACAATCTCTGTGTACTAATATCTGACCCTTAGCCTTGAGGTAGGAATGCTGATCCCCAGCTTTATCTGACGATTCTTGTTTTCCTGCAGTTGCCTCTGAAAGTAAATGAAGATTAGTTTGCTTTCAGGGTTTATTGATTAAGCACTGTAAAGGATGGTTGTTGTGAACTAACTTAGGTCATGATCGCTTAAATAGGTCTCAGGAGCAAGAATAGTCATTTTCTTGCAAAGATAACTGAAACCACATAACCACATATGCAAGATAAACACACACAGGTTTTAGGGGTAGCTGGTCCTTTGTGTTATAAATAAATACCATACAGAGAAGTGTGTTTCCTCTCCTTTACAAACTCTCTCACCACTTTCCCTTAAGCTCAGGAAAGGAAATGGTGGTGATCATAATCTCTGAGATGCTACTGTGCGGTCACATATTTTCTTCTTACACAGTGGCTTTCATCAAGGATTCCAAATTACTTTTCGAACACTGATTAATCCCTACCTGTGAGATAAGCATTCTCATAACACAGGAGGACACAGTTTTCAACAGCTTATCCAAGGACACAAAGTTCATGAGCTCTAGAGCTGGTAACTGAACCCAGCCTTGGCTGAGGAGCAGATTAGGTGATCTCCAGAGGACCCTTCAAACCTACGCTATTCTGTGCAATCCTGTGCAAGCACATCACCCCTCACTTAAAATCATTTCATAAACACCTTCATGTGATTATTAAAGACAATCATCATAGGTTTCAAAATAAAATCTGTACATCCTACAGGAGCAGCAGTGGGCAGGAATATGGCCTCAGGCTGGAAAGACATTATGTTGGAGGAGGCTGGGTAGAGTGGGCCTAACGAGGATTTAGGGCTTAAATTGGTTCCTGCTGAAGAGAACAACAGATCGTCTATCACCTCCCAATAGAGTTAAACCCCAGATCTAACCCCAGGCCCCTGGGGACAAGCATGAATAACAATTTCCACTGAAGAACACCACTCACTATTAACTTCTAGACAGTGAAAGGACAGAAACATGAACTTGGTGTTTGTGTCTGTGGTCTATGAAATTCTGCATCACCAGTGTGAAATAATTAAGCTTAATACTAGGGAAAAAGCACAGAACTGTCATTTAACTTGTACACAGTAACCATTTCTTAAATCTGTGCTTAATATTTAAGTAACTTCTCATGAACTAAGCATGTTTAGAAAGTACCTGGCAGGTATTGGCAGAAATCCTACATAAATATGCAAAAATATTTAGTATTTTTGTAGAAGGTGAAGATGACTCTTGAATTGCTTAATAAAGTGCTGTTTAAAATACAAAACTAAACAGCAGTAAACCACATTGCAATCTGAGATAAACCAGATTATAAAGAAGCTATGTAGGAAAGCAACATTTTAAGTATGCACAGAAATACAAGTTCAAGAAAATGTGCAAAACATTAGACGAATGACAAAAATCAGTGCAGCTTATTTGAGTACTGCTTTGTTTAATAAGCAAATACCTAATAATTTAATAAGCTGTACCCAACATTTTTCTCATCCTGTATCCACAAAAAAAAAACCTCTCCTGTGACCAGAAACCCAACCCATGTAGCAATTCCTCACCCTTCCTCCCCTCTTTGTCAATGCACTCATTATGCCATCCTAATTTCTTGCCTTAAGTTCGTACACTTACTATTAAACATAGTTATTGGACTCTACCCTTCAGCACAAAATGCCAGTTTCAGGTATTTCTTTCAGATTCAATACAGATTTCTGTGGTGTGTAGTCAGTAAGCATGACAGAAAGACTGACTCCAAGTGAATGGATATGTCACTACACGACTCTGCTTTCCACTTACTCCTACTCCTTTGACCATCTAAGAGCAAAAAAATAAAAAAAAAAGAGTCAGAATTCATGATAGGTTTTTTTTCCTAGGTCCTTTAAGGAACGAACATCATGGGTCTTATACAAAATTTTAAGTAAAATTATGACTAAATTTTGTGTGTTCCCCCCCCCCCCCCCTCAAGACTCTGAAACCAACTGTGCTGGCTGACCTTCATATCTAACAAGATCCAGTTCAGCTGAACAGTTTCTGGTTATGCTTAGCACTGACATTCTTCAGGCTGCATAGCAATTTGTAGATTACAATCATTATTATCTTAATATCTAAAAATCTTTAGGTGGTATTGTGAAACAAACCTTGAGAAAAGATGCAATAAGCATTTCAAAACCAATACATGGGAAACAGCACAAGAGAGGGCTTTGAGCTAACATCTGTTGTGCAGGAACACGTGTCAACGCACATCTACCCTTCACAGAACAGCAAGGCGGGGGGGGATATCTGTATGTATTATAATGAAATTTTCCTTTTCACTTGAAGGTGGAGGAGCTTATTTCCTGAATTCTGAGGCTGAAATAAAAAATCCAAACCAAAATTAAAAAACAATCCAAATCCAAACTAAAAAGAATTCAAATCCAAACTCTTGGAAATATTAAAAAGCCTGAAATCAGATGTAACCTCTCAGGATGTTCTGTTGGACTAAGGGTTGACAACTGATATTTTTCTGGCCTCAGAAGCTGATCGCAGGTAGGATTTAAGGCAACTGTCATGTCAAATCCATTCTCTTCAGTACACCTCTTGTCTTACAAGGAAAAGAATATAAAGGGTTTTATATATGTATATACACACACACAGGCCAGCACTTCAAACTGATTATAAGAGTACCTACACAAAAAAATCTTGTCTTGTAAAACTCCTAAATTAATGATAGTCAGTAAAAAAAGATGTGAGGGACCATATTCAAGGGAGAAAGGACTGTGTAAGCAGAGTTCATCATTACCCTAATATCTAAATTTGGAAAGAACGGTAAAAGCCACTCACACTTAGTTCTTTGATATGGTTCAGCCAAACATCTAAAGAAACACAACTGTTTAGAAAAGCTCCTTCATACCTCTCTACTTTCTGCTATTCCATCTTAGGATTGAGTTGGAAATTATCCTGTTTAGTTCATAAACAGCCCATTAATATTCTCTGACACTGAATAGGATTTTTGGGTACATTTCCCCTTTGCAAATATGGCCACTCTTGTGCAGTAATAATTGCATCCACTTGATTTTCCTGTAAGTAAGAACACACAACACAGTCAGGAGACCTTCACTCACCCTTTGCCTCTGAACCTACTCCTCCTCCAGTTCTCAAAATGCCACCATTTGTTTGACTTTCTGCAACAGTCTGGTCTGAATTTCAGTGGCAGGTGTGCAAAGCCAGCTTCACTCATGTCAGCAGAAATACATGGAGCATTCAAAGATAAAAGCTCATGCACACAATCAAGTTGTTGAGGCCTGAGAAGCTGCCATGTATCAGCTGAGACTATTGCTGTGGCTCAGCATGCTAAACTGTTGAAGTAAATTCTCTTAGCTTAAATCTCAGCAAAAGGTGTTTGGGCAGAATGATGCTACTGCTGCTGACCAGCGTGGCATAAGGAATGCCCCAGAGGCAACTAGCATGGCTCTCCTGATGCTGGGTACCTGGATAAGCAGATGTAATTTAGTCAGGTGTCAAATTCATGTACTTTTTCAGCTGCTACATGTGCATGAGCATACACAGCATGTGTATATGCTATGTATATTATATAGCACAAGGTAATACTTTAAGGCATTATCCTCAAAAATCCTCACTGCACATTTGGGTAAATGTCTGAGGTGATGAAGGCACTAAAGACTTGTTATACTCAGATGTTTTTAGCAAGCTCTGCCTACAGATCCCTCAATAGTTCTGGTTCAAGATCTTAATGCTTATTTCTTTAACACAAGCTTCTTAGCTGACAGAAAAAACAAACAAACAAAAAGCTTTTCCCCTAAGCAAAATACTTAACTGCTGGAAAGATGTTTAACTTTCCCTTTGTTCTTAGTCTTGGAGAGGAGGGGGAAGGAGCTGAAATTTCCTGGTCCAAGTTACTCTCATCATGCTGCATCAGAGCTGGCTAAATCAGTCACGCTGCATTACGTTACATGGCTGATTTAGCCTCATATGATGAGTCACTGCAGTCAAGCGTCAGCAAAGAGATGTGCTACTTTAGGAAAAAAAAAAAAAACGAGGGCAGGTGCTGTGTGGCTAGTTTTGCCTTTAAAATTGACTTTTTTTTTTTTTTAATTATGTATTAAAGCATGGTAGGAAGATATTTGATCAGCTGTGACTGTTCCAAAAAAATGGTAACAATCATCTTTATTCTTCATTAATTTGTGACTGGAGGGCCCCAGTAAGGGTGGGACTGTTGCAGTAAGCACTACATATTTGTGTGGGGAAAGGCAGTGCCAATATTCCCTGTCGTCTTGAAACACCAGCATAAGCAGGGGAAAGAAAGAGCTCAGAGCAGAAGGAGTCTGCCTCAGGGTTCCCAGTCCCTTGACTGTAATAGCCCCCTAAAACACCAAAATGTAAAAAATTAGTTTTCCAGATGTTTTCAAAACGATGTGGAGGAAGGAGAAAAGGAAAGCTGAGAGACAAAGATACAGGCTTTGTCAATTAACAAGACAAGCAGAAAAGTCAACTTTTAGTGACTTGACACCTCACCTTCCCCATTTAGGCAGCCTTGTCTCTACAGATACAGGGACTTTGACAAGAGTTCCCCAAATCTTCCTGCCCAATAAAAATGACAGTGCTTAGGCTTCTTGTCAAGCACATCACCTGTGTGCTATAGAAAGGCAGATGAAGATTAAACAGGTCACTGGCATGCTTTAGTGGAACACAGACCCCATTCCCTGGCAGAAAAGGCTTTTTGGCACTTAAAGTACTGTTTTGGTTTGTATTTCTCCAGCATCCAGAGTCTGTATTTCAGTGCTCACAGATCACAGTATAATCCTGGAAAACTATATGAATTATTCTCCCAAGACAGATCTCCTCTTCCCCCTTTTTTTCCCTACCTTCATTTCCTACTTCCTCTCATTTGCTTTTAGATGCCTGGGTAGATTTAGATTAATCTCAGGGCTGAAATGTTACACTGAAGGGTTGTATTAATGCCTTATCTAGCTACTGCATCCTACTGTAATTCATGTACATTGGTAATAAAAAATAATCCTCTGGGAAAATATAGTGGGGAATGGATTTTTTTTCTCTGTGACTGTCAGCACATTTTCATTCTAAAGAAAACTTAAAAAGAGTTTCTAAAAAGATATTGCAGTAGAAACCTTTAATGGGCATATCTCTAGGTAGCTGATCATCCCAGTTCGCTAAAGGCGCAGTCTGTTTTCAGTCTAAAATAAAGAGAGTGGGGAAGTGCAAAACCAAAATATTAACTACATCCCACGTATTTTTTTCCTTCATTATTACTTTGCAGTTTTTAGTTTAAGAAGCCAGAGATCAGAGTTTTCCACATAATGCAGAACCTATTCAAGTACCACTTAATCACTTACCAACAGCTAAATGAGCGCTCTAAAAAGACCCAGTCCTGTCCTCTTCACATAAGCATAATGTATCAGAACCCAGGTGCACCACTTCTAAAAAGCAGAGTTAACACCAATTTTTCCTACTGTTAAGTCTCGTTTAAGCAGCTTTCTAAAATAAGCATATTCTAATTGAACTGCTTACAGTGCTTGACAGCATCTTTTGCTACAGAAAACTTAAAGTGCATTTTCCATTTCTAAAAAGACAGCTAGGAAAAATAAAAAAAAAGGCAGTTCATTCAAGGCCATAAGAGATCACACATTTTCCACAGAATTAATATGCATGATGTAGATCAAACACATAGGTGATAATTTTTAACACTATTTATTTACAGAGTATATTAGTGGAGGAAAGAAAAAGACTTTTCCTTTGCCCCACTACACACACTGACACGAACAAGTAATCATTCAAATGCTTTTAAGAGATGCAGTCTTGCTTGTACAACTCTGTGGATTCGGAGAAATGAATGTAGATTACAGCAGCAATATAGAAGCTATAAATACACATACTCTGCCAGTCACATCTGGTGGAGTTTTTTAATATAAGATCATGGTATTGATATATTTCTTCTTGTAGATGATTTAAACAGTTATTTAGAATGTCAAGATTAAAAATAGTCTTTTAAAGAGCAGGTATAGGTATGATTCCTTGATTTTCTTCGCTACACTTTCTAGACATATATTTTACCTCAGAAAAAACCTGCTTACTTATGGAATATCCCAGCCATTGATCAAAGATGAGGCCTTTAAACAAATAGGAAGCTTAAAATAAATGGTATCATCTGGGAAAATAAAATCAAACAACATACCAATTAATTCAAATGAGTGTTTTGCTAGAAAGGATTAATCTTAACACAATTTGAATTTCAAAGTTAAGGTCATCCTCCCAAATTTCCTAACTGTTCATGCCTATCATATCTGCATTTTCTAGACAACCTCATGTTTTTGACTGGTTTACAGTTAAAGTAGGGAAGGGAGATGGGGTAAAAAAAAATAGGCATGTGTTAATTGACTTGTTCTCAAACAAGCATACAGCAAATCTTCCCTGTCCTAGCTCAACCCAAGAAACCCTGATCACTTGACATTTCACAGCTTCATCTAGCTCAAAATGGGAAAGATTGCTAAGCTCTTAAGTTGTCAAATGACACCACTTTCTTCCTAGTTTTAATGATTATTCTTTTAGCTTTCTTTAAACTCCTCAGTTCCTGACATTCTGTCTGCCCCCCTCCACCACCTCAAATAAATAACAAAACAATAGGAAAATATATGGAAATCCACTCTCACAGCAAAGATGTATCTTCACAGCAGAATAGAAATCACTCAGGATTTCCTCCAATTATGTTAGTCTATGTCTTCTGCTGTAACTGGTAGAGGAATCATAGAAGAATTCAGATATGAAAAGACCTCTGGCTGTCTCTAGTCAAACCCACTACTTCAGAAGGGCTAACTTCAAAGTTGAATTCAGTTAAGTCAAGGTGTCTCATTCCCACGCAATTTTAGGTCCTAAATTAGGTCATCTAGCTCAGAAAGAAAGATTTTGCACTGTAGAAAGTTGTTTTTGCAGTCTTCCTCTCTTGTTTTCAGCAAACACCAACGTGGCATTTGGAGACTACCACCATTTATATAGCTGAGTTCACAGGATTCAGTGATCCTGTTTGGTAGGACCTTATTTAACAGCTGTACCTGGTGAGCAGAATATCAACGCTTCCATTTTCCAGAGCAGAGCAGCAACTACTAGCCCACATAAAAGACTTATGATGATAGCACAGTCAAGGAGTCCCATTTTGTTTGCAAGCTACCTCAGTAGTATATGTGGCAGGTGGAAACCCAGGTGAGCTGGTACCAAATACACATTCTCTTCTCCAGCATCTCAGGGTAACTGTGCATGGTACAGCTGTTCTGCAGGCAGAGCTAAGCTGCACAACTTGTGCTTCCATCTGCAAGTCTCAACAGGTCATGCTAACATTGACAACTTCACAGCAGCCATTTTTTCCACACAAACCACAATTTTCTTGAATAAATTCTCCAGCGGATGGGAATCTAGTAAGATTTTCTCTTGCCCCCTGTGTTTATCAAACATTTATTTTTTGTCATTGCAAAGAAAATATCACTTTAATTCCCATTTTCACTTTTAAGTACCTCTGTGTTCCTCTGGGGGAAAAGCTGCACCTTTCTGTTCTATAACTTAATTTTTTTAGGAATTTCCACCCCCCCCCCCCCAAATCTGAAATGGAGGAGAATAATTGGCAGAGTTTTCTGTTGTGTTTATCTACAATTAGATTGTGCTAAGCACAAAAAGAGTAAGTTTCAGAGGTGGTGAAATTGGCTAAAAGCCTGCCTTCCTCAGCAAATTCTGAATCACTCTACAATTTAACTTAAATAAGTTTGATGTTGCAGGTAATAAGATAAAATAAATAAAAACATATTCCAAACAAGTATAGTGTATGCAGAGTTACACAGCCCAAGAATTTGGCCCTGAATATATTTATTACTTAACATAAGCAGTAGCATATATAGCACTAAAAAACAGGACCTTTCAGATCGAGACAAACAAAGTAAGAGATAGATCTTGCCTAGCCGTAAACCTTAAAGCAGCACTAGCAAATGCAACTTTTTAAAGGTAACACCACAAGGCTGTCCAGAGCAGTACATAACACAACTCATCTTTATTAGGAGACCAACATCATTTTTTCTTGGGGGAAACTAACTATATCCAAAAAAGAATGGGAAAAGAAAGAGAAATCGCTTAATCTTTCAAGAGATGGAAGCAGATCTATGTGAAAGCTAGCATGGAAGAAGGCATGATGACAGCTGGTGATCAAAGAGGGACATGTTATAAGCAGAACATGCGAACATGGCAAAGAAAAGGAGCTCAGGAATAAAAAGATGTGCCAGACACTTACAGGTAAAGGTAATCCAAGCTTCGTTTGGGGCAATGTAAAATTCTTGCATTCAAAAGTCCACCTGACTATCCTAAAAAAGAGGCAAGTCTCTAAACTGTATCTGCCAGATTATAAGGAAATCTTTAAAAGGATCTTACTTTACCCACTGAAATGAGCAATGAATCTTCCATTTAGCATGATGCACTTCAAAAGCTAGTATCATTCTTGGAATAATATTACAGTGCGCACAAAGCTATTTCTCAGGCCATAATCAAATACCAAAATTGGTTCTGATGGAACGTGCAATTGCTCACCCTAGACAACACTCCCTGTCCAAACAGATAGGGATTTTGCAGCTAGAGAGCAATTTTTTAATTTATTATTTTTTAATCATCAGTGCAGTCATCTCATTAATATGAGCCAAAAGGAACTTGACCTAACATGATATACTATGTCAAAAATGAACAAAAGACCATTCCTTTCTAATCAGCAACAATTTTCAATTAAAGTGTCGACATTTGGATTCAAACTTATTGCAAGAGACCTACTTTAGTGAATAACCTGGCTCTCCTAAGCTAGTCAGCCTTATGTGAATAAGAGATCAAAGTCAATCTGTAATTAATTATTCCTTCAGACAATCATACACTATGTATGTACCACAGAAAAAGCATGCAAAAGGACTGGGTGCTAGATCCTGGTCTCAGGTCCTAACATCCCATTGGAGTAAACTTTATAAGAATTTGACTCGCTTCTATGGATTGCTCAGAATTTCCATTTTTATTGATGATCTTTTGGCTTTGTTATACTGTCTGTGTTTTAAGGTAGCCTAGACTTGCTGGGCCCAGATGTACTCAAGGCAACAGCAAAAATTAAGGATAACATTTTCATGCATGCTCGGCATTACAGAGACCTTCAGTCCACTTCCAGGACTTCCAGTATTTCATGTAAATAGGCCTGAGCCAGAGAAGCCTTACAAGAAGATACTGCTGAGCATACTGCCACCAGTGCACATTTTTCAAGAAGTTAATGCAATAAGTAACAGTATCTAGAAGTTTGGCAGAGAAAAAGAGGTCATCACATGTTTGGCAACACATCATTAACTTGCTAATCATGCACTAATGGACATCTGATATTTCAAAACCACTACTTGATGCAATTACATTCCACTTTCCTACATAAAAGGAAAGATGTAACAGCACTACATCATCCACCTGCTGCATTTTTGTACATATTTTAAAGCCCACTTAGAATAAATTAAGCACTTCTACCCACCACTGCTATCAGGCAACACAAATGAAACTAGTTTTAGTACTTTAAAAAAATTTAAAAATATATAAAAACCTTTGATCATCAACCAGTCTTAGGTACTGGGTATTAGAAATAGCTGCTTACTGAAAGAATTCTCCAGACCCCTAAGGTAATGAATTACAAGGTTTGGACCAAAAACTCTGCAATTATGCCAAATTCTGCTGCATGTCCATTAAACCCAGGTCCACAATGTTTAAGCCTATGCTTACAAAATAATAGTGCTTTAATGTTTTATCTCATGATTAGTTGTACATGCACCTATTCTGTTAGCTGCAGTAGTAATAGCACAGTTAGCCATGGCAGGAGGAAATGCTGACTCCAGCTTTCAGCTTAAACAAAAAATAAACAACAACAAAAAAAAAAAAACCAAACAAACAAAACCACAAGACACCCCACCCCTCCAAAAAAAAAAAAAAAGGGGGAGAAACACCACATCTCAATTATTTTTCCTGCTAATCCAAAAGTACTTGAAAAGCAGCCACACGCTGCCTACTGCCTCACTGCTGGACGGTTTTATCATCACCATTTTCACAGCACTGAAAAAGTTTCTCCTGTGGTATGTTTTGCACAAATATAATGGATATCTGCTTCCACTTAATGTTTATTTCCTGCTTGCTTCCACACGTGGCAGACTGTGCCTCGCAGGGAAACCGGGGACATCTTGCCTGGATGTCTACAGGATGACTGTGGAAGTAACAGCCACTGAGGAATTCTGTTATCCTTGGGTTCCTGAATGCCTGCACCAACGGCAGGGTCTTTAAAGTGGCAGTCATAGCACCTGGATTCCTCCTCTTCCGCTTTCCCCTGGGCATAGCATACTCCCCATACTGCACCGTTCAGGAGAAGTCATTTTACCGCAATTGACTTTCATTTACTCCAGGTGTTGGGGGGGTGGGGAATCTTTTCCTTTGGAGCACCTTCCAAAGCCTCACAAATGCAACAGTGTCTCATATGGACTTCAATGAATTTAAGTTGCTAATTAATGTTGTGTTTTATGATGGCACTGGAATCCCCTTAGAGAATACAGCTTCTACTCCCACATTCTTCACGGACTTCCATTTTAATCTGTAAGTATCTGAATAACTTCAGAGCCCTCTGATCTGTACAAAGGGGTACCTGATGCTGATAGACTGATGACTGTTAACCCCTAACACCTCCAGAAGGAAATCCCAGCTCCAAGCATGGCACTGAGGCTCCCCATGTAACACCTGAGGAGGTGAATCAGACCATGCAAGGAGCAGACAGCAGCACCCTGAGAAACTCTGAAGAGAACAGCAGGTCCCAAATGCTGCCTGCTCTGGCTAAGGTGGATTTTCTTCCAATGGAGAGCATATAGTGACCTTACACCCATCTCCTGTGCAAGGACAGGAAGAGAAACCTAGATCACCTTTCTCCAAGCTAGGTGGTCTTCTCACAAGCCATGACAACCATGCTTAGCCTCCTTCACCAGTGAACATTGATTTTTTTTTTTTTTTTTTTAAATGGAGAATTTCTGGCAGGGCTGAGGAAGTGCTACACAAGTAGCACTTTTGCAATTTTCTAATTTCTAGCTGAAATGTTAGTGCCTGTTAATGCCAGATATATACAAGGTGTGGTGTGTGGCCCCAAAGGCCTGTTGTGAAAGAAGTGCCCTGTTCTGGATCTTCAGCCAGGTAAGCCACCTTTTCCTACTCCTCACAAGTAACAACATGAAGACTTTGTCAGGCTCTCATGTGCCACCATCACAGAGAAAACATCAATAGGCACTTTGCGTGCAATACCTGAAATACAGCATCAGCCTTTCAGGTAGGACTGACCCAGTGCAGCTCAGATATGAAAAAGTATTTATACAGCATCCCAAAAATGGTTTTAAACCATTTAAGAACTGCATAGTGGATCCAAAGGAAGAATTTAACCCCAATGAAACAGATTGAACCCCATTAGGAAAGGCCTGTTTACATTTGAGCCCCAAAGGGCTTTTTTCAGAGTTACTAGCATCCTCAGATGATTTTGCTACCATGATTTATATATAGCTGGGGAAGACCTTAGATGAAAATCACATGTGGATATCTGCAGTGCTGCCAGGTGGCCTCTGGAGGGAAGAAAGTACTGTGAAACTTCTGGAATGGTTTAAAGCTCTGAGTCCCTACAAGGCAATTTGGATTACACGAAGTCCCATAGCAACATGCTGTTCTTGAATACACAAAGCATAAATATAGCAAATCGAGTTAATAGGTTTTGTACTGCACATCTTGTTTTGTTTGCAGGCAGTGCTACTAGAAACAGCTTCCAATACAGTCTGACTTTTTCATGATTCTTTTGGTCCAGCTCATGGCTGTTTATGTAAATATCCATTTTAGAGTGGCAATTGTAAAAAGCAATTGCAAATTAGCAAGCACTGTCCAAGGACTGGAAGGGACTGCTTGGATCAGCTTCCTCCTCCACCCCAGACAATCGTGTAAGAAAAGCCAGGATCAAAAAGGCCCTTAATGATATCTACTTCCCCCCTTTCTTCTCTGCCCCTTCATGCGAGCTTCTCAAAGCATGTTTCATCTGCCAGATCCGATGCTGAACTGGAAGGTGTCAGTCAGCACCCATCACCAACTAAATGCCAAGGACCATGTATAAAGAGCACTGCAACCCACAGCATACAGGCAGAGCCTCATGGAAGAGGGCATCAAGGCTGATACATCTACAAGACAAAAGCATGGTCTTAAAATCTAGTGTTGTTTTTACATCTCAGTGGACACACATCCCCACTAACTGCAATTCTATATGTTCTGCAACCCTAGAGACCATACAAGTCCAGCTAGACAAAGATAATCAGGATAATGGCCATCACTGTAATGTAGGTTGTCTGAACGGTCAAGTAACATCTGTTCATATAACAATAGATTAAAAAAAACAAAGCAAAACAAAAAAGCCACACCAAAAAGCCCCATGAAGGCAACGTGCTCAACCTCTGATGAAACAGCAAGTCCAGTGGGCTGAGGCAGTGCCCAGACCTGCAAACCATTGCACGCTGGGCAGGAACCAAACGGGTAGGAGGCACAGGCAGGGGACTGAGAAAGTTCCTCAGGTCAGACTGCATCTGGAAAGGCAGCTCAGAAACTGGCAGTGAGTAACATTTGGTTCTGCTCCATTCAGTAGACCAGGGTAACATGTTATTTGCAGTTCAGCAGAATTGCAAAATAAACTCACAGTTCTGCTCATGCAAAAGAGAAAGCCCTCACCCACAATCTTGAATCTTGGCAATTCAGACTAAGAGAAAGGAGTGCCATCTCTAAAGACACACAGACTGCTACAGTCCCACTTTATAGGGAAGAAAGCCCAGCAGATTTACTATGGAGAATCCCAACCTGAAGCAGCCAGGATTCAAGACTGAGTACTTGGCTAGCAAATGATTTCAAAGTGTGACTGTTCTCCTATAACCACCTACTGCATCTTCTTTTGCTGTTTTTTTTTTTTTTTTTTCTGTCCTTCCTGTGCAGAGAGAAAAAATTATTTCCAAGCAGCAGATTATTTACCACATCACAGTCACCTTAGGGGTGCAGAAGCTGGAGCTTCATCCAAGAGTGCCTCCTGCCTGTACAAAGAAGGCCCCTAGTACACAAATCCTTTCTTAGCACCAGACTCTAAAACAGGCCTCCAAAAATGACACTGTATCCTAACATATTTTTGGTAAACTGCACAGCTTTATTTTCTTTCCTATCTCAAAGATAGCCAAATGAATGATTCCATATGTTTGTAACCTTTCCCCAATCTGTGGTAGATTGTTTTATAGCCATTTGCAGGCAGCTGATACATTGAGGGATTGCTCACCCCTCGCAGCAGGAGCAGTCTCATCAGCTCACAGAACCTGCTGCCCATATGCAAGCCTGGGCCCTTTCCAGTCTGCTCAAGAGGCCTGGTCCCTCTTGAAATACTCCAGAAGGGCTCATTTAATCTCAGCAGCTATAAAACTTGTCCCTATTATTTAGCTTACAGTGTGCAAAAAAATACACAGAGGTGTGGTTACAGTGCTGGGGAATGAGGGAGTAGAGAAAACACAAATGAAAAAAATCACACTAGAGGGGGAGAAGTAAATCTTAAAGGAGGATTAAAGGAACACAAAATGTATTCAGGTAGACCCAACATAACTTGGTTATAACAATGTTATTTGTCACTTTACAGTTGTGTCCGTTGTTATGAACTTTCCCAAGCCTTTTTCCACAGTAATTCATAGCTCACCTGGCAGTCTTAGCTGTGCAAACCAAAGCTCTACACCCTAGCTGTTTGAAAGAGAATCCTTTCTAGGATTGGCAGGCAGCATTGCTTCCAGGTTTTGTAGGTGTAGCTGAATATGCTGCTCATCATCGTTGGCCCAGTGCACAGCAACATACACAACCAGGCCTGAAGACTCTCCATTGAAGGGCTAGCAGAACCAAGCCATCAGCCAGACAAAAAGGAAAGGGAACTTCAGCCCTGTCTTCATCAGCCACAAGGGATGCAGAGAACCCATGAAACCACCTCAGCAAGAGGAAGCATGTGACCACTGTGGGGACCTGTGTGCTAGAGGACATCATTAGATATGGCACAAGACATTGGAATGTTGGTGGAAATTTGTGCTAGGAAGCAAGAAGCAGGGCAGGGTGAGTTCAATGTGAATTTGGCATGTGCATCAACTCACTTCATTGACACTGAAGCCATTTGAAAAACACATCAACAAGCAGATCAGGGAATCATTCCAGCTGAGTTGCATTGTCTGTCCCTCCTGAGTATTATCATCTCTGAGTCTTAATCCAGAGACATTGCAAGACAAGACAGGGAGTCTGGTGTCCCATCTCCTGCTGATTAGCTGGCAGGTGTAGCAAGGAGACCTGGGAGATTCCCTTTTTAAATAAAAAAAAGAGTTGCCAGCACCAACTGATTGGCATTAATGCAAATAAGCCATTCCAGAGTTTAGCTCAACCATGCCACATGTCAGCATCCCATTACTGCATTACATTATGTAAATCAACCCCTAAGAAAATGCAAATAGAAAAGAAGAAACTATAATCTCAGCAGGTATCACTCTGTTGAGCGCAGCCCCAGCTGCCAGCCCCATGCAGCAGTTAAACCTGAGTTCCTGCAAAACAGGTAGCAGTCTTTGCACTGGCTCTCCATTTACCTCTACTCCTATTTTATTTACTCAGCATTAAGGGCAGGTACCTGCATACTGAGGAAAGGTGCGCTAAGGGGTACCCCAACATGCAACCCATGCTGTTAGCACCACTGGAACGGCACACTCTGCCCAACACAAGAAACTGCTGACCATCCTGTTGCAGCTCCACCCTCCCAGGTCAGGTCAGTCTATCTCTGTAAACCCAGAATACTTTATGCACCAAAAATAAAGAGAAAAACACAGTTTAAAAGATACTTATTTATTGCTTTCTTGGGAATACTGAAGCTGCTAAGCACTGAACTCTCCTGTTTAGCTTCACAGAGACTCAAACCACCCTGCCATCTGCTTTTGCTCACTTCTTATTTGCTCAGTTTAACCCTGAATTTTGTTTTCAGAGATCTAGGTCTAATCTAATTTGTATTCACTGTCCATCCATAGTCCAACATCAGGGCTTTCTGCCTCTTATTTGCTTTCTACCTGCCCAATGCCCTTCCTCTGTCATTCTGTTCTTTTCCTGCATTGGGCTGGGCTAATCCCCGTTTTGAATCCCACCACGGGCTTCATCTCGCCTACTGCTCTAAATCCAAGCTTCTACCTCCCCACTCACCTCTCCTCAACGTCTCATCCTCTCCCTTTACTCCCTGTACTCTCTTTAAGACTCCCAACCAGCTTCTATCTTTCGCTCACTCTTGTGAAGGTCTCACCTTCCACCCATGCATAAAAGTCTGCTGTTTCTTACACGCCTGACCACACTTTTTCCATTCACACCTTTGAAGAGACACTGCTTCAGCGAGACCTTTCAGACAAAATCACCAACAAATGGTAACAAAAAGCTGTGTGCCACTTTAAGACCAAGCTTTGGTGATCTGATTCCTCCCAGGCATTGCTTGCTTGGATGTAATATCCACTGCCCTGCTCAGCTCATGAGAGCACTGAAGCAGGGACTGTGGTTTCCTGTTTCGTGAGGCACAGACCATGCTGTCAGGGCCTAATAAACACTGGGCAATGTTTCATTTCCTTATAATTAGTTGCATCATTTGACCCACATTAGAGAAAGGGAGGCAAAAAAGCAATGGACAGGATTCTTGCTGTCTGTAAAAATGGAACAAATTCAAAAGCAGTATCCAAGGAATGTTTAAAGAACAGTAAATCTTCAAAGACATCAGCATAAACTAAAATAATCCTACTATAGGGATTATGTGGCCTATTCAGTCAGAGAAAGGAAATTTAGAAAATTAATTTCAATCAAAAATTATCTTTACATTATAGAAACACTTGGTGGGTATAGTGGGGAGGTAGGAGAGGGGAACAGAAAGGACGAAAAAAAATTTCCTTTTACTGTGTAAAACGTTGTACTTGGGTTTGCAATTCAAGATCTCAGAGTCTTTTTGCAGTGGGTGATTGTTGGTTTCACTTATTGCAAGAATTAGGAACTCCAGAGGTAGAATTAAATGCGGGAAAAGTAATACAAGCAACAAAACATGAACTGGAAATGCTTTCATGGTACCGGGATAGCCAAAAAAGGCAGAAGATATTATATAGCCAGGAATGTTTGTATGTCACAATATAAAATAGACCTTATCCTAATCTTATCCTCAAAACCTACAATCGCATGGTCATACCAGTGTCCAGCTTTGATCACATAACACTACAACCATCAGCTTTTTTGGGACTGCTGCAATCCTCAGCCCCTCTAGTTAGTCAGCAGCTGACCTTTGCAACCCTCCATGCTGATTTGGCGGTGGGAAGGGATATTTCCTGCAGGACACCAACCTTCACATTGAACCTTCATTAAATGCCCCTCTAGTTGTGGGGAGAGTAGGTTATGATAGGGTGGGGCTTACCTCCATCTTATGCCTAGGTATGGAAAAGCCTGAACAAAGGACATTGGGAGGGAGTGGCAGCAAGAATGGCAGCAGTCATTATGGGGAGGGTTCAGCACAATTAACTGCACTGATATTATTAGCTGGATGTGTGTCACACGAAGGGAGACTGCATAGTTTCAGTCTTGATAAAGTCTGTAGGAGATTTCTTTCGAGAGTGAGGAACAAGAAGAAACAAGCAGAGCAGGGTCTCAGCAGAGTAAGGATGAACATCTGGTCTGAGGCAGACGACACTTCTGGAAATGATGGCCATGCAAATTACCCGTCTGTACAAGCTCAGAACAAAGAGCACACACAGCAGATGATATCTAGGCTCACGCTGCCATTTAAATGGGATCTGCTAAGAAACAAGCATGCTATTTTCATCTGCAGCAGATTTGTTTTACGACATGCTGGGCCTGACTGGGCTTCTCTGCTAAAGAAACAAAGAATTCCTGAAGCCAAGGACATTAGAAGGTGGGACATGGTGCCTGCCAAGTCCCTGTTCCCCCCCAGGATGTAGAGGCTCCCAGCTCATCCTAGATCAGTCACAACACTTTGGGCAATCTGCCACCTCGGGCCCACTCAGACATCAGCCAAACGTCATTAGGAAAGCTACAAATTCATCCACTCAAAGAAGTGAAAAATATACATAGTGAAATCAACTCTCTGCATCTGTTTGGGCTTTGGTTCGTGTCCATGTTTCAGAGTCACTTTATGAAGTAAAACCAGATTTAATCTCAGAGCATCCAGTAATGTATGGGGGCATGCCAAGATAGATAGCAAGGAAATCTGCGCTATGATATCAGCCACAAGCAGGTGAGCCATCACATGAGGTCTCTCTTATTACACCCAAACAGTGCAGAGGCTACATATTTCATAGCACCTGTAAAATTAAAGGTTTTTGAGGATACTGATATGGGTACAGCTCAGCACACAGATGAAGAAGATTGGGCTGACAGGGGAACGAGAGCAAGGCTTATTTTGAGAGGAAGAGAGTAATAGCTTTTGTAATCAGGAGGGATGAAGTAGGACAGAGATTCCCAAACTCCTTGACAAGACATGACAAACACCTTTTACCCTAGCATCAAACTACACATTCATCCAGATTTCCCACTGAGACATAACAGCTGAGGATTACAGAAAAACTCAATTACATTTTCAAAGACAAAACATCACCATTTTCCTACCCAATGTTTTCCAATACTTTAAAATTTAAAATAAAGACAGGCAAACTGTTGAGAACCAATGTTGAACAGAAACTTCAGCGATCTGTGAAGGCCTCCTGCTCTCTCCACTGCACTGCTGAACTCCTTTGGCTCATCAGTCCTTGCTCTAAGCCACATGCCCTTGGGTACAGCCATCAGCTTTAGAGGCTGGGAAACTCACATGCTAAAGAATCTTTTGACCCCATAGCTCCCAGACCAATTCTGCAGATATGAATGCCTAGTATGGCTTGAATTAGGACTTACATTTCTGAGTGGTAGCTGAATCAACCCTCCGTGTCTGTCAGCTTTTGTCTGCTGCTCCTAACAAGACCTGTACAAGAAACTTGGACTGAGGTACTTGAAAACAGAAGAGAGGAGTTAAAGCCACATGAAAGGTCTGAGAGAGCCCACCGCCAACATGGGAAGACGTCAGCAGCTGAATCTAAATCTGCACAGAGCAAAGCATGCAACCTGCTCAATCCAGCACCTTGCAGGTCACATAGGGACCTATGCAAGCATAGGATGAAGCCTGCTTCCCAGAAGGCTCATCTCATCACTGACAAAAGCAGGCAACCAAGATGGTATAATATTAATCAAAAATCCCTCCTGCAGCCAGGCTTTCCCGAGAGCTCTCCCATGTGAGTTTTTTCTCATCTAAGTACAGCTAACCCATGCTGCCATTTTCAGTATGGGCAGAGAAGACTGTCATAGCAGTGCCTCATCAACTATCTTCCACAAAGATTTCAGAAACTCATGTTTGAGACTACAATTTTTCTGTCATATTTGGTTAGCCGATAGCAATCAGTGGCTCCAGAAGTTATGATGACATGCTACAGAGGGGAGGAATAAAAACAAATCATGGGAACAAAGTCTTAAAGACTCCGAGTTGAGTACTTAGGTTGAGGACTTGACAGGTACTGCCCACACAAGTACAATTTGTATAACCGCTATCCAGTGGAGCAAGCACTATATGTCTCAGTTGGCAGCTGAAAGTAGGGATGTAATTCATAGAAAAGAGTTGTTTCTGAGCCAGCCATCACATAAAAGTAACTCTTTGTGGAGTTTTTCACATGCATTGTTAAAGTTGAATTGTTGCTTGAAGGTACAAAGCAGAAAACCAACAAAATCAAAACAGACTTTCAGAAGGGCAAGGAAATATGCCAACAAATACACTACACAGGGCTTCACCTTGTCAAAACTTTGGCATGTACAGACTTGAAGAAACAAAAAAAAATCACCTTTTGCCACTTGCTCTAAGAAATTTCACAAATCCTCTGAAAACGTACATTGAAGTAGCTTGTAACGTCAAAGCTGATAAGCAGCTCCTAGATGGAAGACAAGGCAGCTCTCTGTTTTGCATTGCAATATTTTGTCATGAAACTAATCAACAACGTTAATGGCACAATCGCATTCATTAAGGAAAAGACGTTTCTGCTCACGTTCTTTGCACTGGCAGCTGGCCTCCCATAGATAGGATACATCAAGTCTAGCCCCAGAGGAAGGAATTGGGGGGAACATTTTTCCTTTGACATAGATAGGCATAGTTTGATTTAACCTTGTGGGGGGAGGGAGGACAGGAAAAAGTAGATTACCCAACTAGCCCAACTGTAAGAACACACGGAAACTACACTGGCATTTTGACTTCTTTTTTTTTTATATTTTCAGAAAATAGAATTTACTTTCTCACTGTCATTCTGCCTTTGCCAAAGGTCTTCTAACTTGATCCAAACTACTGAAGCTTGTAGAGAAAAAAAAAGATACTGTAATGAACAGAGACCCCAGAATATTCCTGAATACCCAGAGCACAGTTTATTTCTCCCAATATCCCTAACGACTTCCCATGCACACAGCAGGGCATTCAAGCCAAAACCAACTCGGCAAGAAAGCAAAATTTTCTTTCCTAATAGAATATTAATTTGTGTCTCTGTTCAGGATAAGAGGGCTGAGAGACAGACAGAAAAGACTAAGAAGCTGTAGGAATTCTTATTGTCCTAACTTTGACAAAAAGTTTTTGTGCACTTTTTACTTATTAATTCTCTAGCTGCATTTTAGTAAGGGCTCTTCTGGAGAGGGATCAGTGGAATTCCTAATCAAAACCATGACAAGTACCACTTCTGCTTCCCAACATGAAATATTTAGTGTAAAATCCCATGAGCTGCAGTATGACGACATCACACTAATGGAAGAAGAGGAGAAAAAACCTTCTAACAATTAAGAAGAGCCTTGCTGAGAAAACACACAGGAAATTGTCAAGCTGTCGTTTATATATCAACCACAGCACATTGGACAGTACTGCAGGCTACTGTAAACCCATTTGTCTCTTTAATGGGCTGCATCAGGAAACAATAAAGACTACAAACTGAAGGAGGTATTTCTTTGTTTGCTTTTAAGCAGAAGGGTAACATCAGTTAAAAGGCCTTCAGAGCCTATTCCAAGTCTATGGTCCCGCTCTCCTTTCTACAGCACCTGTGCAATCTTGAGGCAGCTCCAAAAACATCAGAGTTAGCCCATTGCAAAAAGAAAGGAGTTTGGCTTAATAAGTGTTTAGTTTTGATAAACACAAAATTTGTATAGACCGGCAAGTAAATTTTTTTCCACCTCCTGCATCTCCAGCAAAATTGCCAGTAAAGGGCTGGTTCCAGAGCCGTGACTGCTGACACAGTAACGTGCCCGGCAGGGAGAACACAGCTTGAGTTTTAGATGCCAAGCTGAGCATTCAGCACTGGCAGGTACAGAAACCTTGTTTTGACTTTAAACCTGAGCAAATCTGATCTGGGAGTTCACTGACAGAGAATAAATATGGAAGAAACTGATTTCAAATTGTGTCTTTTGAAAGGATGAGTTGACAGGACAAAAATAGCAAATGCAATAGGTACCTGACTACCATTGTTACATTTGTTTAAGTAGAGATTGCTGCAATGTTCAGGAGCAGCATAAAAGACTGTGCAATATGCAATCAAGTCACAGGTCTGAAAACACACCAAGAAACATCCAGTAACTTTCACAAATGATAAGAGCTGGGCAGATAAAAGACATAATTACATCTTCTTTGAAACTCTATTTAGCTATTTTTAGTGCTTTAATCAAGGGCCCAATTCTTCTACCTTTCTTCACAAAAAATCTTTTACACTTTAATTATTTTCAATAGTATGGCTACAGGTAAACAAAGTTACTATGACACTACAGTTCAGGGAATCAGAACCTGGCCCAAAACGTTTTGGATCAGAAACAGAGACTCTGACCAAACACAGCACACAGTGGCTAAAAAAGCAATCCCTTTACTTCTTGGTGTGATGGACCCAGCCCAGAGCTGGAGGCTAAGGTTTACTCACTATGATATTTAGCCAGTGGCCTCTCTAGGGCTGTGCTAATCAGACCAACTGAGCTGGATCACAGTCTGATGCAGAAAAATACAGATGGCTATTAAGGATTGGACAGTGACCAACTCATTCACAAATGCTATCAAGCTATCAGACACCAGCCGTTTCTGGGCAAATCCCAGAAGAGAGGAGTAAAAGGGAAAACATTTCTTAAATAGTAGGTTTTTAGTATGAAGCTCCACGTCAAAGCCTGCCATGAGTGCCAGACTTGGGAGTGGCTCTGTACATTGCACTGGTTCAGTGGTCTGAATCAGGGTAGAAAGATCCAGAGACAGTGCAAGAATCCTTTTGATTGCTGTGTTGTATCTACAGCAGCACAAAGTCCAGCCCTGGAGATAAAGGTGTATGAGCAATGCCTGGACAACCATACCTAAGGAGCATGCAGGTCAGAGCTATCTGAGTTTTCTTTGCTTCGGAGACTTGTAAGAGATCTGACAGGCAGCACAGCACTGATATAGTCATCAGTACTTTAAGCAAGTATCAGCATTTGTCAGGTTTTGTATTTCACCAAAACTTGTCAAGTTTGGGTTATATTTCAGCTTCAGGACTTCATTCCTGTTTCTAACTGTTTACATTCAGATATTCTCACTCAGCACAGTGCTCTCAGCCTTGCTCGGTCAGGTAGGAAGCACCAATTGCCTTTTCTGTCTCGCCTCTAGCACCCACAGAGTTAACTCTGTGCTGCATGTTGGGAGAGAAAAAAAATATACAGAAAGGAACCAAAGAGAATTAGTGTCCCACTCTGATACTTTTTAATGGTTGTTTCTGTGAAAGAAGCCAAGTTGTCTCTTTCTTGTCAAGCCTTTTTCTGGAAGGGAGGACATTAGAAAAAGTCTAAATATCCTCAAGTACATGACAGTTTAAAAAAAAAACTTTAAATGGCAACATAAAAAAGAAAAAAAACTAGCTGTAAATAAGTTTCTGAACATGGTAGGGCATTTAACACAAAATCTGCTCCCACAGGAGGCATGCAGAGCCTAAGCACGGCAGGGAAAGCCATGTCTCCAGGCACCATGCCGCTGTGCTCATAGCAACCCTTTCCTCCCAAGGGTAGCACTTAAAAGAGTGGGGAGGAGAGAGGAGCAGCAAGGGAGAGACCCTTTGCCCATTGTCAGACTTACTATATTGAAGTAGCAGAATATTTTCCAAAGTTGAAAATAACTCCCAAGGAGGCCCTTACCCTCCCACTTATCAACTTCCATCTAACAATAAAGTGCCTGGAAGTCGCTCCCTCACTGCAACCTGATCTGTCTCCTCTTCAACAGCCCTCTCTGGTCCTCTGCTCTGACAGTCACTGAAAGATGGCCCATCTCTCCAACCTGAGTTAGGGTATGGGCTGTGTGTGCCCGAAATGCACCTTTTGTGCATGATATCGGGCCCAGACTTTTGACATTGGTGAAACCCTGTAGTATCAGTGAGTCCAGTCCAGGTAAGTCAAACACAAAATGCTTCAACAAGATACTGAAGTTCACATAAAAGACTATAAAATACAGATATTCCTGCGGTTCACAACAACTTGTCACAATTGAGAAGGAGAGAGACACCTCAGTCTTAGTGTTAGCATCAGGACAGAAAAGTGGCATCACTTGAAGGTGCCTGTGGGGCAATCCAGGGCACCCTTAGACAAGGGAAGGTGAACCAGATATGATGCAATATAGTGTGGGATTGCAGCTGGCAGGCTGCCACAAATGATGCAGTCAGGAAGGATTCTGAACAACTCTTACATCGTACAAAACATCAGCAACA
The DNA here is from genome assembly GCF_963921805.1 of Phalacrocorax carbo. Lineage (NCBI taxonomy): Eukaryota > Metazoa > Chordata > Aves > Suliformes > Phalacrocoracidae > Phalacrocorax > Phalacrocorax carbo. The sequence goes on along the minus strand of NC_087518.1, from coordinate 48,155,106 downwards.
TCAAGTTACTTTGTTCCAGGGAGGATTTCCTGCTGCAACCTAAGACATCAACCACATGAACAAGGTGCAAGGTACAGTGATGTGAATAAACCATACTAACAGCCTTGGTATACACTGACCCAAGTCAACTGAATAAGTGGGATATTATTCCAGGTCTCATCTCCAGAAGCAGCCATCTGACAGCTGTTACCTTGCAAATTGCTCTGTAGAAACAGGTGCAAAATGAGCAAAGAGCTCCATTTTACTTCCTTACTGAACTGAAGCACCCAGAAAAGATGTTTACTAAGAACTGTGTCTTCAGAGAGCTGGAAGGCCATGAAGACCTTTCAGTCTCTTCTACAAAGGGATGCTTCCAGCAGCCATCTCATGTCATGAACAAGACAGCCCTGCAGAAAACCAGACCTCGAGTGATATATAGCTTAATTACAATTTGTGAGGTCTTCAAAGATCCTTAGCTGGAAAGGCACTGGAAATGCAATATTTAAAAATTAATAAAAATATCTCTCAACTTCAGAAAAGCACTATGAATACAAATAAACAAAAAAGCAAAATCCTCCATTTGAAGGAATGAAGCATAAAACACTCCATTCAGAACATAATCACTAAACAAGACAATATTTCCAAACCAGCTTTTTGAAATTATGCACAGCAAGGGCAGATATATCTAGATTCTCACAAGAAAAGAGCAGCTCGCCCACTCATTTTGGGATTCTACAAGGATCAAAAGGGCCATTTTAATGCTCCAAATCCCCCACAAAAATCTCTCTCAAACACATTTCAAGCAGGCTAGATGGAAGAGAAAGAAAATTGTGATCAGACACATCATGATTCGGGGAGATCTGAGTGCAGAAACTTGTGAGCATTTCCACTGAATGCAAAGCAGTAATTAAATGCTTCCTATAGAAAAGAAAGGTTGTCCCTTGGACACTTCTGTCAATCTACATTTAACAGACGCAGCAGCCTTCTCGGTTCAAGCACACGAGCACTCCAGTTCTTTGCTGAAGTGACCTTAGCTGTCAGCCCAGCCTGTCCTGTTCAATATCTGTAGCTCTGCTTGGTACATTTTGCAAACATGTGTGGAGATGAGAAGATGCAAAAAGGAAAAGCACGAAGAACAGGCAAACCATTGGCCCCAATTAAAAAATTAAACAGGTGTCCCGAGACTGTCAGCCTGAAGATGGAGCATCTACATTTAATTAAAGGGATAAGTTTAGCAGAAAGTGCCACTCCAGCTACTGTCAGAATGCATGATTAATTTGCGATAAAATACCCGGCACTAACAGGAGCAGACGTCTGGGGGACACATATTTACACAATCAGTTGTTACTTCTTCAAGATACTACCAATGACCGTGGGCTTAGTGTCACTGCATTAAAATGAAATTCTCACGTCTGGTCTTTTGAAGTCTCAGACTTGCTGGAAGCTTTCTGAAGTAGCCCGGTGTGATGGCTCACTGAAACCTGAAACAAGAAAGCAAGCCACCTGGTGAAGGCTGCTGCCTTTCCACCATCGGTGAGGTGCACCTGCCTCCTCTTTTAGTCTCAGTCCATCTCCTGCATTGGCATAAGGTCATAGTTCTTCCTTAAGCTCATCAACAATGCCAGTCCTTTACAAATGATTCCTTAACAACTAGGTTTCCTGCCACAACAGAGGGTGCTGCACCCACTGCTAATCAACTGCTGTTTCAATTAGTGGTTAGGGTAGGGTTTTTGTCCACATGATCGATATACTCTGCTGTTGAGATGTTAAAGAGCACAGCTATTTCTCCTCAGTCATAGAGACTGCTTTGTAAACCATTTGGGTCAGATAACATGCACAACCATACCTTGAAGTTTAACTTTTCCTGCCCATCCAATCATGTTTGAAATAACAATTTTAAGGTCCTTATTGGCTTTCAGCTAAGTAGAGGAACAGGTTTTACTTTCAGCCCTTACACTGCAGATGTGGCTTCCAGGATCAGTGTTTTATCCCCCACCTTACTCCCCCAGGGAGGGAACATTGCCTTTTGATGGCTTGGGTTGCCCAAGCCCCCCACCTGTGGATACAGTTGTCACTTTGTCTCACACAGGGTAAACGGGAACAGTTTTAAGCATTAAAATAACTAGGCTCTGAGGACGTTTATGGAACTTCTGCTGAGTTGCTTCCCTGGGTTGATGCTCTAGCATACACAGTACACAAAAAAATCTCCACTCAGGGCTCTCACCATTTCACACAAGTAGTTTCAGAAAGCTAATGACCATCTCTCTTCATACTAGTGACCGAACACATGGGACCCATACTGAGTGTGTCAAACCGTTCCAGAAAAGGATTATTTTGCAAAGCACACTACAGTACAACTAGCATTGAACAGGACATTATTTGATGCAGCTGACCTCTGAATTTTAGTTCTGAATTTTATTCCTGAGAAAGCCCAGGAAAGAAGGCAGGAATCGTGACCTTTACCTTCAGCTCCCCTTGATACCAACCAACCCCTATCCATGGCCATGTTCTTGGCATAAGACTTCTCTTCAGGTTAGTCTTTTGATTTCAGAGACATGGTGGAGATTACTAAGACTTCACTGAGACAGCTTCAACTATTCCATAGATACAGACACTTAAACAGCCACAGGCAAAAGGCAGGCAGTCACGCAAAGGTATATAAGACGTATCACTCTTTGGACTTATACCTAGCTAAGCCTTTGTCTGTCTTGGAATTTCCCTTAACTGTTGATGGAGGAATTTCTTATAACAACCTCAAGCAATTTAAATAGTATTTTTATTTAAAGTATGCAACAGCTACTGATCGACTACCATCAGCAAGGACCTAAATTAATGATAACCTGGAATACTACTGCTACTGCTTTCATAGACAAACAGAAGGGAATTAGAAAGTGCTGTGGAAAAAATATTCCATAAGTCTACAACTGACCATAGGCATAGCTGTTCGTGATTTGTATAGTCATACGGTTGACTACACTTCACTGCCCCTGAACCATTGAAACAGATCTGAAGACACAGGACTTGGACAGCATAACTGCCTGTCACTTGATACTGTTGCCTCCAGATCTCAGCTGCAGCATGAGTTGCCTTTTTAGATCTTAATTCCAGAAATATTAAGTATTTAAGGAATAGCACAGAGCAGCCCTTCAAACATGCGTGGCACGAAGAACCCATATCAGCAATATTTCACTTACCCACTTGGATGCTTGATTGAATTCATAATTATGTTTGATATTAAAGCTTTCTATAGAACAATCCTTTGGTTTCCAAGAGGTTTGCCACCACACGCAACATAGCATCCATGATTTCTTGCGATAGCCACAAATAATAGCACCATTGAGTTCTTATGCTCATGAAATTAATTTATCTGTACACATGGCTCTTTGTCACCACACTTTCTCTAGACCCTTCTAAGTGGAAGAATGAGACAACATACCTCCATGCATGCACAGCCTCAGAACTGAGGGTATCATCCATATGCTAGACAAAGCACTAAAAGTAAAGAAAGGTGCAGTAGAAATATTTATTCAAGAGGGCATCCCATAACCCCTTGGAGAGAGTTGGTATATTTTACAAGTTAGTATTACCTAAAGATAAAATAGACTAATTATGGGGCACTCTGTCCCCTTTTCTAGCTCTAGATTACCTCATTTCTTCCTTTTGCTCCCAAAGATGGATGGATTTTTGCAGGCTTCTGCAGTTCTAGCATTTTCAGTAATTAAACTTATCTCTGAGGCAATCACATTTAGGATTACTTGGTTTCCTATCTCCAGACTAATAGGGTCAAAATGCTTAGCTGCCCTCCTGCCTGCCAGTTTACAGCATTTTGCTAATGGATCATTTCCTTCCATGGGGATAACACATTGGCTATTAGGTGTTCTCTTGTTGCACTGCAATTTTAGGTGGTCAGGCAGTAATAATAAGTGTTCTTGTTATATGGGAGACTTTATTGCCAGATTACATAGAGTAACAAAGCAATAAGAATAACTTTTTGCTCATTGGGTTACTGGCAAAGATTTAAGTCAAAGACAAGGGGGGACTTCTGTGACTTGCTCAGTGGTCCTCCAGTTTCCACCTCACTTATGCTTAGTCTCTCATTTTTACTGCACTTGTACTCCCAAACTGCACCACTGCTTAGTTGACTATACTTAAACATCCATGTGCTGGAGGAATCCAAGTCCAACATGTTTTTATCTTCTTTAACTCCTTTCCTAAGAAGCTCTGTACCTGCAGTACCTTGTTTCTTGTTTTTCCTCAGAACTATTCCTGCCTTTATTTTATGTCTCACTCTTGCTTGCATACAGAAGCCCACCGCAGCAGCAGTCAAAAGTCTGACCAAATCAGCATCTCTGTGTATTGAAAAGTGAGGGGAATAAGAAAAGGAAGATGTAGTATGCAAACTATTCATTTGTACAAAATGGAGTCTTTAGGCAAAATGGTATCACTTAGGCCATATTCAGACCCACAGAAATTGCTATTTCCTTCCACTCTCATCATTCCAAAGCCCGTTTTATGTCTTTGTGACAAACTAGAACTGCAGTCATATCTAATACATCCTAGTTTTAATGCAAAAGTGGGAAGACAGTGGCTTCTGTTGATTTTCTGGTAGGAGCATTTAATATTACTCATTAGGCCCTACCAAATGAATGAGTTTGTTAAAGTGATAGGGTTTTTTTTTTTTTCTATGGTACTTCAAGGCCATTATGTTGCACAGAAAGTAATAATCACTTGTCAGGCTCTCCACTTTGCACATAGAGCCTTATTTCCATAGAGGTGAAAATTTAATAGTTCACTCGAATGCTCTTATTTTAAAGAATTTGGTGCAATCAGTGTGAACCTCACATTTTTGCCTTTTTTTAGAAAGGACTTAAGACAACCAATCTGGCAGGGTTTCCATTCTCAAGAGCTCAAGAAAAGATGAATTAAAGTTAATTGGGGGTAAAATGAAGCACTTTAAAGTGTGTCTTTCGAGCTCACAAAACTGGAATAAGCACAGAGCATATCTATTCAATTATCCGTGGTTGTGAGATTTGTTTTGTGGAAACCGTAATACTTAATCCACTTGCTCCTCTCACTGTCTCTGCCTGTGATCCCACCAGACCTCATAGGCTAAGCCATCTGGCTAGATCAGTACTACAGCTGAAGACTGTCAAGAAAACTCAGACTTGGACTCCATGAAAAATGGTGCTGCTGGTTCTCAGACAGAAAGAGCTCCTCCCTAAAATGGAGAGTCACTTCATCAGCAGCACTTCACAACCCACTCTGCTGATCACATTGGAGGTGAAAGGGGAGAGAGGAATAGGATTTTAGTAAGACTCCAGACTAAAGCCTTAGTTATTTCCAGGATGGTCTCTGCAAGAGGAAGAGTCTTACTCCAGGGAGTAACTGCTATATTAGCAATTCTAATTTTCCTTGCTAATCTCTACCAAATGCAAACTTATTTGCCACTAATCCTAAACAGTTTGGTTGAAAAGCTAACCTGTACATTTCACCCCAGAGATGGCTGCATTTCAACATTGCTTGGAACAAGTGCCCCACAGATAGCTGTGCCCCAGATTCAGAAATACAGATTCATCTTGCATGCACACACCTAGCGTAGGTCTAAGCCTGAGTCTGGGTGTACCTAGAGCTCTGCATAGGCTACCTAACCCCAGCTGCACAGGGTAAAGGACAGTAGCCTGTACGGGGCTCATCAATTAGCTCAAGTGTAGTGCAAAGTGGAAGCTCGGCAAATTATTATTTTTTATGCCACCTAACAGCACTGTAATACAAATGAAACATGCCTCAGACTGGTCCAGGCATGCCTTTGACTACAGAATAGATTTATCATACTGTGCGTACAATCTATGATTTGCTCTGGGATCTCTCCGACTGAAAGACAAGTCATTAACGTCCTCTAAACATCCTCGAGGAGTGGTAAGACAAAGAATAATCATGCACAGACTTAGTTTTGAATAGGATCCTGATTTAAGTATCTTGTTTCTTATCTTCCATCTCGTAGCTTTCAGCAGGTGGGCTCATTTGCTTTCTCAGAGATATCTGCACTCCTGACTGAACTGGCCAGCAAATCTTAAGTTTTATTTATTTTTTTGAGTGGGCAGCTAAGAAAAACAACATGCAAGGTACCTGGGGAAGGAGGGGTTGTTTTCTTGTCCAGGGTGGGTATGCTGGAGTTGCTCTGCCTCCTGGACAAGGCTGCTCTGTAACTTACTCACTGAACTCCCACTCACACACTGGGGGCATCAGGTGCAGGGATGCCTGGAATATGAAATCAGGTCTGCTGCAGAGAGGGAGGGAGAGCAGGAAGGAGAGCTGTGCCCTGCCTTTTTTGCTCCCTTTGTTTTAACCAGAGCTACAGGCATTGCCTGCTTCTTTGCAGCTGCCTCCCACAGAAGGCCAGGCCATGGCCTAAACTTCAAATCTGAATTTGCAGAGTTATGAAGAGTCTGGATGTCAAGTGGCCCCTCCAGGCCTCACATTCACCTAAGGTTGACAAGTCCAGCACACAGAGTGTTTGCAGTCCAGTTACAGGCATGACTAAAGAGCATACAGTGGCAAACAAGCCATGCAGCAAGGAGCCCTTTCTCTTTGAAACGCTTATATGTTTGGACTAGTCTGTACAAGGATATTTTTTGATATTCAGATTATACTATGGCTGGAAAAAGACTGGCACTGCTTGAGTTTTAAACATGGTGGTCAGCATCTACAAGTATGCAAAGCCATTGTCCTCTATCATTACCAATGATAATTTCTCATTGCAAATTGTTTGGTACACAGAAGCCTGAAACTCTAAATTGCAAGCCTACATGTGACAGTGAATCATGCTCTGGTTAGAGGAAATCGGCTCGCAAAAAAATATTAAGATGACCTCAAGCTCATGAAGTATTGGTGGAAGGTCTTCATTTAAGTCCTCTTTTGCTTGAAAAAATACTAAATATTCTTTTTTTCCTGCTGCCTTTATGTTGTTTCCCTTTGATGAGTAATAAATAAAAAGGCAGTTGAAAACAGAATGCAAGTGCAAACCTCCAGATCTGAAAGGGACAAAGACTCCATCTGTCACAAAGAAATCCAAAAATCCAAGTACCAGCACAGAGCCCACCTGCCAAAAAGGTTTTATGCTTATGTTAAGTGTGGCTTTAAGGAACAGAAATGTTCTCACAGATAAAGGCAGCCACAAGAATGACTGAGATGCACAGACAATAATTCCCTCCTTTGATTTCCTCTGCTGTCACCACTATCAGTTAGACATCTGAATGAAAATCAGCTTAGAAACTTTGATCCCTTTAAAAACAGAAAAACAAACTCTGTAATCTGGAAATCCTCAGAGGAATACAGAACTTCAGCATCCTCCTACGCAGCACTTTTGGTGCAATGCTGCAACCATGGGGAGAAACGCACTGGGCCCCTGCACCCGTCTGCAGCACCATGCCTCATGTTGAGCAGCCCCAGACCCAGCATGGGCAGGTGGTGAAACACAGGTGTCTTCTGCTCCCTTCTTGGTCCTACATGAGAAAGAAGACTTTGCACTTCAGCCCTGCTCAGACACCCTAGTAATCCTCATGGTTCACTTGCAGATTTAAAAGAAGGGGAATTTCAGACTAATATTTCTCTGCCAAAAATGGAGAGGATTGAGTGGCCAACTCTACCAAACAAGGAGTCCCCTAAAGAGTTCAGGCTCTTCTACACAGGTTTGTTTTTCTCCTCATTCTGTTTTGCTCCTAGTACATATAGATGCTGAAATATCTATGTGCTTCCCCAGAGCTCAGCCCTTCACCTTGAAAACAGAAGACGCTACTATGCCTTTACCTTTATATTGAATTCAAATAAGTTGGGTTTTTTTTTTTTTGCTTGGGCAAAGGCCAGGACACAATTGCTGGAGAATGAAAATGCAGTGGACAGCATCCAAGGGCAGAAAGCACAGAGATGAGAAAGGGGCAGCTCTGTTGTAACATAATTACTTGTCCTGAGCCAGTACTTTAAAGGACTTTGTTAAAAATCTCAGCACTAACCTTTCTTGGATACTGGCACCACAGAACTAACACTAACTCTATGCACTGGGTGTAAGAAGCTCCAAATTACAGGAATACCCCTTGCTTCAGCGCAAAAGACCAAAATCTGCTACGAATCCAGAGTGCAACCTGCTCACTTGATTACACAGGCACACAGATGTAGTCAAGCTAGAGACTTACCAAGTGACCCCTTTGTCACTTGGCTATGTGCTGGGTTCTACCCTTCCCCAGCTGGGAGCCAAACTGAATTATCTGACCCTCTTCAAGTGGGCTCCCATTGGGACCAGAAGAGCAGTGCAGCTGTGGGAGAGCAAACTGAGCTCCCTTCTGAATCCCAGGGGCAGAATACAGACACACAGGTCCAATTCCCAGCTATCTCCTCCACACTGGTGCAAAATCTTTTCTTTTAATGGAGTTAACCCTGACTTGCTCTCGGCAGCTCCCCTGCAGGGCACATGAGCAGCATCTGTGACAACTTTGCACGTTTCCTCTTTTCGGTGACCTTCTGGGCTGTATGCCTGCTTGCTCCATTAACCCATCTTTGTGAGACACAAAATACCTGAACTTTCAAAAAAAAAAAAAACCAAAAAGGCTATCATATCCATGGCCACTATAGGCAACATTTTTATCCTAGAGACTCCCTGTGCCCTTCACATAGAGGCTGGCAAAAGCAGCCTGGTGGTTAGCTACTCAGGTCAGAAAACCCTCGTTTTTCTTCCCTTTCCTAATGCAGCAGTCCCTACAGATGGCTTTTTCCCAGCAAAACTCAAGAAATGTTATTGCTTTTCTATAGGCCTTGGTGAGAAGCTTAGCTGCTACAAACTAATCCTGCTCTCTGCTGCAGGTTAGGTGCCTCTCCCCCCTCAGCAGGAAAGCTTTTGGGTGTCATGTGCACCCCAAATGATGCCCTTCAGTGGGGTTATTGGGAACAGCCCCCTCCATCAGTTCCTATGCCCCACAAAGGAGCACGGGCCCCAGCATGCCAGAGATTGAAGACTGGATCTGAAAAACAGACTTTAAAACCTCTGTACCCTGACCGTTAACTATAATTGCATTCTACATCAACCACATGACTTTTTCCCCTTAAAGGTTACTAAGTATAATTTCTACTATGCAAATAGTTCCAGCTTCATTAATGGATTTTTGGTTTCTAGTAGAAGTTATTCTTTGATGAATGTCTCCAGATGTCAGTGTCTGAAAAATGTATTGGGGGAAAGAAAATTCTCTCTGATGCAATGCAAAAAGGTCTATTGAAGGGGGTGGTTGGGAAAGATAGAAATATAATGAAAACAATTAAAATTCCTATCTCATGACCATTTACAGATGCTCCAAAGTGGCTCTAAATTAAAGAAATGTCACAGAACATGGATGCCTCTGCCAAAAAGCAGCATTAAAAATGACAAATTCCAAACAGCCTGAAGATTCTTGCTAAATCCAAGGAGCAGGGCTTTAACAGCTCAACCAAGGCAAGCAGAGTGGGTAGACCAAAAAAAGAAAATCAGGTCCAACAGTCACTGCAGAAATGAAGGAGAGGTGACCAGGGAAAAAGCTATCTAGCAGAATAACCAGCCATCATGAGACCTACAGATTTGTAGATTTATTCCCCCCAGATCAGGTATCTTTTCTATCATCTAATCTTTAATGGATTCAGACTGTCTGTTACTACGGCCTCAGCTATTACCTTCTCCCAAGAACCATTTTTTTTTTTTAAAAAAAATGTCTAAAAGCTCTTGTGAAAGGTGTCATCTAATATCAAGATTTGCTGGGTGAAGGTTACCCCACAAAAACACACCCCAAGTCCCAAATCAATGCAGAGAGGTGGCTGTGGGGGGGTGCATTTCACCCACTTTTTCTATTGTTGGCTTCCCCCACCCCTTCCTTATCTGCACTGCTGGGAGAAATCTCTTTTGGAATGTTTTCTCATTTATACTGTGAGAAACCTCTGCTGGTGTTCTTAAGTGGGGGATCTTGTTTTATTTTTGTTTGTTTGCTTTTTTTAAAAAAGGCCATCTGCCTAAACTTCTCCTTACACTCTCTTCCACTTAGGTTTACACTGGAGAAACTCAATTATAAGAAATACAATAAATATTTATTGAACTGGTGAAAGCAATAGCATATGCTGAACACGCTCTGTTTTCCTGGATATTTTTTTTCCCCCTGCATCAAGCCCTTGTTCTGTCAGAATTGTTTTCATGTTAGTATTAGTCAGTCACTCCCCATGTGTCAGTAAATGCAAAACATGCCTGCTGTGAGACAGAGAGCGCGGGTGCCACTTTGCAGTTCCTCAGGATGCGAGCTGGCACAAAGACAAAGCACACACAAAGGATGACAGGCACCACAGCCTGCTTTTCCAAACAACAAACTGTGGAAATGATAATACCTTGGGAACAGGGTTGGGGCGGAGGGGAAGCAGCATGAAGACTTCGAGAAGGTGAAATTCAGCTGGAGAAGGTAGGGAAGTTTTCCTTGGCAGAAAGCAGACCTGCATGGCACAGCTGCTTGAGGAAAGCAACATCTGGGGTGGGGTGGGGGTGTGGGGGTGTGAGGTATTACAACCTGGTAGAAGAGCCTGTTAATTGGCCATCTGTAAATGGTTTGCTTATTTACAGGCATTTCAATAGTACAGTTCATCATTACCTAGTAAATGTTAATGAACTTGGCCATATTATGCTGTTGCAAAGGAGGTGGATTTTCATTCCCTTTCCAGCCTACAAATAGCATTGACTCTAGATGCCTCCACTTTTAGGGGCTAGGCACTGGCTTGACTGGAAGTCTCCCTCTGTGGCTAAGGACTAGCCTACACCTAGAGGGAGATTTGGCTCAGGTTATTTTCTGTGTGGCACTAGCCAAATTGCACAGGATCCAACCTCCAAAGCACTTGGGCATTGCTCAGCACTGCTGAGCTGGCTGCTGGCAAGCAGAACAACAAGCCCTCTGCAAAGCCTGAGGACCAGGTCCAGCCCCGGGCACAGTCAGCGCAAGCAGTGGAAGAACAATCAGCTCAAAATCATCTCATGGGAATCAAGCCAGGCATCCAAAATGAGGAGCATGGACCTATATGGTCTGGTCTGACATCATACAGAAAGACTTTTGTACAGTCCGGAAATTAACTCAGCCTTTCAGCTTACAGCATAGTGCCACAGCCAGAAGAAATTATAGGACAGGAAATTATTGTTGACCGGATCCATCATTATTCTTTTACCATCTGTTACCTTCAGGTTAGTGTTTTTCATAGCTCATACTGGTTTTCAACATTGTATCCAATTTTTACTGACCAAAAGCTGAAAAAAAGAAATAAGCTCAGATCTTGATCAGGAGTTCACCTTCAATTCCCAGGGAATAATTCTGTCGTGAGAAACGCTACAGAATCATTAATGAGCAGTTGTAGTGGAGACCTCTGTTTAATCTCCCATCCATCAGATGGCACCTTTGGCATTACAATGACCCAGGCTTCGCACAACACCTGGCACTTAACACAGCACTTCACCTTCCCTAAGCATTTAATTGGCATAATAGATTAATGTTTATAGATTAGCTGTCTCAGAAGGAGACCACCACATTCTAGGCTTCTGGTGCCCTGTTCTTTCAGCACATAGTCTTTAGATGGTGGATAGGAAGCAGCTAAGTAATCTCTTCATGTCCGGGATTTTACAGGTTGCTTTGAACTGGCCAGGTCATAGGCAGTGGGCTGGGAAAACCCCCACAGGTGTGCATTATGGCTAGGACAGTCAACATGCCATAATCCTCCTTTACAACATCAATAGATATAAAATTGCATCACCTTCCACTTGCCATGGGCAAAGAGCACACACCTGGGCTGCTGCTGAGGTTCAGGTGGTATGTGGTACATTGATCATAGCTTGCATCAGGCATCTCTAGTAGACTGAGATCTACATGACACTGATCATCAGTGGTATTATCATAGTCATTTGGTGGGGTTTCAGGAAAAATACATATTTATTTTATATATATAGAAGGCCCACTGAGCCTTCTAATGTGTTTGCCAACATTCATACCCATCCACCCACTATGTGGCACATAAGTTCACGCAGACGCTACCCTTTACAGAATCAGAACCAATTCACAGGTTTACTTTGTATGCAAGATTGAGTATCTTCCCAGCAGAAACACCTTAGCCCAAGCTAAAGTTCATTTAGGGGTGTAGGGAATTAGACGCCACCAAGTGACATTCACAGGGGTGCTGGAAAGGAGACTCACTCACAACAGTCTCCTCTGACCATTAAATAGATAACCTCAACAGTAACCATCCTCCATTTCTACAAATAATATAAAAACCCCCAGTGTCTTGCTGCTTATTTAAACTTGTATTACTCAATATTCTCTTTCTACCAGATACCCTGTTCCTCTGGGAGCACTGCTTCCCTCTCATCTCCTGAGCCTGTCTCGGGCCACCAGGCTTGAACACCTCAAGAGACTCCTGTGCTTGAATACAGACATGCTAAGATCTTGGAGTCAGATCCTTACTCCCTCCCATTTACTAAACAAACTCTCCCAGTAAATAGTTCTGAAAGTTTTCCAAAGCCCCAAACCACTGAAATAAATGTGCCCCATGCCAGTATGCAGTCTGGCACTTGGAGCGTTACCCCCATTAAAGGCAGGTGTGTATACATACCTGTGCACAGGCATCCCTAGGAAGCAAAGAGAAGCTATTTTAAGTGCATCCCTCTCTTTCCAGTAAAGCATACCAGCACCCTTACTTCAGTCAATGAACACTGTTCTTAAAGGATAACCACCAGCTTAAAAGAAGGCTTAGCAAGCACAAATACTGCCTGTAACTAAACACTTTTGAATAGTAATAATATTCTTTGACACTTTCTTCCGCTAGGATTTAATAAGTGCAAAATCAATGTTATAATCAAACTTAATACTCATTTCCTGGAATAATCCTCTGACACAGTACTTGCTATTTCAGCTGATTAGAAACACTGCTCAAATAGAAATTCCTGATCAGTAACCCAAGAGTCCAAGGCAAGTTTTTTATTTTAACCTAAGGCAGTTACTTCCCTTCATCCTAAACGTTTACAAGTGGAAAAACACTTATAGGAATCCTTCTGTTACCATCAACTTAAACAACATGTTCTCCCAGTGGTGGAGAAATAGAGGATGATTAAGCTTTTGATGCCTAAACACCAATGTGTTTGGGATTAACAGCCAGACCTATGCTCTTAAGGTCTGTTTATTTTTCATATTTCAATAGGCAGGAGCAAAGAGGAAATCCCAGATTGCGAGACTTTGCAAAAGAGCACAGGAAAGACCTCAGGCAACAGTGATGGGATGCTGCCAGTCCTAGGTGAGTTCTACAGGTAGGAAACATCTAACTTCAAAAGGCTCACTGTCAGACAAGATAGTTCTCAATAAAGAGATGAAACTGATGGAAGTTTTTCTTTCTGCATTTCTGCCTGCTTTTGGCAGGGTAGACCTGTGTGTGTGCAAAGGAGTTATGACTTGACAGCGTGTTTTAAAGCTTTCCCTTCTTATCAAGGCAGAACAGCTGAGACAGCCTCTTCTATAGTTGGCTTTTAATTGAAGATTAAAAGTTCTCTTATGCAGTGTGTATGAGACACAGCACTTTAGAAGAGTCACCCAAAGTCCAGGTGTTTCTATACTCTGACAACCCCAGGCATGGAATTGGCAGAGTCAGTAGCAGAGGAGAAGGACAAGCTGGGGTCTCTCACCGCCAGTTCAACTTGTGCCAATAAGTAGTTTAATCTAGCACCCCTGTTACAATTAGGTGTGCTTCAGTAAGCACCCCAACTTGGTGGTAGGGGGCTACACAAATACCTTGTTAAGAGAAAGTTCTCCTAGAAACACATCCTCATTTCCTGGGTCACTCATGCTTTCTGGTGCCAACGCAGCAGGACCAGCTTACAGGTGTGCAGAGTGAGAGCACAGATGAAAGCAGCCAAGCCCTGGGCTGCAGCTCAAACTGATGGCCAGGGCTGAGTATCTGGGGAGTTTTAAGGTGGCAGCCAGCTGCATCTACTGGTGAGAACTGAAGTTACTGCCTGGGGAAGGGGATAGAGTTGACTCAGGAGAGAGTAGAGAGGACAAGCTGGCAGCAGCATTAGAAGGACTTTGATCATGCAGCTCAAGCTCCTATTTAGGCTATCAAATTTCATTCATTTAACCTATCTTTGACTCTTTTAATCCCCCAGGGAAACAGTGAACTCTCCAGCACTTCTGTCCAGTAGAAAAGAATCAGGAGACAGTTTTAGCATCTCCCCAAATAAATTGGCCAGAGGAGCTTCATCCTGCTGGATCCACGTCTCAGCTCAACTGCTCCTGGCATACCACAGCTGCCCTATGTCCTGGCAGGGAGCTGCTGGTGGAAGGATGCAGGGACAAGCACTCAGCCCCACACAGGTACAACATGATGCCTTTTTAGTCATTTCAATGTCACAGAAAATACCCAGCCCTTCACAGGTTGATTTGCCAGGAGTAATCTTCAATCACTTTAAAAATGGGGAATCCAAAAATCCAGGCCACAAAATCCTAACATCTTCACTACTCAGCAGAGAACAGAGGCAATTGCCAAAACACTGGAAAATAGGAAACAATAAACACCTTCACAAGAGATGGATGCTGTCAAAATAAACAGATGCACATTTCCACTTATTATTGCACTGCCATACACAGCCCAAAACATATTTCCAGACTCAAATGGTTCATTATTAAGGAGAACAGACAAAGAAAATTAAGATAGTGTCACTGAAAGAGAACACCTTGTGTTAACACCCTCTGCTTCATGTTTTAATGCCCCGTGGAATAATGCGAACCCAGCCTGCTGGGACAGCTCAGAGGCCCCTGGCACTGCTGCACCTGGAGACACGATTACTGTATAAATAAGGCAAACTTTGTTTTCTTCAACCTAGTTGAAATAAAACTCCATTTAAATGGGATGTGGATTTTTCCAGCTGACAATCTAGTTCTCCTTTGTTTGAATCAGGTTTAAAAAAAACAAAAAAACAGTAAAAGAAAAGGAAATTCTCCTCCCTTTAAGCCTTAAAACTCATCCATCACCCATCTGTCCACCTTGCACCTCATTATTTATTATTCAAGACTCAACAAGCTAACATGCCAGTTTAGATTTTCCCTGAAGAAAGCTGGCATCTAGACAGACAGCAACTGCTATCAAAATGTTTCTTTTTGATTTCTCTGCCCTCCCTCACTCCATCCCCCGTGGCAGGAATAAATACAAAACCTTTTAAGTAAATAAAACAGTTTTTAATGAACCAGCAGAAGCAAGAGAAAAAACAAAGACCCACAGAAGCCTGTTTTCTTTAGTCAGACTTCATCAGTGCTCCATTAAATCACCCTCCTCATGGTCCATTTCATCCTCCTATATTCTTACCCATAAGAGGAAATCTGGTCTCAGACACCTGCAGGCTTCTGGATACAAATGCATCTGTTGTTCAAACCACAGGTCCAAAGCATAAATACAGCTATGATACATCTTTTCTGGGCATCCTTCTAATGAGATGATTTAGTTTAGTGGGTGCTGGAGAAGCAGCTACACCATAACCCAGAAACCTCCTCTCAGCTGTTAGCTGTAGCAGCAGTGAAGCCCAAGGCAAGGCAGCCAGCAGCACTGCCAGGGCTGGGCCCATCCCAGCCATGCATAGACACCATGCTCCCATGGGCACAGAGGAAGCCTGAAGGTCAGCATGAATGCAGCCTCCATTCACCAGGGACTACCTGCAGGCCTCTTAATGCTAAGAGTATCTAGATGTAAAGCAATGCCAGTTTTGGGAATAATATCTTAGCAGCCTCCAGCCAGTTCACCCCTGCAAATAGGTACTCCAGCAAGAAATCCCCAGTTTGCATTACGCTGCGTATGACTATTGCCCAGAGAAATCTGTCCCAGTCAAGTCTCCAACATACCATGGGCCAGCCATTCAGCCCCTCCTGCGCTCAGGTGTCACAGCGTACAGGCTGCCCGCATGGGCAATGCTTGGCTTTCAGGTCAACTGTCTCGGCCATGCATTTGAATCATATATCAAGGGTATCTAGCCCTGGATTTGAATTCTCACCACTCAATGCACTGAATGATAGATGCACAGCTGCAGCTTTCACCTCCTCCTGTATTTCAAGATTTGCAGAATAATTTAACAGCTAGCACCACTCCCAGCCTGGGGGTTACGAGCCCCACAAGGCAGCCCAACATGGAGCCATGAACTGGCCCATGTTAAAACATATTACTTAAAAAAGAAAATAAAGTCCCAGATACCTTTGAAAATAACACCTTTCCCCCCCACTCTTCCAGACAGAGAACAACCTTGTGGCAAAGATGGAACAGGGTAAACAAAGTGCCTTCCTCTAAATGATAACACCTTCCTATTTTTGTATCTTGCCTCAAATAACATCCTCTGTAACACTCAGAGCAAGAATATTTATCAGGAAAAACATAAGCCAGAAAAGGTGAGATTTTCTCCCCCCCCATCTCAATGTTTCCTGCCTGTCAAAGTTTCACACATTGCTCGATGTGTCTTTCACATAATACGTAAATATAATTTATGCAGAAATGTATCTGCAAGTGTATGTTAGGGGGCTCTATCTTGTGCATGCATACAGGCACTTCTTGGGGCAAACAGCTTACACAGAGGCTGTGTGAATAGTTAGATTTGATGAATATGGAGAAAAGGTCTATTAGTTTTCTCAAGCTGGTACTTCCCCAGAGCCAGGCTCACAGTGCTCATGAAGAGAGCAGACAATTTGGGAAGGAACTGCACAACTGTGTGACATGAACTGGACATTGGTCCACAGGCTCACACAAGTGTTGTGTTGTATTTGCCAACCTCAACTACAGTTGCAAAGCTTCAAGCACGACATAGTCCTGCATCTCCAGGTGAGTCACTTGTACCTCCAGTGCCAAAAGGGCCACAGACTCATGGCAAAAAATTTGTAAATGCAACTACATTTATCACCCACTCACCAGAAGGACTCTCAGAGTGGGTGCCACAGCATCTACCCAAAAAATGAGAGAGACTGCTAATGTTTTAGAGAGAAACTGCATTGCAGGTTGGGGGGGTTTGGGATTTTAAAAATACTCGTTCCTCCCCTTCCCAAATGTCTAATTTTTTGTATTCCAGTAACTTATACTAGTAATCTAATGTTTTCATTCCCACAATTCATTATGATAATTAATGTTTTAAGCCCACTCAGCAATAAACCAAGACAAGAAGTAAATTAGTTCTCTCTGGTTGTGCTGCAAGGGGGAGAAGCCCTGGACACCCACGGGGGCATCACACCCACTGGTGCACACACAGCTGTCAGGCCTTGGTAATGGAGAGCTGCATCTTCTTCAGCCTCCCTGGCTGAAACATCACATCAACTATCATACAAGTTACGGAAAGTGCTAAAAAATGTGTCATACAAACAGCGCTTAGGTTCACACACACAACCCAAAGCACAATGTTCTGGTAGGGAAATGGTCTTTTCAAATATCTTGTCTCTAGAAACAGCAGCATAGTCTAAAATGTCAGTTATTTCATAAATATAAAATCGCAAGACTTGCAGTTCTCCCTGGTTTTTTTTTTTTTTTATGAATCTGCTTTACTCCTTTAGCTGCTTACTCATTTGCACTTACCTTTTAGTCTGATCATGTAAAAGGTTTTGGAACAAGTACAGAGGAAGAATAAAAACATAATGGTTTCTCACTGCTCGAGGGCATAACTCTAATTAAAAAGAACATTCTCGCTTTTAGCACCCAGACTTCTCTCTCCAAAATCTGAACTTTGACATTTTCAAACTGAGATTTAAAACAAGAAAATAATTCTCAGTGTCACGATGAAGGACCGCCTGCATTGTACAATGGAAAAGGGGAGGGGTCAGGAGAAAGAGGTTTAAGGCTAACAGACTTATCAGGGAATCCAAGTTAGGAAAATGCAGATTTGCTCACCAGCAAGACCCCAGCTCGCATTCACACATCAGCACTGCGGTACCAGTTCTGTGCAGTGCTGGAGTCCCTGCACATCTCTGTATGATCCACTGTTCTGCTTAAACGAGCATGTGCACTTACATGCACTGAACAGAGTATACACGCATATACATTGATCTGATCCAAACTGTCACGCACCAACACACATTATAGTCTGGCTGAGTACATACGACCGCATAGGAGTGAAGAGACTTCTGGCCAAACCCACTGTCTAGTAGCGGCACCAGACACCCATTCCTCTGCCACCTGCAAACTCCTCTACAGGAGACGCAGACATTTCTGATCCCATGCCACATGGCTACACACTACAGTTAACAGGCAGAAAGTAGTCAGTACTACACATGAACCCAGTAATCATGGGCACACCTCTACACACCTCCTACTTTCAAACACAAGTGAATTTTACCTGCCCACGTGACCTGCAGCATTAACGCTGGTCAGTGTCTGTACACCCAGAGATGTCTCCTGGCTCACTTTAGAAAGGCCCCTCTGAGTAAGAGCAGATGGAGACCAGACAGGAATATCCCTAGTGATATACCCAGAGCCTGGCCAGTCTTTATGAAGTTTCTTGTCCTTGCTCCATCTCCAGAGGCAACTGCTCATCCCAGACTCAAACCACCAGCTACAGACTGTGCTATCTCTAACACAAACTCACATAAGAAGATTAGGCATATAGATACATAAATATACACACATATAGAAAAATCTCCCATAACTTCAGGGCAAGCTTGCCCAGTGCTACTCTGGGAACCAGGTATTTCATAGTGCTTCCACTCCCATGGCACTCCCCAATACAGTAAGACTTCCCAAAATGATTCCCACTAGGCTTAGCTGCTCCTCTCAACTCCAACACAAGCAAATTCAGGCCAGAGATGCCCTATTTAAAACATCTCATTTCCCTGAGCTATGTAAAGCAATAGAGCACCTTTACAGAGGAAAATCAGGATGTACATATCCAAGGCCACCTTCCTCCACACATGTTGGAGAATAACCCTTATTACTATGGAAAGAAATGGCTTTAAAATTAGATGTGAACATTACTTATCAAGAGTCTTACAGCACACCATTCCACAAGTTACTTTTGACAAACCACACTCACACCTACCTGTGGAGTCAAGCACAGTTATAACACTGTTTCTGCTGATTTTGCAGAAACCCCATGGTGCAAACTACTGGGGTCAGAGCTCATTGCTGGCAGAGGAGTTACAGAGATGTCTCTGCTTACAGGGCGAGGTTCTGCATTAGCGGCTCCAAGCCAACAAATCACAAATATTCCTTTTAACAGTTAAAACAACCACGCAGATAACACCATATTTCAATTACAGCTATATCTACACACCACAGTTAACCCATTTTTCATGTTTCTACCCTACTTTAAGAACACATCTTTCAGCTACCTATTTAAGTCATTGAGTAAATTGGCAGAGCAAAATGAAAATCAGCAACACATGCTGCTAAGGAGTCACAGGTGTGGCAAATTAACACCTTATTTCCTGCAATATTTTTGCTTAGAGCCCCCTTTACTCTTGTGATATATCAACTACAACTACACTTTTACAAAAAAGCTTAAAATGTGTATTTTATAATTAGCTTCTTATAATCAGCTAAAAACCATTCACTCTCAGATTAGGAGTGGGAAAAATAAGGAAAAGTATAGAACCACAACCTCAGAAGGAAGAAATCAACAGAAACAAGATCAAGAGATAAAGAAATGAAAATTTCCAGGTTCGGAATCAAGAATCATTGAAAACAACAATTTGGAAAGGTACATTACAATTAAAAATCAGTATAAAATTAACACATACTACTCTATTTTAACTTCAACAGACTACCCACCATAGCTAATTTCTTCTTGTAACAGGTGTAATTCAATCATTACCACCTCCAACCAATATTAATATTAATTTTATTTTAAGCATCAGTATAGAGGAAACATTTACTAACAGCAAACCGAAACCCACATATGTATGTATTTCCATGCCGAAAATCAGTTCATCAGCTAATGTGAACAAATATCTAAATTAATTCAATGATTTATATGCAGCTCATATTCCTTTACAATGCACTTGTAGCTGTGCCTAATGTGACAGCATTGAAGTGTTTTACAAGTGAAAAGTATGCAGACCAGTGGGACAGGTTACCCACTGCACCACCCCTGTAAGAACGGAGATTCTCCATAACTCAGTGTTAGCCTGACTAGCAGAAGCACTAAGCTTGCAATGCAGAGAGATAATCAGTACCTATCAGAAGAACATGTGTTGCCCATAGAAACGTTTGTAGAAAGAGCATCCTTGTGATAGGACATGCTGGAGAACTCAGAAGCAGCTGGAAGATAATTTATTTTTGCTTTGGAGTCCTCATCCTGTATAGCAACTTTCACTAGCTTCACAGAATCACAGACTGGCAGGGGTTGGAAGGGACCTCTGGAGATCATCTTTTCCAACCCCCCTGCTTGAGCAGGGACACCCAGAGCAGGGGCACAGGAACGCATCCAGGTGGGTTTTGAATGTCTCCAGGGAAGGGACTCCACAGTCTCCCTGGGCAGCCTGTGCCACTGCTCTGGCACCCTCACAGGAAAGAAGTTTTTTCTCATGTTTAGCTGGAACTTCCTGTGTTCCAACTTGTGCCCGTCGCCCCTTGGCCTGTCGTTGGTCACTATAGAAAAGAGCCTAGTCCCATCATCCTGACACCCACCCTTCAGATATTTATAGGTATTTATGAAATCCCCCTTCAGTCTTCTCCAGGCTAAACAAACCCAGGTGACTCAGCCTTTCCTCATATGGGAGATGCTCCAGTCCCCTGATGATCTTTGTAGCTCTCTGCTGGACTTACTTGAGCAGTTCCCTGTCCTTCTTAAACTGAGGGGGCCCAAAGCTAGACACAGTACCCCAGATGTGGCCTCACTAGGCCAGAGTAGAGGGGGACGATAACTTCCCTCGACCTGCTGGCCACACTCCTTTTAATGCACCCCAGGATACCATTGGCCTTCTTGGCCACAAGGACATGTTGTTGGCTCATGGTCAACTTGTTGTCCACCAGCACTCCAAGGTCCTTCTCAACAGAGCCACTTTCCAGTAGTTCAGCCTCCAGCCTGTACTGGTGCCTGGGGTTGTTCCTCCCCAGGGGCAGGGCCTTGCACTTGCTCTTGTTGAATTTCATGAGGTTCCCCTCGGCCCAGCTCTCCAGCCTGTCCAGGTCTCGCTGGCTGGCAGCACAGCCTTCTGGTGTATCAGACACACACCTCCCAGCTTTGGTATCACCAGCGAACTTGCTGAGGTTACACTCTATCCCATCATCCAGGTCATTGATGAATGTGTTCAACAGGACTGGACCCAGCACAGACCCCTTGGGAACACCACTAGTTACAGGCCACCATCCAGACTCTGCTCCATTGATCACGACCTTCTGAGTCTGTTGTTGAGCCAGTTCTCAATCCACCTCACTGTTCACTCATCCAACCCACACTTCCTTAGCTTGCCTGTAAGTATGCTATGGGAGACAGTGTTGAATGCCTTACTGAAGTCAAGATAGACAACATCCACTGCTCTCCCTTCGTTGACCCAGCCAGTCTCACCATCATAGAATGCTCTCAGGTTGGTCAAGCATGATCTCCCCTTGGTGAATCCATGTTGACTACTCTGATAACCTTATTTTCCTCTACATGCCCAGAGATGACCTCTGGGATGAACTGCTCCATCACCTTTCTGGGCATGGAGGTGAGGCTGACTGGTCTATAGTTCCCGGCATCCTCCTTCTTGCCCTTTTTGAAGATTGGAGTGACATTTGCTGTCCTCCAGTCCTCGGGCACCTCTCCTGTCCTCCACAACCTTTCAAAGATGATGAAGAGTGGCTCAGCAAGAACCACCAGCTCCCTCAGCACTCGCAGGTGCATCCCATTGGGGCCCGTGGATTTGTGAGGATCCAGTTTGCATAGGTGATCAGTGACCCAGTCTTTCTCAACCAATGGTAAGTATTCCTTTGTCCCAATTTGTCGTCTCTTCTCTAGGGGCTGGGAGCCTTAGCAGTAAAGACTGAAGAAAAGAAGGCATTCAGTAACTCTGCCTTATCTGCATCCTGCATCACCAGGGCCCCTTCCTTGTTCAGCAGTGGGCCCACTTTTACTGCTGATGTATTTAAAGAAGCTCTTCTTGTTATCTTTGACATTCATTACCAGATTTAATTCCAAGTGGGCCTTGGCCTTCCTTGTTGCATCTCTGCATACCCTGACAACATTCCTATATTCCTCCCACGTGGCCAGTCCCTTTCTCCACATACTGTGAACCTCCTTCTTCCATTTGAGTTTCTCTAGAAGCTCTTTGGTCATCCATGCAGGTCTCCTGGCTCCTCTGCCTGACTTCTTCCTCCTAGGGATGCACCGATCTTGAGCTCGGAGGAAGTGGTCCTTGAATACTGTCCAGCTCTCTTGGACCCCCCTGCCTTCGAGAGCCCTAGCCCATGGGATTCCTCCTAGCAGGTCTTTGAAGAGGCCAAAGTTGGCCCTCTTGAAGTCCAAGGTTGTAACCCAACTCATAGCCCTGCTTCTACCTCACAGTATACTAAACTCAACCATCTCATGGTCACTGCAGCCAAGGCTACCCCCAACCCTCACATTCTTAACCAGCCCTTCCTTGTCTGTTAAGATAAGGTCGAGCAGCACATCTTGCCTCGTTGGCTTCTCCACCACTTGCATCAAAAAGTTATCCTCGATGCTCTGCAAGAACTTTCTGGATCATGCAGGGCTCACCGTGTTGTTTTTCCAGCAAATATCAGGGTAGTTGAAGTCCCCCACAAGAACCAGGGCCTGTGATTGTGAGGCTGTTTCCAGCTGTCTGTAGAAGGCTTCATCAATTACCTCTTCCTGATCAGGTGGTCTGTAGTAAACAACCACAACAGTGTCACCCATATTTGCCTGCCCCTTAATTTTTACCCACAAGCTCTCAACTTGTTCTTCTTCCACTC
Source organism: Phalacrocorax carbo (assembly GCF_963921805.1). NCBI lineage: Eukaryota > Metazoa > Chordata > Aves > Suliformes > Phalacrocoracidae > Phalacrocorax > Phalacrocorax carbo. The sequence continues at coordinate 48,132,201 of NC_087518.1, read as the reverse complement.
CAAGGCAGAGCTCAATACATTCCTGTTGCTCCCTCACATAAAGAGCAACTCCCCCACCTCACCTTGCTGGTCTGTCTTTCCTGAAAAGCCTGTAGAACCGTCCTTGACCACATTCCAGTCATGCGAGCCATCCCACCATGTCTCTGTGACTGAAGTGAGATCATGGCCCTGTCAACGCACGCAGACCTCTAGTTCCTCCTGTTTATTCCCCATGCTGTGTGCTGGTGTACAGGCATTTCAGAAAGGTGCTTGAGCATGCAGGTTTCCCTGGAGGGGTGCTCGAGGACCCACTATAGCCATGCAAACCTTGAGGTGGTTGGTCTCCTGGTTGCCATCACATGAGGCTGCCATGGCGCCTTTATCACTGCTCAGGTTGTCCTGTCTTATTCCCCCATTGTGTGTGATGGCATTGGCATTGCCAGTTTGTCCCCCTCCCTCCAAGCTTCTCAGTTTAAAGCCCTCCTCACCAAGCTGGCCAGCCTGCTGCCAAAGATTCCCTTGCCCCTTCCAGACAGGTGGACTCTGTCCCTTCCTAGCAGTCTATGGTTGCTGAAGAACATCCCGTTGTCATAAAAGCCAAAACTGTCGTGTTGACACCAGCCACGTAACCAGGAATTGATTTGTATTATTTCCCTATTTCTAGTCGCCCATTTTTCTCCAACAGGTAGTATGGAGGAGAAGATAACTGGGGCACCAATATTTTTCCCTTGCTTTCCCAGAGCTTTATAGTCTTGCTTAGCTCTGCCCAGACTCTGTCTTGCAGCGTCATTTGTGCCCACATGGAAGAGTAGCAGAGGATAGTAATCAGTGCTTTGGATGAGTTGTGACACCCTCTCCGCGATGTCTCAGATCTTAGCTCCTGGAAGAGAGTAATCCTCTCGTGACTCCCTGTCAGGTCGGCACATGGGTGCCTCAGTGCCTTTTAACAGAGTCACCCACTACGAGCACGCGTCTCTTCTTTTTGCAGTATCTGCTCTGTGCTGCTGGTACAGCAGCTTCTAGATGATTGACCGGCTTCATCCATCAGATGTTTCAAAGAAAAATAAAGCCACTCTGTATTTGTTACTACTGGCAGATTTTTTTCCCCCTTTACTTATTTGTCTACAAGAGACAAAATACTTTTCTTCAGTCTTCATTTGTAACAGCAAAAACGCATGTACATATGGATGTTTGCAAAGGACAGGTCAGCAGGCAAAAAAAACCCAACAAAAACCGCAAGACATGGCCAGCTTAGAAGCCTTGAAAAGAGCTGGATATGGACAAAAGACAGCTGTCCAGCATCCCTGCAGAACTACAGGCCCCAGGCATTCACACAGTAGTGAAGGGAGAGAGGAGACATGGACCATCAGTGATGGGGTGGTTTGGCTGGTTTGAGAATTTCTATCAGAACCAGAATTTTGCAATCATTGTCCCCAAGGAAAGCAAAAGGGAAACAACCTTCCTTTCTGCTGGGGTTTAGTTTATTTGGGGTTTTAATTCTCTCTACCAGATATATCTGAATGAGAACAGAGGCTGTGAAACTCACCCACCATGCCAGCACACACAGAGGTTTTTTTCAAATCATTAAAGAGTGATTTAGAAACTTGAAAAAAGCCTGAAACCTCAACAAATTGTTTGCAACTAAGATATGGTCCGATTTCAATTATTCCACTGATTGATCTTTAAGTGCTAGGTTTTCAAAAGAACGTATTAAAGAAAAGTGTCTAGTTCCCATTAAAATTTAATGGGATTGATACCCAATCTGTTTAGGCTCCCCTGAAAAATCCAGCTTAAATTAATTTGAGAAGTTTCGCACTTTCAAGACTACGAGTTAGTAGAAATTACTCTTACACTGTATAAATCTGACGAATGCTAAATAAGATGCTCCTAAAACAGCTGTCCATATGTCTCTGTCCTGGACAACACCATCCGTTCTAATCCAGTCCTGGACCTGGGCAATAGAAATACCCTGATTTCCACTAACCATATGTTAGCTTTGCCATATGGAAAAGATATGCAGTAATGAGAGTGATGACAGAGCCAGATTTCTTTCCATATGTAACCCAGAGTAAGACAGAATTAAATCCAGGTATCTCCAGAGGAGAAAGCCAGGTACAGCCCATGTAAGTCCCTGCCCTGAGAGCTCAAGCTGCCTAGCAAACACATTGTAAAAAACTCTCACACATCTTCTTCAATGGGATGAATTCTCTGCATAATTATTCTATAGTATAGTACCTGGATATGAAAGCCTGGTTGTCTGCCATGAGTACTAAAACTTTAAATTGCAAGCAAAAACCTGAATTTTTGCTATTACTGAGAATGCCATTCTTACAGAAATTCAGCCGTGTCTTGATGGGATTTTATCAGCTTTTCAGTAAAAAGGATGTATCATGTATGCAAAAAAAAATAATCATGGTTATCAATTTAAGTCGTTTCAATGTTAGGATGCTGCTAACAGGCATGCTGCAGTCTGAAAGAAGTGATGCAGGCAACAGCTGGGGAAATAGTGAATATTTGTCCATCTTTGCCCAACAGAAAGCGGTTAAACTTAAACTTAGACTTAAACAGTGCACAGGCAAAAATCTAGCAATTGCAATGTACTCCCTCACCTACTCATTCTCCTCAGACTGAAAGCTCTGCAATCCAGGGAAAAAACTAGAAATCTGGGGGAAAGCCTTGGCAGGTCCCCAGTTATTCAGCTCAACTATCCATCCCCATTGTTTCACCTCACTGGTCTGTGGAAATTATTATTCCAGGTCAAGAACAAGTCCAGAGGACACCTCCTTTGAGCTGAAAACAGCTTTTTATTTGTGCAGTGAAGAAACCCGCACGGGGGGTGCAGGCACCTGCCTAGCTCTGGGTCTCTGCCCACCTGCCAGCATGAGCAGCGGTGCCGAGCACAGCAGAGGAGGGGTGAAGCCAGGACATTAACCACCCAGAGGGAAGCATGGAGACGTGCAGCTGAATCTGACTTGGGTCCCAGTGATCCTGACCTTGGATTTGCTAAGGCAGACTTCTACCACCATGCATTGGGGCAGCTCTCAGAGAAATGACTTTTCTTGAGCCAAGAACTGGATAACAGAGGCATAAGTTATCTCCACTCCTTTGCTAGGCTAATACTGTCCCTCTGCAATGAAATCCATATCTCCAAAAGAAACAAAGCTTTCTCCTTCCTGCCATGGGTGCCTCCAAACAGATGGCCATATGTTCCTTATTCTATGTGCTGATACAGCCCAGAAAGGTTATCTAATTACAGAAACAATACTTATTGGATGCACTAATGCTTCTGCAATTTTAATAGCAATATGATAGCTAGGATTTATATTATTTTCCCTTTCTGATTAATTATTTACACAGAGACAAGCCTAGATTATTAAGTACGTGTGTGCCATGCCAGGCTGCAGAGAGATTTTTAAAAAGAGAAGGGAAGAAACAGACTAAACTTTTTGAAAACAATCATCCAAGTGTTTCCATATCCTGTGCCCAGCACTTTGCATCAAGGCTGCTGGTACCTTGGCTCAGAGCGCAGACTTTATCCAGGCCATTACAGGTAATGTTATAACTTCCTAGTTTGGTAGTAGGCTACAGTAGGGAAAAGGAACTCTAATGTCAATGTGTCAATCAAGGAAAGCTGAGTTTAGCTAAGCCTAAAAAAATGCCACACCAAAGTATATGACAGCTGGGAAACCTCATATAATGCAGGCAGCTCTGCAATGACTGTTCACCTACTCTCCATGCGATGTGTCCCTGAGGTGCTAACTCGAATCAGGAGAAAACTTAGGAATAGCCAAGCCTTCAGACAGGCATTTGTCAAAACCCTACCCTTTTCAACGCACAGCCATGAGCCCTTCAAGTAGACTGTACTCTGGGGGAAGCACACATTTCCCCCCATTTTATTAGAAAAAACACAACAGCATCTGTCTAAAATTTATCAGCGTTTCCAAAGATCAGGTAATTCTTGGAGATTTGCCCCAATATACTTTAAGAGACAAGTCAGATATTTATTGCTAAATGGCAACATTGAGCCTGGTCAGCTAGTCCGGTGGGATGATCTAATTTTCAATATTTCATTTAAAAAATTTCATATGAGCCTAAGACATTCTTAAGGCTACAGGTAAAATTCTGCCAGTTTATAGAAATCTGAAAACCATAGCCACAGTACAACCATTCAGTCTGGAACAAAAATCTCTGGTTTACATCTGTGCAAATTCCTTTGCATTTGTTTATCATTCTGCATACCAAAAATCACTTTGCTAACTTTCTACAGGCCCAGATGTTTATAGGAGATGCTGCTGTTATCCTCCTTTGCTGCAGTGGTAAAATTAAAATAGGAAAATCCTAAGGAGGAAAAAGAAAAATCTTTGTGCTTGTGTCATTAAGTTAATTCAGCTTGGAAAGAAATAAACCTTCTCAAGTTTTAATCAGGTAACAAATTTGCTTTGATTTGTGAATAACAGTTTTAATAAAAGGTATTTCACAGAACAGAAGAACCTCTAGTGCAAAATGCCCCAAAGCTTCCTCCTCTGACTGGGAGTTTCTGGTCATTAAAAAAAACCCCCAAAAGCAGAACAATCACTATCCACCTCATCTGCAGTGATGAAAACATGAGTGAGAGGTCAGAGGAGAGGACAGAAAAGCAAGTCCTTAGAAAAATGGACTAGAAAAAAAAAAATCTAATTGGAGTGACTAAAATCTCACCATAACCTCACAGGTTAGTGGGGGAAAAAAGCAGGAGTCTATGAGACTTAGCAGGGCGTGCAGTTTCTTCTCACCTCCGCTTTCATGGCATCACAGATAGATTAAGTAAATCCCTCCAGTCATAAATTTACCATAATAGATTGAGGGCATGCCTCTTCCCCCACTAGGATCAGACAGCCTGCTGGATCACGGATCCCACTGCAGCAGTGGAGGGAAGGATGCCTGCCCGTCCCCACGCAATACCCTCCAAGCAGCTGGAGGACAAAGTGACACAAGAGACCCCTCCTAATCCCTAGCACTGGAATACAGAGAAGCCACCATTTCAGCACCCAGAGAGGAACCTCATGGGGTGATAGCCCATGTCTGCACAAACACACCCCCAGAAGAGGAAGACATATAGGAACAGAAACACGCATGCATCACACAACCAGTAAAGGTCATGATTTAGCCATGGAGTGATACCACAGTTGCAGAGCCTTGATCCACACCAAAGGCTGCAGAAACATCGACCAAGGACAAATATCAGCTTTCCAAGATCCAGAGGGAAATGGGCCACTCCAGGAAAGGAGCAAGAAAGGGGCAGAATCGTTTATCTGTGAACTGCAAGTAACAGTCCTGGTAGCTTCATAGCCTTGGGTGGTGGGCAAGACGCCACACACCAAGGTAAAAGGGAAAGCAGAAATACTCTTGGATGGGTCCAAGTGCTTGTGGTGTTTGCAGTTATGCTGCAGCATTGTGAGCATTGCAACAGCATCTTCCTCATGCAAGCCACCCCTGCTCCATCCACCTCAAAATGTACTCCTGGAGCTGGATGGGGAAGGCCCAGGCACGGCTCTGCCTGTGAGGAGAAAAGACAGATCTAGTGAGTATTCCCGCCCCTGCTATTTTCTGGTGAGAACTTCACAATAGAGTAAATCTCAGGTAGCAATGAGGCTTGCTGCGTAGGGAAAAGCCAAGTATGAATAAGAAACCCTTCCATCATGCTGTCATAGAAAACGAGTCCCCTGGGGCTTGAAGGAAGGCTGTGCCTTAAACGATTTGCTCTTTAATGGGCTTTTTCTTTGCAATCAGCATGTGAACTTTGAAAAACCACCAGCTTGGTTTCTCAAGTGTGTAGTCCTGGGCCCACCAAACCCACACAGCTCCCTGCTCCCCGTGCATGAGCCTCCTGATTGGCAACCCTGCCATCAAGAGCCTCTATGCAATTTCTACATTATGTATTGTATTAAAAATAATATACTTCTGATTTTAAAAAGAGTTTTTAAAAAAGATGCTATTGGCACGTCATCTTCCTAAAAGCTAAAAAGACACATTTTTAGAAACAGAAATATAAGCAAAATGTCTGCAACAGGGCAGTATAGCACACCTGTGCATATGCCCCCCCCAGAGTCAGATGAGCCCCTCTGAAACCAGTGGGACGATGGGTGGGAGCGGAGGGTCCATCAGGGCCAGTGGAAGTGGAGGATTGGGCCTGGACTCTGCTCTTACCCCTCTACAGAGAGAGAACTGGAGGGAAGGTGGTACCTGAGGGAGACCCTGTGTGCACAGCTGGTTGCAGGAAGGTGACTGAGTATTCTCCAATGCAATGATAATACTGCAACAGAAACTAGCAGGCTCTGCACCACCCAGGTTCATCTGGTGGAAAGTGCTGGAGTTAGGTGCTATCTGCATGAAAAAGACATTTCTTCTCACTGCCCATGTCACCCTCTCAAAGCCTGATCTCCATGAACAGTCATGATTCAGCCTCTGGCACATGCCCAGGACAGGACAGATGTTGTCCTCTAGGTTACATGTGGAGCCTCCAGTGGACCAGAGAACTGACCCAAGTCCCCAGCTGTCACCTTTACACCTAGACTAACCCTCCTCTACCTTGTGTCCTGCAATCTCCAGCATCAATTGCTTCCTAGTCTCTTCCTCTGAAGGCCCAATTGCCATCAACATATCTCATCCTCTAGGAAAGTTATAGGGGACTAATGCTGAGCAGCAGCTTCTAACCCCTTCTCATGAAACTAGCTCAGCATTTGTTGCACTGTATTTACTTCTGTTTTCCAATACTAAGGAAAAGCAAACAATGTAGAAAACCTTTAATTTCACATTTTTTCCCAGCTGGTAAAAATGATAGCTAGATATGCACACATCAGTATAATCATCTCTAAACAAATGGCACAATGACAAACCAAGGGGCGGGGAGAGGGGGAGCAGAGCACAAGCTGGTGTTTTCAATTTAGAAAGTATGCATTATTTACACTGCCATTATTCCACTCAATTTGAGTTCACGCTTTAGTCCTAATTTCAGTATAATCAAAGTCAATGAATATTTAATCAGCATTGCTTCCAGAAATTGAGTAATGCCATTAACATAATGTCCCCAGGACTTCAATGCCGATTTTCCTCAAAAGCATGGGACTTCCACTCCTCCTGCCCTTCCCCCCTTTACTTTAACTGGTTGATGCTCTGATCTCCACCTCTGCTGGGTTAAACAAGGTGGAACTTGTCCAAAATGCAGGGAATAGGAAAACCACTTCCCAAATGTGGAGGTGTTTCACCACTTGTCCAGCCCCAGGATAGTTAGTAAAGGTAGAGCATTTCACTTCCATATGGCTCAGTATGAAAAAGCATCTTAATAACAATAATCCATTTGGACTTCTGGAGCACCTTTCAACAGAGGGGCTGAAGTCATTCTGCAAACATTAATTAATCCCTCCACTCCCCTGCAAAGAAGACACTTATTAATGCGATAGCTAATCTACAGATAGGAAAATCAGAGCATGACGAGGTTAAGTGCCTCGTTTACAGCCACCCAGGAATCCAGTGGCATTTGGGTGGAAGTTTGGAGCTCTGACTGGCTCCAAATTTCCTTTTCTAACCAACAGACTGTGCTGCTTCACTAAAATAAGATCAAGAAAAGCAGCAGTACCTATGAATATTTATGAACAATGCAAAATTACAGCATAAAAAATTGTACAGACATTTCAGAGCTGCTAAGTGATGGCTCCAAAGCTGTATCTCTATGTGCACAGAGCATTCAGTAGTCTGTGCACACATGCCCCCTCCAGTGGGGCTGCATCTAATCCATCATCTTTTCTAACATGACTATCACTGTAATATCTCAGCAATGCCTTCAGCTGAAGACCTATCACAGCCTTCCATCTATCTGGGCTAGCTTATAAAGCTTTTCTCCATGGTGCTGGAAAATCTGTGGGGCATATGTTTTTAAATACTGGATAAATTACCATTTTCCCTTCAATAAAGCTATACAGAATCTTAATGCAACCTTTGTCAGTAATGGACAGTCTCTTGTTCTCCCATAAAATGAGAATTAATCCTTTTTTATAGTAAGAAACAAAGTTCCATTTTGTCCACACTCACAATACATGCAACTGGGAAGTCCAAGTTTACATATAGAAAGTACTTTGAAAGTTATTCTGACCTGAATTTTAGAGGGTTTTTGTAGTTTGGGATCATCACACTTTCATAAACTCTTCCATGAACAATTCCTTATTTCATGTCAGTTCACTACAGCTTCCCCAAAGGGCCTGTTTGCAAATATAACCATTGCTTTGATGAGGCTCTGGCATGGCACAGGCCCGTGGCAATGCAAGTGCTCTTTTCAGCAATTACATTAAGGATCGTTTTGGAACTGCTGAAGATTTTTTGGCTGTACTTGTGCACATGGTATATGGAAAACTTCAGTTCCCACCTCTAAGAGTGGCCTTCAAAAAATATTTTCTCTAGAAGTTTCACAAAGTTGTTCAAGCTCAAAACCAGGATCACTAATATTCTGTTATTTTGCTGAATTACATTATGGTTGTGGCCAGCTGAAGTGTAATCCTGCTAGCAAGGCCATACATTTGGGCCAAGGTGAGTGATAATGGATTAAGTAGCAGTCAACATATTTTCACTCCAGTTTCATGCAATTTTCTTGATGTGGATAAACATGAAGACCCTGTTTGTAATCATTTATGAAGCCTTATTCTTGACTCATCTGAAGGATTTCCTCTTGCAGATGGAATGAAGTAAATAAGTGATGCAGTTGGAACAGGGATGGAGGAGAACATATGCCTGCAGAGGGAGTGAGGAATTATCTTCCTTGAGCAGGAGTGGAGAGGTATTTGTTATAGTCTGAAGAAAGGTAGAAAGACTTTCTCAGCTCAGAAGCTCAAGTCAGCAGCAAGGAATAGCTTGTACATGCCACGCTGGTATTAACCATCACACAATGAAAGCCCCCCTATAATCTTTGGGGAAGCACTTCTATAAGGCCAGGTAGCATTTTTCTAACCTATCTTGCTATTAATAGTAAGTATTTTGAAGTCAGAAGCTTAATGGTTCTGTGTAAGTGACATATCCTCCTGTCTCTTGAATGAGGTTATCTCATCCATGCTCCACCAACACCCTCTGACACCTCCCCGATTATCATAACGGCTTTAAACATTAGCCTTAGAAAACACCATTACCATCCTGGTGGAGAGTAAGGGAACACAACACCAGTTGTCTTTCAGCAGTAGCAGGAATGAAAAATGGTGGCTCTGCCCTGGAAAATTCCATCTTCACTGACTCTGAATGAAAACCAGTTACTGTGACTGCATCTAGAGATACTTCCCATTAAAGAACAACAAAGCAGTCATCATGCATGTCCAGACTGTGGCTCACCAAGATCAACTAGAAGGGCAATCAGCTTTTGCAGCAGTGCTGGGGGAGATGTTTCACAGTGCAGTTCCTGACAGGCAGAGTAAGAGTTAAGCCAGAGGGTGGGGGAGAAGGTAGAGGATTGCCATAACATATCATCAGTGGGACTATTAATAGGGTACAGGTTATAACTTATTCATGAACTTCTGCACTTTTCACTCCTACAGTATGACAGGGTAACATTTATGAACGACGCTACTAATGCACCAAAGAGAAAGGAAACACAGTTCTGGTGCTGTTGCACATTAAACCTATATATTGCACTTCAAGACTGTAGCAGATCAGTCAAACAGACATGGATACTACTGTTAAAAGATCGCCCCTCAGTGCATCACTACCCCCACTGGGTCTTAGATGCCTCTGGCAGATACAGAGCACATTAAATCTTTTAATCTTGGGTATACTTGGATAACTTGTATGATTCCTGCTTCAGGAAATACTTACGAGCATTGCCAGACTCAACATGCAGCACTCATCTCTCCGGGCGCATGGCCTCAGTGGCCCAGCGCCAGTGCAGAGGCATTTCCCTTGCTTTTTGCAAGCCCAACACAGTCTGGAGCAATGCCCTTCCTTAACTGTGCCACAATACAATTCACATTAAACTAAAGCTAATTAATTGGGCCAAAGCAGACAATCAAACAAGCTTCACACCCTTGAAAATCAGTGCTGTGTTTTTTGAAGTTCACATCCAAGAAGGACTTGTTGAGCCTGGTGAGAATAACCACTTGCACCAGGAGGCTATGGCTGACCACTCAGTACCTACAGAATCAAAATGGAGCTCACAAATATGAAGGCCCCAATTTACATTGCTATTTCAGTTCCTGAAGGAGACTAATACTGTGGCAAAATAATTTAGGCCTTAATAGATACGGCAAAGGCAATGGGCTGAATCAGTAGCAAGGCTGAGGGAAAAAAACTAGATATCCCTAGGGACCAAGTTTATTCCACTCACCTACTCACCTGGCAAGAGATTTAGCACTTGTCACTGGTCACTGTTTTATCTCCACTGTCTTAATTGTCTTCCTGCTAGTTAGGGCTCATTGTATGTTATATTGATTGGTTTTCCCCACTAATTGACTGTGTGGTTGTTGGCTTCTTTAACTGCCATCCTGAAAGGCACTGTAAATTGTCCTACATCAACATTAGCAATGGTAAAAAAAACATAGCTGTGCCAAGGAATCTCGGTGTTAATACAGTGGGGAAACATCTCAAAGCAGGCCATTTGTACGTAGTCTAAATGCTGAACCTTACCTATTTTCCAGCAAGCTTTTGACATGTATAAAGATGAAGATCGGTAGTGTGTTCTATAATCCCAACATGAAGATCCCTAGATATCTCCCCTAGGGTAAAGGGAGAGACCAATACCTTGCAAAGGAAATGCTCCACCTTCTGAAAATATGGCTGCCACCTAACCTACAAGGTTTTGGAGAGCTCTCAGCCCATTTAACCCCTTCTCTCAGCCAGCTTATCCTAATGTTTTACCAAAAATTAAGATTTCCATATTTGTATCCTGGTTTTAATTTCTGGTTTTGAACCATATTCTGGTTTGATATTCATTGACCCAGATAACGGATGTATACAGCCTACAGCATGTCTTTTCCACACATATATGTGCTCTCTGGCTCCTTCTCCATTTATTTGAAGTTTCATCCAGGCTACAGAAGTTAGTGGGTATTTGCTTTAGACTTCCACAGATCCTTTGTTTCAGCTCTTAAAACATTTAATGTTTCTCACGGACCTAAGGATATATACAGGGACCAACGATGATTTTCCAAGTCATCTAACTCCAATTAATTGACTCAGCCACGTTGAGCCTTTTAAAGTTTCACAAAGCACTAACAGGCATTTTTAGATGGTTCAGTTGCTTTACCTGGATTGGTCCTTCAGCCCCAATATCTGCAAGCATTGTGTATATATGCAAATCCAAACTCTTAAGCCAGCTACAGTGAACAGGAAGAGTCATTCACACAAAATATTTAAATATTTTGGAGATAACATAAGACCATGAGAAAAAAGATTAATTAAAAACCTAGACAAGAAAAAAAAAAGCATTTTTAAAAACATTTAGCTTTAACATTTGGAGCCTGGAATAAATTTACCCTCATAGATCTCAGTAAACATTAAATTAATCGTATGCACATTTATCTTCCATAATTTACCTGAAAACTGTCTAAGGCCTGTATCTAAACCTTGGTTCTGCAACCAAAGTGTAGCATGGCAAGTTTGTCAACCACTCTCTTTCCTTCAATCACTCTGACTAGATGAATAATTTAATTTCCTTTTCTGATTTGAATGAAAATCTAGGTGCTTCATAACTTCCTAAACTTCCTATAATAACCTGTACAAATGGCAGCACCACATTTGACTTAAATAAAGAAAAGAAAAAAGCTATCAGTATGTTCAGCTGGCCTGTGGTTAATCTAATCCCAACTCTTATTGTAAGAAACTCCAGTAAAAACCACCTCCCAGCACCAGGTCCCTGGCCTTGTGTTTGGTGAGATGGGGTCCACAGCCTGCAGCTCTTCAGCCGCCTCCTGGTACACCAGCTGTTTCAGCTGCATGGTGAAAATGCAAGGCCCTTCCACCTTAGAAAGCAGTAATGCACTTGTTAGTGAAAGCACTGGTCAGTATTTGAGGCTTATTGAATGCATGCTGACTTTCTCTTTTCTGGAATAGCATAAATACTGCAATTGACTCCAGGCCTTTTCTTAAAGAATCCCAGTTCTAATTTAATCCTATTGAGCAGCAGTCAGAAGACCACCAAGGAAGGAATTTCACTCATTTTAGCAAAACAGCCAAACGGGGGGTGGGGGGGTGGGGGGGAGGGGAGTTGACAAAATCATGAAACAGGATGCCTTTTGCCTGTTCTTGAGGGATGACTATGACTGCAGCAGTCCCTGTTGCTGCCACTGTCTCCTCCCAAAAATGCAACATTCAGGACCTCTCCTGTTCCCCTATTAAGGCAACAAAAATTCTTGGTTTAATTTTGTGTAAAAATGAAGTGGAGAATACATTTTTTAAAAGTTGCTAAACTGTCCTGTTGGTGACTGATTCTCCCCAGAACTTCCCTTTTATTTTACTGGGGTTTTGCTCCTAGGTAAGCAAAGTTCCCTCCCTACTTGTGCAAATATGTAAAAGAGGATTTTTAAGAATGACAGCAAGTGCAAAGGGTCTCATACCAACCATATCATCTGGTTGTTCCATACTTCCCAAAATAGCACCATATACAAATGCCATTGAGACATAAGGTTCTTTTTAGTCTCTTGAGTACACCATCCTGCTAGCCTATCCAACAGGTAGTCCCATTTCTCAGAACCTTCACATGGCTTTTCAACCAGTCAGTACAGGAATTTGTATTTCAGCTGACGAGAATACAATAGGAAAACTCACGTTTGCTATTCCTACACATACTGACCTTGCTGCTATTCCTTCTCACCCCTCCTAGAAGCAACAAAAGCAACAGAAATCTCCCTGTAACACTTAAAATCTATTCCCCAGCCTTCTCCAAATCACTTCAGTAGTTCTTACTGTAAGTGAGGAGCCAAGGGAGAGTATGTGTTATCCTGCCACATTTACAGACCTTTATTTAATTTCAGGACACTCTTCTTGAACTTTAATGGAACAATTAGTTCCATAGTAATGTGCAGCAATAGCAGAAAGAGAGGAATGCAACTGAAGTGAGGAAAATCCAGGGATGCAACCCCATCCATTTTTAGATGCCACACCCTCAACAATGTCTTCTGTGACCACCAATTCATTAGACTGATGCGATCTATTAGGTAATAGCCACCAGCCTGTTCCCGCACTGCCTCTACAAAGCAGCCTATTAAATACTTACAAGGTAGCAAGTCAATACAGAACCATTTTTCTCAGGCTTCATTGTTTCCCAACATTAACTTTATTAACCTTTAAGCACAACAAAAAGGTTGTTTATTTGCTTAAAAATCTGCTTTGGATTGAAGTGATAAGCATTTGGCAGGAGCGTGTGGAAAAGGGAGAAACATCTTGTGGCCGTGCTGCCCTGGCCATTCACAGGCTGGTGGCAGGGCATAGGCCCATCAGCCCTGTGCGTACACTTGAAGTGAACTCTTGTCTCCTGATGTGAGGAAGTGCCAGTGCCAGGGTCAGTTTGGCTTTTTTCAGAGGACAGGGATGGAGGAGTTTCTACTTTCTTTGGGTCCTGCCACCCTGTGCAGTTGTTGTTTGCCTTCACTTTACTCTTTTTTCCACTAAAAGACCAACTCACTAAGCATCTGCCTTTCCTTTTAGAGTTCTGCATTTGAATAGACCTAGGGTTCATAGTGAATCCAAACCCAGCCCAGAGCTTTAATTTCTCCAAAAACTCAGACAAACACACAATTCCTTTGGTCGTCTTTCTGCCACCTCTATTATGAAGCTGTCCCTGTTGTTCTCACACTAACTTGGATCAACTTGTCTCTAAAACTGGATTCACACTCTGCAGCTTGATATAGAATAATACACGTGTGTGCACGCGCGTGCGCGCGCACACACACACACACAAATGTGATATGCATTTAATTCTAAGACATTGATGGCTACTGGAGGAACTGTTCAGTTTATAAATGGGAATATATGAACTACCCTACTGGGCAGAGATAGGGCTACTCGATATTTCTGCAGACCTGTCCAATGCTAAGACATTCTGAAATATTTCCATCTTCTGCCACTTAAAGCAAGAACGCTTTCTCTGTCTGAATGTCTTAAACTCTCACCTTCCTCCCACAACTGAGGCCTATTTCGCACGTCTTCTAGTCCAGTCTCATCACCTGTTGGAAATTCCACGGGCAATAACAAGAAATAAGTGTTCTCCTTTAATCATACGTAGTTTTCATGTCATGTCCTATACGTGACACTTGTCAATGTTATTTAACTGCAAACTCTTGCTGGAACCTGATCTGATGCTCCATATTCTTTCCTATCTATATGCTTTATTGTAGCAGCATGAATAGACAGGGTGACGGAGGTTCTTAAAATGACAAAAGGAAGAGAGGCAATCTCCAAGGGGTTTACAGCTGCATTTTGAGGTGCCTGGCAAAAGTTTGCAAGCATATTTTGCCTGTGAACAGCACACTACCCACCACTATTTGCTATGTCTGAAGGTGCCAAAAAAGCAAGCCTGAAACACTCACAGGGGAAGGGCTGAGCTGAAAAAAAGCCAACTTAGTATCTATCTGCTCACAACAACCATCAAGCACATAAATGAGTCCTGCACTCGTCTTTCCTCATCTTCACTCTGTGGCCACTCTCCAAAGAGAAGGCAGTGTGATGAGCCAGAGGAAAGCAGAGCAAAACATCCCTGTTTCAAGATCTCATTAACTGGGAAGTTAATAAGTGCACTGAAGCTTTCATTCCTCAAGCTGAAACAGGAAAAAGTTAAGAGGAGAAAAAAATACTTTTACAGTGTCAGAATTTTTACTTCTCATCTTTAATGGTGCCTCTGTACTTTTTTAATAGCTGCTCCTCCACATGAAACCTACAGGAGCAAGGTTTAGGGAGCCAGAACTTACTGGAGTGCTTACACCCACATTTCAAAAGCCAAAAGCCTTTCCACAGAAAATAAGGTACTGATTGAAAACCTGCAAGAACCCTTTCCTCCATATACTTAGAAGCTTATTAGCTACTTTCTGACTCTTGACCCATTAAGGTTCACAGGTTTCATGCCTTCAATCTCATCTCCTAACGTCTTCCTTGGGGCCGAAAACCTTCCTTAGTCTTCCTGCAGTCACCTCTTTAAATAGCAGCTTAAAGCTTCAGAAAGGAACAGCGAAATGTAACAAGAACTGGTAGATTACAATTAACAGAGATTAACATTCCTAGGCAAATGCACTAATAATTTATTTTTGAGCTTTTCTAGGGCACCCTGAAGCAGCAGGACTCCTATTTTGCCACCAGGACCATGATGAATAGATACAGAGGGCAGAATTGGAGATGTTCAGTGGCTGGGGTGGGGACAGAGCCAGTCCAGCAGGACAGGAGACAGCTTAGAGATGCAGATCCCACCAGGCCCTGACCTCCTCAGAACTTCACCCTTCGTGTCTGCAGCAGAGAGGAGGAAGGAAAAGAGACAAGGAGCTCTTCTAGCCAGCAGCTAGAGGGGGTCAGAGATTTACATTTACTCAGATGGCAGATTATGCAAAAAAAACCCCACAGAAATAACAAGCAAGGTTCAAGGCAACACCAGTTGCCTCTGTTTCAAGAACAAGGGCTAAGCCAAATGCCTCTGATCATGACAACAGCATCCTTCCACTCTTATAAAAAAAAAAGCATCTGAACCTACCAGTAAAGTTTTACAAAGTTCATAGTTAGCAAAAGGAGCAGGCTTTCATTTATACACAAGAAAAAGTAATTCAAAGAAAACTGGAAGTTCATTTAATCTTTTAAGTAATCCACTATTAAAAACGTAGAGGGCAGAATCAATGGTTTCTGCAGAAATTCAGCCAAACTTCCTCACCATTTTGGAATACCTCTTTTAATTTCCATTCAGGGTGATTTTTTTTCTCTTTGAAACTAAAATTCTTCTTTTGGAAGAATCAATAATCAAAGACCTTAAGTCCTCACTTGCTACATGTTTATTTGCTTTCAACTTCTTAAAATTAACATACTAATGCCTAAAAATACTCGTAAGTGCTTTTAAAATTACGAATAAAGTCTAAGCAGACTAGCAAAGCTCATAAACAATACTCAATGTTCATAAGCAATTGTACACAACAGATGTGATTAAGGATTAGATATTACTTATACTGTCTTAGGACTTCATATCACTACACAGTGTTGACCCAAATCAATTGCACAATACCCTTGTAAGACAGGTATAATATTCTTTCCATTTTATTAGGGACATGCATGATCCCAGTTTCAGGAATTCTCTCTGCTCCTGTTAGTGTGTTAGCAGTTAGCCAAAGTTAAGAAAAACTTTTCATTTGCCTAAACTGGAGCCTAAGAGATTTTGTTGATTTTTTTTCCCAAAAGCACCTTTGTTACTTAGAAATCAGTCATTTAACTTGGACCTCAGACTAACACCCATTAGTTTCAGAGGGTAAGAAGGGCTGGGGTACCCTTCAAACCATGCTCTAGATATACCAGGCTAGATTTTTTTTCAATTAGTATTTAAACATTTTTAAAGAGATATGGAAAGGGGAATTTCTAAGATGCTTGAATTCCTTTTCTTTTCTTGAGGGAAACTAAAGACACCTAAACACAGCCATGCATTTAGGGGTCTAGTTACCTGCCTTTAGTCAACTGTAGAAACCTGTTTGCCATAAATGTGCTGATCACACAACAAGGCAGTGTCAAAAGAAATTCAGGGATGCCCAGCTCCCAGTTTCTTAAAAATTTCTGTAAAACAGTGAGAAAAACAGATAATTTCAGGTCCTTACCCAGCATGCCAGGAGGACACTTGCGGTTGTTGTTACTGCTTCCCATGGAATTGCCCAACCACAATCAGGGCATCGTTACTGTCATGGAAACGCAGTGTTTTTGTCACAAAGTACTGAAACTTCGTGCCTGGGAATTAACAGCGAGAGCCTGAGTTCCTATTCCAAATTCAGCATGTGAACATCTGGCTTGGAACCCTCCCTTGAGAGCCTCCGCTGCTCAGTCCAACAGCCACAAAGGTTGGTGCTGCAGGGGGAGGTTCAGTATGTTCCCATTAAGCCAGACTGGCTTCCAAAGCTTAAGTTTTGCTTTCTCTTGTGCCCTTTATAATTTTCACTTTGGGTCACCTCCCTTTCAGCAGCAGAAGAAGCAGGAGGATTCACCCCAGCTGTTGGAGTCAGTTGCTGACAATACATTACACTTAAAATTCCTTTTAATATTCTGCTTAGACACACTGTAAAGGAAGAATGGATATCCAGAATAATTAAAATATGTTTAATTTGCATGGAGCTCAGGGCATTGTTCTGACATCAAACATCACTGTCAACCATATGTGGAATTTCAACTGCCAAGTGCTTCATTTATGTGAAAATTAGCTTAAGTGTACAAAGAATGAAAAATTTATGATTATTTCACATTTTAATAAATGCAGTGCTATGCATTAATTTAGACTTCTAAAACAATTTTGACAGTGACAAGGGAATCCTTCGCAGACTAAGTGCTGTAGTGTGCTGTGTTTCACATGTCCTGTGGAATTATGTGGTAGAGTGTTAAGGCAGTTAGATTTTTATGTTTTTAAACAAAGACATTATATAACTATATCACTTAAATACTACTTTGTTTCACTCTTTCCCCTGCTCTCCCATGAGGAAGCATAGAACTTATCAAAAGCTTTCAGACAGATCAGCATCTTGCGTTACACACAAATGTTTGCAGTGAGGAAAAAAGAGTGCATATATTACATTGTTCAATATAACAGGCGTTGGCAACTTTCCCCAGACTTTTGTTTTACAGGAGAATCACTTGGATGGTGACAGGATCTTCCCCAAGGTGCTAAGATCTGACACCAGTGCATTTTTTTTCAAGAGTATCTTCTGTTCTGCATAACAAAACACGATGCTCCACCATATCTCACTCCTCATGAGCCATCTGGGCTTTCTCCAGACCTAGATGGCAATCCCACAACATGTTCATGTCAAGAGCACCCCAGACTGAGAGAGGAAACATTGGCAACACCTTAAGAACTGCTTCTTCTCTTGGTCCAACCTTTCACATAAGGAACAACTTTGCATTTTGCATGACAAAAATAATAAAGCACTTCTGTAAACACCTGAAATGCCATACAAAAACCCTGACTCAAAATATAAATGACCCAGAGAAAGAAGAGAATTTCAGCTGTTCTTAGCCCACACAAGTCTGACTTCTGCACTCTATAAGATCTGTATTTTACAGATGTGTAAAGCATAGCACACTCCCCTCTCTGCATGTATTGCACGCTCAAAATCTACATTAAAAGAAGGTTATTAACATTGTCCTGCAAGAGTTCAAAAAAAAGACCAAAACCAACTTCATTCTGCCATTTCCTAAGGTGGGGCTCTTTGAACAAAGCTCTTTGGTGTATTTCCATTTCTTCTTTTTTTTTTCAGCAAACTTATAAAAATGGAAATTCTATCACATAGCCTCACCTTGAGCACAGATGAATTATAAACAGGGTTTGAGCCTTCAGATCCACCTAGAGCTCTCAGCATGTGAGCTTATCTAGTAACGAAAAGCAGCAAAAAGCCTTCATCCTATCTGAGAATCAGCTCTGAAAGGAGATGAGATCAGACGTATACTTTGCTATTGGCTTTCATGGCTGTTCCCTGAAAGCAAAATAGTACTAAGAATAAAGAACCTTAAGACCCATTCCAGCTGCTTTAAAAGGGTATGATCTGGCAGGCACAGCTCCTCCTGTAAACTCTGAATCATGAGTCAAAATCCCCACTTCACAGTTAGGTTAGTCATAGCATTCATCATGAGGAAACAGACCTTACTCCTCATTGCAACTAACTGCAAGAGCAAGACTAACCTTTACTGGGATAGCAGCAAACTTTTGTTATGTGCCTCCTCAGCACAAGAAAGCCTGATCTGGTAGATGAATCCAGTTGTTTAGAAAATCTGCTCACCAGGTATTGAAGATGCAAACTTGGTATGTGTCTATATTGCATTTTGCAGTTCCACCACTGGCATGTGGCCTTTTGGGTTAGTGCATGAATGGCCACTCTCTATAGATGGAAGCAGAGCCCAGGACACTGCTGGAGTCCCCCTTATGTTGTAACTAAGCTGTTTGGATGCCACCAGCCGGCACAGACTGTCCTCAGGCATTTGTGGACTACAACCTTAAAGCTAAGAGTTTGCACTCGTCCAGTTAGTGTCTGTGAAGAGAAAATGCAAATATAAACAAGATAATCAATGATTGGTTTTCTAACATGATATTTTATTGGCGTTTATGCTGGAAGTGCAATCTGATCTGATACCACTATTCTACCTGAGCAGGAGAAATACTGGTTCAAAAAGGAACTACCTGGTATTAAAACATCTTCATGGGCTTTGCGCTGGATGGTAGATATCTCATAACTTATATAATCACTCCAAGTGGGATTTCAAAAGTATTCTGCTCTAGTCTTCTTATTGCATTTCCACCACAACTTAAAGCTAATTTTAAGCACGGATTTGAATAGAGACATTTATGAGCCTTAATATTTCTCCAACACTTTTTACTAAGCTTTTGTGCAGTCAGTAAGTTAAATGAGAATGGTATTTGCATATTTGTAAAATAGCACATGGATCATTTTCATTTGAAGAACAACTGAAAACTAGCATCAGAAAATTAAAGGGAAATCTAGAAGATGTATGCATTTAAAAGCAAATGAGGGACTGGCATCTGGTCCATCATTCAGCTAGCAATTTGTGTAGAATACAAGTTTCTGAATTCATTGGGGGGAAGTTTCATGTGATTTGAGGACTACAGTGGGATGTCTTCAGCCAGATGAAATTGAGATAATTCCTGTGTTACATATTTGCTGGTGGAGGTAGGCCTTCAACCTAATACCAATAGTCTGCCCCAAGAAATTGTTCCTAACTGCAGAATATTTTGTCAAAAGCACTATCATCACATGGACTTTTCAAACCAGTAACACTAAACCAGGGGACTGCAGAAGTGGGAGAAAGAAAAGGCAGCACAGGAGCTTGCAGTAGCCAGGGGAGCGAGGCAGCAGCAGAGAGGGTAACCTTTTCTTTGTATCGGTGGTGATGAAACCTGAAATTTCTCTACCCTTTTTGCAGCACCAATGCAAGTCAGTCACTAATAATCTTGCTTTCACGGTTTGACAGGCTTGAAGCATGCTGCACTGAGTTATCAGTAATAAAACACCCTCTAAGGAGGCATGCTGATGCTCCAGCAACAGCAGGATATTTACAGAGTCGAGCCGGGTGTAGTCAAGGACATTTTGGCACCTCTAACTCAAGCATCATCTGAGGTGAGCAGGAGGCTGGGCTGGGTTCTCGCACCAGTTGCCCATGGCCTCTGTAATACACTGATTCAAATTACCTACTATGCAGATGGAAAGAGAGACGGAGCCCTACGTATCAGCTTCCACCCACAGCCTCCATAATTCGCCTTCGCGCTGCAGAGAACTGCTGCCTTTGCTCAATTTTCAAACACTAGATTCATGTTCTCCATTTTAATCAGGAAGCTGCATTTGGAAACATGCCAAGAAAGGCAAAGATCATTGTCAAGCTGAGATTTCAGCCACAGGATTCTTTAGCGAGAAAAAGAAAGGGGCAGAAAACAAAGATTAATTGAGAGAGCTGCAGATACAAGGGGAGGCAATGGAGCTGAAGTCAGCAATGGGCTGAGGAAGCAGAAGGGGCAAAACAGGATCAGGACAGGCTGAAACTTTGCAAGTGAGACTTTTACTGTAAATGAAAATGAACTGAGATCTTGTCAGTCACCTCAGATACCAAAGCAGGAATTGTCTCTTCACCCTTTGACTTCTATGACCCCTCACACTGCAGCAGAGCAGTAAAAATCTTGGAAGCTCTGTGCAAATGAGGCTGCTGGATGAAGACACTCATATTGTGGGGTCAGGGTTTCTGCACTAGTTCAAGGCCAAAGTCCAAGCAGAATTAAAACCACAAAAATCATTAGGTGTAAATTCCTCAGAAGGAAGTCAGAAAGCAGCCACCACTCAGGTTAATGCCTTTGGTCACCTCTTTTTTAATGAACGATCATATGCCCAAACACACTTGTCTAACAATATCGCTACAGCTACAAATATACCACAGGCATAATGCATGGAGGCCCAAGGCAATTTTTGAACTGGGTGAAGCAGAAAAATTCAGCCAAGCCCTACATGAACTGAGGATCAGCCCCAGTAAGGCTGTCTGTACAACTGTCTACAAGCCAATCTCCATAAGAGAGACAAGCAGAGATCCTCACAGCACAGCTAATACATATTGACCACTTAGCATACTAATTAGCTAATACCTATTTGAGTTTCTACCCAGGTTATGCCCCACCCACAGCATGTACCCTTCCTGTGTGTAAAAATGGTGACACATTTACATTGGGGGAATTCCTGGTGGGATGATGCCCCTGAGGTTCTGTGTCCCTGACACAGCTACCAGCTGTGGCAGAGCTCAACTTGTGCCCCTAATCCTCCAAACAGGAGATGGAGGATGAACTCAGTCACTGGAAAATGGATGCTGAATACATCCTTCCCACACCTCCTGCCAGCTGCTTGCAGTGGGGTTGGCATGAGATTTACAGCCAGCTGCTAACCCTAGCGGGAGGTACAATGCCACAAGAGCAGGTAGATGAAACAGGGAGAATATGTCAAGAATTTGAGAGAAAGTAAAAGAAAAAAAAAATACATAGAAAAAAGGGGTTGGGGGATAATTACAAAACAGGTATTTTTAATGGTTGCTGGCAGAAACCCCAACCCTTGTATTTAAATGGCTTTTTTAATTAAAAAACAGCAGGCTATGAATGCTAATCTTTCTGAGCAGAAAGCTCCTGATGGTTTGCCTGTTTCCAAAAAACTAAATCAATCAGCAAGAAGGCTAACCCCATCTCAGGAACATTTGTTTCAGAAGGACCTAAACTTTCAAAGTCTAGTGTGCTGCACTCCTGTATACGCAGGGCAAGATGTATACTAGCACCAAAAGTACAACATTCACAAAAATCCCCAGTAGTGGTTTGACTTAATTTTTTTTCTAGATCTGATCTGTCTTTCCTTGTTACTTCAAATTTTTTTTTTCTAGCTAAAAATATCAGTGGAGGCCTGCCAGGCTAAAATGTGCAGTTTGAGTCCCTAAGTGTTTGGGTAGGGAATATTCCAATTGCTCCACATTTTTGCCTATGTAAACTATTTAACTTGCAAATCAGAAAGCAATGTTGTATGACACACTTGGGTTTTTCTTGGAATCTCAGCAGACATGCAGTGAAAAAAACAGCACATAACCAGCAGAGAGAGAGAGAGGAGAGAGAGAGAGAGTGATGTCAACCATGTAGTACAAAAATAAATTGTTAGCAATTTTTTATGAACTGAGGTTTCCCAAATGTAAAGCAATTTAACAATTTTGTGCCATTGCAATTCACAGTATCTGTGGGTAGAGGGATTTTAAATGAAAATCCAGCCTTATTCTATTCTGTGTCAAAAATTATGTGTAATTTTGTTTCTTCCCTGCATTTTATATTTGTATAAAGTGTTAGTGAAAGAAAGCCTCATCGGGGAAGGCCACCACCAGGAAACAGCATGAGAAAATCCCGGCACTGCAGAGGAGTGGAAGGCTTTATAACCTGGCACTGACATGACCCAAATTAACTAGATTTGGAGCCTACTTTTTCAAGCCAGCAAGTTTTGGTGCCCATTTACAAGCTGGGGCTGTCCATCCTGCTGCAATGGGAGAAAATGACAGTCTCCCAAAGGCTTGGCTTGTGTGTGTGCACTGTGGTATTTGGGGCTGTGGACACAGGGACAAAGCATGTGTCCTGGGGCTGGGCACCCAGTCCAGCTCTGTCTCTCTTTGGCACAGGGTTTATGGGTCTCTCCGTGCTGCCTTTCAGTTCAGCATCAGTAACTGGACGTCCACGTGTGGCCACTGGAGGTAGAATTAACAAAGAGAGTGGAGTCAAGGAACAGCAGCATGACAGGGCTCTGCTTCTACATATACCCAGTACATGCTCTAAAACCATCTCAGTAAGATGTTAAGCTCTGCCTATGGGGGCCCTCCTCCTCCTCCCTTTTGATGCACTCTTTTCCCTTGCCTAGCCTGTCCTTCTAGCAGTCTCCTCTTCAGCCAGGGATGGATCTGCTGTTGGTCCCCCCGCAAAGCTGCTTCCCCAGTGCGTGGCTCCTGGAAGAAAAGCCAGGAGACTCTCTGCCCTGCTGAGGAACACTCGGGCTGTGTCCTGCCCACCCTCCCTCCACTGCTCTTTCCATCACCCAGTCTCAGGTCAGCTTCTGAGCCATCAGCATCGGGCAGTGAGCCGGACAGCAAGGACCAATTCACAGCCTTCTCTGAAAGCACAAGATCTCCCCCTGACACACACACAAATGCTCTCCTCTCATCTCCAAACACCTGGTCTTTTTCAGCATTATCACGCAGCAGAGCAGGTGTTGTGAAAGTCCCCTGGCCTCTGCTTTCTCTCTCTCCGTGCTGCTATGTCATTTCTTCCTCCTCTATCATTGTGTCAGCTCCTGCTGATGGAGATGACCTCCCTGCTCCTCCAGACATTGTATCTGAGCCCTCCAGCACACACATCCGTCTCCAAGCACATGGCGCCATTAAGGAAAGTACATGCAAAATTAGAAGGTGATTACACAGTTTGTACTGGAGCTGAGGAGTGTATATACCCAGAAGGTAATTTGCACTGCCTGTGCCTTTCTTAACTGCGTATGCCTTGTTCAGGCAAACCATGTGTGGGAAAAATCTATATCAGGCAGAGATTCACAACAGAAATACCAGAGTATGTAATAAGAAAAAAATAGAGTGTCATGTATATGCACACAAGTAAACCCCAGTCTGCAGGTCCAATGAAGCACAGAGATGCTTAAGAAACATTTTGTGCCAAGCTGTTACAGAGAAAGAGGAGATAAATAAGACCATCACTGATGTGCACATCTTTCCTAGCATCTTACTGCTTCAGGAGCCATGGTTTCTGTATGGTTCCTTCAAAGGCAGGAAGAGTTTACTGTCCACTGAGACAAGATCATTGAAGAAGCCCAGAGATATTGCCACCCACCTGCATGACCACTCTTGATGTGCCTGGATGCTTTGTATAGCTCACGTCATTACTTTGAGGCACCCTGTAAGACTCAGAGATGAAAGAAGACTTGTGGAGGTGTTCTTCAAATTACTGCCTGGTTGCCCTTTTCTTGAATCAGACTAAGCTTTTACTAGGATCAAGGTAGGGAACAGCCCTGAGGAATTTCTCTGCAAATTCATGTTGCAGGATGCTGATTTCTCATTATGAGAGAACACAAATCCATGTGACAAGAGTGTTTGCTTTCCATTCTCATTTTGTTTCGCGCCCAATGGCCTAAACCTCAGGTGAATTTTCAAATAAGCCAGTGTTCATAGCTGCAAAGGAGTCTTTATAGGAAACAAAAGCGTAGAGTACATTGGCATCCTATGTTTTATTGCACAGTGCATCAAGAAAGCACAGGAACATAATGACAAAAGCTGTGCCTTTCCCTCATACTGCATGCAATAAATTAAAAAGATATTGCAGACTTCCATGAATTGTGTCCCACAACTGTGCCAAGTTATTCTTTTTCCCCCTTTTTCAGATGGGGGACCCTCAGAGAGAGGTGGGATAAGAGGCCTATGTAAACTCCCAAAGTGATCTGGGAGCTAGATCAAATGAAATCTGTACTTCAGGACCTAGACCACTCTGTGCTCCAAAACCAAAAAATGGATGCTTCATGCAGTGATGACCTGAGATTATACATTTTGCATTCAAGTGTCACTTGCCATTCTTGGCACCAAGGAGCTAATTTATCATTGTCTTCTTTAATATGCCCCAAGAAAGACAAAATTAGAGATCTCCTCCTGCCTGAACTGCAGGCAGCTTCCTGTTGTTAATCTAGCCACTGAACAGGCAGTGCTATAGCTGTACCACGAAGCCTTTCCAGTTTGATTTGCTCTATCCATTGAACAACAGCATGTGGATCAAACGAGGCTGAGCAGCTTGCCATCCACCTGCTTCTCAAGTGCAACGAAGCAGAAGAAAACTACTCTGACAATTTGAAAGGGGACTACAACCAATTTAGAAGGAAATGATTGTGCACAGTCCAACCCAATGCCTCAAACAGCATCACAGAGCAAACCTCCATCACTTAGTGTTCTGGGCCTGTCACTCTTCTGATTTAAAATGAGCTTAGGTAAACTAGTTGCACAACCATGATTCACTCTGAAACACTTCCACTCAGGAGCATTACTCTGCCTCACTGCCACCTTTATACTTTCAAACATTATTTCTACTATGTTTTTTATTTCTTGAAACAGACTTGTATAGATAAAATACAGCAAATAGATCCTCTTTGATGACAAGAATCTTTGTTTCCTCTTGAGAAACAGGATGAGCTTTGCATGTGGATGTAAACACAAATTTGGTTATCATACCTAGTCATAGTTCTCCACCTGTAACAGATATGCAAGGTTGTGACCAGAGTGCTAGCTAAGTATTCAGTAAACGTCACTGGGAAGACTACTTAGCTAAGACTGATTCTTAAGCCTCTGGATTTTCAGAGGAGATAGTCCCATTTTTGTCTGGTGGAACACTGTTGACCTTAACATCATTTGCTGTCATGAAACTGCATTAACTATTCATTGACTTTCAGGCCCAAACTACAGTTCAGCATTTTCATAGATACTTCAGAAAGAAGCTTGGTTGTGGCATTTCATCCTGAGGTCCCTAATGCCTTTTACAGTGAATTTCCTTGCCATGAATCAATGCAGTCCATACCCCTCTGTGCTCCAGGAGACTGCAAGGACTGTCAGAGCAAACCTCATGGGACATCGCTAGAGATGTCCCAGGGAAGTCAGTGAAAAAACAAGCTGAGTTCTATTACTTTTGGGACAGCATAAACACTACAGTAGATGACACAACCCCACCAAAAAGAATAAAAAACCCACACACAAGGAAGCAAATGCATGAGCATACGTTTCCAAGGAAGCATCAGGGGGAGGGAAAAAGCCTGCTGTTTGTGAGTGCTTTGGGTTATGTGAATGGTCAAATAACACGACCTAGAAGAGAGCGACAGGAAGGGGTAGAAGGTTATGTGAGCCTCCCCAGTGCCAGAGTGGGCTAGTGCCCACAAGCCCAAACAGGATCCCTGTGCAAGCTGAATACATGATGTATCTGCAGAGACGTGGGGCTGGAGCCTCTGACGCTGTTGGTCTTGCCGCAAGCAGCAGCTCAGGGAAAAGCACTGCACAGCCTGCAGCTCCCTGCCCCACCACAGCTCCTGTGCACAGAGACCTGCAGGCTGCTCCCATCCTCTGCTGGGGCAATACATCCTAAGGGACCAGACAAAAATTGGGTGCAGCCCTATGCTGCCTTCCTCCACACACTAAGAATCAGTACAGGGGGTATGCGACTTAAGGAAATTAGGTACATTTCCCACCTTTTCCTTTTATGCCCAGCAGTACATCTTAATTTTATTTACTGCAGCATCATGACCTCCCCCACAGCAAAGAAGTTTGTGGCTTTCCGTACAAAACCTAAACAAGCTTTGACCCAATTGCACAACTGTTGCTTTCTTTAACAGATGTAGATACAAGCTATGTAGCTACAAGTTACATGGCTAGAAACTTCAAAAACTTCTTTAAGAAAACATCACAGATAAAGCACATTCACAGACTATCCTCCACTTCCCATATACCACAAAGTGAGTTTTCTTTGAAACCAAACTGACAAACTGCCTTTTTTCCAGGTGTTTGCCCCTGCTGCTAAAGGAAAAAGTGCCAGAAGGCTGCAGAAATAATGACTTATAGAGGTGGAGCTTTTTCCACAGAATTTAAAACCAGAAGGAACCATTAGACTACTTCATCCAGCTTGTAACAAAGGCCCTTCATCCCATTAAGATGCTGCACACATTTTAGCTTCTCAATGCTTCTCATGGCATTAGGCTAATTATTGATACGTTATGCCTCTAAGTCTTACTTTTTAGGTGGAGAATAAAGTCTAACTCCATTATAGTGCAGCCCTGCTTCCTTATAAAGTCCAGCAAGGTAGGGAATCTCAAATGTTTTAATGGGGCAATTGTTCCCAAAGTGAATCAAGTTATATTTATTCCCTTTTAGTCTGGCTTCTGGAGTTTTAAATACTAGAAGGTCATCTTTACCTGACTTGTATCCACAAATCTGGCAGCTGTAATAAAGTAATATTGCCCATTTTGCCACTGGTTCTGGCATCATTTGTGCTGGGGTAAAAGGAGACAAGAACAAGTCTACATGGCAGAGATTAAGGGCTGCTAGCTGGACATGATGAGGGGGAGGCACCCCAGCCCTAGTACTCCCAGGAGCTCTTCTAGCTGAGGACTAACCAGGTCCCATCCTGCCTAGTCTTCTAGATCAGTCATGTTCCAGATACTATGATGTGTTTTTTGCCCCATGCCTTGTTTGGCTTAAAATGACTCATTTGGTACATCTCTTTACTGGTCCTGATCCACCACGAGTGGGAAATCAGGTGATTCAGACACTGCAGGGCAAACTGTGGCACGAGGCCACCACGCTGGAGCCATTGTGAGAACACTGTGCTTCAGGGAAGTGTGGAGGCAAGCACCAGAAAAGCAACACCACCATCGTTCGGACACATCTGGCTCTCTCAGTACAACACGCTCCTGTCAATGAGGCATCTGCTCTGCAAACTCCAGTGGAAGAACAAGGAACCGTATTTTTCCTTCTCCCCACCATGGTCCCATGTGGGAAGGAAGCCAACCCTCCCCTTCCCCAACTCTGCTGCGTGCTGACAGGCCTAGCATTTTGCCTCACTGAAACCATATGTGCTCTGTGGTCTCCCAGTCGTTCCCTTTTCAGTGGAGGCATGGACTAGCAGTTCCCCTTCAGTGTCTTTCGAAAGCTCTGGCTGCAGCTGGAGAACCCGCTCTATACTTTTCTATGCTTCAAACTGGGCTTTCAATGACATAATTACAGGCCTATATTAAAATGTTATATTTAAATGATCTTATTCTTCATCAGCAAAGGATATTCCTAACCAAAACAAATTCTTCTATATCAGTTATTGTATTTAAGATAATTTAATGGGTTTCTATTCATGCTGGAAGGCAGCAAATGAATAAATTCCATAGCACTTTATTTAAATATTTTAGAACAAATCTTGAAAGATGTTTTCATTTAGCTGAAAGCAGCTTAATAGCAGTTTTTTCTCTGCCACAATAAAAAGTATGGGTTTCTTTTTATTGCGCTTGTTAAAATAAATGGCATTTTTAATAAAGACTGTCCCCATAACAACATATATGATTTGATCACATTATGAAATAAATGTCATGTGAGATTATACATTTCAAAGCAGACAGTTTATGTTCTTTTAGTTATTAAATTCAATCAGTTTTACTTCTTTTTTTTTTTCCTGAAGGCAGGTATGGTTTTGATTAAAATGTGACCCCAAAAGCAGAATAATTTAAGTGAGAGTGTATTTTCATTTTTTGAAGGTTTATCTACCTTCCCATAGGAACTTAAAAGAAAAAAAAATGTGGCTTTCAGTGGCAAAATTAAAATTTGTTTTCCTTTGACTGACATTTTTATTCCCAAGAAGAACATGTTACAACACAGTGCTGTGTGGAAAACTTAAAGCTAACTAACTAGATATTATGGTTTTAGTCCATAAAATGGGTTTGATGATACAAGTAGGCTGTAAAGCCTCCTAACACCCATCTCCCTTATACAGAAACCCAGAGCCAACCTAGAGCAGCAGTCTATGCTGTTAAACCATGCTATTTTAGAAGACTGCCTTCAACAGTGAAGCACACTGGTGGCTGCCTATAGGGAAGGGACCTGCAGGGCATTCTGATTTCCTCCAGGAACTAGCCGAACAACTATCAGATATGATGACTCTGAGACTGCATCCATGGCTCATTACAGGCTGTCATTTACTCTACAGACATTGGATTGCACCGTACGATGGTGATCCTCTCTTACCATTTCCGATTCTCCACCTCCTGCCCATCAGTCCCCTACCAGGTGTCCCTGTTTGCTGAGGGACACAGCACACCAAAGCTCCCAAGATTTGGTCACGGTCCTTCCTCAGGAAGACCACAAGTCAGAAGCTGGTCCAAATCTTAGACTGAACTTAGTCTGTGATCTGGCCTTGACTCAGTGCAATAGGCTACCTATTTCATATGACGGTCATGTCATGTCATGGTCCGTACAGTGAAATACCTGGGTGAAAAACGGTACAGATAAATAGCCTATTTTTAGTCTGTCCAGAATTCCCATTGGGAAAGGCTGGATCCCTACCCCTGTTTAGGAAAAAAAAAATCAGAGACCTTTGAAAATAAATGCTTTATTATGTCACTGAGATATCCCTCACAACACTGGAGACACAGAAGCTGGATCTCCCAGCCCCAGGATGTGACTCTCACTACCTCCTCTTCAGTACACCGAATTCCTCTTAGGAGTCTTTCTAAAAAGCCCTCCATCCATTTCAGACACTTCAACTACACAACTGTCTTGTTTCAGCAAATGAAGCCCCTGTTAAAAATCACTGACAACATGGGCGTTGGCTTAATAAAGAAATTCTTTTTAATCTAAACATCACCGTCTGTCAGGCCCTGAAAAGGAAAAACAATAAAAAATGTGCAGTGATGCACAGCCATGGAGTAACATTTGAAAGCACGTCCCAGTTCTCACCAAGCATGAACACTGAATATTAAACAAACACCTGAAGCTACATGTGCCACCACCTAAAACTATCACTTCATTTTATGTTACGTGCTGTGACTTAAGGAAAACATTGCAAGCATCGCCATCTGTGTCGCTTTTAATTATCAATAGAAAGTGCGCGCACAATATTTCACAACTCATCCAGAAAACAGAAAGCTGCCACTAGTACAGTGCAAATGTCTGAGGAGCTCTTCTTGTGCCATGGGTAAGGGACACGTGTGGTCACCAGAAAGCATGGCAGTAAGTGATAGGCTGCGTTACAGCGGCATGCACAGCCTCCAATTTGACAGTGAAAAGCTGAGGCTTCGTGCCTGAACTCTGCACCTGCCCCTGGGATCTGCTGACCGGTGAGGATGCTGATTATTAACACTCTCAATTAGGTGTTGGCTTATTCTCAGCTGTAGAAAGCAGAGCTATCACCATGCATTTAGTATGGATAAAAAGGGGAGGCTGCACACCAGGATGTGGAGCCAAAGTCTCTTTATCAGTGAACACAAATCATGGAGGAAGAGGGGTTTTATGCAATACTGTCAGGAATTATACTGATGTAGTTTCTGATCACTGACTCATGCGTTGAAATAGGATGAAACAAAATGGTGAGAAGCTGACCAGGTTGGGAAGAAAGTCAACAATAGCCTTTCCTATTATTCCTAACAGCTCTGAGCAGAAAATAAGGCTGGGGGTGAATTATTTCACCAGCAGCTGAGCTCAAACAAAGCCTGGTCTCTGCTTGCTGTACATCCCCTGTGTCCCTCCAGTAATTCCAATACCCCTGAGCTCTGTGACCCCTTCCCAAAAATAACCCTGGGCCTTCTCCATGTAATTCCCTAGTCCCTGATCTCCTGCCCCTATCTGACATGGGCTGGCTGACAAGACACAGTGCAGGCTGGCTGCCCACCCTGTCCCACAACCAAGGGGCAGCTGGGGCAAGATGGAAGGGGTTGACAAACAGGCAGAAATAGCCCTGTTACCATAGGCAACCAAGGACCACTGTGAATAAATCCAGAGTGAATAATGCTAGGTCAGGTATTTTACAGATACTTATCTGATCTCCTAATATCCTGTTAACTCTCTCAGGAAATACTCACTAAACCCTACTGCCTATGCACTGGGATTGACAGTCTCCTGCAATTAAAAATGTCTGGAAATGGCACTCCACTCCTCTGTACAAATAATCCAGACTACAAGCAAACAAAAAAAAATTGCTTCCTTGGAAGCAGATGTGGGGGGATCTGGAAAAAGGATGCTTAAGAAACCCAAGCAGTAATGAGTGCCCCAGACTCACTTCTCTAAGCGGTTCCTACACTGCTGCTTGTTCCTTGTTTTCCAAGAAAACTCTCACCTGCTTTATCCCTCATGGAGGTTTTATACCGAACTGCTCTGAACCAAAACCAAAAGGCAAAGAAAAGGTACCTTCACCTACCAGTATCTTTCATCTGCTTTTGAGGGTTGTCCACTGTGCTGGTAATGGTAGGAATAAAGGCAATTTATATCAAACTCCAGCAGGCCAGCAAATATTTCACCTTCCATCCATTTGTTGTGAGTGAATGCTGCATGTTCTCCTCAAGTTACCTCCCTAAGCAACAGTCCCATTTACTTTTTGACCTCTGTAAATTAAAACAAGTTTGGTGCTCTCTTGGTTCAGAGCTGTGACTCCATTTACTTGTGAAATCATCTATTCCAGCAATTCCCACTCTGTAGCATCAAAGTTTGTTGTTAATAGTTGCAGACCATTTATCTACATGATGAATATAACAAAGCTCGTGCAAGAATCCCGAAAGGACAGGCATGATAAGAGATGGGAGGAAGCGGCTGGCAAAGCTCCAGGTACACAATATTTTTGTGCCTGACCTCTTTAATTACTTGAACACCAAATTGACTGGTCGGTGAACATTACAGCTACTCCAGTGGCTACCAAGGACTTTAATTTTTCTGAAAAAGACACAGTTTAATTTTTATTCTACATCCGCTGCATTTCACCATAGTGCAAAGAGAAAATTAGTTTAAAACAGAAAGAGGAACTTCACAGCACAGCAAATGTATACAAAAACCTCTTCCATGTCTCACTGGCAGAGAAACAGCATACTGCTGACAAGTTATTAGGGACTGTACTGTCACCTCAAGATCTCAGGTGCAGGGAACTGAGGATGAGGAGTCCGGAATGATGTTCTGGCTGCCTTCTGAAGACCCTTAACCTAGGTGACTATCATGGAGATCATTTCTACAACCACTCTTCCTGGCATTGGTGAAAGCAGTAGCAATGGCATCTGGATAGAAGTTTATTGATTAATGTTTTAACACTACAAAGATTAGGTTTTGTTTCAAATTGTAAAAAAAAAAAATAATCTGCAACACTTCAAAAGAAAAGCAGCAAAACAAATAACCAAAATGCTTTCATTTTTCTCATTTCATTTACTGGCTACATAAAATCAAATATCTCCTCCTGAAATCAGCATCAATCTGGAGAGACCCTAACATCCAGAACTTTTCTCAAAGTAGCTGGGAATTTGCCTTTCTTCTGACAACCCATCAAGAGCCTGTCTCCATTCATCACATCTTGATAGAGTCACCTACTGAGAAGTTTTTAAATTCCTCAAAGATTTCCGCTAAACACCTGTAACTGCCCCCTGCCTTGGGATTTGAAACTGGAGGATAAAAAATGATAGTTTTCCAGCTGCAACATGTCTCAAGTCATGAAGCCAAGACAGAATCCTTTGCTAGTTTTTGTGTTATATCCCCTCTATCAAAATTAGTTATATCTGTTTCTCCAGAAATTCATATTCAGGAAGCAAAAGTTCACAAATCACACTGGGATATTATCTTGCACTTAGGAATTGAAAAGACCCTGCAAGTGTGAATTGAATCTCACAAAGTGCAAAAAGTTGTCATTATCTTGCACGTTCACTGAAGAAAGAAGTTCAAATGATTGAATTAAAGTTACTCTGTTAAATGACAAGAATATCAGAGGAGTTTATAAAACAGAGCTCCCTCCTGAAATCAGTGAAAACTACCTGGTTTAACATTACTGATTTGTGCTAGCAACTTAGTTTTGATTGATGCTTCTTATTTTTTGACTACAAAGTAGAGAGTTACTGACCTTCCAGGCTGAACTGGAAAAATAATTCTTTATTGAAGTCCTGTCAAACCAGAAAGTATCAAAACCTGAGCCTGAAATATCATCCTTCAACCTGAGATATGCAAGAAATCTCTACTGCTGATGAGAGATCCACAAGATGGATTAGGCAAAATTTTGCCTTTGGTTTGATGTTCAAATTAGATTACTAGTTCAGAGAGTCCTTTTACTGTTTAATAAATTCAGATGAAAAGGAAAGATACAAATTCTCACAGTTCTCTTGCTACTTAATACATTCAGATGAAAAGGGAAGATAGACCATAATCAACACATGCATTAATTTATTCAGGTCTTTCCCTAGCTTCATGTTTTAAAATGTCTTTTTAGATAAAAGTCCA
This sequence comes from Phalacrocorax carbo, assembly GCF_963921805.1. NCBI lineage: Eukaryota > Metazoa > Chordata > Aves > Suliformes > Phalacrocoracidae > Phalacrocorax > Phalacrocorax carbo. Next base: position 48,099,018 of record NC_087518.1, on the reverse strand, counting down.
ATAATACTCAGCATTTTTCATCTTCAAAGCAGTTTGAAAATATTAACCAGTGAATCGGCATAGCATACCCATCAGGTCCATAAAGATAAGTATCCCTGTTTTAAAGAGCAATTCCAGGCAGAAAGGTTATGGGATTTCCTCACTAACCAGAAGTTAACGCCAAGGAGAGGTGCTAATTAGCAAATTCATAACTTGCAGTGCAGCACTTAGATTACATCCTGTGCTCTAAGTCATTCAGTGTATGTCATGTGTGTGTTAAATCTTGATAATGCCACACTACTTGAAGTTTAAAAGATGTAAAAAATGGCCATCTTTAGAAAAAAGTGCATTGGCGGGGAGGGGGGTGGGTGTGTTTCAGTGATACGTCATCTTGTTTGGGAGCACTGCTGTGAGGTAGTGAAACTTTCATGAAGTGGAAGCTATCTGTAGCTAATACACTAAATCGAAATGTATGGACTGGTCTGCCATTAGCCCATCCGGGCCTCTCTGAGTTGCAGGCAGCCTCGTCTGCTGCTGCACAGGGCGGGTCTGGTTCTCATGGAGATGAGGTCCAGGAAGGGGATCCCACATTGCCCTGAAAATAGGGCTCCAGCAGCAAACCCAGATGAAACGCTTGATCTACTCTTGCACTGCACCAAGCTTCAGCCCACTTCTCCCTTCAAACCATCCCAAACCAGGCAGCGGAGGTGAAAAGGGGAGTCAAACACGAGCAGGAGGGTGAGCACGGAGAGAACAGAGCTGATAAGCAGATTCAGATTTTCTGATTAGCGCCAAGGGTTACGTGAACAGATGCCTATCTCTTATAGAGGGCATAAACACATTGCAGAGAGGAGTTTCTGCAGTTTATTTACAAAGGAAGAACACTTTCTAGCTCTCCTACTGACAGTTTGTTCCTGTCACCGTGGTTCAATCTACACTACACTGCTGGAAAAACTTTCACTATAAGCAGCTTCAGCACTTTTCCTTTTAAGTTCATTATTTCCTTCCTGTTCATTATTTCCCTTCTGTTCTATAAAGGCACTTTCATGCATGATCCGTGCACATCATTGGCAACGAAACAGAGACGGGGTGCACTAAAATGGATTCACCTTGACTGCTAAGGACAGGGAGTGTGAGATCAGGGATATTTCCCATAGAAAGGCAAGATAACAAAGACATGCAAGAAACGGCCAATCTGAAAATTGTAATGACACAGTGGTTTATGGGAGGACATATGGCGCCTATAGAGATGTCTTTTTTTTATGTCTTTCCTTTCCTTTCCTCTCCTCTTCTCTTCTAAATCAGCATGGACTTTAAAAATGGACAACACAGGAAATTGCAGACCTCTATGTGAAAAAAAGCCAAACTGAAAATATTTTCAGAATGTCAGTCAGTCATGTGCAGCACTGGATCTTTCTGTAATATCAGCATACTGAAGGCTCTGGGAATTCATGCAGCACCTGCTTATTTTTAGATATAGGGTGTTGTGCGTTTTTGGGGGAGTGCCTCCTGGCAGAAACAGATATGTAATGGCACTTTATCCAGTCATTTGTAACACGGCATGGTTATGCAAGGTTATGCACTGCTGTGCTGGCACCGTGATGGGCTCTAGGCCAAGAGGTGAAATGCCACAGAGATGTTCTAGCCCAAGGCCTCTAAGACAAACATGAGAGTGAGAAAGAAGAGTTTGCAAGAATTCAGCATACAATAGTATGCTGGTTTGGTTCGCCCTTCCCTACAGCATCAAATATTAGGGTCATGCCTTCACTTTCAAAGCCTTTCAAAACTCTCAGGAGACCTCCAAAAATGTTGCCAGTGGTTTGGTTGCCAGAGTGCTGAAACTGCTGTTGATGGCTTTCATCACGGGACAACCCCGTCTCATGGCTTCCTGGCAGAGGAGCTTCCTTCTTCTGCCTGCTGCACCATACCTCATACACAGATTGCAAAACCTTTGCAGCAACAGCAGATCTTTCATTCAGTATTTTCTCAGTGCCTAGAACACCAGGATCCTGGATAAAGGAGAGGGCTCTCTTCTGGCTGTAGCTACACTTGATGAGTAGCTATCACAGCTAGCCACCGCACAGCCAAGCGTTTACACCTCCTGTTGCTGATTTGCCCCCCATCCCTCTGGTGTTCATTCAAAACCAGACACCAAATCCAAGCAATGTGATTTTGAAAGTGTTCAGCTCTGAATCAAAGGCTGAATGTCACTTCTCAGCACTATCTATAATTATAACTGTTCGTCACTACGTCTCTGAGAGCAAAATGCTAGTCTGTTGTAAAGAAAACAGGCCCACCCCCAAACATTTAAATGCGTTCTAAATACAGTGCCTAGCTAACAACACACTTTATCGAAGGTTTAGGCTATCAAAAGAAGCCTGTGTGCTCCATGAGAAAAGTAATATCCATTTTAGCTTTCAAACATTTTGGCTTTTTTATTAAAAATATGTACAACAAAAGCCTTATGCTGTTGTCATATACAAAGGAGATAACAAATGGCATATACAAAGCAGATAACAAATGCTAAGAAGTGGAAATCTGTCAGCTACTAATATCAAAAGGCTACACAGGGAATGAAAGGCAAAAAAGTTTTTCCCTGCATGCTGTTTATAGTTTGAGCAAAGCAGAACAAACCCATTGTAGCTGTGGTCCCTCCATCCACCGACTATTTGTCACATTGACCACCATCCCAGTTATTGCTGAATTCAAAAGGCCTTGTGTAAAGGGACAATGCTGAGATAAAGGCATATTAAAAAACAATCTGGTCATGTGAGAAATATACCTTAAACTATTGAACAAGAGAGAGCATTAAACCCCCCACAGTTTAGTATTGTTACTGAGCCTTATGTTTTCCAAGCAGTATGCAAGGGGACAGCCACTCCTATAGTACCATGCAAGACAGAAGTAGTATCTCAGCTCTACGCCTGGGAAAAATTACACAAGAGCCAGCACAGTGTCAATGAAAGACTCATCTCCAGTCCCACAGCTGATAACATAGAATCATAGAATCATTAAGGTTGGAAAAGACCTCTAGGATCATCAAGTCCAACCATCAACCCAACACCACCGTGCCTCCGAAACCATGTCCTGAAGTGCCACGTCTACATGTCTTTTAAATACCTCCAGGGATAGCAACTCTACCACCTCTCTGGGCAGCCTGTTCCAATGCCTGATCACTCTTCCAGTAAAGAAATTTTTCCTAATAGCCAATCTAAACCTCCCCTGATACAGCTTGAAGCCATTTCCTCTCGTTCTATTGCTAGTGACCTGGGAGAAGAGACCAACATCCACCTCACTACAGCCTCCTTTCAGGTAGGTTGTAGCCTACATGGGAGCCCCTAGGCCCCACGCCAGGCAAATCTGCAACAGGTGAAAAAATATAATATGCTGAGACATGACTGGCAGCAGGGCAAAGCTGGAAGCCACAGAGCAGCAAAAGCTGCACCTCCTTTCCTCCTCTCCTCCCTCCCTGGTTCTGGATCTGGCCAAAGCCGAGAGCTGCTGACCTGCAGCAAGACAAAGCTGGGCAGCCTGACAGCACCTTGCCTCTGTGGGAGGCATTTCCCAACTTCCGTGAGTTTCTTTTGGAATTTGTAAGCTCTAATTTGAGAAAGGAGCACAGGGGCTAGTGCAGCAACTTTGAACAGTTCACTGATTTCTGTGCTAGAAAATCCCACACACCCATTGTCAGATGACATTAGACTGTTCTGCTTCTGACTCCAGTCATATGCTCTTGTACATACAAAGGCAGAAATGGCTGTCTCTTGCGATTCTAGACCAGGAGAGAAACAGAAATCTCCACAAATTGTGGTAACTGAAGGTTCCAGGGGATTTCATTAATCTTAAAATGTAATAGTGGAAAGCTTTGGGCAGAATGAATGCTTGTTGGAGGGGGATCTAACTCTGGGGCTAGTGCTTTAATTTCTAATAATAAAAATAATAATACTTAAAAAAAAATAAAACCAAACCCAGATATTTGCTTTAACCTAACATTTCAGGTAGCATACAAATGTAATGTATTATTACCTCTCCAAACCCAGGTTTAAACCAACATGTGGTTTAAGTCCCTAGTTTTCTAAATGCAATAGTCTTCTTGTAGCACCTATGTACATATTACTTGCAACTTACAGCAAAGCACAAGCATGTAAGAAGTGGAAAACCACAGCATCTGTAGGTCAGGCTGAGATCACCATGATGCTGCCCTGGCTTGTGCAGGCAAGAGTGGGAGGGCTATATCCAAAAAGAGATGATGTTGCTCAAAAAGAGCAGTAGGCGGGCTGTGGAGATCAGAGGGTGAGGTTATGAAGCAAGACAATGATTTTTTCTAGCCTTAAAACTGTATGAACATTCCTAATAATTAATAAATAAATCATAAATAATTAATAAAATAAATCAATAAGAGACTGCTGGATTTTTTTTTTTTAATTTTAAGCTACTACAAACAAAGTAGCAGTGAGGCTATTTCATTTACCATCTTACAAACATTTTAAGTTTTAGACCCTCTCCTCTTAAGGCATCGGTACTGAGAAAGAAAACTTTTCCCTTCTTCCAGCTCAGTGAGTAACATGCATTAACACCCTCTTGAAAACAGTGGCAGAGTCTTTGTCTGAGGCGAGAAGAGCCACTGGAAAAGACATGAGGAGCTGGTTGTGTCTGTGCTGGGTGAGAGAGGCCAGGCTTGGGGAGGGCAATTCCCTCCTGCCACTGGCACAATAGCAGAAGAGGTTGCGTTGTTGACAAGGAGAGAGGCTCCGCTTTAATTTTCTGATCCAGTAACTGCTCTTCTGTGGACAGATACTTGCTCTGCTGCATGTGGATACTCAGTGGGTTTTCCTGCCAGCCCTTTGGGCCTTTTCTGTACTGACTCTCCTTGTCACACTTTTCTTGCCTCCACCTCCTTCACAAGGCAGCGTTATCCACAGAGTTTCCATCATTGTCCATTAACTAGCCCCAGCATCTGCAGACCTCAAACAAAGGATTAATAGCCATAAATCCACCTGCCTTTCTTCCCTCACCAGCCCTGAGCTGCCTTTGTAAAATTACGCCTCGTGTCTGCAGGCACCCTTTCTTCATTCATTAATCTCACAGCTATAACAAGTTGCTCCATTTGCAGCACCACTAACAAAGACTGTTTTTCAGCAGTTCAGATCTTACACCCTCCACCTGCCTCCCAACACAGTTCTTTTTGCAAGCCCTTTACAAGTGTCCAGGTTTATCCTTTATCCACTCAGTACAATGTCCTCCTGATAGCTTCTCCTCACCCAACATCCCCAGCTTTTCTCCTTTTCTCACCACCCCGTTCCAAGTCAACAGCCTGTATCCCTGTCCTGTATCTCTTAAGACCACCCTGCAGTATGCCAACATCCCATTCACATTCACTAGTTCTGTCCCATAAACCCCTCAGTTCTCTCCTTCATGGCTTACTTTTAATCAACCTCAAGTTTGACAGCCAGCTACCTAGGCAGTTACTATGGACAACTTATAATTTATTTTGGACAGAAAGTGACAGGTCTGATGGAGAGAAGCAGAAGTTGGAACCATAAAGACAGCAATCTAATTTACATAAAGATACAGAATGAAGAAAATGAGAGACACCTCTGGAGTCCTTTAATAATATTCCAGCAAGGGAACATGACAGATCCTTCATGAAATAAGACAAAGAAACAAAGGGAGAAGAGAAGAAAACCAGAAGAGACCAAGTACAGAAGACATTTCAGTGACACAGGAAGGAGAGAAGTCACATCAAAGATGATCTAGGACACAATCAGGTGGAAGGACCTCCAAATGAAGGCAGCTCATGTAATGAGTTTAGAGTCAAAACACAAAAGGCAGATGGGACAGTACTCCAGGCAGCAAGTGAGGACAAACATTTTTAAGATGAATGAAACATTCTGAAAGAGGAAAGTACCAACGTAGGCTGTGTGTATAATAGATCAGATTTTTTCCAACAGACAGGAAACTACATCAGGAGGAAGGAGGATTAAGATCCATTGCTCTGAAAGCAACCAAGGCAATGAGTTTAAGAAACCTTTGCTACACGACATCTTCATTTCCAAGTCCCTAATGCAAGGAATGCAAGTTCTTCTCTGAAAGGATTTTGTGAGCTATGAGCACAGAATAAGCATTAGTTTTAGATTATTTTACTGGAAGGTCACAGTAAGATTTCTTTCCCCCCCATCTCCTCTCTTTTGGAAAGATGCATACAACATTTTTTTGCCTCAGTTCACAGCCAAGCTGGATTTGGAGCTTGAAATCACTCTGTGTTTCTCATTGAAAACATGTGATGAGGCCACAAAGGATCAGAGTTCATCAGGCTTCCATAAAAAATATTTCCTACCTTTTGCTCGGTTCTGCTCCTATGTAAAGGTCTCATGTTTTCACACCTCAAGAGCCTTTAAAAGACAAATTACTTTTGACAACCTATACTTCTTTTTTGGTAGGGAAAAGATTGATGTATGCTGTTTCACATCACTATCACTGATGATTTGTAGGCCTATAAAGGCAGCAAATGAAATGACGTTTGTTGTTTTTTCCCCTTAACTGATATTAAACTTTTCTCCCTTAGACCTTTTGGACTGGCTTGCATATGACAGCATTTCATTTGTATTCCAGCCAAACATCATGCTATCTAGTGACATATCAGGTAGAACACAGTTAGACGAACTCAGAAAATAAAGAACAATAGAGGCATTTTGGATTTTTAACCAGCATGCAACATGTCCACTGGCAATGACTTCAAGGTTGAAAAGATGTCACTTTTTTAACAGAGCACTTGTACGTGTCATGGCTGCTGCGAAAACAACTACCAATGCAGCCAGGCATCAGAAAGCTCTTGGCAGAACCGTTTATTGACAGAGGAGACTTGACTGATCCAAACTGGCTATTTCACTGGCTTCCACGTTTCTGCTGGGAAAGTTCAAAGCATTCAGATGAATTTCTTTGTATTTGGGTAGAGAGGAGCCAGTTTGCTCAACTTGTTAAACCACTGGAAGGGGAAGTATGCAACGAATTTGCTCCCATGCAGGCAACATGACTTTTGTGGGCAGAAAGGAGGAAGGGGTAATAAAGGTGGAGAAAACTCAAACTAGAATCATGGGCCATTGTATTCAGGGTCCAAATATTTAGCATTTACAGAGCAATAAATAACCTGTGAATAGGACACTTTAGAAATTAAGAACGGTTGTCTACAAAATTACAGTTACAGACTTGTAAATCAGTACTCACAGCTGGTAAAATGAAATACAGAAGCTTATGGCCTTGGGAACAATAATACATTGAACATTTTTTAAAACCACTTATTTGCCACCTCTTCCCCCCCCAACAATGGTAAATTCTACATCAAATATTTGTCATCCTTAGTCACTGTGTTAAGTTCATTTAGTGACACGGCAGCCACACAGCTCCAGCAACTAAAGCTTACAGTGTCCTTTGTTACCACGAGCATCCCAGTACCCACAGTTACATTGCAGGAAGGTTCATTTCACCTCCCAGGGCCCTCAGGGGGAACTTGAACACGTGCTCACAGTGTTCACACATGGGCCGCCCCCTCCCAAGCCATTTGCTGCAGTCAAACCTGCCTCACTTTTGTTTCATTGATGGCCACCTCCCTCCCGCCCCCGCCCCGAGAGAGTGACATTTTAATTGTGTGTGTCCTTTTTTGGTCTATTAGCTCCCAGTCTCAGCCAAACAGCTGGGTAACTTCGGCTGGAATCCAGAATTAACATAAGCTGTTTTTAACCTCTTGATACAAAGGCATTTTACATGGTTCCCCCGTATGACCTCCATGCACAAGAGCCTGCTATTAAAATAAGCCACCATATGCAAAGCACTGATGCCCTGAGACAGCTGTTCAGAGGCACTTGGCCATGGCCTGGTCCTGTGTGGCATTTGGCAATATCATGGACCAGCAAATTATTCTCACCGCTCCTGAGCCAAACACATCCTAGCGCAGTGCTGAAAACAGCAACGCTCTGGAGGATTCCCCCAGTGCATTTTAACAGTGTTCAAGTTTTAGTTCTTACCAGTGTAGCATCCAAGCCCTCTTCTAAAGTAAGACCATCATGTTTCCTATCTAAAGCGGTATTGCGCTGCACCCTGCCCACAGCTGCAGTACAGCAATGGGACCAAGCTGCCTGACGCAGGCAGGGCTGCTGCAGGGCAGAGGAGGGTTTGAAGAAGAGGTGTGAATCTCACCATTTAAGAGCTTGGTTGTGAATGACAAGTAGAAGCTGCCAATGTTCAGTTGCTCCTCTCTGCCCCACAGCAGCAATCTCTATTCCCAAGTGCTCAAGCACAGTTGTGGCCGAGCTGCGTTTAGCTTGGAATTTGCTGATGAAAGAACTTTGAGACCAAAAGTTTGTCTACTTTTCCCAACCTTCCAGCTCTCAAATGAAAGTATTATCATTTTCTACAAAGCCTACTTCCCTTGAAAAATCAGGACATTTCTACCGAATAGGTTAAATAAGGACTTGGATACAGATTCATACATGTTGACTTACATCACTTCTCAAGTAAACATATGTAGTGTAGCGTGCATCGGCTGTCTGAAGGATACAGGTGCTGTGCCACATGCAGAGAAGGTATTAGTAAGTACTTGGCAATGCAGGGTAGGCTCTTCCTCTTTAATTGCAGGGGCACGCAAAGCATGAGCAGTTACTTGCTCACATGAACAACTTTGTCAGCAAGAGGTTATTCAGAGAGGAACAATCTGGCCTGCACCCCAGTCTCAGAGGCCGCATTCCCCGTTTTAGCCATCACGACACAAAATCTGGAAGAAATACGCACATTTGAGTCTGCATGCTTGACAGGCCGCCAAATATTTGTGTTGATTCAGTAATTCAAGAGATACACTGATAATCACATCACCAAATATCAGTTGGCCTTCATTTTTTCTCATCCAGAGAGGACAGAATGAGAAATCATTAGTTTACTTTTGGCTTCAGTACAAAATAGTGCATTCTCCGAGGCAGCGACCATCCATTCCATCAATGTTAGCAGAGCACTTACAGCAGCGAGGTCTGGGTCCAGGACTGGGGTTGCTAAGCAATATGGAAATACAAATAATAAATTAATAACAGCCACCTGCAAAAGATTACATGCTGAATTGTACCTTACCACGAAAGCTTATGTTTCAAACTTCAACTCATTTGGATTCAAATTTGCTGAAATTAAATTTAAAAAGAAGGAATGATTATTGTACAAAATGTTTTGAGAGAGGTAAACACTTCCTTTTCTATTACTGTGATTCACTTTAGGGTTTGTTTTTCCTGTAAGGCATTTAAAGCATGCAGCTCTGTGGAATACAATGGGTGGTTTACTTATTACAGCACAGACTTGAAACTGCTTAAATACATTTTTCTGTCAACGTGTATTTTTGATTCCCATATTTAAAAGGTGACTGTTATTCTGTGTACAAATATGTTGTTAGCATGATTGATGTCAGAACAGTGTTTGCACTCCACATTGGGGAAGATTAAAAGCTGCTCCTAAGAAATCCTCTTTACAATGCACAGCAATGTAAACATACCATACTAGGAAATCTCACAGAAGAAACTTCCTCTCAAGGCCACCTCAGATTCTCTGTATCTGCTCCGAGTTTGAGCAATACGGTTGCTGCCATGCATCCCTTAAGAAGGAAGATTCCTTCTCTGTAGGCCTGGTTTGTAACCCATTGGAAAGGTTCCCGTTGACTTAAATAGGCATACAGTGCCGCTCTGCACCACATCCCACAGCGAGGACCAGTCAGGGCTGTGGCTGAATTGCACAGAAAATGCAGAGATTAGGGAATGCAACAAGATTGTCAGACCTGGGGCTTTAGCATTAGGTTATGACTTTAGAATTTGATCTTGACAGTTAAAAAGAAAATACATGCTTTTATTTAGATTTGTGTTGCCCTAGGACCTGTGAAGAAGCACCGGTCTGTGATTCTGTGTAATAGGAAACTCCCACAAACAAAACTATTTGGGGATCATTCTGGTTTCAAATGAAATGGTGGGAAATGGGAAAAAAAAAAATCCCCTTTTTCCAGTGGCATCCCAATAACACAATTCACTCTGACCCTTGGCAGCCATCTCACCCACTGCAGCATTCAGACTACTGTTCTTATCGTGCATCGGGAGCCACAGTAACCCTCCACACGTGCACTTCCACAGCAAAACCTTAAAGTAGTTTGACATTTATTGGCTGGCAGAGAAAAGGTTTAAGCTTGCACTTACTGTAGACCAAATGCTTTCATACAGAAACAGTTACACAAAGCTACAATTTGCTAAGCTGCAGCAATTTAATTGCAAATTTGAACCTCTGTCATGAAAAGATTATCCTATCTAGGGATAAACGCTATTCTCAACCTTTGTACACCACTGGGGTAATGTTACCCTGTACCCAAAACAAAAAAAAGGGTATTTTGCACAATTTTTAAAAAAAGTTTTGTTTGTTGCAGTTAAGAAGCTTACAGTTGGAGTGCTTTCTCCCTGGCTCCGAGCAGAAGGGTTGCTTCAAAAGATGGACAGGTAAAACTGTGTGCAAATCCCAGAGAGGCAACTTCTGTGGAAACATGTATGTTTTGGACTCTGGAGAAATGAAGCAAGTCAAGGTTGTGTTGAGGCAGCAGCAGAAATTATGCTAAACCAAACTACAAGGGAGGTGCCATGTTACACAGCCAAATGCGAAGATTAGTATTTGTTTTTTCATTAATGCACTCCCTGTAACTTGGTTACTTAGGAGATTCCACCCTGCATTATTACTTAAGCTCACAATCACTCTATGCTTCGAGATTTATCTGCACAATAACCACAACAATGACAAACAGAATTGGGGGCATCAGGGAGGAACACGGATATTTGGCTTTTTTTTTCAGAGATATTACACATACAGTTCAAGAGTTGGAAAGTTTAAAATGAATCTTGCTGGAAGTCCTTAAGATAAGTGCTACCGAAACAGCAAATACAGATGAGTGTGTCATTATGTACTGCCAACTCACCTGAGCTATTCATCTTTAATAAATACATAAATAAAAACAATGGTGAAGCTCAGCTTGGTATTGTAACAGTAGCCAGGATAAGTACACATATGGTACCCCAAGAAAGTGCATCCATCAAAATATCAGTGGCTAAAATAGCCAGGCTTCACTTTTTGAAGCTACCCAAGTGCTTTGAAAACTCTGTCCCCATCAAATTTATCTTCCAGGTGGCTTTCCAGATCCCAGCCTTGTCTGCACTGACATATACCACATTTTCAAAAAGCCTTTGGATAGTCTCCTGATAAAAAGCATACAGTGTTATTTGACTTTTAGAGCAGAAGGCTTGGGATTATGTTATCAATGCTCATTTCTGACTTCAGGTGTGATGCTGAACAAGTCAGCAGCTCCCTATTTCTGGGCATTATCAATCATTTTTCTGTTAGGAAACCTACCTGCCCCACTGGGACAATCTGAGACTTCGTTAAATGTTTACAAACAGTTTTAGAATAGGTACAAATCTACATAAAAGCAAAAATAGTTTTCATATAACCACTGGTTAAGCATAGACCTTAGAGACACCTACTAATGCCACCATACTGGAAGGTAACATCAGTATGATGCAGCAGTGGAGAAATATCAGAAGGGAAGAAAAGATCCCTCAAGATGATTTTCAGAAGAGGAATAATGGAGGTGAGATTAAGTTTGACAGCCTAAATACAAGTTCCTACAGACTGATAGGAAGTCTGGTGTATGTTAGGAACTCAAAGGAAAGATAACAACCTCAGCAGAGCCATTGATTACTGCTGAATTATGAGCCCTCAGCATGACAAAGCCATGAAAAGTGCAGAAGATATTTCTAGAGAAAGGCATTTCTAGAAAGATAACGTCACTCTATAATGCACTGTTACCACCCCAGATAAAACTCAGAACAAAGCATCACTGATCAAGAAAGATCAGACAAGTACAGAAGCAGCTGACTAGGATAAGAGCAGATGAATTGGTGTGTGTATCTCCCAAGCAAAATTTAAAAGACAGTTTAGTCCAGCAAAGGTAGAGCGGATATGATCTCTCATAAACTCTTCAAAGACAGAAAAAATCCTGCTAAAACTTGGCGGCAATGTTTGCTTAAGAATAAATAAACATGCACTTCTTATGGGTAAACTAAAACTGGAAGCTGGGGGGGGGGGGCGGGTGGGGGGGGAATCAAGTCCTGAAGATCAATGTTCTAGGGTTATCTACCATTATGTGTAGAAAGAGCAAAATAGGAACTGATGCACCTGCATAACATCAGTCCTTTGACAGTACAGGCCCAGTAACTTCAATCCTGTGAGACAAAGTCCAACAACATTACTACAGAACAGTGGAAGAGACATTTTTGGAGAAGAGTGCAATCCTTCCCAAAAGGAACAAGTTGATCTTATATTTTATAAATGTTTCCTTTCCATAACAGACTGTAGTGTTTACTTTAATTCACCCTAAATGTCATAATTTTATTCCTCCATTAGCCTAAGTCTTCCAAATGAAACTGTATTTTCTGACACATTGATACACTTGTCTTTGATTTGACCTGCAGCAATGCAATTCAGGCTACAACCTGAATTGTTACTTTACTGTTCATTTCCCTTTTTCAAGGGAAAAAAATGCATATATATTATGATGTATGAATTTCTGATTTGACAAGGTACTTGTGCTCTATTTAATACATCCTTCTCTGGTTTTCAGTGTAATAACACACCCAGTATCCATAATGCTTAAGACAGCACTCACATTTTCTACCATCATCCTTAACACAGAAAATTCATTTGTATCCTACAGGCAAAATAACTCCAGATGAATTTAAGGACACAAGAAAGAGATTGGCACGTAGCTTACAGCATTGGGAGACAACTAGGGATTAGCAACAGCAGGACTTTCTGTCCTTAGCTCAGACTCCAGTAACCAGTGCCAAGGGATTCATGGTTCTGCAAGGATGTAGGTCATGCCAGAGGGGACACACAAAGTCCTGCAGGAGCCTGGAGGCAATTAAAAGCGGTGATGCAGCTGAACATCACCACAGGCAGTGAAAAGGGACTTCCCCTGAGACTGGAAATCGCAGGCAAGAACCATCTATTCATCTTTCATGTCTGAGAAGAAGGGATGACTTGGTTATAAAGCCTTTAAAATGCAATGAGTCACTTCTCAAAAGAGGTCACTGGTTACTGAAATTTTGCTGTAGTGTTTAATAAAGAGAAAACCCTTCAATAACAAATACAAATTCCTTTAATCATACTGTATCTGATTCTTCCAGTAATTACATTTGGGGTACCTGACTGGAGAAATAGGTAATTCTCATATTCAGTGTAGAGACAATATCGGCCAACAAGGCACCCTACTGCTAAAAAAGCTCCACTGAAGTTTGTTTCCCAGACCAGAAAAGAATTTAATTGCTACCCAACAACAAAAGATCCCCAGCTTTTACAGAAATGCCTGTATACCTTGTTCAAGGAGAAGGAAGTGCCATGGGGGTTCACTGAGTCTAGAGGAACTTCTCACAAAGGACCAGCTTGGGAGAAACCCACCCATCATTGCACCTACCAAATTCTGCAGCCTGACTGGTGCAGGCGATCCCCCAGTTGCAGACTCCCTCACTGTTAATGCCACACAAGTGCAATAACTTGACCGCCATCAACTTTTATATTAAACTCATAAGGTGAGCCTTAAATGTTACAAGCTGACAGTGCAGTGGTAGCTAATACACCATGGAAGCACTGAAGATCCAAATCAAACCTGGTGCAGAAAGATACCCAAATGTGTCAGTTGTAACAAGCTCACACTATCACCTGTGGAGCATAGAAGGCTGACAGAGCACAGTGGCCCTCCTTTTGACTAGCAATGTTGACCTCCCCTAGCAAAATAGCTGAGCTGCCATAGGTAGTGGATCTAGTGGCACCTGTGGATCTCATCACAGGCCAGATTATGATGAGACAGCAAATCCCCTACCCACAGAGGATGAAAACCTGGCACTTCTTGCACCACGAAGTTGAAATATCTCAGGTACAGGTTTGACCTGACATCCAGAACAGGTGATCAGGTCAGTCAGATAAGCAGGGAAACCATGAGAGCAACTTCTGTGCCACCCACAACCCTGTAAAACATCACCAAGGCCTTGCCCAGAGTGTTTAATAATACTGCAGCACCGGGGTGGGATCATAAGAGAATCAACTGGTTTCTGCCCTCGGTATTACAACATGCACTTGAACTGCTCTGATCTTACCCCTCCCATCATTAAGCTTCTAGTTAGTTAAAACCTACACACCCCTCACAAATCACGTGGGAAAGGGCCACCTTCGGTCACCCGTCAGAGAGGGATGAAGCCCAGATTAGGTAGAATATTACAAGTATTTTTCCTCTTGAGCTCATCAGATGAGGGTCCTCATTTTCACTGGATCAGCTCAACAACGCTGTCCTGTCAATTCTTTCTAAATGAAACCTGGACAAACCCACATGTGAGCTTTAAATTGGCAGAGATATTAATTTCAAATCAATAGGAAATACAAAAAATATCAATAGGCATTTAAGAGTGAAACATTAATTACTTTTCAAAAGGTTCAGTACACAAATTTCCTGATGCCTTTACAAATAGAAGCCAATAACATGATTTCATAACATTTATAAATGACTAAGTTAATTAACAGGGAATCTTCAGAGAGATGATGAAGGAAATTTAGAAGAACCTTGTCTGACACTATTTGAAATTCTCAAAGGAAGGAAGGGACTTCTTAAAAAAAGATTAATTACAATTTTTTTTCTTTACCTTGATATAATTTCTGTTTACATATTTAAGTCGGTTTTGACCTTCAAAATACTGGCAAAGAACAATTTTCATTAAACCGTCTCAGTGGAAGAAGTTGGATCTTCCTCATCTTGTCTCTGAGGTTAACTGAGAATATTAATTATTTAGCAGGTTAAACAAAATATGTGTAAGTCCTATCCATAGCAACCTTTCATTTGTCAAATTAGACACAGCAAAGGTTGATGTATAGTAAGCTCTTCTCCTATCAGGTCTGATTCCTTCATGGGGTTTGGCTGGAGGCTCCAGAATGAAGTCAGTCCACAAAAGATGCTGTCTCTCTCTAAGGATACCCTCCCTTCATTGTGAGCGTATATAACAGCATAACGATAGCAGCTCTTCACCTTTCTTTGGCAATTCATGAGTATCGTCAACCAAGAAAACTCCGTAACTATCCTGAATATGGTACAAAATTTAACAGTGGTAAAATGACCATGGCTTTCCTTTCTTCTAAGTTTTATTATTTCAGTGTCCCCCTTTCTGTGAAACTCTGCTCACCTGTTGCTCTTTGCAGCCCGGTTTGACACCATCACCCACCTGCCTGGCTGAGCTATGAATACGTGAATAAATAGTTTGGCAAACAGGAAGAACATGCTCTGTCTCATGGTTGGCACATGTATAGTACCAAGTCAAAGAGGAAAGTACATTAGAGATAAATACTAATTTTAAGAGCAGTATTTTCATGACAGAGCTATATTTAATAATACAGTAAAAAGGGAATTACACCGGAACATCGATTGATTAAGAATCAATTAAATATCAGTTTTTTCTACAGAGGCAAATTAAGTTTGCCCCATAAAATGAAATTACAACTGTTTTATATGACATTCTAACACAAAGTGACATGCGTCCTAAAACATGAGATTGTATCACATGAACTAATAAGGTACTTAAGAGCGTATCAAGAACTACTCTATGGAAAGTATTTCCATAAAACTAAAATGAATTCGGGTAGATGTAAAGGAAAAATATTACAAAAACAAGTTGCAACCTAGAAAACATTGGCAGTGGAAGACTGAAGACACCCAGTCTGTTGAGATGTTCATGAGGTGGAGAAATACTAAGGCAAGAGAATATTAAGAAAGAGAAATCAAGAACAAGGAATTAAAAGTTAATCCAGAAAAATTCACAGAGAAATAAGGCACAAGTTGACCAGCGAGGATAGTTGTTACCCACTGGAAGGAACTACTAAAGGAAAAGATGGATTTAACACTTTGATGCTTTTTCAAGACTGATTGTTCTTCTAAGCAGCATGCTGTGGTCCAACCAAGGTTTCTCGTCAAAGGAGCAATTGAGCAAAGCTTTCTGACGTGTTCTGCAGCAGACCACAACATCTCATCAAATGACCCACCAGCAGACGCACCACAGCCTGCAGTCTTTCCACCCACCTTTAGGCATGTAACTCAGCAGCTAAGAACATCCTTCTTAAGAACTGTACTTAGATCACAGAATTCTGAAACAGCTCTTTCTTTCTGAGATCAACAGGTGGCTGTTTTTCCTACAGTAAATGGAAAAAGGGAGTCCCAGAAGGCAATTTAAAGTCATAAATCAGTATAATCTGTCAAAGCACCCAACGCTTTCCATTGCTCTTCTGATGAAAATGACAATCCAGACTTCGGCACCACAATTAGGTGGGAAACTTCCAGGCTACTGAGCCTCTGAAAAAGCAGGAGATCCTCTGTTTTGAGAAATCAACATTTGTAAGAGATACTGCTGAAAGATCTGCTTATTCCATCTTACCTCTTTGAGACCTTCACATATGAGTAAAATTTTCTTTGCTACAATCCATGCTTTGGCATGGTAAGAAAAAAAGAGAAAACGCTGCTATGTGAAGTCCCTCAACTGCAAAGTCTGCCCTACGGTGACAGCAATGCTACCAGATCTCCTAAGGAAATGCTCTAGCTCTGTGTCACTTATCTCCAGGAATAACAAGCAGGTATTTAACTTCAGAACCCTGCTGACAACACGCAAGGCAGGAATTGTGAAATGCTTCCATCTCCTTACCTTTAAGGCAAGCACAGAAGGCTGCCTCCCACTTGCAGAAGGAACAGAAATGAAGACCAGGAAAACAGACAGGGCTGGCTGACATCACAAAAATTATCAATCTGTGGATTTACATGGCATAGACAGATTTATACAGAATAACAGTACATTACATCTGTAAACATACAGCTGTGTAACTGCACTAGAGGTTCCTGGCTGCAGAAAAAAACACTGATTATTCTACTTGTTAAAGGTTAAATTCTTGGCACGTAAAAGTGATTGGACTTTTTTAATTAATAAAACTTCTGGCTGATTGAAACCTTAAATGCCAGTCAAACTGCTTGAGAATTTTCTGTTTGGCTACTGACCTAATCTAAATTGCATATATTAATTCTCTGTGGGAAGGTAAAAAAGCCTACGTGACCCCTCCACAACCTGTTCCTAGGCGTCCTGTACCATCCTCCGCATTTGGCTGCTGCTGAGTGGATCTCAGTTACTTTTTAAGTTTAGGAAAGCCACAGAGTGGAAGCTGCATGTGTTTACCAATGTGGCAATGAACAGTCTTTGTTGGATTTAGGGGACTTTGTCTAGCCTTTAGGGGACTATACCTAAAGAAAAGACTCCCTCTAGGTTGTCCTATCCTATCCTAACAAGGAAGGTGGTTCCTTGCACTGTGCTCCAAAGCAGAGATGATGCTACGAGATCACCTTCACCCCTGCTTAGATGCAAAATCTACCTCCTTATTTGCTTATTCCTGTAAGGATGTGCAGTGAAATGCAGAACTTACAGTGTACATTGGTCCTTGCAAATGCAAAGAAACGAGCAAGTGTCAAAGCATTTTAAAATACAATGCAGGAAAAAAATGTAAAATCCTACTTTCAGGAGTATTAGTTTGTCATAATCTAAGACTCTTCGAGAAATGGAAACACAGAACATTAACTTGGAGACAGGTGCTTTGTCCCATCCACCTCCAATCCTGTTTATTTTGAGAATTATTCTTCACAAGGCACCTCCATAAATCCTGCAGAAGACTCCATACAGAAAGGGTGGAATATGGTGCATCAAAATGGAGTATTTTCAACTATCAGTGGGCTGATATCCCAACTCAAAGATCAAGAAAGATGTCTCCCATTAAACTTCTATTCTGCTAATATAAGAAAAATGGAAAACACATGAAAATACTTTTTTTTTTAAACTAAACTACAATCCAGTAAGATTACTGTAAATATTTCTGAAGACTTTAAAGATATATTTTACTTTAAAGGAAGAATATGAAACCCTCCCGTGTAAGCTTTTTAATTCATCCAAGCCTCATGTGGAATGGGCTGGTACCAGTGTGATATGGCACTATCAGAAGTATTTCCTCTACTGCTGTCCCAATACATCCTTCACATTCATTAGGGTGAACACCAAAGAGCGTTCACAGCCAATTCTTCTGATAATCAGCTGATCCCAAGAAACTGGCACCCTTCTCCACTCCAAAAGCTCACGCTAACTATAATGGGTACACATGCACCAATAAGCATAATTTCTTATGCTTCACAGGACTTCTAGCAATTGTTATCCTACAATAAAACCTAAGGCACCCCCAGCCTCCCCTTCCCTTCGGTGTTCAGTAAATTTTCTGTGACTCTAATTTCAAATCACTAAAGACTAAAATTTAATACAAAAGTAGGTACTCTAATTCATGAAAAATATATACTAATAAAGAGTTTAGTTCTGTTAAGGTTTTAATATCAATAAACAAGGAACATAGTGTTGCTATAAATGTGGAGGAAATAATTTCCTTTGAAGGAAGTTTTCTAGCCAGAAAGCAGCACAGAAAAAAATCCCTTTAGGCTCAGCTTCTTCCCTTTCCTCCCAGACTCACTTTCACCTCTGTTCTGATCCAGACATAATTAAACTTCATCTGATGTCATAGGTGAGGTATTTTCATCTTTATGATAAACAAATGATGTCACAACCATAGGACTGATTTCACTGCAGAACTGAACAAGTGGGTATGTGATGAGTAGAATGGAAGTTATAGCTCAAACATAAACAGCAGAAATAATTGCAAAAGTAAAGCAAATGAACATCCAAGTAAATGAATTCCTTTTTGAATCACTGTTCCTGTTTTCCAAGTACAAGTGATTCTCCTTTCCTGTTTAGGAAGCCTGAGGGGATGAAAAAGTGTCCAAGATGGTGAAATTAAAAATTAGCTACTGAGCATGAAACATGCAATGATTGCACTTCATAACATTTTTATTGCATCAGTTTTGTATGAATCACTTCACAGTTCCACAGTTATGATGAAAAAAATGACACGAATAAAGTCTAAGCAATTGATGTTATGACTTCATCAATCCAAGACTAAAGGCATGCACAGAATGACAAATATTTTCAAGAATAGCGAGAAAACTATCACCTCATTCTGAAGAAGCACAAGTTTCATCTTTGTTCTTTTCTGAGGAGTAGCCATTCTCACACCAAAAGATGGAATATTGAAATAATCCTCAGTATAGCTCTATGTGACACAGCCTTAATTTCTCTTTCAGGAACAGTGAAGGTCTAGGTTTCTCAAGAATTATGAATGCAGCTAACGCACAGTGAGGTTACAGCTAACACAGAACGCTCCCAGTTCAGAACATTCTCACTCCTTTGCGGTTTTGCATCAAAGTAGTATTATTTTAACAATGACCTGCACTTAGCTTTATTTTTTAAAGGTCTGCAAATTCTGAAGGACTGAGGCTGAATTACCTTCACAATTTCACTAAATAAAAAAAAAAAAAAAGTTACATTTATTGCTACTTAAAACTTCCAAGTGGACAATAATCTATGCTTAAAACAACAAAGCAGCATCGTAGTAATCTATCAGATACAGCATGAAAGGTACATTGCTAAGAAGTGACATCCTGCGGGGAGACTGTACCTCCTTTTGACAGTCATGCAGGGAGCTAACCAAATGCAGCTTTAAATACCTTCTACTTACAGGTCAACTTTGACATGACTAAATTTTAGTCTGACTTCATTAAAAAAAAACCCAAACCTCCCATCTCTATAAAGCATCACTAAATCCAAACCTGTCCTGTAACAGCAGAACCTAACAATCTCTTTTTCTCTCTAAGAAATCACAGAATCACAGACTGGCAGGGGTTGGAAGGGACCTCTGGAGATCACCTTGTCCAACCCCCCTGCTTGAGCAGGGACACCCAGAGCAGGGGCACAGGAACGCGTCCAGGCGGATTTTGAATGTCTCCAGGGAAGGGACTCCACACCCTCCCTGGGCAGCCTGTGCCACTGCTCTGGCACATGCACAGGGAAGGGGTTTTTTCTCATGTTTAGCTGGAACTTCCTGTGTTCCAACTTGTGCCCATCGCCCCTTGGCCTGTTGTTGGGTACCACCAATAAGAGTCTGGTCCCATCCTCTTGCCACTCACCCTTCAGATATTTATAAGTATTGATAAGATCCCCCCTCAGTCTTGTCTTCTCCAGGCTAAACAAACCCAGGTGTCTCAGCCTTTCCTCATGAGATGCTCCAGCCCCCTGATCATCTTGGTAGCTCTCCACTGGACTCTCTCCAGCAGTTCCCTGTCCTTCTTGAACCGGGGAGCCCAGATCTGGACACAGTACCCCAGATGTGGCCTCACTAGGCCAGAGTAGAGGGGGACGATAACCTCTCTCAATCTGCTGGCCACACTCCTTTTAATGCAGCCCAGGATATTGTTGGCCTTCTTGGCCACAAGGACATGTTGTTGGCTCATGGTCAGCTTGTTGTCCACCAGCACTCCAAGGTCCTTCTCAGCAGAGCCGCTTTCCAGTAGTTCAGCCCCCAGCCCGTACTGGTGCCTGGGGTTGTTCCTCCCCAGGGGCAGGGCCTTGCACTTGCTCTTGTTGAATTTCATGAGGTTCCCCTCGGCCCAGCTCTCCAGCCTGTCCAGGTCTTGCTGGATGGCAGCACAGCCTTCTACTGTGCACAGCTTTCTTTTTTTAATTGAGTGGCTAGACATCTTGACTGAGGTATTAATATCTCTGGTAGGATTCTTTCCTTTAATATAACAGAAATTTCATTTAAATTTATAATAGGAAGCTCATTTCCCTTATAAAATCATTAACAGAAAATAAAGCCCTTTTTGTTAACTCTAATCTTGCTTCCTTGCAAGTGTGCCAGAGGCACTTTAATATGGATCAGGTCACGAATACCACAAATTACAGCAGCAATGCGTGGCAACACAGGATCAGATTATTCATGTAATACCTTCTTCCTTCTTCGATTTAAAAAAAAAAAAAAAGTAGTAAATAGTATGCACTGATCTCTCAGGACAAAGTCAGTTTCTCTTCAGTCTGTGTTTTTCTGATACTTACAAATCCAGGTTTACAGTATGAAGTAACGGCACAGCACAAACCTTAGAATGATGAACGTGGGGTATTACAGGGTATAATAAAACCTACTTCATTTTATGTCAAAATTCTCTTCTGTTTCACGTGATGTGCAGCTATGAAGTTAAGCTAGAGTGGGAAAAAGTAGGTGCTATTTTTGCATAAAGTTTTCTATGGTAGATTCATGCAGGTGCATTATGAACAAAGCAAAACTATGTACAAGCAGGCACAATTATGGAATAAATAATGTACCAACAAGAACATCATTGGCCATAAATGCAGTATAACATAGTGAAATTAAATTCAAAGTTAATTTATCAATCGGTATTTTAATGCAGAAAAGCACACCCCATTAAAGTTTGTTTTCTTCCTTGGGTAAAGCTAGAACACATGACAACTGTAGCCTATTTCCCTACTTGAAACGCACACACTTGGAAAGACTTGTAGGGTCTTCATACAGGTGTACGGGGAGGGAAAAGCCAAGAGTAATGACCAAGTGCAAGTGCAAAGATGTTATTCATACACACCTGTTATCAGAGAGCCCTCCACACATTGCCTTGCAACTACAGCGTGCAAAACTGGCTCATTATTAGCAAAAACTTATTTCCAGAAATCCAGAGATTCAGTTCAAGTTACAACACAATAAAGAGGTGTAGTACCTTTAATACGTCCTATTCCTTTACCATAAGTCAACAAACCTTCAGGTGATGCTCACATGAAAAGCCAGTTGCCCAGCCCAAAGGACACAGTATTAGCCCCCCACAATGTTACACTTCAAAGGGAAGTGAACCTTTTTATGCCACCAAAATACTCCTGCTGAACTCTGCTAAAAACTGCCTGCTGGGCCTCGGCTGAGAGGAACTCCAGGAAGAAATGGATGAGGACTTCCAAGATACCTTCCCTAGAAAGAAAACTGAAATTCTTCAGCAAGACGCAGCATTCACATCTGATGGGACAAATCGGTCAAGGAGAAGCCTTAGAAAGATGATGCTGGTTTTGCTGAAAGATTTAGAATCTTTTAATTTTGGGGGCCAGGCTGAAGTCCTAACTCTAATTAAATTTTAATCTCCTTTTCCCAGGTTTCATAAAATGCTGTCTCAAATAGGCTTATCTTCTAAGAAGTGCAGAATGATCTTCTCATTAAAGAATCTGTTACCACAAAAACACATTAGTACTAAAACCACAAAAGACTGAGGAAATTATGGACATTTTCTCTCAAACTAGTGGATCATCCTAATATCACTTTAAAAAAAATTGTGCATTCACAAGTCTGCTTGAAAAGTGGGAACTTGCTGTTTAAGTGTTTCTTCAGTGTTATCTCTATTTTGTTCTTTAATTAATAAAAGGATACATGCACTGACATTATAAAGACTAATTTGCTATTTAGCATCCCAAATTAGGAAGCATAAACATTTATGCACTTCATTAAACACTACCTAAGAACACTTTGAGATTAACAGGAGACAAGCTAGGCTGTTAAATGCAATTTCAGAATATGTGTAAGTCACTGTGAAAAGACTCTCCTCTTCCCGTCCGTCGCTATGAATGCTCCCTGGCTCCATCCTATTGGCACCAGCGCTTATGAAATGAACCTTGGAAAACAGTGATAGCCCACATGTCTGCACAAGCACAGGTGCCAGTTTAAGGGAAGGGATGGGAATGCAGGGACACGAGCAGCTTAAGTGGGACATACTCTTTTGGCAGCACGGCCTACTCGGATCGGCACAAGCCAATCATGAAATTTCACATTAGAAAGCATAAAACAAACACTTGCACCTTGAATTAAGACCTTATTTAAGCATATGTGGTGTACAGAAGACACAACATGGCCTTTTCCTCCATCACTTCTGAAACAGGTACTGCAGTTCTAGCATGCTGCCTCCTCCCCCCCTCCCTTCCCCTTTCCTCCATCCACCCCAGCCCTTTAAAGAACCCTTGCACTGTTCCTTTCAAGTTATCTATGCACACGGGACATGGAAATAAGTTTAACATTAAGATATACCAGTGACACAGGAAGATGATAAGAAATGGTAACTCTTTCAAAACTACAGGAAGCAGAATTTCTGCAGTAGAACAAATGGTGATACTCAGGAACAGACAGCCTGAAAGGCAGATAATCACATCTGTGTGCGTAAAACAAATGGAAGGTTTACTATGATCACCAATACGAATCCTCAAAATTGATTCGTACAGCCCTAAGTCATCTCTAGAAACCTTATTCTCAAAATCCTTCATGAAACAAGGCTTCAGGTTATATTCTTTCACTTACAAGAAGGTATAATTCAGACAACAAACTATTCCTTATAACTTTGCATCACAAATCTAACTTCAGTGTAGGAAATTATTTGTATTTTTTATTTAAATTTGTGCTAAAAGTGTCCACTGGTAAATTATGGGCTTAGAGGAAATAGTACTAAATTTTCTATTATACATAATCCTGCCATAGCGTGGCAATCTTTAAATTCTTTGTAAATACAAATACACTAAAAATAGAGTGTTACAAGAACAGTAATACAGACATACTGAAGAGCTTTGTACCATAACCAGAAACCTGTAAAGTGTCTTGGTGCCTGAAAAAGAACTGCTTTTAGATTATTTTTTTTTTAATGAATTATCATGATTTTACAAGTTAGAGCTTTGGGTCCTTTGATATTGGGTTTTGTTTGTTTGTTTTTTAAACTATGACAGTAATGGTGATCTATCTACAAGATAATAAGTGAAAAAGAAGCATTCTTTGAGTGTTTTTGAGCAAATATATTGTTAGAGATCAAAACAAAGATTTATAAAAACAAACGATTAAAATTTCAGTTCAGAAAAACACTTTGTAAAATACAATAAAACCCTTTTCCATAGCAAAGTGGATTTTGTACAGTTTTTCCTTCTAAGCAGATGTTTACTGCACCTAGATCCAACTAACTCCAGCAAAACAAAACGTAGGCAAAATGGGTTGGTGTTTGCAGAATTACAACCTATATACAGAACTGCAGGTAACATACTGAAACTCATTAGAAAAAACCTTTGAAAATTCACTGTTTCATTGTGAGTGGACTTACAATATATCTTACATTATTTAAAAGCAGGTTACACCATAGAAAGGCTTTTGACAGAACCGCTCAAAAAACAAATCAGTCATAGAAGGAGAGTAACGCTTCAAGTCAGCTTCTCCCATCAGCAAAAATGCCACACAAATCAAAAAACAACACTTAAGTAAAACACTAAGACTTTATTAAAAATCCAAAATTTATTGCAAATTGTATTTTGCACTTTCCCTCCTTTCTTCATTTTTACATGATTTATTGATATCCATGATTTTTTCACAGATGTACTTGTTGACTTTGGAGAGTCTCTGTGCAATTTCAGTTTCATCCACAGTTTCTTGTGCTATTCTATCATACAAACATTCTGGGGAGAAAACAAAAAAGGAAAGAGCCATTAGGATATTTTTTGAAAAGAATATAGCCCTGTATTGGGCTAACTACTCAAGAGTCAGCACTGAGTAAGCACTGTGTATATATGTTGCAAGACACAGAAGCTTTCATCAATTCACTGGCTACCTTGTTAAAGACAAGATTTTTCACCAGGCTTGAATCTTTGGCATGACCAACTTCCAGTTATGCTGTGACTACATTAATAGGCTTTCTATACAGAAAGAAGGCTAAATCCAACCTTTTCAAGCATCAGTCTTGCCTGCCTAACTCTTGCACTTGTCCATATCTCCACAGCAGATTGAGGATCTTCTCCCTGCTGAACAGCCTCACTAGAACTAGAAAATATGCCCTGTCCCTGGGCGTATTTTGCTTTTATTAGTAGATTTTTCAGGGTGAGAGCCATCTTCTTGCATGTTTGCACAATGCCCTTTGTGAACTTAACTGGGATACAAAAAGCAAGGACTAGTAATAACTGCAAAAGCAATGAGGGCAGTGACAGTCGAGACCATTCTGCTCCACAGAGTCAGTAGTTCAGTGCCAGAATCCTGCAGAGGTTACTAAAATCAGAGGTGGTGCAACACACCCAACTCCCTCGAGCCAGGCACGTTTTGGTTTTTTGTCTTCATAACCAGACCAGTGTATTTGGTTGTATAAGCTTCCCAGACTGATTAAACAATCTCTGTTCTGCTTTGCCTAGTAATCTATTCCAGTAGCCATTTATTGCTTCATACACAGAAAGCCATAGAGATTATCGTTTAATTAACATGGTTTATAACATTTCTAATGCATCATATTAAAAAGTTATGAAAATTAAGTACTATGCACGCTTTGTAGTTCATTTTGAAACCTCTCAGAAGTTTTATAAAAGGTTATTTTGCATTAACAAGGTTTATAACAGTGCTCACGCATCACACTTTTTATAATTTCTTTATTACATACTACACAGTAGGGATTTTTAAGAAGCTAGAGGTATCAGACACATTAAAAGCTAATGCTGTCGTTCAAAAATCTATTAAAGTTAGTCAGTCTGTGTCCACAGAACGATGAGAACATCTAAAATAATGTGAATTTTATGTGGTAAGATGTACTAAATATAAAATAAATAAAATTAATCAGCACGCAGCCTGATAGCTGAAGTGCTGATCATCAGTAAACTATGATTTGAAATACAGCACGTAAGAAGATGCATGCCACTGAGAACCTGAAGAACCCAGTGTGTTTGTAGGAGATGAATTTGTACTACAACCACCTCAGCAATACTCCCAGGTTGCGGCAGATCCACCTAGTAAGGTGAACTTCCAGTAAAAGACAGGTATGTTATTAGCTTAGCCACAATGTTAAACAAAGAATCACTTGACAGAACTCATGCATCAGCTGTGATTCTTGAAGTCAGTGTGACCCAGACAGACCCATGATCATCACAGGTTTTCCTCTTCCATCTCTATGAGGGGCTGCAGAGACATTTTAGTAGTCACATAAGGATGCTGGCTTAGGGGCTCCAATGAGTGGTTTTGGGGTTCTGCTTCTTCTTTGTCTTTTGGCTTTAGAGGAGCATACAGACCCCTTTGTATTTCTGACTGGACCAAAGATTCAAGCAGGCCTCAAAGACTAACAAGTAGATTTACGTCTTCCTGTAATGCCTGACCCAAGTCATTGGCCATGTAAGCTCTAACTTCCTTGCATTTCACCATTCATCTATTTGCCACTTCTTTTGTTTTCTTCTCCATAATGTAATAACACCTTCCTATTTGATCACTTCCAGCTTTCCAGGAAGGACTGTTGGCACGATGGGGCAACGCCTGCTAATATTGATGCAAATGCAAGGGACACATCGTGGAAAATCATGGTTACGTGCTACCCAGTACTGCTGTTATAGGAAGTTTGTCTGCTGCCACCTAAAACATTGGCAAAGCAGTTTAACTGATCCAAGAGGAGACTGTACAGTCTTGAGTCTAACAAAAAGGGTGTCAAAGACAAAGTGAAATAAACACTGGAAAGAGGAACATGGAAAACCAGGGTGTGGAACAGTAGAATTCAAATAAGGGCTGAGGCTGGAAGCAAAAGTATGACAGAAAACACAGAAAAATGAGGAAATTGGGAAGAGCTGTATTGCTGCACAGTATAAAGGTATGGAAGAGAAGAAAGGGAAGGGCCCCATCTGACTGTCACCATGTACCTGTTGGAGCATACTCCCAAACTCACTGTAGTCAAAACAAGGGGAATTAGAAGAAAACTATCATTTAAATGGCTCAAGCAACACAGACTGGCCCTGACTGAAATAGAAGAAATTCTCAGATAAGCAACCTTGCCAGCAGTGCTGAGCAGCAACAGCCTCCAGCAGCAGGGAAACCAGAAAGCTCTTTGCAATGGGCCAGTGAACAATAACCCCTTTTTACCATGTGTTTCTGGGTGTGAATCTGGGTAACCAAGTGTCTTTCCCATTAGGAGCTGACAAGGGTAGCCACAGCCACAGAGTTGACTCCTTACATGGCCAATATATCATTGCTTTGCTACACTGTTAGGATTGTACCAAAAAGTCCCAGCCAAAACTAGAAAATCAGTATGGAATAGCTTGCACTTCCACATATTTTCTTAAAGCAGATTAGTAAAAAAAGCCCCATGTCTTTTACTCATTTCTTACAAACTAGGAAAGATGACAGTACAAAGATCAGTTTCCAACTCTTCCCCACACAACACAGACACACACACACTCTCTCAAGGAATCGTATCTCCTACTTCCAAAACATGGTACTTGCAAGGCAGATCACAACAGCTCTTAAAGAGCTCATACTTAAGAGCACATAGCAACTAAGAACAGGAAATGCAGAGTAATGAAGCTCAATCAAATAGGGGGATTTCTTTCAGCCCTACTGCAATTTAGTATAGACACAAAACCTAAAATTCCAATTTCAGCACATATTCCATGAGGAACCGACTCAGTTCTGACTTAAAAAGAAGCCTGAAATACCAAGAGAGACAGAAATGAATGCAAAACACAAGCATGATGATACAAAGGGACTGAAAGTCACTACTCATTTTATATAAAGGAGGAGGCCTTCTCTCTCTCAAACCACTACATGCATGGACTCAGGCTTGCAGTTACTGAAAGTGTCATTGCAATTTTTCCTGCCAGATAGGTCAGCATTTTACACTTCCTATTCAAATTCCAAATGAAACGCAACAATTAAATTTTACTATTTCCATTTTCTCCACTTAAAAGGGGGAAACTATTCTTTCTTGCCTTTGAAGGTATGCGTATTTTTATAGTCACAGCTATATTGGTTTCTGTGCCTCATGCCAGAGTTGGCTAGATTCTGGATGAAAGAAGTGGTAAAGCTACTCTCAGGCTTGTTAAAAGGAATATATGCATTTTAAAAAAATCACTATGTTATGAATGAACACCAGAACAACATGTTGTTCTCCAGGCTCAGAGAGTCCTGTCCTGCAAGTGGATCAAAGTGATGATCTTCTTGAACCTTACTAAAGTACAACTCTTCAGCTGTGAAGGCCTGCACTGTGCACAGCTATTGCAATGTGTTTTACATTTCCTGGATATGTATGCACTTCACAATGCAATAGCAATCTGAATTACAATTTTTAATCAGTTAATTTTATATGAGCTGAAAAGAAGCATCTTTCAACTCAATGATTAATAGTTAAACTCCAAAGCAGGAAGCAAAAGTTTTCAAATAACCTACCTCTGACAATGCTTAATTTGTGAGGTGAGAGAGGTGGCTTGGGAACGGCATCTTTCTTTTTTTTGGTTGCAACTCCTGTGACACTTCTGTTCTTGAGAACATCTGTTCCCCAAATCATAACCGCTAGATTTTTTGTATACTTTGAATCTCCTTGTGTTACTTGCAGCTGGTGCCATTTCTCCTCATCTACCCAAATTCCACTGCCAAGATGGACCTAGAAGGTAGTAATAATAACAACTTATCTATGGTATGTAGCACACAACAGTATCCAAGTGCTGTAGGAACATTAATATTAGGTACTATAACAACAGTAATTAGGGCTGAACAAATCCATTTTGCCTAATTCTGAAGCTTCTTCAACTTTGTGGGTCAGGGAGTTCAAGTCAACCTCTTATATAGTTCCTTTCTGTAGTCAGTTCTTCTTGCCCTCTACTTCCCCCCTCCCCACGCATAGCCTACCTCATGAAAGACTGGTCATGATCAGAGACAGAAGGAAACAGTAAACACATCCAGTATTATATAGATATGCACAGCATATAAACCAAGCAGTTGCACCAGCCTAATTCAGGAGCAAGATGAAACACTGTCTTTACTACGAAAGCTTCCCTTTGGCTGAAATAGGCTTTACCCAAAGCATATTTAGAAGGCAGTAAAGGGGGAAATACTTCCTAAGTTGTATCCTGTACCTGTTCATAAAATTCAGCCTGATCATTTACAGTAACTAAAGGGGGAAAAGGGGATTTTGAGAGCTCCAATTTCAATATAAGCAAAGGGAGTTTGGAAGCTCTGTAAAACTTCCAGTTCTATCATGAAGCCTGCCTATCATGTATGATCAGTCTACCCAGGTGAACACTGTTTTGTGGTAAGGCAATGACCTATTGCTGCAACATCATAAACTTCCCACTATCCAAACAATGGCTAGCAGAGATATTTCACTGAAGTAGTAAAGCAGGATAATGTGGGTACTGGGAAATGCTGTGTGAAGCTATTGTAGCATCTCCAGAAGGAAGCTGCTCAAGTCTAGTTCTGCTTATGAGCACTGCTCAGCGTTGACACTCACAGAGCTACACCGTATCTCTACCCCAAGATTCTGAGTGCTCCAGACTTAAGATGAAAGCAGGATGAGAATCTGAGTACTGTCCTTAGGCTGGCGCTACATACGTTTGAGCTGACAGTTCTCCTGATAACCAGGACACCTTCAAGCAACAGCAAAGAAAATAACTCCACTAGTAGTCAGCCCAGGTCTGACATCAGTGCAACCAGTAAGCCCAACTGGACACAAGTGCTGGCCCTGTGCAGAGCCACAGAGAATATTTTGTACCATGTATGTCCATGCTCCTAATTCCTGAAGTACAGTGCACACACCTGAACTACCTCTGCACACAGAAAGCTTTGTTAACATGGTGATGAACTTCATTTGGTTGGACTCACACTTGCTCATCAGCCATGACAAGCTAATGCGTGACCTGGCTGTTCTAATTACTGATAAGAGTTCACTACAATGGAAAGGAAGAAGATAGAACTCACTTTCAGATGATTCTGTAAAAGTGCAAAATACCAAAAATATGTACCAGTTGGATTGTTATATCCAAAATGCAGGTTTCATAAAATCTGATCAAATGGAGGTTCTTTCCAAAACACTAACACTTTAATAAAAATTTACTGCCTCCTCATGATTAAAGAAAACCCTGTGAACAAAATGCTACGACAAAATTATATTAGGAAACTCTGCCTTAACTGTTTTGCTCTTAGTTTTTCATGTTTTTACTCCCTGCATGTGGCATTACATAAACTGTGCCTGCTATCCATAGAGATCCGAACAGTATCACATAAGTCCCATTAAATGCAATGAAAACTGGACAAAACTACTGTAAAATTTTATATACCCATAATTTTACTGCCTGTACTCAACCAAATACCATTTTTCCTTTAAATGGAAACCTGCTTTAATTATTAATGAGGGCTATGACCCAAATAAATTTTTTTATTATGACTGCATCCTTCAAAAGCAACTAGTTGTTTAAAAACTTAAATAGAAAAATACGAATGCTTTGGCTACCAGCTACCTTACAAAAAAACAAATGAAAAGTTTAACTTCCTCAAAGCATAAAACCATAAAGCAAGTTGCCTCTCCTGCAGAATTTTCTACACTAAAAGGATTCTAAGAAGCTTTTCACAAGTCCACGTGGTATTTAGATTTTGTAATGGACAGAAATAGAACTAATAATAGGCATAACATGAACACCCCTTTTTTTCCTTCCTTCTCAGTTGTCAAGCCTCTTCATAATGGCTTAAAAAAATTCACACTCTTTTTGTACTCTCTACATATTTTATAAGACAACTTTAATCAGAGTGAGCAGTCTGTGCTCAGAAACCAGTCATGTTACAATTGTAATTTAGTTACTTCCGTTTTCATCTTGGAAAAACTCATTTTTACAGTTATCTTAAGGTACTTAGAAAATAACTAAGATTAGGAATGTGGCATGCCAAATTTTGGATGCCTATATTACACTGGTTGTCGACTGCTGTATTTGATGAAAAATCTGATTCCCCTCTGCCAAAATTAGGGTTTGTCTTTGCTAAAGATTGTTTAGTCTCTTAAGCTACTACATTATTCATTAGCTTTAAGTTATTTAAAAGAACACAAGTTACAGCAAATACTTTTAATATTTATGTTTCAGACAGATCATCTCTTCTTTGAACATGCCTCATTTATTAAAAAAGTTATCACTGGTTTGAAACACCTACGGTAACAGCAATTACGTGACAGACAGCCACAGACACAGAAATCTTATGTCTCCCTTTTTCTATTTCTAGCACTGTTACGGCAAGGAATTTAATCTGTCCATGTCTCAGTTTACCTCTCTTTAAAACAGACTCGGTACTGCTTCCTATTACTCCCAAAGCTATGGGAATATTACTATACTCCAGATTCAGAAGCCATTTCCTTCTTGCTGGAGGAGCTGCCCCCATGGGCCAGACCCTTGGCTTGATGAAATCAATGGGAACTTTACCCCCAATTTCAGCAACTGCAGGATCCACCTTCAAGCAAACACAACAGAAACAGCAGCAAATTCAAAGCAATGCTCACCACCATAACTGCGCGAACCTGTGCAATATATCTAAAATGTATCTCAGAAGATGAACGCTTCACACCCCCCCTTCTGTTCTTTTCTTTCGATGAATGCCACAGGCTCTTTTTCAGTAACTCTGTTCTCCCTCTGGAGGGGAGAGATTTATCTGCTTTGAAAGAATCCTAAGATCAAATCCAATGACACAAAAGGCAAGATTTCTAAACAAGTATTTCAACTACTCTAGTGGTGCACGTCAATAAAGTAGTAACGAAAAAAGGCATAATTAAGGAAAACTGAAAAAAACCACCCTCCAACACTCTAAATAAATTATTAGTTCACATTTCTGGCATCTGAGCTGGCTGAAGTCCCAATAAATAGCCAAACTTAAAGACCGACCAAAATTACAATAAGTAAGTTAAAGAGATGTTAATATCTGAAAAGACAGAGAAAACTTCAGCAACAGAAGTGCCAAGAAGCTGGCAGATGAGATAAAGGTGCAAGAAAAGCTGCATATAATTACTAAGGACATGTCCTATCCCACAGATGTTAATCAGGAAAAAAAACCAAAGTAAACCAAACTCTCGCAGTAATACAGGCTAAGTTTTCCTTGCACAAATATACACAAAATATACAAGCAAATCATATATGTTAAATATATTAGGCAAGAAAAACTATCTGAATGAAATATCTTTCAAACTGTCAAGATTATTCTATTTTTCACATAAATTTTGTCCGCAACTATTATGTCGAATTCATCTTCAAGAACGACAGACACTTGTGCAGTCAATCTTGTAACACAGATCTGGAAATGTAATATTTCACGCTATTCCAGCAGTAATTCCACTGTGCACCAAAGCTGAAAGGGACATTTCCTCCTAAAAGGTTCTCAGACTATGGTACCGAATGCATACATATCTTAAGTAACAGGATCTGCACAGGCAATTCCGAAGGACATAGAGTTTTGTAAAAGAAATAAAATGTTCATTTAATGACAGTGGCAACAGCTATAAAAGCAGACTTCAGTAGATGAGCAGACAATGTGTTAAACAGCTGAAGTCTGAAAAACTATCAGTCAGGTTCTGGCAAACTGTAGCCAGATGGTATTTCACCAACTTTATAAAAGTATCTGTTAAGCAGCACTGCATCAGCTCAATTCAGTGGCAACACTCCTACCAGATTCAAGGGAGCCCATTTTCATTCCAGGCTTCATAATTATCTACTGCCCTTCAATTCAACCAAAACATGAATGCTTCCCTGCAACAGGACTACAGCACACTAAAAACAATAAAAGACTGTTTAGAAAACGTATTTTGTTAAACAGACTAATGGAATTTTATAATGTGGGTTGCTGACTCTGGCCTGTATTTGGTGTGACACCGATTGAAGACTATGCCAATGTGCTTGTGCAGGTGTATTTAATAATTATATTCCTTCTGTTACAGAGCATTCAATGCTCTCATCACTGAGAATAATTTTCTATGCTGTTCATATTTGTGTAATTTCATGATTTTCCTTGGCATAATAATATGCCTTTATAAAAGTTGAGGAAGTTTGTATAAGCTGCTACCATGCAAAAACCCCAATGTCATAAAAAATTCCACATGAAAATCACCTGATGGACATTTACAAACTATTCATGTTATATTTAATTTAAAATACCTTTCCATTCTCGAGAATATACTTGTCCATTACTGGAACAGGGGCAGGATAGTACGATGATGTATTTGCTTCCTCATTGAAGGTCTTCTGTACCTCAGGTTCAGGCTCAATTGTTTCTGGTTTTACTTTTTCAAGCTCAATGGCAGGTCCTAGACAGTTAAGAAAAGAGAGCTGTCTGCTATCCCAGAGAAAATGAAATCAATCACTTCATCACCCATGGTTAGCATAAAATAACACATTAGTCATTTTCATTTCAAAGTTAGAAAGCGTTTAAACCAAAATCCCACTTCCGAATGTCAATAAATAAAAGCAGGATAAGTAACCCTGCTTTAGAAATATTAAAATGTTTAATTTCAATTTAAATGTTTATTTTTATTCTTAAATCATATGGACAATTACAGCTACGGGTAAGATTGCTTCAATGCACGCTATCGAAATTATGTTAAAATGACACTGAAATTATAAACCAAAAGCAACAATAGTAATTCTTCAAATAAGAATTACTATATAGTTGCATAGAAACCTGCATAATTTACTGTGATAATTATATAAATTATCCATATAGAATTCCAAATTTCATAGAAATTTGAAATGTCTTTAGATATAACAGAGGTATATTAAAAATAGTGAGGATCTACAGAAATGCTACGAAGGAAACAGGCTTAGGCTACTTATGCTAAAGTATCATGCATAGAAAGAGTATCCAAGGTTAAAAAACCCCACATATATTAGAATTTTGATTGCCCAATCCATCCAACACACTGATTTTTATTTTTAATGTAATCAACAAAAATTAAGGACAGATTAAACAACACAATACTACTAAACATATGTTTGAGGCTTCAGAGGAGGATAATTATTTTGTCAGTCATCAACTTTTCCAGATCAAACTTATAAAGTGTTCCTAAAAAGACAGAAGAACAAAATAAAATAATTTGTGAACTGGATTTCATTGTTCCATTCATTCCAGTGGTTAGACTAGAAGTCTAGGAACAGGCTACAGCTCCAAGCCTATCATAGTCTCTTGATGTCTGTCTCTGGGCTCATGAGAAGCTCCAGCAGCCACTGAAGTTCCACACAGGGATGGTGGTCCATTATCGCAGCAAAGCTGCCAGCTTACACCTGGACACCAGAGTAATCAGCCAGTTTCAAGAACTATAGGATAAACTCACCCACTTGTAATAACTCTATTGTACCAGGTTGGTTCTGAAAGCGCTGCAGCACCCTATAGCCCAACCCTGACATCGTCAACAAATGACGATTCAGTTATCGGGTCACCATCAGGGTTCAGCATCCCTCCTCAGTGTTTGTACACAAAGACCAAGCCCTGAATAGATCTAACTCTGCAAGTCAAGCTGGCACCAGAACTCCTGTCTTGAGTCATGTTATCTTAAACAGTTCCTGTACCTGGAACAAGTATTCATTCGTCTTCCTTTGCATAGTTTCATTTACAGATTATTATCAATGATATCAGCATTTCCTCCAGTGTCAGCATTTGACATTTATCCTATAGCTTATTCTACACCTACATAGCTAGCTAAATATTCTCAGCTGACTGCCACTTGACACTCAGTAACAACTAAAAGTTGTCTTGGCAACTCAGACAACCCTATACTGCGGTGCCACCAACAGAATGTCTTAAGAGCCATATGCAATGCAAGCATGGCGCAAATAGTCACAAAAACCATATCATTTGCGTTATAATTTCATAGTAAACTTAATCAGCATCTCTACTGTCATGTATATGCAATTGGACAACCAAGAGTAATTAAACCTTCTATACATGAGGCTGCTAAACTGATTCAGAAGGGGAAAGACCTGAACTGATTAAACCACCCAAAGTCTGCACACATCTCAGCGTGGGCACACCTGAACAAGCAGATGCAGTGACGTAATTGCCAGCGTAAACTTAAGAAGTGATCTTTTTAAGAACACATTCCTCAACAAAGTGCTATTTTGAGTTTTCTTGTACTTTGAAAGTCACTTTGAGGAAGACACCAAAGTACAATCACCTTCTTCCTAGAGGTAAGCGTTTATCTCAGTTTAAACACTTAATAGTTGCTATTTAGAAGTCTTTTACTGTCTCCTTTATACTCATATATTGACACAGCTGGGATTTGGTTTCCAGAGCTCCCCAAGAAAATCAGCTGATTAAAGTCCCCATAACCAGAGCTCTAACAGGTCAGAAAACACTCTATTGCAATTAATGCTTTACTGCTTGCTTAGAAGTCACCAACAGAAAGGCTTTAAAATGTCTTATATTCTACTTGTCTTTTCTCCCCAAACAGAAATCTGCCTCTAACTAGGTAGTCTTCACAGCTACCTTCACCAGCTACTAAAAACTGCATTTTCAGTGCAGCATGTTGTGAATCAGACACGCAACCCACATTATTGCCTTACTTCTAATGGGAGCTGTGTGCCCACAACAAGAGTTGTATACCACACACCATACTCTAAAAGCTTCCTCTCTCTGTAGCTCTCACGCTCTGCGTCTTATTTTAAGGATGATAAATGGGACATACAAAAATATATGCCACTATCTAAAGGCTTAATTAACAATGATAGTACTTATGTAATCAGTATCATTAGAGAAAAAGACAATTCTTTTGAATGCAAAAAAGCAACAAATGTTTTATTGCAAAATCTTTCTCCTTCTGACTGTAAAGCTTCCATCCTATCTGAGAGGCCAGCAATTTCAAATGAAGGATGAAGAGGTAAAAGGCTTCCCTTCATCACCTCTTTTCCTCAAAAATGCATCTTAGGCTACACACTACTCAAAAATTAGTAAATAAGCCAAAACAAATTAACTGATACAGTGCTCAAGATATATTTGTAAGCAGCAAGCTGTTTTCCCACATGGTCTACCAGAATTTCAATGAAAACAACAGGAATCTGAGAAGGGGAAATACACTATATACATGGTACTTCCTGTGCTCATACCTGATGGAAAGTTTGGATTTTTTTTTTTTTTACATCAAAAAGCCACACAAATCTAGAAAACCCGAATAACAGTAATTCCTTACTTGTGGCAAAACACAAATACCATTTCATTCCCCCTATCCTGGTGTCAGTCCCAAAACACTGTAAACTGGATCACTGAAATTAAACTGGGATTAAAAATAATCACCTGGGGCACTGTGTGTGTTGATGAATGAATGTCAATGAACAAAAGTGAATATACTCCCTGACTTTAGAGCAACACTAATTCTTAGCAACACAACATGAAGATGCAGTATTTATCAGGGAGTGAAAAACACCCAAACATTATCCCTGCTACACCTTTACTACTCCTGGCCATATACAACCATAGTAAACTGCACAGATCTTATCCTGGAGACAACTTTTTTGTTTTAAAGAAGTTTTTGAAATTCCTATCTTTTGCAATCCACAGACTATTTAAAGTTAGGCCTATAGGGAAGAGTCAGTGATTTAATTCTCTAAATCACCTCACTTTCTGTTGATAAAAACAGGGCAAAGAAGTGTGTTTTCAGGTGCAACAGATCAAAGACAAACCGCAAAGGCCTACAATTGCAGGGCTTTCTGATCCCAAAGTAGCCAAGGGGAAAGAGGCTTTGGCCACGCACATTCTTCAGGGAGCTCAGGCAAGGGATACCGTAACCTTTTCCATGACTGTCATCATGTTCCCCCTTGCTTTTGTCCCTACAGCTCTGGTCAAATGCCTGCCTCCTCCAGAAAGGGAGCATATCAAAATCATAGCGAAGCTTCAATATATCCCTATGGATCAGTACTGATTTCACTACTGTCATTTGCCACATCCGCTTTCAAGGCTCTTTTAAAATAAAGAGCAATTCCATGTCACCATGTAGAAGATTAAGAACTTCACTCTTCCCACAAGGGTGGCTCAGGTTTAGTAGCAGAGATGAAGGCCTAGGTCTAAAGCAGAATACATTGACTTCTAGCTTCTCACTGAAATCAACATATTGATGGCAAATTAGGAGACTGAATACTTGACTGAATGTTAGCTCAAGAGGCTGTTCTATATCTGATCTGCAAGTTTAAAATGGCAACAGGCACGCGTTTCCCACAGCTGCAATTCATCAGCACAAAACAGCTGTCATCTCATGCAAAGAAATCAGAAGTCTCTAAGGTGAAACAGAAATGCAATTAGTTTGCATTAAGTCCAGCCTGCTAGAAGTGCAGCATAACATAAATTACATGTAATTTGAAACTGTAGGTTTAAGAGATCGCTGCAACAACTAAAGATGAATTCAGGATGTAATCTATTTTCTGAACAATTTTCACAGATTATTCACATACCCAAACATACCTCATTTATACGCTGGAAAAGAAAGGAAGACTAAAGCAGTCTTTACGTATCTGTTTCTTGATTAAAAGTAGCACTTTTTCATACTGCCATCAGACTCCCTAATTTATAATTTGCTGAAGATGCCTCCCTTTCTAATCATTCATAAGTTTTGTACTGATCTTTCACAGTAGAGAAACAACCAGATCGTAGAATGAGGCTACAAAGAAAGGCAAGGGTTATCAGCAGTTAATACACCGAGTCATAGGAAACACATCCTGTGAAGGACACAGCCCGTAGGGCCAAATTCTACTTTTGTCATCCATGAAAAGTTCCATACAAGTAACAACAACAAGGGATTTTTTTGGAAGTTACCTATAATTTATAATTATCCAGCTATGTGATTAAAATAATGTGTCTTCAATGTAATCGAGATTTATTTTCAGTTGTAAAGCAGGTACCAGACTGATACAATGGAAATTCAAGCCCAGTATTTAGAGAAGATTCAGCACTTTTTCCAAGAGGTTTAGGTTTTTGGGTGCTGGGGTTTTTTTTCTTTTTTTTTTTTCTTCTAAGCTTTCTTGATTTGGCTTAAGTAAAAATGCATCCCTTCTTTCTTAAAGTGAAAGAAACGAGACAGAATTCAGAAGCTGTCTTCATTTCATTGCTAGTCTCACCACTCAAATTGCTGTCAAGTCTACCAACTAAATTGGTATTTTATGCTGTTCAGCCCCATTGCCTACTAACATCTGGCTGGTACTCCATTCACATAAATTCCAGCTAACTACTTGCAGATGAAGAAACATCTTTCCATCCAAGGAAAATTTTAGAAAGCTCAGTGGAATCTACTGCCAACCACATCATGTTTTTTCAGACTGTGGAAACCTTGCCTATTTAGTTTTATTTGAAAAATTAACTAGAATGTTTATAATAAGTAATGACATTTTAATTATGCACAGTGTAACAATGATGAGCATTCACAGTCAAACACCCAGTTAAAATTGTCAGATGCTACTTCGAGAACCTGGCTCCAAACTTGCAGACACACCTTAACACATGCTACAGCACAGGCACATGCCTCCTCGGGTTCAGGTTTGTATGTTAATGTAACTCAGACCCACATGCAAATTACATGCACTCATTCAAGTCAAGTAGAAGAGCCAATATCCAATTTACATGCAAAAATTAAGTTTCCAGATACAAAAAGGCAGACGTAAGAAACAGCATGCTACGTTTGGATGCACAAATTTTAACCAAGTTTCAGTCACCGAGCAAATCTTCAACACAGCAGTACCACATTCTAATAGCAAATAAATATAAATTAGTAAAATATTTTAAGGTATTCCAAGGGTACCATCTTCAATGAAAAGGATAAACTTTTTATTTTGTCTTTTTTCCCATTTATTCCAACATAACGGTTAAATAGTTATAAACCAAAACAAATGAGCAACTGACTCAAGATATTGAAAATTCAAATCCAAATACATAAACCTGCATTTTGAAACAAGTGGTGATAAACGGGATGCTAATATAAAAAGTTTTTTTAAACTATTCTTTAACAATCCATTATTTTTCAGATAGCAATGGCATGGCTGTTTAAAGCCACTGCTAAGATGTTCAGGAATATATCACATCCTAATGAGCTACTAATGGGAAGAGAGGGCAGAAAACGGAAGGTAACACAGTCACTTACATAACAAACAAAATCCCTAACTGAAAAGAATAAAATAGTTTTAGCCCAAATACTCATTCCACTGTCTTTTCTTTCTTTTTTTTTTTTTAAACTGGAACATATTGATATATTTTGCAGATGATGCTTTATTATCTTTTTCAGCATACACTGGAAGGTCAAAGACTCTTTAAAATACAGCTGCTTAAAATGGAACTCTCATTCAACCATACCAGCACAAAGACCTCTACTATCATTGAAGAAAAACTCAGACATACATAGCATACAAATTCGACACATTGTACAGCCATAGCAGAAAACCCTTTTAACATTCAATGTCCAGTTTAACAACCACAGCTATTCTTCAAATAGGTTTCCATTACTATTGATCACACTTGCAAAATTCATTAAAACTAGTCCCATTTAAGTCCGGCACTTACCACTACCTAGTCTTAGAAGCAGTACATCCTGGAGTCTCCTGTTCAAGTCTCTGAGCTCTTTCATTTCTGACACGAGTGCCCCGTACTCCTTTAGCTTCTTTGCCTGTTGCACGAGCTGTCTCCGTGTTCTCTCAAGCTCCTGCTGAATGTGTCTCATTTCTTCTTGTTGCTGTTGGTAACTCCTCAGCAATTCTTCATACAGAATCCGAGGAACTACAGCATCATCCATGTTGTTCATGCTTTCCGAAGTCTCCATAAAAGCCTCCTCAGGACTGGAAGTACTACTGAGACTCATCCCATTCTGTTTTTCAAGGCGAGCAACAACTGCTTCAATGCTTTTGTGTGTACCTTCACTTTGTTTCCTCCCATCTTGTCTCTGCATGTTACAATAAAAAATAAATAAATTAGGAGAGCAGTACGATGTAATACAAATTGGGAACCATTAACATTCTTGTTTTCCAAAAAAAGCAAGACAAAGTCTGCCTGCAAAAGTGTTTTGCCTAACAGATTCTTGTGGATATACATCATAACTATCATGCACATGTAATTCAGCTAACTGCATATACAAACTTCTGAGGCAGTTAAAGGCCTTTCTTTCTGCATTTGTGCAACACTTGCAAATGAGTGTATATAGGTCACTTGATTCCATATACAAAGATAATTAGTTTCTTTAAAAAAAGTGGATCTGGATCTCTCTTCCTTTAACGTTTACCCCTAACATTTAAATTTCTGACAGCAATTGATTTTCTGATAAGTAAGAGAAAGGATCAACTATGTGCTATGTTTGTCACCTGTAATGACATCAGAGATGAAAGCAGCACATCATACAAAGCTGTTTTGCGAACAGAGGGCTTGTCCTTCCCACGCTTTGGGAGACAAAACCTTCTCTGACTATTCCTCTAGTATGTTTACCCAACGGCTCGATGCAAGTGACTGAGTTAACACTATCAGGGAACACCAAAAGAGAATTGAAAACACAGAAGATCGAAACAGCGTATCTCATCCAGTCTCATCTTCCTGATCAACTGGT
This sequence comes from Phalacrocorax carbo, assembly GCF_963921805.1. Classification (NCBI taxonomy): domain Eukaryota; kingdom Metazoa; phylum Chordata; class Aves; order Suliformes; family Phalacrocoracidae; genus Phalacrocorax; species Phalacrocorax carbo. Next base: position 48,058,649 of record NC_087518.1, on the reverse strand, counting down.
TTCTTCACTATTATTGCATTGCATAGATGCATACATATATGCAATGCACATACTGCACTGCAGAGGCTTCATCTCCTTTGAACTCTCAGCAGAAATTTACCTTCAGTCATCTGCACAAACCCTATGAATTAAAGCACACCTCTTTTCTGGGGCCTGGATAGTGGTATTAAAATGTGACAGTACAGGTAAAAGTCACTAAGTTTTATTGGCCAAATATGGAAAAAAGCATTTGAACTTTCAAGGAACTGCAAGGAAAGCAAATGTAGCTCATAGGTTAGAAACAAGAAGCTGACAATATGAATTCCCATACCACAATATCCATGAGTAATGTGGCAGAAAATGAAATTATTTGATGTTACGCCTGCTCCACGCATGTTTAAAAAAAAAAAAAGCTGGCCCACCATAAAGAAATGTACTAGTATCATTCCTGCAGCTGCAAAACACATGAAGCCACAGAGCAATGTTTTATACTGAAGGTTGGCAGACTTTTAAAGAAATCATTTGATATCAAAAAAAATAAATATGTTTGCATAGTGGGTTTCTGGCATCTGGACCTAAAAAAGCAACTGGCAGTTGTAACGGAGGGATGCTGTCCTGTTGATTTGTCTTCTCACCCACTGCTGGATTTGGGAAGTCTCCGAGCACCCCTTCCAATTCCAAACAAGCAGAGTGCAATAGGTCACAAGTGCCACCGAGAACAGCTGCTCAGCATTCACGTAACTGGTGACTTTTAAAGTATTCTGGGCCAAGGTGGAAGAGCATTGTTCCAAAAATCAAAAATGGCAATTAAACTGCATGGATGGAATAAATAGAAAAATGTTTGATTGCACATAAATCTAGTTTTGAAAACCCATACCCCACCCCACACACACAGTTTGACCCAATTTCACTAAACACAGTGTTTCAAGGGGATCAAACACAGGCCTGGAATTCTCAAGCTATGACATCTGTATATGCCCCAAGCACTTCCAAAAAAATAATAATTTAAAAAAAAAGAAAAAAAAGAAAAATGAAAAAAATACTTCAGTACCTTACTGTGTCTAAGCTCCACATCTTCTTCCCCATAATCTGTAACCTCCCCAGCTTCTTCTACGTGATTGAGAGAGAGTTTGGGGATTTTAATTTTCTTCTGCATCACACTGTTCTCAAGGTCAGTTTTGTCCTCTAAAATGTATATTAAAAATAAAATTTTGTTACATTAATCAGTGTTCTTACTTCCAAATACTACATGACTTAGGCAAGACCAGTTAAAAAAAAAAACCCTCTCATGCTTCAATCCCCTCATAATACTATGATCAAATTAATCCATGGGGTAACTCAACTGATGACCACTGACAATCCTAGAGTTTCAACAGGGGATCAATCTGGCCAAGCACACGAATAAATATTGTAAAATGTCAAGCTAAATTCATGTGAGTGATCACAAAAGTGTCAAGAAGTAGCTTGTACTATCACTAAAATAAGAGTTAAAGGTGCTGTAAATAAAACAGCTTCCTAAAAACCATCTGTATTGCTTTAAATCATATTTACCAACATTATTTTCATATTCATAATCTGTTGTTGCAGTTCAAACTCTGCTCAGGTTTAAAGTGAAAATAAACTTGGTAATTCATCCTGTACTCTAACCATCATCTGCCAGCAGCACAGATCTATTTGCACACACCACAGATTCTGCTGTTCTACAAGGTGCAGGGCTGGAAAAGGGGATGCTGCAGGACAGGTTGAAAAGCGTTATTGACAAGTTGCATACGGACCAAATCTGTAACAAAATTACTATACAACCTCTATTTCACTAGTTAATGGTACTAATCATTTTCCTTTAGATAGACAAAGCCAATAAATGGTCATATTAATCTTTGAATATCACTAAAAAATTGAAGTAAAATATTTTGAAGTCTGAAACATTCTAACGTATCGCAACATTCAGTATTGAAAAACATTATTCTGAAAACAAGTTTGAAATATTCTAATATTCCTGAGAAGGCACAGAAGGGGCAGGAAATCAAGACTATAGTGTCTCCAAATGTGCCTGTGATCCATAAAATTCTTACAGAGCAGACAAGGTCTTAAAAGGTTCACAAGCTTGACTACCTGTTGAAGACATTGACAGGAAGAAATGCATTTAAAACTCTGAAGTATTGTCTTTGTACATTGAAAGCTTACGAGTAACAAAACATTTTGAGTCTTCCTATCCACCTGCAAACCGTATTTCACAAAGTGTCCCAGGAACATTTTTGAAAGTGCCAATGAGGATGGCATTTGTGAGCGCTTAGTTGCATTGACTTTTGCTTTCTCAAATTAGCATCTCTCCACAGGACCTCAAAATGGTTAGTGTTGACAGTGTAGAAAAGGGAAACAGGTAAATCACTGTTTAATGAGGAGCAAGGCATTCATTAGAAATGAATTACACAGATGAATGCAATTCATTTTGTTACAGATAGAAATGGATCTCTTGTAGGCAAATGGTGATATTACAGCCCAAGGCTATGTAAAGAGAATAGGCACAGAACATGCAGAATAAGACATTAGACAACCTGAAATGAAATGCAGATGGTAGCAATAAATACTAAGACAGATGCAAAAAGAAACAGATAAACAACAAAAACCAGCTAGGCTTATTTTAGATCATTCTCCATTCCCCAGAGCATCACGGATGCTTATCCCAGTAAAACAAAAAGGCAGTCCAACTGTTTCAGTTTTGAAAAATAAACCCCTATGTTTTCATTCATGTGGAAAATGTAGGTTCATCAGAAAAGTGAGATAACCCAATTCTACACTCAGAGAGCAGAGAAGAAAATAAGATAGCCCTTCTTAGAAAAAAAAAAATACAAATTTACAGACTAAAGGGCAGACCAATGGGTATTGGCACCTTCTTGGAAGGACAGAAATTTAATACTAAATAAATACATACTGAAAAGACCAAAACCCTATTTTTTTCTGTGACTATGTATTTTGGGATGTCTGATAGATTGAGGAATTCTTTGCTAAAGTATGTTCTGACAATTCCGTAGAGGAAGAGGAGAACGCGCGTACTGCAGAGCCAGCTTCTCTAGACTGCTTTGCCAAATCATCTTCCACCAAACGTGCAGATGAACTTCTACGTTTAAAGAATGCAGACCAGTTTCTCTGCTCCGAAACAACCTCACAACAAGATAGACACAATCCAACTACTTCGCATAGTAAAAAAAAAAATTGTCTGCTGGCAACTAGCTGAGGTCACCAGTAGCCAGAACCTCATGCAAACTGGAAACGGACACCAGCCATCCTTCCCATGGCCAGAAAACACACACGTCTTGAAACACACATGGAAATGGGTCACAGAGTAAGCGCATGTGCAGACTACACTGGAAGTCAGCAAATACTCTCCTATGAATAAAACAACATTAAAATAAAAACAACTTGGAAGAAAAGAAATATTTATCTTTTGATTTTGGCTTTTTATTTTTAAGTCAATTTATAAAGGTTATGAACACATTTTATGCACTGAACAACAGAAGTGACAGAAAGTACTTAGTCTGGGTTCAAATAAAACAATGCAAATTATGTGAATTTTTCATTCTCTCTACTCCTCTCCCCAGTTTCTCAATTTACCGATTTATATATTTCCTGACAAATGTTGAGTTTATACAATATTGGTGTGTAACTATCAACATGGTTCTCTTTTATTTGACTTTTTGATTTTACTGCTTATCCTGTAAATGACTCAGTAAGTTGAAGAAAGGAACTCTTTTCCCCACACAGAATTTGAAGAAACAATGGTGAAAATGAGTTCATATAAATTAAAGGACAGGAATTTTCAATTTAGTCAATGAGCAAATAATTTTATGTTCCTCTGCCTTCCAACAATACATATAATATTTTCTTACATATGCTCAGGTCTTTGTAGGCCTATTTATACCTAACACAATTAATCTAGTGTGTTGGATATGAAAAGACTTTTTGGTTTTGGGGTTGTTTTTTTTAAGTGCATTTCTAACCTTTGTTGTCTTCTACATTAGCTGCAGATAGAGCCAGAAAAGTCTCATTCTAAATTAGAGGCTAAAGCTGGAGTACTGGCTCTTGTTCTGTAAGCATTAATGGAATTTGGGAAGGGGCAGGAGGGAATGAGAGGAGACCAGGAAGAAGGGGAGAAACATAGACATGCATTTAGGGCAGTAGTTCTTAGGAATCTCCATCTGTTGTGCCAGCCTGCAAGAAGCAGGTACAAAAGAAGAACCCAGCAAAAGGAAAACATGCAGGACTTTGAGCCAGAAGAAAACCAGGATATGAACCAAACGGCTGGACAAGCTGCAATTCAGTGCCTTAAACTACAGAGCATGCTAAGGGAGAAGGGCAGTCCTAGAAACATTGTAGCTCAGAGCCTCATTTTGTAATGACCTGAAGCATTTGCCTGGACTTTGTCCCCAGTCATTTAAACCTTGCTACAAGTTAAAAATCACACCTTCCCTTAGTTGGCCAGGTCCAGATTGTCTTAAAGTTGCACCAGTGATGCAATTTTCAGTGTTCAGCCATACCAGCTACTGAGAACCAGCACTTAACACACCTAATTAGGTACTTGTAGCAAAATACACAGCGTAGAAGCACGACACAAGAATGGACAACATTAAAGGACAGAGGCCATCAACAAGGGACATTCTGAAGACACATGTCAATTAGGAAAAATTGTTTTTGTGCACAGGAGCCATAACGCCAGACAGAGAATGTGGTGTTCTGTGATTCAATATACAGAATAAAGCATCCTGGAATAACTGTACTTCACGGAAAGGTCAGACTTGAAGAGATCTTGCTAGACAACTCTACAAGGTACCGAAGTACAGGGTTCAGGAGCCAGTGCACCTGATGGCTGTATGAGGAGAGATGCTATCTACCAAAGTTGTTCAGGTAGTAAGAAGAAAGGGAAGCGCCGAGAAATTTCAGAGTGGCTGGGAAGATATTTGGCCTCAGCAGTGCTGGAAAAAAAAGTCAAAAAAGCAACCCTGCATTACGGAATCTGTATCAGCTAGAAAAGGATAAACTGTTCCTGGAATGTTTTCTTCAGTCAGGCCTTCATTTCAGTATCAAGATGGGTGGATCCAGGCCAAAAGGCTTTAAGTTAAGAGCAGCAGGGAAGTGAGGCAGACAAAGCAACTTTAACAGGGCAGGAAGCGAGTTGGTTAAATTCAAGTATTAATATGTTAGTGCTCTAAAATCGAAAACCCTATCGTGGGATGTAGAACACCACTATGGAAATCTCAAAGCCTCATTAAAACATTCCTTACTTTCTAATTTAGAAGTAAGGACTGAACAAAGTACTAATCCCTTCAAAAAAAAAGTTCAAATACTGATTTTTTTTTTTTCCACCTTTGAAGTAAAAACTGGAAAAAGGGAGGAAGAGCACTCTGCACTCCAAATGGATGAGGGATGGCAGGTCTGGGATCAGTCCAAGTAAGGGGGGCTCAGCAATGCTATAAATCTTACAATAATAAAACGAAAGAACCTTGAGCAAAATTCGTCCTTCCCCTAAGCCTTCAGAAAAATTCCACCCCTTGTGAAAAATGATACACTGACAGATGAAAAAATTTACCAACAGCCTTCCCATTTCTAGGCAGATACCCAACACATATGGGCAACACCTGTACCAAATTCCCCCCACACTGCTGCACTGACCTGCTTCACTACTGATTTAGCCAGGTTGCTTCTACAGAGCAGAGAATGTCACCTGCCTCAGCAGGTTGTGCATCAGTTGCAGTTTATAAAGTAAAAGACACTTAAGAACCAAAGCAAAAAACCCACAATCACAGGTATACTTGGTGCTTCAGAGCAGGTACGCACACGAAGCTTGAAAGGGTATGGATTCCTAAGTGCCGCTTAAGCACAAAAACAATAATTGATATTGCTGTGACTGAGAAGGAAAACAGCATGATAGTACCAAAAAAAAAAGCCACCTAGTTTATTTGAAACTGGAAAAAAAGACTTACAAATTTCTTTCTTAGCTAACTTAATGCAACATTAAAGAAGGACGTTAACAGGAAGAACAGAAGATATTTCAGAAAATATAACGATCCTGCAGGCTCACAAAATATTCAGGATACAGAGGAAGAAAAACTCATCTCATAAAATACATCTCAGCTAGTATACTGAGATTAAGACCACTACCAAGGAAGAAGAAACTCAGAATGACAGTAACAGACAACAGTAGAAATGCAAAAGTTATTTGAAGAGGACAGGTACCACAAAACTTCATGCAGCTACAGGGAGGGATTATGTGCAACACAGGGTTCAACTGAGTGCTGGCACAGTAAATTCAGGATTTGGATAGTATTATTTACTATCTGGTTTTGCATTTTTTTTGCATACTAGGAGAGCTTTGTTGGAAGGACAGAGAAAAAGAGGTTACAGAAATAAACGTAGGGCACAGTGAAAACACTGCATGAAGTATATCTAGTTGGACAGAAAGGTAAAGCTGGGTGTAAGCAGCCAAGCAGATAAAGAGTAAGAAAAAGCAAAACTTTGAGTTGGAAATGACAGAAAAGCTGATGTCCCTTCCCACTCTAAAATCAAGAGAAAAAACAAAAATGGTGGGAAAATATGTTGGGCCATCCTAAGCATAAGGTGAAAAATAGATTTCTGTGTAAATGTCAGAAAGGGAAGCTGCCAACAAATTTAAGTGAGTAATTAGGAATAAAAAGGTTGAGCTAAGAGTTGCCATCATCTGGGCTAGTATCACCCCCAAAAATTTTAGAACACCCCTGCAGCACTTCACCAGAAAAAAATGTCAATAAACACACAAACAAGTAACTAGAAGAACGTTTTCAGAACGAAAAGAAGACTGAGCAAAGAAGTCAGGGAAGAACAATATATCAGGTAGCACTGTGACAAGGCAGGGCCAATAAGCACGTGAAGGTGAAGACATACTCTTCAGGCACTTGCCAAAAAGGCTGTTAAATCTTGTAAAGTGAATTTCAATTAAGTGTAAAGAATAGGAAACAGAGTGAAAATAATTCTTAATCAAACTGGGAAAAGGCAAGAGAGAAAAGTCTTAAGCTGCCACTTGACAGGTTTAGAGATGATGGGTAAGAAGGACGATGGGCCAGAAGCCTGAATCAAGAGTGGTCACTGATGATGGACAGAAAGCCACACGTTTCGTACAAAGGCACTAAAGAATGGGGAGAAAGGTGAAGGAGCCAAACAGGACAGATATAAACAACTTCTAAGTTCTGTCTGAAGCCCTACATCAAGACCGGCTCTCCTTCATTAATATTCAATACAATAATACAAGTACATTCACACAGCACGGACCTGTTGCTGCTCTCACAAAAAAAATAATCTACCATGCCAGCTACTGAAGGAACAAATGTTGAGATCTGAATGAGCATGAACAACAGAGATATTCAGTTTAATACTGCTAGAATTTAGAGTTTTTGATATGGACCCCCATTTGTAGTCAAATTTCTAATGTACATTAAGACGTTCAAATATTTTACAACACTCTCCTTTTGCACATGCTTATTTCTCAGCAGCCTGTTCAGATTTCATAGAAGCTTAGAATGTCTTGAGTTAGACGAAACCCGCAAGGATCATAAAGTCCAGCTCCTGTCCCTGCACTGGACAACCCCAAAATTCACACCATGTCTCTGAGGGCATTGTCCAAGGGCTTCTTGAATAGCATCAGGCTTGGTGCAGTGACTGCCTCCCTGGGGAGCTTGTTCCAGTGCCCCACCACCCTCTGCTTGAAGAACTTTCTCCTAATATCCAACCTAAACGTCCCCTGGCACATCTTCCTGCCATTCCCTTGGGTCCTGTCATTGTTCACCAGAGACAAGAGATCAGCGCCTGCCCCTTCTCCTCTCCTTGTGAGGAAGCTGCAGATCACGATGAGGTCTGCCCTCAGTTGCCTCTTCTCTAGGCTGAACCAACCAAGTGACTTGAGCCACTCCTTGTATAGTTTTTCCTCTAAACCCTTCACCAACTTCATGGCCCTCCTCTGGACACTCTCTAGTACCTTTATATCCTTAATGTACTGTGGCACCCAAAACTGCACCCAGCACTCGAGGTGAGGCCATGCCAGTGCAGAGCAGAGTGGGACAATCCCCTCCCTCGACCAGCTGCAACACAGGGCTCGATGCCCCCCAGGGCACGGTTGGCCCTCTTGGCTGCCAGGGCACACTGTTGGCTCATGTTCAACTTGCCGTCGACCAGAACCCCCAGGTCCCTCTCCACAGCGCTGATTTCCAGTCTTTTGTTCCCCAGTCTGTATGTACATCGAGGGTTGCTGTGCCCCAGGTGCAAAATCCAGCACTTGCCCTTGTTAAACTTCATACAGCTGGTGATTGCCCAGCTCTCTAGTTTGTCTAGATCTCTCTGCAGGGCCTCTCTGCCCTCAAGAGTAGGGCTCTTCCCAATTTTGTGTCATCAGCAAATTTAGTTAGTACTCCTCAGCAGATTTACGGAGCATCAGCCTGAATGTAAGTCCAACCTGTGCTGCAAGAAAAACTTAGATATATCTTCTCTCTTATTTCCCACTATTAATATGAAATCTATTTCTTAACTCAAAAGTTAATACAAGGTCTCTTCAAAAATAATTAACCAAAAGGAAAATGGCTTAAAACCAAAACTCTGCTAGAAATTAATTATTATTCTTTTATCCTTTGTCAGCAAAACCCTCCCTTCCATTTAACTTTTAGTGGTATTAGAGTCTGCAGCAGAAACTGATGGAGCTGGAAGAACAAGTAAAGAAAAGACATTGTGCTTAGAAACAGGAAATAATGCTCTTCACAAGTCTGACAACAGTTTTAATCCTGGATCCAATATTTACTTAAATACTGACCTTGAATAACTCAACCTTTCCATCTTACTGTCCCCATCTATCCCACTGAAGCGTTGTGCAGATTTGTTAATATTTGTACAATACTCTGAACACGTTGAACACAAAGGATTATGGCTATTATGGAACAACTCTCTTAATCCTTTCTGAAACAAATACAGTAATACAATATTACCATTAAATTAAAAAGAAGAAACCCTGAAAACAAGTAGGACGTTGAAATGCTGTCTCTGAAATCGCTCCTCTGTACCTACATTTGAAACTCAACTATGGGAGTTATTTTTTGGAAGTTTGAACACGGTAAGTATTTTACAAAAAAACTATTTATAATAAAAGCTATTTCTTCCTTTAAAAAGTTCAAAAGTTCATTTAAACAGATCAGCAATCTCAGTGACAGCTACAATTTGTCAATCTGGCTGCCCTGACTGGACAGTCTGTGTCATACTGTAAAATTATATTAAAACCAAACCCAGATTATAATTTCATGATCACAAAGGCCACAAAACCACGGACATACTGCCTACCAGCTCTTCAGCAGATAAAGCAGCAGTCTACAGGGAACACTCCAGGAGGCCTCTGCAACTATCTCTGCCCAAGGAATGAGCTTGCTATGGAAATGGTGGGTAGATTTATGCATTTTTTAGTTTCCATACAAAAATTACATTGTGGTTCAGCCTCTACTATTTTTAAGGGTTTCTTTTTAAAAAGCAAATAATTGACTGACTGGCACTTAGGCAATTCACTGGGGGGAAAAAATGTTTTACTGTTAAATTATGAAAACAAAAACATTAACTTAAATTTTTTTCCCTTTTCACTTCCCTGCAAATTTTAGCATATTTTAATTAGTCAGTGTTAGTTACCATAGCTACCATAACCATACTATCTTTGAAGTCAATTTTATTAAAATCCTGATATTCATACTTTTATTGTATCATAGTTAAGCTTATACAGCATTTACAAGCATAACTTGTGTTATGTGATGCAACGTATGTACTAAGATCAAGAGAAAGAAAGCCTAGGTCATGTGTATGTCTTTATGTGATAAAAATAAGTGACTTCTGACTATTAGAATAAAGCAAAAAGCAAACATGACTGAGGAACAAGCAGGTCAGTTGAGAAGGGTTTAAGACCAAAAAACCAAGATTATTTATTTCCAGAATAAGCACAGTGACACAAGAAAATATAAAACTATATATAAGGGTAAAATCTTCTTGCTCAGATAAACCCCAGCTTTTTAATTCCTTTTTACTGGCACTTTATCCTGCTGATGACATATAACCACCACCACTATCATAAGAGTTATTCCAAGCCACTACTTACCAGCCACAGTTTTAAACATTCCAAAATTTTTTTGCTGCTGCCACTTAAGCTTTGCATGAATGTGCCATATTAAGACTTCAACACTGAACAAACAGAAATGACATTAAAAAACCAAAAACTGTATAAGCCCTTCATATCTCAGATATGCTCCTACAGCATAATTTAGAAGGGGAGAAAAACCCCACCCTTCAGCTTGAAAGAATTAAACCAGAAATGGATCAAACACAAAATGAGTGTGAAATTTAGCTTTAAATATTCTTTATGAATACTGCCACACTCGTATTCAGGACTGTAGTTAAGAATGTGATATAGTTACTGTTACATAAAATGATTTGATGAACCTCTGTATAGAGCCAGATCTTTCACCTGGTAAAAAGGTAACACAGCAGTAGCACGTCATTTACGTATCTGACAAAGTAGGCCATGCACCTCAAATATCACAGTAGAAAGTTAAAAAAAAAGAAAAAAAATTTTAAATCATATTTTGAATAAGGTTATTTCAGCACTGTGCAACCCGCCGAGTTTACTTTCTCTCTATGGCTGCAGAAGGCCATTCACATGGCAAGACCCAATGCCCACGACTTGCTACTCAAGGGCAGTGACACACAAGCTTGTCCAAAGGCACTCCGGAACTATCCCACAAAATGTCAAGCTACTTAGAAAGAGTCTGTGAGGAACCATTACCACTACTGGAAGGTTTCCTACAGCCTCCTCCCAGCACTTCTTTACTCAGGGCCACACTCGGGATCACCCAAGAAGCAGTTGCACACCTTATTTTTTTCCTGGTGCCATTTCTCCCCAGGTCCCTGACAAACACCAGATGAGTTGCATATCATGATAGGGGACAGATCTAGAGCTTTCTAGGATTGAAGAGTTAGCAAATGCTGTCCCTACCACAATAGTTCATTCAGTCTACAAACTGCCCCGGGAAAGGAAATGCAACATGTGGGCTATGATGGGATGGAGCATGGGCACACAGCAGCCACAGCCATGACCTGCTCTATGTACTCCAGCTCCCCAGGATGCATGTATATGCCAAATAGCACATGGGAAAAAAGGCACAAAGATGTACAAGACTACAGAAGTACCAATGAAAGCTTCACACTATTGTTATACATCAAGCCCACTTCCTGACCTATGTTCTGTATATTCTTGATATAATCCAAGATCTCACCTTGTAAATTTTCACCTATTCCAGCACTTGACGAAGGATCTTTCCTTCATCTGTTATCCATATCGAAGAAGCCTGCTTCAGCTTCTTAGTGTGTATCCACCCTCAACCTTATTCAAAACTCAGTCCTAGAATAATTTAATTTTAAATTGTTCTGGGAACAGAGATTTTACATCTTTCTGAAATACACAGCAAATTACCTCACCATAAGCTGTCCAAGCTTTTAAAGATTAAAAAAAAAATTGCCTAACCTATTTTAGTAAAAAGTGGAGCATAACATTTTATAAAGGGGCAAGAAAGAATATGGATGCACACAGGTATTAACACATCTGATGTGGCAGCTAGGGAATTGCCAGGAGAATCTGATGGAGATGCGTTTGTTACGATTGTGTGGGTGGAAAATGTTGAAGGCAGCAGCTAGAGAGAAAAATTATTTACTGTAGCCAGGAAAGAATGCCTCCAATTAGAAGACAGTCACTATTAAGTTGTTAACAAATGTAGCCCAAAGTAGTGAATTTTAAGAGGTCTCCAAACCTCAGTTCATTCCACCTAATACTCATCACTTTGCAAAGCAAGAAAAGGCTCCAACAGAGTCACCTAAGGACCATGCTAGCTCATATAAGGTGTGTATGCTTACAGACAAGATTCTGCTAGTGACTATATTGGACAAATGTGAAAGTTGCAAGTGGCACATATTTCAAGAACAGGGACCAGAAAAACAGCTTTCCAGCATTTTGAGGAGAGGACAGAAAAGAAGAAAAAAAGGAAGGGTGTGGATGACCAGAAAGACAGACTCAAACTCTTTCTGAAAAGCCATCCACTGTTTTTGTATTCTCAACAACATAGACCAGTTAACATGCCACCTCAAAAAGCTGCTATATAGTGAAACTCTAGTCTGCTGAGCTGTATTTTCCATTCAAGAGGTAAATAAAATTATTCATTTATTACTATGTAACATCAGCTGCCTGTTAATCAAATGCTGAACTTTTATGGCACAAAACATTAATTTTAATGCCTTCTATGGCTCAGGTCTAGAACTGTCTTAGTCAGGGGTTAACCTGTCTGGTTTGAGCCCTAGTCTTTAGCTAACTTTTGAAAAAAGTCAAAGGTTCACAGACCAACACATACCACCACTATCAGCAGTTCTCAATCATACGCACAAGCACACACAAGGGAAGCGTACAGCTGCTCAGATTTCAACTATCACACCACTGTACTACTACTACATATTACTTCTTACTGAAGTATTCAAAAGTAGTATTTGTCTCCTCAAGATACCAAGTCTATCACAATTACTTGGTGCTGTGAGCATGCCCACCTTAATTCCCTCTTTTTTTTTTTAATTTAGTTTTTATTGTTGTGATACCTTTACAATAGCAGTGCTCTCCCCTCTGCAGCAACAATAACATTCCTCACAAGTGTACAGGCTTCCAATCATCCAACCTCAGCACAAAGGATCGAAGAATTGATTCCAAGACTGTCCCTGAGAACAATTCTTTCAGTAACTCTTTACACAACCAGTGCTCCAATAAAACTCTGTACTATGGGCATGAACATGTATTTATCCTGTGTGAAGTCCTACTTTACAAGGGTAAAAGTTTGAAAAGTATCTAAATTCCTTTAACAAAATAGGAAATGAAAACTTTCAAAATGAAAAATCAAGATGCTAATATGGGTCTTATATCTGTGTTCTTCCTCTACTCCTTCCTTTTTTTAGGTCACTAGAAAGGAAAACCAAGTGGATCTGTTTCTCAGACTACGATTAACTCCCACTGCACCGACAGTGTTTGATCATTAAAATATATATAAATAGGTACAACTTTGCCTAATTGAGAAGCCTTGTTAAATCAGTGTATGAAAACTGGATGCTATTCAAACTGTAAAAGAACACAGTGCAGGCTCAAAAAATAAAAGAGATTACTTTTTCCCCTGTTATTCTTTTTTGTGTTTGTTTGTTTAATTTAATATGTGTACCATGACTTTGGTTGAAGCCTGTTCCTACTGGGGAATCCTTGGACCAAAGCAGTAAATCCTTAAAGCCACTGATGTACTAATTTGTGCAGGCAAGGGTTCCTTCCATGAATTCAAAAACCAACTTACTACGTATATTTTACATATAAAAGCAACTTTACACACATTATTTACATTACTACTAAGGTAGGCTGGAATCCTTTAAATGAAAAGTTCTACTATAGTCTGTGAAATGTTACTGCAGACTTGTAAAACTATTTTTCAAACTAAAGCAGTTTGCATAACATCAGATTTGTTGTGTTTGCCATAAAAAGTTGTCATAATCTGTAAAAATATAGTGGGTCACTATAAAACAAAAATTTTGCTAAGATGTCTTCACGCAACATTGACTTTTCTCCTCGGGACTTCATCCATTAAAAAAAAACAAACACCAATATTAAAACTCTGGGGAGAAAGTGACAACTTTAAAAGTAAGTAAACATATATTGTATACAAAGGATTAATTCAGCTATTATATTTTTACATGGTACAGGGTGGAAAGAAGAACAGAAATAAGGCTTCATTTGGTGTTCAGGTGAGAAGTTTTCCAAGCAAATTACAGATCTAGTCGGACACACTGAGATGTGACAGATGTAATAAAGACAGCTGTACGTTTCTTTGTGGTCCTGGCTCATCAGGAGAATTTTCTGTAGAATTTAAATCTCTGGGGAGCAATTAGTGCAAATCACTAATACAGGTAACAAGTTGCGTTCTCTGGAGGAAACCACGTATACTGATTTGTTCTGGTTCAAGAGAGATGAAACAAAGAGAAACTGTACAGAAGAGTACTTCTCTTAGTTATGTAGAGACTCTGCCTGGAACAAGGGAACTGAGAAAGTAGGTGCACTTTCTGCTGGAAAACTGAGGCAATCTGTTAGGCTCAACATGTGAGCAACATGCCTATTACTCAATACTTCTCTGAAACACTTTCGTTAGATTGAGATGAATGTGACGAACAGAATGGGCACTGCTGCTGCAGTTTCCTGTTGAGAAAGAGGAAGGTGAAGTCCAACTGGGATGCCTCTGAGAAGAAGCCAAGCAAACCCTGGACACTGACACTGCTGTCTTCCATGGATGTGTCGGGTAACTCGCAAGAAATACTTCCTACATCAATTCTCCTCTGTTATAGACAGGACAAACAAAACAGGGTGGCATAAGACAACAAAAACTTGGCAGGACCATCCACTCCTCTGGTAGGCTCTCTCATTAATTCTCCTCAACTCCTGGAGTTGCAAATATTCAGAAATCAGAAAAGCTTTACAGGGAAACAACATACACATTTGTCTGTTTCTTGTTCTTTCCAGGCATCTGTTCATGGCCAGTACTAGAAACAGCATAATGGTAAAAGTCACCAAGTCAGGGACCAAACAGACCACCACCAGGCTGAACTGGTTTAGGAACTATTATTTTCAAAAATAAAAATAAAAAAATACTAGAGTTTTATGAGCCTTTAACACCAAACTACTCTGTTTAGAGACCAGAACTCAGTGGTGCCTTCTTAGAACTCAATACTAGACAATGGGGTTTCTTAAGCCCATTCCGTAGTTGGGGAAGCGGACATAACCAGTATTTCTCCCCAAGTGGAAGAGTCAGGATCAGAAACCAGTGTCCTCTTTGCTACCCAGACTGACACTTCAAATGGTCACTGCAGTCTTTCAATAGCCTATTGGGCCAATCCACGCTAGCCAGTAATTTGCTACAAACAACATAAAACTTCTTTTCTACGTCAACTCAGACTACGGCAGCGTGTTTTCTGTGGCTTCAAGAAAACTACAGAAAGTCTTCACAGCAACATGCTGCCAAAAAGTTCTGATTTAGGGGAAACACAGAGCAGAAGCACCATCTTACACTGGCTGAACTCATTTAAATGGCCAAAATATGGGCTTATTTCTCAATATACACTTTAATTGGTCCTCTTAGCTAGAGAAGCATTTGTAAGTTAAACATGGAACAAACCAAATGTAGCAAAACCAAGCTTAACAGGCAGAGTATCTAAAGGTCTGGTACCACTACTGCCTTCCAATTTGTGAAGTCACTTAAACTAACAAAGTGGATATAAAACAGTACCCTTCTAATGTGACAACATGCCGCCAAACTGCAAAGGTATATAAATGACTCCATGCACTATAAATACACTGTGCACGAAAACATTAACTTTTTTTTTTTTTGGGGGTGGCGAGCAGCGGGGTAAAGTTTCTGACTCCATCCCCTTCCACCGTGTAACAACGGGTACTAGCAGGGGCTCCCGCGTTATTTTGGGAACGGCTCCGCCGGAGCACCACGAGTTGGGGGTAGGGGCGCGGCGCCGCCCGGCGGGAGCAGCCGCCCAGCGGGACCCCCCCACACACCCCCCACCGCCAGCAGGCCCTCCCCGGGCCTGGGGCCGCCCCGGCCCCGCCGTGCCCCGGGAGGTGCCCTCCCGCCCCCGGGCCTCCCGCAGCCCCCCGCCCGCCATGTGCCGCCCGGGCTCTGAGCATGTGTCGGCGCGATGCCGCCCCCTCCTTCTCTCCCTCCCCCACCTCCGCGGGGAGGGGGCCGCATTTGGGGCTTCCCCTGGCCCGGCCCCCCCTCTCCCCCACCCTTCCACCCCCCCCCCCCCCGCGGCCCGGCCCGGCCCGCCCTCACCTGCCAGCGCCAGGATCTGGGCCTTGTGGAGCAGCAGGCGGTCGCCCCACTCCCCGGGGCTCTCGTCGTCCTCCTCCGCCTCCTCGGGGTTGCGGTACACCGTGTAGACCTTCTGGTTATCGAAGTCGAGCTGGGACGTGGGGCTGAAGTCCTGGACGCAGGAGACGGGCAGGGCGTAGCAGACGTTGTCCTCCAGGAACCGCACAAAGGCGTACATGGTGCGGCGGGCGGGGCGGCCGCGCCGGTCCCGCGCTCCCCGCTCTGTTATTGTTCCTCAAAATCCGCCTCTGCGCTCGGCTGAGCTCGCCTGGCCGCGCCGCCAGCCGGGCGGCCGCCAGCTCCGGGCAGGCACGAGCAATCCAACGCGGAGCGACGCGAGCCGGGCTGCCGGGCGGCGCGGGGCGGGTGGGGGCCGGGGCCGGCTGGCGGCGGCGGCGGCGGGAGGAGCGGAGCGGCCCCCGCCCGGCTCGCCCGTCTCGGCCCGCCCGGGGCCCCATGCGGAAACACCCCTTCCGCTGGCCCCGGCCTGTCCCGGCCCCTCAGCGCCGCGCGGGCTCGAGTCGTCGCCCGGCAGGCCCCGGCCTACCCCGGCCGCCCGGGAGCGGCCTCGCACCTCCGCCGCGGAGGTGTTGGTGCGAGGCGGGAAGGTGCGCCCGCCGAGAGGCTTTCGAGGGCTCACCCGGACCGGGCGGCGGCTTGGCCCCTGCCACGCACCTGTGCCAGAGGGACGGCTCCCGCCCCTCGGCCGCGGCGCCCGGTGGGCTGAGGGGGTCCTGGCAGCGGCGCTCACCCTCCGGGCCCCGTTGCTCAAACTCGTCCCCAGTGAAGGCCGCGCGAACTCTTTCCAAGTTAAAATCCCCTCACACCTGTTCCAGAGAAATAGGCCGCGTGTGGAGGTGTCGCAGCGAGGGGGCTGGTCGGGCCTAGGCCAGGGCAGTGGCGACGAGTGCAGGGAGAAGGGGCCGGAGGGACCCCTGAGAACCTGTGGCCGTGTGAGGAGAGGAGACCAGCTCCTTCATGGCCAACCAGAACGGCAGAGAACCCCATGGTCATCTGCCAGGTATCAACAGAATCCGAACATCTGTTTTTACCTGAAGGTCTTCAGGGTAACGCAGAACCACCTGCAGTCAGTGGTATTGTCCAAGGGTGACTGCTGGAAGAACTCAAAAGGTGCCCTGTCCTCCCCCAGAGAGAGCAGAGAAATTCTGTACAGCTGCGTAATAACAAGGGCTAGAGACCATACCATTTTTAGCAAAAATTCCCAAGCTTTCAGAGACAGGTACACACTGAGTATAGATGCTTTGCGCTTCCTGTAAGAAAAATAACACGGCAACATTGCTTATCATTCATGTCCAAGTTTCCAATGCTGAAATCTGTGTTCCCTGATCAGACTTAGGAGCAGAACAATACTACATGGAGAATTATCTAAAAGCAAAGAAAAAGTAATCACAGAATTAGTAATAAACAGCAAGAGAGGCTCAGTGGTTTTCTGTTTGCAAAAGGCCAACATAAAATGAAACCAAAATGCATTATTTTTCTGGTTTGCATATCCCTAAGCCTTTGCAGTAGTATCTTGATCCATTACATTGAGCTTAACCACACTGAACTTGTCTTTTCTATTTATCCTTTATGGACCTCTTAGTACATGGGAACAGACCACAAGCTGGAAAACCTGAAGTCAAGTTTTGACTAAGCACTGACGTGGGTTGCCCAGAGAGCTTCTGGAGTTTTCATCCTTGGAGATAACTCAAAAGCCATCTGGACATGATCCTGGGCAACCTGCTTCTGGTGGCCCTGCTTGAGCAGGAGGCTGGACAAGATGACCACCAGAGCTCCCTTTGAATCTCAGCCCTTTTGTGGAAGTATCAGAAACTTATACCCAGCAAAAATCTGTCTTTCTCTTAAGCAACACATGAAAACATAAGGAATGCATACAGGTGTAGTTAAGCCGATGTAAGTATTTCAGTAACAAGCTGTAAACTTCCCGTACAATAATGGCAGCTTTATTATTTTAGCAATTACAGAGTTTTGCAAATACTTCAGTTTAAGATTGGGGATTTAAATGGCAGTACTTTATGTTAACAATAAAGTATTGCCAGACTGGTATGTAATTACAGGCAAATATAAGTCTGCTACAAAGTATGGATGACAAATGTATTCTAGTAGCTAGGCTGCAAGGGAAATGAAATTCCAGCAAAGATTGTGTTGCTGATCAAACAATAACAGCTGCTGTAGCACTCCTATCTCCTCTACCTTGTGTTACAATGAAGGTAAAAGGAGTTGCAGAAAGGCAGCAGGACAGACTGATAGCTGGAATTACTCCATGGACACTATTAAAATTATGTGAAGGACAATTTTGTCCCACTAAGTTCAGTGGCTAGTGAGGGATTTGGTACACTGACTCTTACCAGGATTGTATTTACGCTGCAGCTGAATTCTATTAGCAACATCTAAGACTGCCGTCGAGGGAAAGGAACACAGGAAAATGGAGAAACTAGAAATAACAGGGGAAATGAAGGACTCAAAAGTTAGGTTGTCTTGGAGGGGGGAAGATGTCTTCAGGTACCAAGGAGGCCTGGCTAATTTGCCCCAATGAAAGAAAACTGAAAGACTTTTTGTGGAGGCAACTAGTGTAATAGTGGTTTGTTTTTTTTTTGTTTGGGGTGGGTTTTTGTTTGTTTGGTGTTTGGTTTGGTTTTTTTTCCAGAAAAGGAACACTCTAAACTATTATTTGCAACATTTTACATTTGAAGGTTCAGTTACAGCAAAGGCTGTAAAGATTTCTTTATCAGCAGCAAAAAAAAGGTCTCAGATCCTTTAGAAAGCCCGTTTCTTCTCCACGGAAGGACGTTTTTGGGAACAGATTAAGGGTCAGGATGATAAATACACGTTTACACTTGGTCACTAGCACACACATTGAGCCAGAAGGCATTGTAATGCTAAAGAATTAATAATGAGCCCATACTTTTCTGCCTACAAGGAACAGTGTTAATTTCTAGCTTTAAAATCAATAGATTACCTGCCCTGGTTAGCTGTGAAGCTGAGGAAAAGATCCATTTAAGTGCAGAGTGAAACACACAAGTACTGTCACTCCTTTTGTTTGGACCTTTCCCATTTCTGCTAATGGTTAGCCAGCTGTTTTAACACTGAGGTTAGCTTGAGGTTTAAAGATTTAAGCTATTTTAAAGGTGTGGATTTTAAAACCCATTGTTAAGGGAATTACTGGATTCTCACCAGATTTAAATCCTCTAGCAAGTCCAGCCTTTTAGAAACAACACAGCCTTGCTGAGTAGTAGATTGTCATACTTTCAAAATACAAATGAAGCCTCATCTTAAAAGTAAAAGTGTCACTCCAAGAGTCAGGAAGCCACAAAGCACAGTCCTAGCCCTTGTGGGACTCCTGAGTGGCTGTTTCCTGGAACACTACCTATATTTTGCTGCTGTTATTTCTCTTGAAAAGTGAAAAAATTGTTAAAGCAAAAGCCGGTGCCTGCTGTTTTGTTGTGCACTCTGTTTTCACTTAAAGATGTAAAATGAAAAGCTAACAGTACCAAGAATAGTTACAGAGGAGCTGTATCTCTTTCACAGCAAAACATTAAAATTAGGCTCATCAGTCACATTACTTCCATGTTTAATATCGAGACCTCAAGGGACACCATAATGAGTTTAAATCTACTGATGAAGAAATTCCCATTTTGTTTTACCAGTCAAGTGGAGGGGTTTCACTGCTACCTGATTACTCAGCAAAAGCAGTAGACTGGACTACTGGTGGAAATCCCTACACATTCAATATGCGGATTAGAAAACATTATTGTTTTCTTGTGAATTTATTTATCCTCCAAATAGTGCATTTCTTACACAATTGTTTCAAGCTCAAATACACCATGAAGGAAAGCTATATTCACAATTTTTTTAGGTAACACTGTGTTTTAACAATGGCATTTAAAATCATAAAGAATAACAATGCAGAAGAACTGAAGACTGTTCAAAGGTTTATGTATGTACACATCTACTCACATTCTGGTTAATTTTTACCAAAGTATGCTCAATAGGGTGGTCAGAAGATACCTCTGTTCCATAGTACCTCATTTTTTATCTTATGATAAAGTGCAAGATGAAGTCATTTCCAGATATAAATGAACCTTCCTCTTAACAAAGTCATATACAGCTTCTAGGTGTTTTGAGATAGAGAGGGTGGTTGGGAGGGGGATCTGCTAACTAGACAAACAGAGCAGGGCAGGCATTCCACAGGGTTGTTTCCCTTCAGATTTTTAAATAATTTTTAACTCTTAAGACACTGTTGCCACACTACTTTCAGCGTCACAATGATTACATATAAAATTCCATCAAAGGAAAAAAAAGAGGTCCAGTTCCTGTGTGATCCTAGAAGATGGACAAGAAAATATTTGTGTCCACAAATAATTTCTGAAGCGCTCCAGTACCAAGAGAATAGTATGGGAACTTAAATTACACAGATAAATTCTTAAGATTTAATCTTTTGAAATCTATGGCCTTAAACCATCCTCAGAAGAAGAAGGGCATCACTGCAAAGCTATTTAGTCCCAATTCCTGAGAGAGATCTAACCTTTCTTGGGTCTGAGGATAATACTCAATCATCTTTTACATTAAACTCTCACATTCTAACAGAATATTCTTTCAAAGAAATGAAACCTAAGGAACACTTTATGGACCCATTCGCATAGGAGACACTTATTTCCCAGCTGGTATATTCTGTAGCATGAAAAGGTAACGATTAAGCCAAAGTGACCACTGGAGAAGGCACTTTCCTCGCTGTTAATGACTGGCTGGAGAAACCAAGCGCCACAGAAAAAGCCAGGCAGTCATTAACTGCTGAAAATTCCTGACCTAAAGGTCATTATAACTATTATAAAACTGGAAAATGAAAAAGTAATTATTTTCTTTGGGTTTTTATATGTATTGAAAAGATAAAATTCCAGTGTCTGTTGCTGTGGATACTGGCCTGTAAGATACTTATTTTTCCCACTCTGGCAGGCTATGCAATGGATAGATCTGGGACTGGCAACCCTTCAAGAATGTGCGCCAGACTGTATTTTCCTTTTCCAAATTACAGGTTAAATGTGCCCACAGAAAGTCAACAGGAATCAGGAGATGCTGCCAGTCGGCCCTGTCTTGCCTTGGTGTGAGGCAGTAATTCTCCCCACTCTCGCCCAGTCCTTTGCTCAGTGGGAGCCAGGTGCTGGGTTGTCTGGGAGCTGCAAATGACTCTCAAATCATTGTGACTTTCAGCTCCCACCCTGCTGTATACCATTCCAAATCTTGCTAAATACCATCTTCTGTACTCAGGCAGTATACTGTTTTCCATGCTATAAACTTCATGCCTGAGAGGAAAGTAGGAAAGACATTTTCTTTGAGCTGACTCATGCGTGGACTCACCTTTAAAACATGTCTTTCTGGTACCACTGCCACCATCTTTAAGAACTGCTCTGAAGACAATATTGCAGTTGCAGCCCAAATGATCTTTAATGCTGTTACCATCCACTGACAGCTGCAGCCTATATATTTTCACTCTATCTGGAAAATCCATGTG
The DNA here is from genome assembly GCF_963921805.1 of Phalacrocorax carbo. Classification (NCBI taxonomy): domain Eukaryota; kingdom Metazoa; phylum Chordata; class Aves; order Suliformes; family Phalacrocoracidae; genus Phalacrocorax; species Phalacrocorax carbo. The sequence goes on along the minus strand of NC_087518.1, from coordinate 48,037,151 downwards.
AGATTTTCCTTTTCTTTTTTTAAACCAGACTTTCCCCTGGCTTTTGACAGGCATTTTACTAATATGACTCTAAAAGTAGCTTTACATACAGAGATTTTGCACCACTGCAAGAATTTGATTTCTTCTGTACCTTAGATGACAAAGTGACTTTCTTTTGGCAAGGACTAAAATCTTTTTGTAACCTTTGGACTTCAGTGTAAAATCATTACTAGACACTTCCTGTGATTATGTTATGCTTTAGACAGAGCTTCTGAGTAAGATGGTATTAATGACCCTTTTTCATAATATTTCCATTTTGGCTTTCTATTCTCACATCTGTACAGCACTGTTCTGTCTTGAACCGGCATTTTTGTCTCATACCGCTCCTGCAGCCCTTCTCTGCATAGACCTATTCTGCTTGAGAGGTTCACACAAGTAATATGGGTTACGTACTGAAGAAAAGGAGGTCGACTACTGCTGACGGCTTTTTGTCTAGAATGGTACCTCCACATACTGACACTTCCCCTTTCCTTCAGAAGTCTGATCTTAGCAGGAGACTGGACAGGCTCTAGAGAAGGTTCTTGCTATTTTGGAAGGTTCTGACAATCAGCAGCAGCAGGAATGGGATTGCATAAGTGAGGTCAGAGTCAAAATTGCTTGAAGAGATATGTTTTCATGCCCCAGTGCTTTTTAATTCCTCCTCGTCATACTCTTTCTAATACCTTTCAGGGCTGGCTCTATTTCAGTATAAAGTGAGTTTTCAGAAAATATTCCCAGGAATTAGTGCTCACATCTCACCACTTCAGAAGAGAAGGTAGAGTTTTCTACTTCTAATGAAAGTCACAATCAGAGATGGACCAGCAACTCCTCTGAAGAACATCAGCTAATATGAGCACATAAAGTCCTGTTGTGGAAGGTGAATGGGAAGTAACAGAGCCTTCCTCAGCTGTGTCTTGTTAACAATCACATTTAAATTGGAACAACATTGGTCTTCACCATTGGCAAACTGCTTGGAACTGAAAAGTGCAAGTGGTCATTGATATAAAAACCTTCACTATACTCCATAAACCTCTCCACTCCAATGAAGACCAAGCACCTTTATCATTTATGAGTTACAAATGAAGTTGCACCTGGTCTGCACTCTTAAGTGAATTTTTAAAAAACCCCAAACCAACAAGCAAATGTTAACTGGAAGAAGTTGCTGTCACCCAACTCCTGAAAATAATCGGATAACTATGATAGACCACAACAGAAATTCTTCTAGTTCTTCAAGGAAGATAACTCCTTGTATCTCACACAGCATAGAAAATGGGCATTCATCTTTGCCCCACTTACAAGGAAGGTCTTCCCTCTAGAATGAAAATGGCACAGGAAACTGATAATCCAAGAGGTGTTTGAAACCTCAAGGAGCTTCATGCTTTGCTAGTATTTTCCACAAAAACCCTGAGCGGCATCTATTGTGCAGTAATAATTAACATTCAGGGGAATCAGGATCTTTTTTAAAGGCTGCCACAGTATTCCTCATAACAAAGAAAGCTTTGTTTCATAAAGAAATATCTTGTACTAGGATACCCTAGGGAAACTCTAGTTTTGTTTTGGTTTTTTTTTTAAACAAAGATGGGAATTTTTGAGTTTGAGGTTCCCTTTAAGTATTCTTCTAACATGAATATATTTAAGGATGCTCTATCAAGTTCATGCATGAAATGTCATCCAGCCGTTAGTATATTTCTATGCAAATACAGCTGTGAAAGCTAATAACTGAAATCTGCATTTTTTTCACATTTCCAGCGTATTATACAACTTCTCATTCTTTCCTGTTTTGTAACTCACATTAGCCTCTCATATCAATAAAACAAAGCTCAGGTTATATTGCCTTCCGCTTAAATTCTCTACAAACATCAACGCTGGACATTTGAATAAGCAATTTAATGTATACATTTTTATTCAGTTCAATATACTGATATTCTCCTGGTAGGAATAAGAATTCTGCAGAATGACTGCAGAGGAACACATCATTCAGAATATGAATTGGAATATTCTCGCAACGCTTTTCAGTGAGAATGGTGTGATATTAAGATTAGATCCTGCATATAATCAAATTTTGATGCTTGTACACACAGTCTGGTACTTCTTTTCCTTTATAAGGTTTGTATGCAAAAACACAGCAATCCAATATTTTGAACATACACCGTCTGCAGATACTACACAGTCCAAACTGATGAAAAAATAATGTCAATAGAAATAAGAAACTGTCTGGGGCACTGCAGCGTATAGACTTTGCTAAATTCATCACAATTAGTTCTACTATTCTGAGGACAGAAAATACTGCAAAACCAGTCTTTCCAGAACAGGTAAACAGGGCTTGTGTCCATCCCTAGATTCAATCTCAGTGTATAGATTGACTCTTCGGGAGCTGTAAATGTTTCCATAATCTTTCACGTTCTCTGGTATGATACACGCAGAATTTCTTCCAAATGGCTCATATTTTTCAAATTCGTTCCCTTTTTATTTACCAGTACATATAAGAGGTAATAAAATAGAAAAGATAAGATACGTGAGGAGACAGCAGGGATTATATTACAAGCAAAAGGTGGCACTACTGAGAATATATCACAGTATTTAGTGAACATAAATAAGCATACCCACAGTTTTTATACAAAAACACAAGAGAGAAGAGACCACAGAGCAAAGGAAGTCTGAATTGTGTTCAAGGGGTAAAACAGAAGCAGCACAGTACAGTAGCTCAAGATACTGCTTTAAATAGTTAACTGGTTGGGAAGTAAGCTAATAATGGTTTAGATAAATTTTCACCTATGAAAAGTGATGAATTAACACATTTCTTAACAAGTAAGGACAGTTCAGTAGACACCATTATCTGCCTTGCCTCTGACCTGGAGGGACTATCTCTACAATGAAAGGAGTAGTCAGTCTCCAAGGGCAAGGCAGTCTTTAATCCCATGGTGTGATTACTAACAAGGACACCAATTATAATTTAACAAAAAGGGGAGAGAGCAATTTCATTATACCAAGGCTTTTATATATACCTTCATGATCAGCTACTGCCTGCAAAGGCATTTCACTGATTTGACACACTGTGCATGACACAAATATTTTGATTTTCTGTGGTGTGTCCAAAACTCACTGAAATCACTCCTGGCCACTATCACAGTACCTTTAAAAAAAAAAAAATTAAATCTGTTAATCAAAAAGAACAAGGACAGTAACAACTCCTGCTCACACCTCACATTCTGAAATGGACTCAAACAGAGGACCTAGAACAGATTCCAGTGGACCTCAGATACCTACATGCAGCTTTACAGTCCAAGAAATCCCGCAGAGTTATTGCTTACCCTGCAGGGCTGTCTCAGAACAAGATCTCAAATACCATCTGTGATCAGTGTGGAAGCTGCCAAAATCCCATCCACAGAAACCATGGAGCACAGAGCATCGAAACTCCCATCCTCCTCTGGAGCAAAGACTGAAAGAGGATACCTCCATCTTCTTACTTTAACAGCCCGAAATTCTCACCTGAAGGTAGGTGTATGTAAAGCTCCTTTCAAAACACAGGCCAAGAGAAACCTCTGTCAAAATTGGCCAGCAAGGCCAGGAGGACACCACAGTAATGTCTCCCATCTTTTATTGATTACCTCCTCACTGGGGCCCTTGCCTGGCAGTGAGATGCCTGGCTTTGGTTCCCCCATCTGGCTGAAGGGGTTCAGACCCCCACTCTGAATCTCCAGTTGTAAAAATCCTTTTCTTCATCTAGATACATATAATTTCCCCAAGTCAAAACTGCCCGAAAGGTGTCTCCCAGTCTCAGGCTCAATGTATTACGCTCAAGTTGACATCCTACAGATCACTTGTAGGTGAGCAAGCTAGTGCAGGGTAACATATTTCTTCCACTGAAAGCAAACTACCTGGAATTAACTCATGCTTTCCAATTGTAAGAGCACATACGTGGTCAGTTACTGTAAATCAGCTGATTTGCAGGAAACTTGTTATTCCTCAGTAATTTATTTAGGGGTCTGTATTCGAGAGAGAAAAGTATTGCTGAAGTGGGAAGTAAGAAATGCAAGTAACAATTAGGCTTACTCTTAAATGCCACAAATAGCTCCAAGGTTATGTTTTCTCTGTCAAAATATTCTCAGTGAGTATACTTGCTGCTCTAACAGTGCGTCACGTGTTTTGGCTTACTTGGAGTTTTGTTTTTTTACACCGTCAGGTTTTAGGACAATTGGAAATGAAAAAAAAGAAGTTTACATATGAATGTCCCATTTTAATTGTTTTAGGTTTGGGGGTTTTTTAAATTGTGGTCCATGCTGAAATAGCAAGATCAATATAAACTCCATGCTTAGGAAGTCTAGGAATAATATTAGAATTTCCTCTGCCTTAATGATTCCTCTGAAATGGCAGCTATTTCTTTGGGATGCTATCTAAATGAACTTCAGCAGTCAGTACTGATGAGTGGTTTATTTACTTGGAAAGTAACATGGGATTCAGTACCTAACTTTGATCTTAGTTTAGAAGTTTTGGTCCTAGTGATATAATTTACCAAGTTATCTCTAGGCAATTAAAATATATTCTATAGTTTAACCTTTGGATGAGGTATAAATACACATAGACACTCCTACAAGGCACTTTTTCTGCCAGTTTGGAAAATGCTAATGTTATAGTCAATAAGTCAACAGCCTGCAATGCTAAATTCTGAAATCAGAAAGAAATTTAGTTCACATTCAACCTGGATATAAAGATCATAAGAATTTCCACTGTTCTGTGTGGGACAGTGAATTTCAAAGACGACTGTATTCTGCCCCAATAATCACGATCTGCACAGCATGTTCAGGTATTGTTGGAGAGATTAAAACCACAAAAACAGAGCAGAACAGCTCAGCATCAGATAATCACAAGCAATTCTATGTCAGCAACAGACAGCTGGAGACATATGCCAGCAATATTGCAAAAGTGGTAAAATGGAGATTTCGTGACAGCAAGGACGTGGGATTCATATATTAAGCTAAAACTCAACCAAAAACATTGAAGTTGTTGTTCACAAGTAACAGCTCTCTGTCACAGTGTTCAGAAAGTCTACCATTTGGCATAAAAATATTTAAAGCAAAAATTAAGCAGGAGAAGGTATTTTTTTCTCTCTTTAATATATTTTGTTGAATCTCTGTATGCTTTCAGTGTTATTGATTATCTTGGACAAAGAGATCAGAATAATTTTTCTAGATCAGCTGGAAGAGCTGTCCAGTTATGTACCAAACTCAAGTTTTGTGAAAAAGTGTGTGAAAAACCAATTTGATGGAATTTCATCTAAGAATATTTGTTTAATGTTTATTGCTTCAAAATACTGTTTAAAAGAAAAGGAACAATGCTGTTTCATTTCAATTTCCAACTTGAGTCATTCTGTTTTTCCCTTCCCCTTGAGTTTCAAGTGTCCATCAACAATTATACTTCTCTGATACACATTCCCTTCTATCCTTGCTTTTCTCTTTCACTTATTTAAACATTTGCTGCTAAAGAGTAAGTAAGTTAAAAAAAAAGAGGCTGAAAAAATCCTTTTATATTTGTTGTGAATCAGAAGAGATAACAGGGAAAAATACTTAGACTTGTGAAGCAAAAAATAATCTACCTTTCCACTGCTTTCTCTCAGCACCTCCCTTATGGTCAACCTCAAAACCTTTTCTTCCTTTTTTTGTAGTTGGCCATGTAAAATCAGGATAAAAAAATTCACAGATCTGATCCTGAAAAACCCCCAAGTTTCCTATTTTCACAAGCATTTATCAGAAAACCCTTTGTATGTTGTGTTTCCTATAAAAATGGAAAATAGCTTGAAAATATTCACAAGAAAGTAAAAAGTCTTCCAATGAGTTCACATCCCCTGCATATGAACAACAGTTTCAAAGCAACGTTTTATAGAGATGGTTAGGCCTGAACGTTTTCTGATTTTATTGCTGAGGCTCTGCCTTTGTATCTCAAGCTTTTTGTTGTAGGACCTTTCCGTGATAAGATTCCTGACGCTGCGACTCTCAGGAACGGACTTGTGAAGGAAGTGACTTGTGAAGACACTAAGACCCCAGCCCCTGAGGTCTTTGTATTTTAGGACTAGGAGCTTGATTCAGACTGAAGAACAATGTAATGCTTGCGGCTCTGATGAAAGATTTTGAAAAACCAATGCAATAAGAGGCGTCCATAGGGAACGGCAGATTGATTGCAACAACAAATGCCAAAAAGTTCTGAAAAGAACAAAAATGTAGTGCTGAGTAAAAGAAATAAAAGAGGGAAAGGATACTAAGAGCTTGCAGGCCTCCAGCAACTTGCCTGCAGATTGCCCTGTGTCTGGGGCAATTAATCAAGAAATTTTCATAACTGTTTTTTACATTGATGCGTAAACTTTGATGATGCTATTCAGTCTAGTTCGGTAGGTGGGGTTGACAGGATCTATCCTAAACTTCAGTGTACTGCAACTTGAGCAGCTCATTGAAGCTCATCTTTTGGGTCAATGGAGGGCCAACACCTCCAGAGGAGAGATCGCTCATCAATTTAGGGATAGGAAGAACCACTCTCTCCTGAACTGATTATTGGTTCCTCAACACGTGGCATAGGCTGGACACCAGTATTGGTGTGCCTGAAGCAAGATAGGGTGAACTTTAACCTATGCATTCTCCCCCAAAATTAATACCTCAATTAACATGGTACCTTTTTTTAAACAGACAAGGGCACAAACTCTAGTTCTGGGATGTAGTGAACCACGCTGAACCACAAACCTATCTGAATGGAGGCACAAAGCCAGTGTACCTAGCCCTGAGAGACTCAGTGATACAAAGATGATATTCTAGCAGCACGGAGACCATGCAGCGCCCATCTGCTGTCACAGGCAGCTGTGGCTGAAACAATCTTACATCTGACGATGAAAGTCTGTTTTAACTTGTGTTTGGGGTCACTACCATGCAAAATACATTACAGTGGCCTCCATGCTTCTCTCGTCTCCAGCTGGAAGCCAGCCCATCAGATCAGCACTACTGGAAAAACACTGAAGCCACCTTGCAGCCTCACCTTACCCAGGCCAGAATGCTGACTGCTGCAAAAAAACATGAATCGGGAGTAAAACAGAGCACTGAATACATTAATCAAAATGATCACCGTTGCAAGATCAGTTAAGAACAAAGAAAACAAATCCAAGGAAAGTTAACATTAGAAACCATTTGCAAGGCTCCATGAGTCAGCTAATGAAATAACTGTCAGTTGTAGACATGAACCTTTTGTACTTTCACACAATTTAAATATAAAGTAATTTGCATTCAGGAATCAAAGTCTCCCTGAAAAAGATTAACAATAGGATTCACTTTCTTTCTACAAGCTTTTTTCTCTCTCCCTTCCCCCCAGGGGTGGCTCTGATAAGGTCACCTTATTAATGCAGATCTCTGTTTTTCAGAAAGCAGCCAGGAGTTTAACTGTTTCACTGTGAAATGATCTATGAGATGAGAACAGTCCATTTTTTATCCTTGATTGATCATTTCAGCATGTATAACATCAAATCCTAAGGGACACTACTCAAATCCCTGCTTCAGAATGACCTAGAGACTCAATGCTAAGAAGTGTTGTGCTCCACTACACAATCCTTCATCGTTTAAGAATTTTCTTAACTTAACCATTTTCCACAGAACATAATAAAGTTGCCTTGCATCATTACAGTTATCTATAGGAAAAACGTTATAAATAAGCAAAAAGTTTTAACAGCTGAGAGTTGGGTACCACTACAGCCAGCAGAGGAACTGCAGCGTCAAGTGGTTAATACCTTTTCTTCAGACTTAAAGGCAGGAGCAGGTCCGTGATCTCAATTCTGGTGTCACGGCTTCTCATTTCCTTCCCTGGCCACCAGACACCTGTTACCCTGCTCTTAATAGCCTCTGATGGGAACTGCCTAGTGCCAGAATCAGAGGCTCTGGCTCCTATATGATGAGTTGAAAATAAAGCTTTTCGCTCTTTTTTTTTTTTTTTTAGTTATTTACTGTGTATAAACTTTATCTCAACATCATTGCCATTGCCATTCTTCTCTATAATATGCACTTCCAGCCAACTAATCTTCATTTTGCTTTTTTTGGTGACTTTTTGCTGACATGTACAGAGTCCTTAAATAAATCATTACGAATATAAATAGCAATGGCTGGATTACAAAGGATTCTGGAACACTTGTGATAGTAAATTAGCAGGCAGGCAAACCTACAGCTGCCAGCAGCTGATGTAATATTTTATAGTATTGTTTTCTAGATTGCGTAAGGGAGAATTATTCTCCTTTGAGCTTGATTCTCTTTTTCAGTCTGTCAAACAGTTCAACAATTTGATGCTTATGCAATCTTCACAGAGAAACACCTGGTAGAATTTACAGGCAAAGGTTCTCTAGGCTTATAAATCCAAATATTTTATACACAGACCATGGGATATACAAGTCTGAGACCAAGCAGCAGTTAGAATTTGGAAAAGAAACCATGGGGATATCTCTCTATTGTCAAGAGTATTTCTAAACACATGGACATTATATCCACAGAAAGAGCTACTACATCGAGAAACATTTGACAACTTTTCCCCTTTTTCTTCCTATCCTTTCTTCATAAATACTAAACTCCAACAGACTGTTGTATCATGATAGTGCATCTATAAATTCCTGTAATCAACTGATGGAGCAACATTAATTAAGGCGACTTTGTATGGGCCACACACATCTTTACATTCCTTTATAAAATGCTGACACATTCCCTATCTAAAAGGGATTACAATCATAGAGGATGATCCTGCAAATGCCTGCTATTGAATGTAGCATTTGCTATCGTGAGTAAGCCTGCTGAAGCTACCAGCAACTCACATGGCTAGGACAAAAAGCTCTGATTCACATATATGACTAATGAACATATTCAGGCCATAACATTTTCTATCTAACTGCTTTTGCAGGCTGAGATTTAGAGGGTTGAGGCTTTCAGATTTGAGACACAGCCCAGGACAACAGGCTGCCTGGGACATGACACAGGTAAGAAGTGCAGGAACAGGTAGTGGTTCCTCTCAGAAATAAGCTTAAAGAAGGAAAACAAAATTTGGACAGCTGTATCGGGAAGGCATTGGGCAGTTATGTGATGATGATGATGATGGTGATGAAGTTGATGTGGGAGAAGTATACAGAGTACAAAGGATGCAGGAGAAAATTGCAGAGATGTACCAAAGACAAGGTTTGGATTATATGGGACTTAGCAGGGACAGAAGGCTCAGCACTAACATAGAAAAGACAGGAAAGTAATAAAAGGATTCAAATAGTAAGAGGTTTAGTTGTGTGCAGCAGGAGAAGTGATTCTTAGCCACTCTGTAACACTTCGGTAGCAGCTGTTGGTCCCAAGCCAGGATACAGAAGACAATGTCCATGACAATGTCTCATAGACCTCCCTGATCAGAGAAAAGACAGTCTTGCAAGACTGGTTTCTGATCTGTGTGCCTATTTTGACAAGTGAGTATGTAGTGTAAGTCATCAGTGAAGCAACCTTACAGATACCGTACTCAAGTAGCTCATGTAGTGAGCACCCTGAGATGAAATGCCCTTGAATTGAAAGGAATATGCTGTTCCCTGGTGTCCTGGTTTCAGCTGGGATAGAGTTACATTTCTTCGTAGTAGCTAGTATGGGGTTATGTTTTGGATTTGTGCTGGAAACAGCGGTGATGATGTGGAGATGTTTTGGCTATTGCTAAGTAGCGCTTACACTGGTCAAGGACTTTTTTCAGCTCCCCATGCTCTGCTGGCTGCACAAGAAGCTGGGAGGGGACACAGCCAGGACAGCTGACCCAAACTGGCCAAAGGGATATTCCATACCATATGACGTCATGCTCAGTATATACAGCTGGGGAAGAAAGAGGAAGGAGGGGGACGTTTGGAGTGATGGCGATTGTCTTCCCAAGTAACTGTTACGCATGATGGAGCCCTGCTTTCCTGGAGACGGCTGAACACCTGCCTGCCCATGGGAAGGAGTGAATGAATTCCTTGTTTTGCTTGGCTTCCACGTGCAGCTTTTCCTTTACCTATTAAACTGTCTTTATCTCAGCCCATGAGTTGCCTCACTTTTACTCTTCTGATTCTCTCCCCCATCCCACCAGAGGGGAGTGAGCGAGCGGCTGCATGGTGCTTGGTTGCTGACTGGGGCTAAACCATGACACCTGGTACAATATGTAACTGCCTTTCGCTTGTCTCATTTTTAGGGACTGATTTTAGTCTTTGGGAGCAATGAGTGGCACATGTTGTAGGTATTTTGCCTAAGCTATGCTATTTCATTAACTGAATGTTACTTAAGAAAATCTCATAGTTTCAGAAGGCACACTGTAATAAATTATTTGCAAGTTATCACTGATGGATACATAAAATCCACTGAAGCATCAACTGTCATTCAGCAATAGCATGGCCTGAATATTTATTACCTTTTACTTACATTATGTCTATTCTATTTCACGGACAGGTAAAAATTTTAAGACACATTAAAAAATCATTTCCAATGATAAACATCCACACTGTTAAAATCAATCTTTTTTCATCCCCACACAAAACAAAGCAATTCTCTCTCCACCTGTGTGCTTGTGTTGGTAAAGACCTGAATTTAGGGAGAGTTCTTGCTACAGTCTCTGAGTATTATCAGACTCTCATTCTTCCACATGCAATAAAAATCCCCCTAAAAAGTCACCAATATCATGCAACAATCCAGGAAGAGAATAAAGCAAGAAAGTGAGATTATTGTAACAATGATCAGCTTTAATGTAGAGCGTTATAAGGTCAAAGTTCTGGTTGCTAGTCTGGGTGACTATTTTTACAGCACAGTGTAACTGAGAAAGGGGCTGATGACTATTCTAAGGTTTGTGTTAAGGCTCTTGGTATGCCCACTGTGAACGAGAGCATTCCCAACAGCGCAACACCACATTGAGCTGCCTTTACCTTAGTTTTCTGGAATAAATTACTGCCTGTTGAACATTAAAGATATACTTTCAGTAACATGCTATGTAAATAATAGCTACATTATTCTGAAAACCTTATAATTCCCAAAGTTGTTTGGTTTGGTTTGTTGGTTTGTTTATTTTTTTTACTGCTGTTAGTACATTAGTGAGAGATACAAGTCTTTGGGGTTACAGAGTCTAAACACAGGAACTTTTAGATGAAACACCAAGTAGAAGTATAGCTAGCAAAGATGTAAAAACAGAGAAGAGAGAAAAATATATAAAAATGACTCCTGCAAAATACAGCTTGAAGTTGCAAAGGTGTCCCTATTAAGAAATGTACACTTGTGTTCAAAATATTTTTAAAGAATAAATGAAAAAGGAAAGGATTAAATGAGATCTTAAGTTGGTTCAAGGTAGTTGCAACAGTGCAAGCTGAAGTGTTTTTACTGTTCACTTCTTTGCAGCAACATGAACTTGGGTAAACAGGGGGACGATGCCTACAAACCCAGAAACGGCAATAAGTCAAAATAAAACTAAGCAACAAATGTGGAGTGCTCACAGCAAGCTTGTATCATGAAATATAAAACACTACTGCAGAGACAAGGGAGGTGGAATGGTCACATTTCTTGTATTAAAATACATAATTTGGTTCACATTTCTATTATTGGGTTGATTTTTGGTTTTGTTGTAATCTGCATGAGATATCCTGAGTTGAGCCTGGGTTTCATTGAAATAGACTAATTTTTTCAATGACCTTCACCTGCTGCTTATATACTGTTGTCTTAGGTCTATAAGGGATTTGGGGATACAGGGGAAAAATAAAAACAAACCAAATCAAAAGAACAAGCCTAAATGGATTAAAATAAATAAGCCTATCTATGCTCTCTCCAATTATTGACAAGTTTTTGAATTATTACTTTTGAATTTGAACTGACATGCCTCCATGTACTGCACTGAAGCAGTTTAAAGCTAAAACAGTAATTTAATGGCTAGTCTTCCTCCTTAACATAAAACTATAGTGTTTTGATTCATTGAAACTTGGGCAATTAGTAATGATACATTTGCTGACAGATCTTAAGCAGCAACAATCACAAACACTGTACACATGCTACTAGATTTATTTGTCAAAGTGCATGCTTTTTAAATCTGAGTAAAAATGGATTTTGTAAACTGATTGAGATTAATTAAAGCTGTAACTCAGGGAAGGAAAAATATTACTCACTGCACATTTATTTTGAGATCATTTTTCACCAGGCAGTTTGTAGGTCTAATGAGCAGAAGCTACTGACATAGCCTGCAAACAGTTCTGCTTTCACGTCAGGGAGAGGGGGTGTTTTTTTTCTTATATTTTCTTTACTTTGGCTGTCTGAAAGCTAGGTATCCAGTCCATGAGGTTCCTGCCAAGGCACCAGGGAAATAGGTACATTTCTGGGGAGGAGCTGGTCTTACCTACTTTAGGAAAGAGTAAGTTGCTCTCTGGAAGGTCTGAGAAAATACTCTGTATGAAAGTTCTCAGAAGTCAGAAGGCAAATATAGAAGACCTTAAAAATATATATTTTTAAACTTTCATATTGGCTTACATATTTGTTAAATACTTGAGTCTATAAACACCAAAGAAGACTTCAGCAAGGGGGCCCAGCCTGCAGTGTCCCAGTGCAAGCCTATGGATTTAACTAGTTCCCCAGAAGGTTTTTTGTACAATTGAAGTTTTTACTGCAATTTAAAACTAAACAAAAACAAAACAACAAACCCCAACATATCTGTATTTCAGATGACTCAGTTATTGTAAATTGATACTTCAGGAAGTGCCTGATCGACAACAGTTTATGCCACGCAGATCTGTCCCATATCATAACTCCGGTACAGCATGGTGCAGCTGGTGAGTGTTGGGCAGGATCCAACCCTTGAACCTCTTTTCTAAACCACTGCTTCTCCCCTGGAGAAGATGGGGAGAAGTCTTCATACAGCAAACACCTTTCACTGGGGTGGTCAAGACCCCTCAGCCCCTGAAGTTATGGTGCCACAATAGCTTATGGCAGCAGCAACCCATTTTTTTCTTGCAAGCGAGGGCAGCCATTACTGCACCTTCCTGGAAGTAGCATTTTCTTTGGGACAGACCAGGGAAGTTCAGAGAAGCAACTTGGGATGAGAGGATGGGACGAGGTCCCTAGGATAGGTGGTGGTGGAAGTGAGTATCAAACCAGCAAAAACATGACTGATTCTCTTATTATCCAGTGTGAAAGCCAGCAGAGATACTGGGGCTTAACATGACACTGCAAAACATCAAAATTATCAGTTGTGTCCAGACCTAAAGACAAAATATTATTTTATCAAAATATTGGACAAAAACTTTAATGTCAGAATGGGCAGCTAGGAACAAAGTAAAAGGACTTCTTTTTAAATGTGATATTATCCCAAAAGTTGCTTCAGGTATTTTTATTCAATGTTTCAAAGAGCTTGTTAATAGACTGACTTCTCAAAGCCCGTACCATTGCCATCCATGCCACTGCCCCTGCTCAAAGAAGCAAGTCCTCAAAGGCAACACGTTCGAACAACAGAAATGAATGGAATGTAAAAAGAAAGTTCAAGTCAGAGCTGCTGTTCATGCTTCGTTATTCTGGTGCTGCTCTCCCGGGAACACTCTGCTCTCTGCCAGCATCTGCAGAAAGAGACTCTCACTCGCTTCAAGCCAGGCCAAAAAGGATAATCTATCTCAGTGCCTGTGAAAATCACATAATCCTTTTCCATCAGGATTAATATCCAATGCCACGCTAGTCTGATACATACAGGATGAAGTCTGACACTTCTTGCTATAAAGGTCATGCGAGGAAACAATCTCTGCAGTCCCCAAACCAGAACCCACAAGTGATGAATTTCCATTCCCCCCACTGTATGTGTTAAAGAGGCAATCTTCATCATCATCATTTTTATTTATTCCTGGAAACAATTTTCACGTGGCAAGCTTAGAGCCTGCATCTGGGTAGGTTTGTTCCAGCTACAGCAATAGTTTAATCGGAGAAAACCTAACGACAGCATCTCTCCTTCCCTATGCAGTTCAGCTGCTGGCTGTCCCCTGCAGAGATACCTGTTGTGTTTCTTGCAGGAGAAAAATGACCCATTTTCAGGTACACACAAAGAAGCATTACAAAATAAACCAAACTGCTGCCTGCAGTTCATCACAAGTTACAGAAACCTCATCATCTGCAGAAAATGTGTTATTACATATATGAGACAGATCATAACTGAAAGTTGGAGGCTCAGTAGTCATAAATTCAGGCACAACCAGTAAGGAAATGTATTTTTCCTCATTTAGTTTTAGCCAACAGTATGTGAGCAGTGGTTCGAAAAGCTGGTGAGGCAAGTAGGCTCAGAACAACTACACATTCAAACGACATAAGGATGGGGTCAGGTTCTGTTATGTATTCATCTTATTCTACCTTGTTAAAATCTAATCCAACTTGCACCATCTCCAAGACCTGGAGCAGGCCCAGAAGAGCAAATCAAGCTTTCTTAGATGGCACAGAGCAGGCAGGTCCTGCCATCTGGGGTTATTAAAAGATCCCAGTTTACATCCTAACCCTGCAGGCAGAAACAAGTCTGCAAGTCACCTTACATGAAGAAGTGGAGGAAGATGTTACATCATTAAAAGCTAGGCTAGTATTTCTAAGCATAGGCACACACATCAACTAATTAAATAACAATCTTCTTATCTTGAGAAGCCAAGCATTGTTACTTCACATTGAGTAAGTTGTAAATATTTACACCCTTTGTAGCAAGTAGCCATAGTATCTTGCAGTCTCAGGTCAGAGCGGTCTACTGTTGTCTAAACTAAATTGACCTTGCTGAAATAAGAAGTCCATTGCTTCTACCCTCTCCACTACAGAGAACAAATCATTCCTTTCCTTTATCACAACAGACACTTAAACATCTGAAGTTTGCTTTTCTTGAGACTAAACAACCTCTATTACTACTTTTGAAATAGTAATGTAGATTTGAAGTCAGGGACTAACCTTTCTGTAGGGTTTGACTGCTCTCTCTGCTCTCCAGGCTTGCAAACAGCCAGTATTACTCTGATTGCTCAGATTGCTGAACCCGGAATATCTATCCATACTGGTATTTTGCCATTCTTTGTCACCTTCAGCTTCAACATTTCATAATTTTTCATAACAGTTCAATATTTCATAAACAATGTACCTAAGGAAATAATAGCTATACATACATCTTACTGATACTATGGGCATCAGCTTACTAACAGCATTTCATAGAGACCAAACAATTCATAATAAATGACAGAATTAGGAAATAAGTTATCCAGACTGAGTATCCTGTTCCTCCCCCTTCATCATTTTCAGGGACTCTGTCACTGGTATCAAGTTGAAAAGACCACAAAAATATTGTAGGACAGGATTAAAATTCAGAATGAGCATGACAAATTGGAGAAAGAGTCTGATGAAAAAATGGTGACAGATCAATAAGGACAAGGTTATACATAAGGAATAACTAACTGAACAAATACAGGCTGGAAGACAACTTGAGAGAGAGATTTTTGTAAGAAAAACTGTGGCATATTTTAAATCAGAAATTCAACACAAGTCAACAGCATCAAACTTTACAAATAAGGCAAACAGCAACCGTGGGATTTCATCTGCTTGCTCTGTTCAGCTTTCATAAGGCCTTAGCTGGAGCAGTGAAGAAAGTATTCTGCAGGGAGTCCAGGGGAGAGCAAGAAAGTTTACAGAGGTGACACGCAGTGAATGTCTGGAAGGAGTGAGGTTGTTTAGTCTCAAGAAAAGCAAACTTCAGATGTTTAAGTGTCTGTTGTGATAAAGGAAAGGAATGATTTGTTCTCTGTAGTGGAGAGGGTAGAAGCAATGGACTTCTTATTTCAGCAAGGTCAATTTAGTTTAGACAACAGTAGACCGCTCTGACCTGAGACTGCAAGATACTATGGCTACTTGCTACAAAGGGGTACAGGTTTCCCTGGCTTGGGTTGGGTGTTGCACTAGAAGACAACTCTGGGAATCTCCTGGGACAACCGTCAAAGACTTCATAGCAGGACTGCTGGTTAGGTGCTAACATAAAGGAAGCAATTTACAGGAAATGGTCACACTTTTCTGGTCCTGCAGAACCCCAGAATTACACTGTATATTCCTGAGTGTGTTTGAACCCAGGCACCCGGCATTTTAGGGGAGGCGAGAAGTGTGATAGTAAGATGTTTCCTCCTGTATTTTGCCTGCAGCAAACCCGAATACATCCCTGTGCCACATGGCCGTGCACGTCCTGCAGTGTGGGAGAACATTGTCACAAAGCTGTCAGGCAGAGCAGTCAAACAGGCTCCTTCGGACACCGCCTGGGTTTACAGGCGTTGGAGTTAAAGGCACTACGTAGCGATGTGGTCACGCCGGTCATGGACTGGGAACAGATTGAGCCATCTTCCGGGGCTTGCTCCCACGGACAGAAAAGGAAGCACAGATGTAGTTTGTATGGAAGGAGCTACTCCAGCAGGAGTAAATGGGAGGAATATAAGCATCTGGACTGAAACAATAAGTTGATGGCAGGTGTGTCAAATACTCCTGTTATTTAGTCAACAGCAATCCAGCTGAATATATTTGCTGTGAAGGAGGGAGAGGAAAGCTGGAAATAATAAAATGAACCCTGGAGGGGGAAAAAAAGATCCTTTTTAATGTTTTTTGTGACCCATATTTTAAAGTATTTATTCCCATTGACTTTAAAGGAGAGAAATACACGTAATTTGCACTTTGGGATAAGTTGAAGGTGTCCATGCAATTTCATGGATGGCAGAATACCAATTTTGCTTAAATGATAGAGTCCCACCACATGTCTCTTACTTAAATGACCTGAAAATAAGAGATATGAAGGCATAAGTAAGAACAGAAAATTAACCGAAATATATAAAACTAGTGTATTCAGTGAAATTTCCCAGTGTATGTTTCACTGTCAGCACAAGGCCACTCTCGGAGATTGTTATCCCTTGCGTTAGCCCTCTTCAGAGTGGTCACCCTCATCACAAGCAACACAGAGTTCTTCTGCGTATGTACAGACAAGCCAATCACTTAGGGTAAAAACCCTGACTCACTAACAAAGCCAGGAGAGGGAAGTTTTGTTCAGAAAAAACACATTGTAATTTGTTGGAAGAGCAATATAGTGCTTCTGTGGGACCTACAGTATAATAAAAGCAGCAAAAGCTGGATACCATCCAGGATTTGAATTGTTGGCATTGCAAGTATTTTATTTCCAAGCTGAACAAACAAATAATCAAAAAAAAAAAAAAATCGAAATATTGAGGTGTCCTGAGGACAATAATACCAGATTTTGTTTTCAAAAACTGGAACATTTAGGGTTTATATCATAAAAACCATAATTTCAAACTCAGTGTAGTTCCATGTTTTCTCTCAACTTCATCAACTCAACTTTTGTTTCATCTATTATAACTCCTCTTCCTCTATGCATTTGCTTTGTGTTTTATACAGTTTCCCCCAGACATTGGTACTTCCTCTCTCACTTTTCCTTAGCCTTTCTCTGTTCCTCAGAGGAACAGATTCTAATGAGTTTTAAGAAAGTTTTCCCTTCTATTTCTCCTAGTAACTACCATGAAAGCAAGTGTCCATCTCAAGTGCCACAAAGCCTTTAAAATCCTCAGTTTTGCCTACTTACTGTCTTCTCCTAGCTTTTACTCTCACACTGCTGTCAAAATAAAAAGCTTTGCCTGGTTATTAGGTAACATCTGACTTCTGAATGAAGTTTCTTGACATCAAAATCAAACTAGGATGTTTGACTCCTAACAACAGTACGCTATATGCTGCTCTTACCCAGGAGGTCAACTGTCTTCCTGGTCTTTTAGACCTCATGCACATCTGTCAATCAACTTCTTGCTTACCCTTTAATCAGAGTGTGAAACTACTCACACACTCTGCATGCAAATAAATCCTTAAAAATACTTTTTAAAGAAAGTACATCAGTATTAGGCCCTAGAAATAAATGACGGAGACAAGAGACAAACGTCTTTTAAAAATTCAGAGTGAATGGGGTTGAATCTCCTCTGCTGGGAGATTTAATCATCATCAAGTTCTCTGGCATTGTGTGTCTTTATGTATTACTCCCATGTAGGATCTATTCCAGTTTCCACTCACATCAGTGAGAGCTGGGTGGGTTATAAGGTCTTAACTTCCATCGAGAAGAAAGCAAATGCTCATTTAGAATCAACTAATCTGGCAGAGTGCGTGCATTATCAGTAACATTTTCAATAGGTAACCTGTTCCGTATGTGCAGAAGATCATTCTGTGGAGTGGCAAGTGGAATCCCTTTTTCAGATTTGATCGTTTCATGCATGATACCCTTCTGTATGACAATGGGGACCAAACCTGTGTGAGCTCTGCCTCAGGATATGTAAGGCACAGAAGACTGCCTTGCTCACCGACCAGGAGGCTGCAGTAAGCAGCTTTCAGATTAACAAATCAGCAGTTCCTTTTTTCCTGCACATTCTTTATGCACTCTATAAGCATTTAATAAAAGCTCTACAGTAGCACTTTTATTTTGCCTAATTCTTTTTAATTTCCGTTCACTTTAATTAGCTGCATTTAATTCACACAAAATAAAGTATTAGGTTTGTGCTTTCCTTTGGGCCAAGTCATAGTACTTCCAGGAATCATTAAGGTACACATGGGTTCAGCAATGTAAACTTACTTGTAATATTAAAAGGACTATTTAACAAGAACAGTAACTGTTGATTTCCTTTCCAGATTTGTCACAGTTCAAATGCTGAAGGAGAGGAAATAATATATTTCATTACAGATGTGTTATTCTGACATTTGTTCAAATAATGTGCTCTGTTTTGTATGACCTTAAGAAAAACAACAGCCTTACTTCAGAGCAGAGTATATCCCTTTGACTTTTAAAGAGCAGCAGATTTCAGTGTGGTTCAAATACTGAGACATCCTTGCGCAGTTCTACTGTAATTAGTTTTCCTGGGTCTGGGGGTCTTTTTGAGAATTCTTAGTTTATTATAACTATGTCATCTCTATACGAGGAAAAATAGTCACTCTGGTCATATTGGAAAGAAAAGTATATTTATATATATAAAAGTTTAAAAGTGAATGGCAGCATTTTCAAGTAAGCGTTTATTCCACTTACCGAAACGAATGCATTTACTGGAGCTGCCCTAACAATGCCACAGAGCACTTCCTCAGCATTGAAATACCTACCCATTCTTGGGATGAGTATATGTGTAAATTTTAGGAGACTTCTAAAAATGTAGATGGGTAATTCTGAGCAAACAGGGACAACAGACACATTCTGTTAGATGTTGCACAACGAGCACAGAAGAAATTTCATCTTCACCTCCTCTAATTGCTCTGAAGGGAAAAAAATCTAGCATTGAATATTCATGTATAACTGAGAAATCAGATTCCATGTGTATCAATCCCTATTTCTCTACATTTGTTTTCCTGAATTTCTTGTTAAAAGAGTAGTGTGCCTTGACTTTGTCCCTGTTGCTGAATACATTAATTGTAGTTGTTGCACAAAGCCACAATTCTGCAGTAATACTCCCTATCCCCAAGTCAGCATGTCCTCTTTAAAACAAACCAAACGAAGCAGCCTACAACCCTAGTGAACCGCTTAGTCATATTGAAGCACTACAAACCCACCCAACAGTAACATCCATCACGTTATAAATATCCCATTCCCATTCTCTAGCAGATGGAGCACAGCACTTGCTTCACTAATCAGCAGAATATAATTCACCTAAACTCTCAAACCAAATACGTTCTTGCAGGAGGAAATTACTCAAATTCACCCAGTGTTTTTCTGAAGAAATACAAACCACAGAGGGAAGTGTATGCCTTTGCTGACAAAAGCTCAAACGAAAATACTGAAAATTAGTGAAAGACAATAAACAGAAAGTCCCATATGTTGTGGGGGAAATGAAGAATAAACTGTTGTGCTTACTGGCTTATCAAAATATAGACTTAATTTACTTCAACAATTGAGATATTTTCTGTATTTTAGTTTAAACAGCATACAGCAAATACTGTTAGGCAGATATTTGAACTATGTAAGCATAAAACATTAACTGCTAAAAAAAAAGTTTAGTTTATTAGAATTAGAAATTGAAACTGTAGAAATTAGAAATGAAACTGTAGGTCACCCTAACACATTTACTTGTAATTTCAGGCTGTTCACATAGTCTTAGAATATGCAACAAGCAAAGGCAGGGATCAAGAAAGGAAAGGTGGGAAAAAGTTGTAAATAAAAAAAAAAATCCAATCCATCATTATTGTTGATTTGGAAACAAAATGAAAGGCTAAACCAGCAAGGTTCAAACTCTGAAAACAAACTGCTAAATCACAAAAAAATTATTTCATGTGGAAGCTTCTGTCTTGTTTCAACTCAATTTTCAACTTTTCAATGCTAGACTTTGGCAGAAAAGTGCAGTAACAGTTTTGTTCTTTCTTCCATGGATTCTCACATTTCTGTACCAGGTCACATCAAGAGGCACCCCGAGAGGTTCAAGAGAGTAAGTGAGCATCTTAGTTCCTCTCACCACGATCAGCATCTGGTATTTTGAAATCTCATGACTCAGGCTTCATGACCCTAGTGCACAGGGAAGTAATCTAATAGTGATAATTAAAACAGAAGTTTCTACCCTGCTTTACACAAAAAGAGATAAATTGAGAGCGCTGCTACCTGCAGGTATTGTTCAGTATCATCTGGTCACCCCATACCTGGCGAGACAAATTAATTTCTAGTAAAAACCATGAACTGCAATAGCATCAAAAAATTCTGCAAGTAGAATATTCCTAGAAGCACAGAGATTGCTTTTGACCTTGAAAGGGAATTATTAAGAGCAAAATTTTATAAAATTCAGATATCAGGAAAGGGCCTGATTTGATTAAGCCATACATCTGAATAACTGGAGACTTTACAAAATCAGCATTGTAATATGTATGCATGCACAAAGGGCTCGGTGGAAGAATACAGCATGTGATACTTGGGAAGTGAAGGTAATTCCCCCTATAGGTGTGCTCAAGGCCAATTTACAGCACTGTATAAAGGTCATATTTTATTTAACTGAAAATATGGTATGAAAAGAGTTACTTTGCCTTATCTGAGGAACTACTGGGCAATGATTTATCTGTTTCTTCTCCAGCATTCAAATGAAATTGCCATTCTACCTACTGGCTCATTATTTTACTGGGACCGAGAAATTAGACTGGTCTTAATATACAGCTTGTGTCCATGTGCATGTGCACTCTTACCTGAATTTAAACCTTTTTGTAAAACCTACATGGAACTTTGATTTGCCTGTTTGACCAACAATTTCTGTAACAATGGAGTTCTGTTATCCTGTTTCCTAATCTTGATACAAATAATTAAAATAAAAACCAAACATGTACCTAACCTGATGCTTACAAAGAACCAATTATTCACAGAGAGACAATGAGGCAAATTTGAACCATGGGAAACCTTTACACTTCTGAAATGGGAGCAAGCTGAATCCTGCCTCAGGCAGACTGCAGTTAGCTGCTACCCTTGCAAACGCTGGTTGGGTAAATCGCCACCAGACTGGAAATGGCATTTAAAGAGCTGGAGGGTGAGATGCAAAGAGAGGGAATGGACTTTACAAGGCTTAGATGGGAAAGGTCACACTGGTGTTGGGGAAAGACCAGGAGAAGAATTTGAAAAGTTTCTCTTTGCATATGAGCCATAATGAGCTGGGTATAAAGCTAAAGGGCCAAATTATGTGTTTTGAAAGAGTTCTAAATGAAAGAACATATGCGTTAACATATTTCAAGTGATATGTTTTAAAAACATTATCAAGCTTTTATGCACATGTTGCATCGTTCAGCTCCTAAATTTTGCTGCGAGATCTGTGGGAAGAGATAGCCTGCTTGCTTTGATTCCCAGCCTTCATTTTGTGTGCTGCCTGAACACACTCCCAAATGTGCTTTCAGAACAAAATTAACCCCTGATGGGCAGTCACACAACACATTTGCATGGTATCTGCTAGTTCAGTGAAACAGTGTTATCTATGACCTATTACTTCATCACCAAGTAAATCAGCAATTCTTGTACTGCAAGTCAGTGAAACTGCACTAATGCAAGACCCAAATTGGGCTCAAAGATGGTTGATGGTTATATAGATGCCATTTTGCCTAACATCTACAGAGGTAAAATAAGAAATAATTCATATGTGCACAATAATGTTTTAAGGTACTTTATATCTATTGTTCAACCTCTTCATATGTTCAGAAAGAATACCCCAGATATCCTGAAAACACAACAGGTAGCAAATATTGACCCAGTCCTGATGCACAGGTCATTTTTATTCAGTGTATCCTCAGCCAAACCACACAAATGCAGGAGGCATTCCCCTACCAAAAATATTCTCAAGCTGATCCTAAAGAACATTGAAACACACAACTGGTATTCATATCGAGCATTTCAGCATCAATTATGGAGATCAAGGGTTTTTTGATAAAACAACTTCAGGGGTTTGACAGGTATTTACTGTACAAGTCAAATAAAAGACATCTGAGAGCTGCAACAGCACAAACACGCAGTGACAGCAGGGCAGGTTGCAGAAACTGGCAACAAAACTTCCCAATGGTTACAAACCCAAAAATTATCATTAGGGATTTTAAGACAGAAATAACTGTACAACAAAGCCATGCTTTAGTCTGAATGCTAACCTCACTTTGTCTTTAAATGGACACTTAAAACAGAAAATCTAATTTACTTGAAGGTAGGTACAAGAAACCTGAAGCTTATGTGGAGTGAATAGTTTCAAACAGAGAAGTTGTGGTTACAGCAACAGGCGATGGATATATTTCATGTTAGCAGTTGTCACAACACCATGAGATTTTCAGTGCTAGGGAAGAACGGTCTGACAACTGAAGATGGGAAGAGAGGTGGCAACAAGGTTAAGGCATAGTCAATACTGTGGAGGAAAGGACTCTGGCTCTTGTCCTAATAATTTCTTTACTAGCATTGGTAGAAAAGGGATCTTATTTGTCATCTTCATTTTCCAAAGATTTTTTTCTTGAGTAGGAAGTTCAAGCTGGTATGTGGATGAAAGTAAGAACTCATTAAAATAAACATGAAGTAAACTGAACACCACACAGGTCTGATATATTGTGGTTTGATCCTATGCTGCAGGAACTGCTAGAGCCTCCATGGAGAAGTAACACTGCACACAGCTGTTCTCCCACCCTTCTCTCCACCAAGCTGTTCCACTGCTCCATCAAGCAGCAGCTACTGGCATTGCTAGGGGCAGGACTTTTCCTCCTCACATAGGGAATAACTCCCATCTTTGGGGGGTACCCATTTTTATCAGAGTCCCAAACAGGCCCAGAAAGTCTTTCCCAGTGGGCTGCCAAGAAGATGCAGAGATGCTAATTAAACGCATA
The DNA here is from genome assembly GCF_963921805.1 of Phalacrocorax carbo. NCBI lineage: Eukaryota > Metazoa > Chordata > Aves > Suliformes > Phalacrocoracidae > Phalacrocorax > Phalacrocorax carbo. The sequence continues at coordinate 48,013,782 of NC_087518.1, read as the reverse complement.
CACATGTACAGAAAAAAAAGAAAAAGAAATGTTACAGGGAAGTTTTACCAGCCAGCTCAAGACCTTGTAGTTCTTCATCACACTTAGGGCAGACTAGACAACTACTGCATTTCAGTTGCAATGATATATCATTATTTATTGCTTCTGGGCGCCGGTATCCAGTCATCAGGAGCAACACCTACAAGCTCCGGTTTAACACCTAGTGTGTGAACCTCTTTGCTGCTGAATTGAGAGCACTCCTCTGGCATGCTGTCACCAACACCAAAATGCTGCAATATCACTCACTAAATCTGCCATTCATTATACAACTCCACTGCCTTCCTCCCTGGCAAAGAGCATCTGCCCACCTTAGAAGACATGATAAACTGCTCTTCATCATAAAACTCCAAAGGGTTTGTGAATCAGGTGCCTGAATAGTTCATAGCAGCTAAAATTACAGCTGAGACAGTATTACCTGTTAATTGTTCACCCATTGATAGAATTTCTTCTTACAGTTATATATGTACTCTCTTCAGGAAGCAGCCAGTTTCAGTAAAACATCATTAATATAATTAATATATTTCATTACCTTTGTTCTGCTTCAGTTATTTTTCAGTGAAAAAGCTGAAGAATTTCAATAGCTAGGGGAAGAAATAATGTCAACTTGAATACAGAATTCTTCATTATGATTCCTGAATTTGATTTCCAGCACAGAAGTAGAATGTATTTGTCAGGATAATGGCAAAAAGGGAAACAATAGGAAGCCTCTGTTATTTTAAATAGTTAAGTTGTTACACAATATGATGGACTACTTCTGTTGTACCTTAATGGATAGTAACACAATCAATAAATGGCTGTAACAATTTCGTTCTGCTTCACCTGCTGTAATTGAAAAATAACTCAAGCAGAACTTTGGAGTAGTTTGCCATGTATATTTTTTCTTCCCCCCCCCTCCCCATTTTGATTAAGATAAAGATTACGCTTTAGTGATTGGAGTAGGTGTAATTGTTATTATAAACACCTTTCAACAAGCTGTTCTACCCTGAGAACAATCCTGCAAGGCTACAATACAATGAATGAAATCAAGGGGAAAAAACATGGATCTGAGTGGCACGAACAAGAATGTCATTGGTAGAGAGAGGAAATAGGAAGGAATGAGTTCCTGACATTCACTGCCTAAGACTGTTCAAGCTAGAAAACCTAGAATGGGCACCACTTCCTCTGTTAGAAGTTGACTAACAGAAAACTATTGGGCTAAAGTCTATCAGTTTTGCTTGTGAAAAATCTGAAGTAACTCTAGTAATTCCAGACAGATTATTTTTGATTTATAAATGCATGGGGGAGAAACCGTTTCCGTTATATTTTTGCCCAGTTGCAGTATTAAGACAAAAGTACTGCAATCATGTCCAATTAATTGTGTATATGAAGAGCTTCCAGAAGAAAATTCAAAGTGGTGATGCAGTAATCACAAAAAGAAGCACTGCAAGCTAAGGAAACTTGGAATAGAAGTTATATTTAAAAGGAGATAGGGTAACAAAAAGCACTCAGAGAGCCTACCACATATGCTTTAAGTGCATAGGAAAGATTAAAAAAAAAATCTTTTTTTTTTTAAATGTAAAATAACTTGGGACTAGAAGCACATCAAAGTTGCAAAATACGAGCTCCTAACTCTCCTCCTTGGCACAAAAGGTATGACAAAACATGTCTAAGAGCCATCTTGTCATGTATTACACTGGGTTGCTAATACTGGTGAGAAGAGGGAAGAGGTTCCATTTACTCTCTTCATTAGCTGGTAGTGTGGTTTTTTTAGAAACATACACTGCTGCTTTCTGTTTTGTACTGAAGAAAATAAGGCTAAAGAAATATGCCCTGAGCTTGGAGTGACAGGTATGTGATAGTTTTGCATTCCTACAGAATTTTTTTTCATCACCAGTCTGAGAAAGTTCTGCCCTCCACAAATGAGTTTCCCGTTACTATGAAGAGCGAGTTTTGTTGTGCGGAGAGACTGTCGCTATGGTCCCCTACCAGGTGAGGGGTGGCCTCGTCAGGGAAATGTTTCAATTTAATAGTTTCCAGGTATGACCCTGCATTTGATGGCCAGAAGCTTTGTTCAGAAGAAACAATAGCGACAGTTGTTATATTGTAGTATTTCACACAGCAGCCATCAGTCATGTAAGGTGTTCATAGGTAGAATGATTGGCTGTATTGTGAACTAAATGCAACTAATGAGCAAGTCTGAATTGAAGTAGCCAATGCAAATACTTAGCTTATACAGTAATAAACCTTAACATTAAAAAATTACAAAGTTGTCAGCTGTTAACTGATATAGTTAACTCTTACAGTAAACTTCTAGATTTAAATTTCAAAGAAAACACGAATGCTTTCTGTCAAAATTTGTCAAGCATCAATGCTGTTTTGTTTATACAGTTAGCATTTCTTTCAAAAAAACACAACATTTCAAAGCACCATTTAAAGAATACTTGGGGAAAAATAATCCACTTAAAAAAAACCCCTTCCAACTTAAAGTCTTCTCTTTGGGCACTTCAGTCCACAGCAGTCTCATTTTCTGGGTTCCCTTACTGCTCACTTCCCTCTAATTAGAGCCAAGAGAATAGATCACAGCAAGTAACTTACTCAACAAATTTAGCTTCCTTTCTGCTCTCCAAATGTCTGCAAGCAGATTGCAATTTCCTCAAAATTGTTCATTATTCAAATTTACTGTATATATTTTTTCTCCCTCAGAGTATTTCTCTATGGATTGATCAAGAACAGTTTGCTTTAAGTATTCTGTATTCAAAATCCCAGCTGCCTTCACTAGTTGTGATTAAATATAGAAGTCATGTGATATCATTCCTGCTTCTCAAATGCAAAAGTATAACTCTTTTTTAGACCCCAATTTGGCAAAGAACTTAAGCATGTGCCTAAAATTAAGCCTAAACGTTCTGCACCACAGAGATGAGACTATTTACCTCATTAAAGTTTAACACGCTTTTAAGCACTTTCTTGGATTCAAGCCAAACAATTTCTCCTCCCCCCGAACAACACAAGGAATTTTACTCATTTACTTGGATTATTTGTTCCCCTAGCTCCAATCTTTTACAAAACATTTAATATAGACGACACCGCTAAGTTCATGGTTTGCCTTCACTGAGTCTCTCCCAGCCACATACGTTCTCAGTTACAATGGTCTTCCCAGTTTGGGAACTCTTTTAACTAAATACCATTCTTAATTGTAAGGCAAGACTAATAACACACTATATTTAGCATTATTATACACAAAAGTACAGTCCATACAAGTATCCAATACACACCTGGTATTTCAAAGCAAATTCAGATGGAGCAATCAGAGGGCCCTACTGCTTAGATCCCACCAGCAGCAACCACTTGAAAAATCAGATGGAAATTATTTCTGTTATACTGGATAGCAGCAGGTCTCCAAAAGGTTACAGGAGAGTCCATTTGATAAATTTTAACACATTCATGTTGCGAGAGTTCACACATTTCCTCCCATACATCTGCACCAAGAGATCAGTGGCCTGAGGTGTGAAGCTTTCTCCTATCCCATGGCAAAAACATTTGCAACTGCTTAGTAACAAGTAAGACTTACGTAGAAGAAGGGGGGGAAAAACCCAACCCAACCCAACCCAACCCAACCCAAAACACCAACCTTCCAGAAAGAGAATTAATGACTGTGAAGGCAACAGTTTTATGACTATCTTGGTCATTGAATTGCCTGGCGCTGAACAGTTCTAGGACTGATTTATCCAAGCTGTTCATTGGTATGCTCAGGACTGTGCCCTGACAAACCTGCTAAAAGTTTTCTCTGAAACACTTCAGCAGAAGTTTACTAAAAGGCTGCAGGAACATTATGTTGAGAATATATCCAGATGAGGATGCATCAGAACATCCAGCACAAAGACATCACTGTTCATATGAAATAAACATAGGAGTCTGTGCTTACAGGTAAGAGAAGCATTTGGGATTAGTAGCAAGGTTATAGCTCAGATGTGTTGTGTTCAACTTGAAGAAAGACAGAAGCAGCCCAGTGAACCCCAGAGGGTGCAGTCATCCCTATGTCCAGGACCAGGAGCATGACAAGGATGAGGAAACAGCCATTTGCTGAGGGCAGGTCTGGACCACAAGGAACATTCTAAATTCTGGCCTAATTCTGGCAAAAAGAAATAAAACTCTTTATCCTATATCCCCTACTCATCTAGTATTTTGTAGTTCAACCGACTCTGGCTGAAGAAACCTCCAACTGGAAATTTAGATTAAAAGCGGAAGTTGTTAATCTAAGCAGCTTTAGAGTAGCACATATACTTGGAAGACTGAAATTAAGACCTTGAAGTGGAGGCTAGATGCTGATGAGGGAGATTTTCCAATTAAACTGTTTTTTTCATGACTTTCAAGAGCAAAAGATCTTAAACACATGGAAGGATCTCATAAGAAGGCAGACTAGCTGAATGCTTTGAAGAGCTAGAGAGATTATACTCAAGCAACGCCTAAGTGGTCCAAAGTATAATCATCAATGTGTTATGTGCCCAACACCATGTATCTACATTTTTTGACAATGTATATATTCTTTTTTAAAAAAGTATATACTCTTGGAGAGGTCTTGTCATAGCTAATTTGCCCATGCTGTGTATGACACATGCACAGATTTTTCATGCTTTCATGTTGTTTTTACATATTTATTTCCAAACAAGCAATTTCCCTCAAATGTGCAAGGTTCCACAAAGTAGAAGATATTAAGGAAGCAAAGTGCAAAAATATCAGTGAACTTTTTCTCATACCTGCTGCTATAACGCTGACATGCCTGTCATTCAACAGAAGTTACATCTGGTCTTTCAGGCACTGCCACTATGAGCAGGAAGAGCAATGGCCATAGGATTTACTTGAAGGGGAGACTGAAAGTGATTCAAAACAAAACCTCAGTGACTTAAGACACCTTATGGTGAGTGACAAAAATCCCCAACCCAAAACAAAACTTTTAGGACAGATAAACCCTGGAATCATTCAGCTTTTGGTGTTGATGGCGATGTTCAAACCCTGTTACAGAAGATGCTTCTCACTGCAAGGACCAGTGTGTCTAAGCTTATCATATCCAGCACAAGTTACCTGGTGCTGGCGTTTGACACACATGGTGATGCTACTTTGGAAGAGATGTCTCACATCACTGTCTCAGACTCCAAGTTCAAATGAGCACTAATCTCCAAACATATTCTTAAATAAACACACACACAAATAGGAATGCAAGCTCGTTTGAAAATAAACTAGTGCATTCAGTGGATGACCAGGAGAGGGTGTCTTCATTGCCTTTCAGCAGTTCTGTGAACTAAGAGGTACCCAGACATTTAGCAAGTGTTGCACTGCTGAAACAGAAATCCTCAGCTGGTGGTGGTTTTGAATCTGTCAGAAAGCAGACAGTCAGTTTCAAGATAATTAACAGAAAAAAAAAAGGAGGTATTTTTAAATAAACATGAAAGAAAAACTCAAATCTCATAATTCCTCTGAAGATCTGGAAGTGAACAGTAACGCTAGGTAGTCCTTAGTAGACTGTATTGCACAAGGTGCCATCCCTATAGTGTGAAATGTAGATTCTGATTACATTGTCAATTCTAATTCAAGCATTTTCTATAGCCTGTATTTCTAGAACTCAAAAATATTTATATAACATCCATTTATGTAGCACCTTACATCCCACAGCATCCGAGAGTGCGAGCCAAACTGATATATCAACTGTACATAGGGATTGCTTCACCCACCCAAATGCAGCAGCTGTTGAACTGCACACGGCAATCCTACAGACCTTTTTATGAGAGGAAACAGCATCAGACTGTATGCAGTGGAAATGGATTGAGACCAGCCCAAATGTAATTGCTTAGATTGTGATCTCGTGCTAGCACACTGAGAAAGTAGCTGAGCACCATTGCTGCATTACTGTTCTCCATGCTGGTTTAATATTCTGCAGGTAACTTGCAGATTTTCAGGACAGTACCCTAACTTATTTTCCAGTGCCTTTTCATCTCTAGCCTATAATTCCTACATGTTTGGAAACAGTTTTAATGAAGTGTACATGTCACTTTAAAGCAAGAACTAATGATATAGCAGATTTTATCCTCTAGAAGCCACAGTTTCTAAAATGTATTTTGGTGAAACCTTTGGCAGCTAGAGGTCAGACTGCTTTAATTGTACATCAGCAAAGAAAGAAAGTACCAATAAATATATTCACACCTGAAAAGGCCACAAAAAACCGAGAAAATGCAAGTGTGAAGCAGTAAATTTTTTAATGCTTATCAGCTGCAGAAAGGTATCCACATAATAGACTTCATAGGACAAATTTATGATTCCGCAAATGTTCCCTTCATTTAAATCAGCATCCCAGTGACTTGATATCTGCAAATCACCCTAAAATCCTGATGGGCTGAAATACTAAATGCCACAATGGACCATCTCATGTTCATTCTTCCTGGTAAACAGGGAGGAGGATCTATCATGATGACACTGAGGCCTTTTGAGGAGCCCAAGGTCTGGCAATTATGTATATGAGGCTGAGTGTTTAAGTCCAATAATGGGGCTTTAGTGATGGATGGATCATCCCTTCCTGTACTTCTAAGATGCTTGTGATAGCTGAATTGTCCCCAAGTGGCACCCATAAATTTTGGCCTTTCAGAAAAGCCCACATATTGTGTAGGTATCACCCAAAGCCCTCATTAGTTAGACTGTGACCTTTGCTGGGTGACTATCAGGCAAAAGCCTAGAAAAGGCCTGTGTTCGATTAGCACTGCAATTTGTTCATTATCTCCTGACAGGAATTTGCAAGTGTCAAAGACAATTCTGTTATGAAAAGGTCAAGATCTGAACGGCAGGGGGAGAGGGCATCACTCTCAGAAATTCTGCCCCAGCAGTAGTAACCACCACCTGAATAGTCATCCACATTGTTCTGGGTACCAGGAGCCAGGAGCAGGTAAATCGCAATTTCACATAATTCATCTTCACAGGAGTTAAATCACTTCAGGATAGAAATGGGGTTTCTGCTTTTTTACTTAAAATTATGGAAATTGTTTCTGACAGCAAATTGCTCCTAATTAATTTATGGTCTCTGCTGGGAAAACGCACTCTACTGTTGATTTCTACCTTCTACAGACTTAATTATAAAAAAAGCAAAATTTTCCTAAACTATTAACTTCTGTGCTGCCAGAATTAAGAGTTATAAGAACTGCAAGGGACGCTGGGTCTGGCATGCAACCAGTCTGAGGTTACACAGCACACTCGCAGATACATGATACCTTCCAGTACCACTCTGGTAGTATAAGGAGGATTATCGCTATTTTAGAAGACTCGATTTTGTTTCATTTTGGACAAAAGTCAAGCTTCTAAAATTGCAACGTTGGCTGTCACACCACTAAGCTGGCCTGTACCTCTGGCATCACCTCACCATTGCCTTGGATGAACTCAGACCTGCTGTGGATGATGGACATCCAACACTGGTTTATCCTTAGCTCTCAGTTCTCTTATCCCCCACCTGAGGCTGTGAAGCAGTTAGCACCACTATAAATACTTCTATGATGACAAGCTGTCATGCCACTAATATGGGAAGGGGAAAAGGTGACCGTGCTGAGAACTCCAGGTTCACCAACTTGTGGAACCCCCATGACAGAGCAAAGTGGGCAAGATGGAAAAGATGCAAAGCTATGGACTCATGGTCAGATGAAATGTAGACTGCAGCAATAAAAAATTTAGCAGCTCTACCTCACAAGAGGGGTTGTGGAGAAGAAAACCATTATTACTTTTAGAAAAATGGGCATCAGATCTCCAGGGCTGAGGATGGCAAACCACCAATAAAAAGGAAATAACCAGAAGGATCTCAGAATCTTTGTGTTAAAATTAGGAGAGTGAGAGGTCCAGATCAGGACTAGGCAGCTAGTACTTAAGAGACAAAACAGAGAAGAAAAGCTCCCTTTTGAGCCATGAACCATGTTTCCCGTGTAGCCCACCTACGCCTCCTGAACACAACAAAACAGCCTCGAACTGGTGGTGAGAGGGGCACTGAAATGTCTTCCTATGTTCAAGGATAAAATTCCCTCCTTTCTGATGTTGTCAACTTTGCCATCCAGTCTCCAGCTGAGCCTCAGTGCCAAATTTCCTCATGGCAACACAGAGGCGTAACGCTCACTGTTATTCATTCCCTCCCTGTTATTTTCCTGAGACACAGTCCATTCAATTACACTCTATATTGGAATTCAAAACTTGTAGTTATCTCTTTGGCAGCTGATGATAAAACCTTTGATAGTGCATACTGGCGTTGGCAAAATGTCAAAAGACCTACTGTACAAGCACAGAAAATATGACCCACTTTTGTAATACCGCAAGGGTCAGAGTCTTACATTAAATCCAGTGGGAAAGTTTGGCACAAGCCCATTTGATCCATGATATTTAATTCTATGAGTCAGATTTACTCAGCTGCTATCATTTTCTAATCTGTCCCTGCTGAATGATTCCCGTCACTTGCTGCATGAGAGAAAGTAGCAGCAGATCACAGAAGAATCTAGAAAATGTTGTTCTAATATTTTTTACATCACTCCTTTGCTGACAGCTATGACATTTAAGAGAAGAGAAAGATTGGTGAATGAGGATTCACAGCACTCTTGGTTACCATGAGGGAAACAGCAGCATAGGCACATAGGGGACGTGCATATTATTGAAGTACAAACAAATACACTCAAGCTTGTTACACTTTAAACCTGAGACTACAGGAAAAGGGGCATTGTTGCCATGAGAGCAAACACTTCATATTCCCATAGGAAAAAAAACCAGCAAAGCTTAAAAGTATATATCAGCAAATTAAGGGCAAACAAAAATCCTGCAAGAATTTATATAGCTATTAAAACAAAACAAAACAAACCCCAAACCAACTAAAACTAACTAACTAACTAACTAACTAAATAAATAAACACACACATTAAAAAAAAACCCACCCCAAAACCAAGCAATAAAAACCCAGAAAAAACAAGTTAAGGAGGTGGCTAAAAAAGAATTATTCTGGCACATGATAAAGCAGGTAAAGCAACCGTAACTCTGCCATTTTAGTAACGATTTGAAAAACACTCAAAACAAAAAAGGCAGATGATTAGAAATCAGGATATACAGGATTACTCTGACAAAAATGCAAAAACCCCATGAAATATGAATATAAAATTGGTCACCCAATAATCTCCAGTCTTTCCTTTGTTTTGTATAAACAAACACTATTGCAATTTTCTTGGCCTAAGGAGAATGAATGATTTCATTTTGCAGTAGTAGTTTTTCCTAAAAATGTCAACCAGTGATCAATACTGCTTCCTACGCACAAAACTTTAAAATATGTACCTCAATTAGAATAATAAATAAAAATTTATGACATTTATGAAGACATGTTTGATGCCCTTCACAGTCTCATGAAGCAGGCAAACACCACAATCAGAAGTCATCTCAGAAAATTATAACCTACGCTTACAGTCAGCTGGGGCTGAAATGTTACTTCAGCTAACTGCTGCCATTAGAGAAAAAGCCTGAACTGAATGACAACAGTATATCGTACAGCATGTTCTGCCAATTCAGCTTGAAAGGGAGCACTACTGAGTTTGGTGTTTAAGAAAAAAGAAGATAAGAAGTTAATAATTACAAAATGTAACATATAATTTTGAAGGGGCTTAAGGGAATTTCTTGACGAAGGGAAATTTACTGTTCCTATGGATAAAATGCAGGACAGCTAAATGATCCACTAAAGATAATAACCTAAAAAGACATCAGTGATAGCTAATGCGCTATCTGATGAGCTGCAGAAAACTAAAAATTTAACATGGAATGAGAGACTTCCACCTGAAAACAGGTCCCCTTCATCCCAAGGTATTCCCCAGGAGGCAGGCAGAATTATACTGGGAGTTTTATACTGACAGGCTAAGGTAACAACGCTGGCAGGAACAGACAACAAAAGCAAACAGCAAGTAAAGCTCTTGACTACTGCAATGCGTGTGATGTGGGACTGACCCGAAGGACATCTGGCAGCTTCAGCTGGTGCAGGACGTGGCTGCCTGCCATAGAGGATGAGTAAATGGACAAGAGCATATTGCACCTGCTCTTGGGCTCCTGCTGACTGCCAGTCTCGTTCCAGCAGCAAACTGAAGCGCTCCTTATTAACTATGAAGTCCTTGGTGATCTAGCAACTCAACAACCTCAGAACATCAAACACAGTGGCTTGATTTTCTCGTGATCTTTATATATGGTGAAACTATTGACTTAACTGAAATATTCCTTGATCACCATCCCAAATGCCCCACATCCTCAGTGGCAGCCTTCTGGCTTCACATTACTGGTGAAGGTCTCTGGACACAGTGCTCCACCTAATGGTCCATCAGAACATGAACAACCTTGCTGTGGGTTTCATTAGATGAGGCATCTTGGATCTGACTTTTCTATGACAGCAGCAGCAGCAATTCCCTTGGGAATCTTCTTTAGATAAGCCAAACAATTTTATATCAAGACTTCAGTATGAGCAACAGTTTTACAGGTAAAGCAGACAGTGTTGAGTATGCACTATTTATTTAGAACTAAGGTTTTGCCTTTCATTTAATGTTGTGACACTTGAATGCTTCTGTGATGGGCACCTTATAAATGTCTGCAACTATAAAAACACAAAAGGTGAAGCAAAAATATTTAGAAAAATGAACTGGAAAGAGCAGAAACATACTTCTGTGGCAGTTTACTAGGTAGAGACCCAGGACAGAGGCTGTGACTCCCACAGCCTATTCCTGAGTCTGACACTGAATCACATCGTACGAGTCATGTATCTCTGTCTGTTAATCATAAGAGATGAAAAAAACCCTGATTCTTACGTAAAGACTGAGATTATAAAGTGACAGGTTACAAAGTATACTGCTAATATTACCACCATTAGCATTTGTGAATAACCAACTTTAAAATGAAAGATTTCCAATGCAAATCCCAAGTGTCAAAACAGCAAGTCATTTCACAGACTGAAGAGAACAACCATCAAGTCTTTCTCATGCTCAAAAGAGAAATAACCATCAGGCTTGCAGAATATTCTCCACTTTTCCAAATGCTCTCCCCATGTGAGGCTAGGGGACCTGCTGGCCAGTTATATCGCCTTTGCCACTGTTGTGTGGCTCTATATATGAACGTTTTAAGTTCTGTATTCTAGTGGAAGCTTAAGATTTCACTATTCTGTCCTACAGGTACAGTGTCTGAAGACAGAATTCTTCCTGGTTATATAACTAAAATATCCTAAAGTGTTAGGCTACCAAATTCACTGACTTGGACAAAATCTTCCAAAGGTGGATCTTTATTATTTTTTAACAAAAGGAACACTTACAATAACGAACTTTGGAGAGAAATTATTGAAGCATTTTGCTTGTTGCAAGCACAAATGCTTCAGGACAATGTCACCTTGGCAGAGGTCAGTAATAACATTCCTACTTGAATTTGTCTTGATTATTTTGACAAATTAAGGAAAACTGTATCTCCTTTTTTTTTTTTTGTTTGCCTGGAGTATGCATGCTTACAGTAACTCTTGAACCTGTTGAAGAATTTCAAGCTATTAGACAAAGGGTAGTAGACTGCAAAATAAGAAGTTCCTTCATTTTTTATGAAAACAGGCAGACCATTCAAGGAGAGAGAGACTATTAAAATGTTTTCATCAGGGGAAAATTTGTAGTATGAGCTCACTACTTATTAAAGATCAGAAAATCCGTATTTGCAAGCAGGCATTATTAATCTTTCTGCTAACAGAACCGCTTATTCTAAAGGGGTGCATGGTATTGCTGTGCTTCCAAGATATAAGATGACAAATTCATTAAATGTCAAAATAACTGTTTATACATCAGAAATGGAGCAGACACGGCACTAATAGGGCTTTTTGTGTGTGTTAGGTAAGCTGCTTTCTCTCCAAACACCCAACCCACGCAATTGAATTCCTCATGCTTGTTTGCAGGTCAGAAGATAGTACATCTATAGGATGAAGAGCAAATCTTGAGGAAGCAAAGCAGAGCCAGGCAAAATGCAGAGTCTCTGCCAGAAAGCTTTTTACACAGACCTCACATGCCTTTGCTGGAAAAGAGGCGAGAGCTTTGCATCTGGCCAGTGCAGCTGCCAAAGCCACCCCAAGAGTGATAGAGAAAAACATAGAGGAGGAATGCCAAGGGCAGCACAAACATCTCCGCCAGCACGAGAACGTGATGCCAAGTGAAGAGCGCAGTTGCATGCCTCCACCTTGAAAATGGCATGCCTGTTTAATAAAGTAAATTTCAATGAAGGAACAACTTGCCTGGGCATATTTTTTACATGTTTTTAGACTATGTAAAAAGAATAAGTGACCAAACCACTTGTGTCTGCACCTATAGCAAGCCCAGTGGTACTGTGAAAGCTGCCAGCATAACTAAATGAAATCTGCATTGATGCCAACCACAATCCTCAACTGAGCAAAATATTACAGAGCTTGGCAGCTGGGATCTCTGATTGCCATTCAAACAGGTGGTGAGGAGTACAAATGAGACCTTAGTATCTGATGATCCCAGAGCCAAAGAATCAATGGGTTGAAATGATAATGCCAGAGATTGCAGAAAACACTGAAAAGAAAAAAATGGACAGGAGTGAAGCTAAACTAGGTCATGAACATCCAGGGTAGGCCAGAAAAACCTTGCATCTCTCAACTACTATAAGGTAAAATCATACTGTATTTCCTATTTGTATTTGGGTCATGGAGTTTTTTAAGGCGTAGAAGCACATTAGTATTAGAATAGCCTCTGGACCAGATGAAGCACATTAACTCTGCATTTCACTGAAGATACAACATCAATGTTGTCATGTATCCATTTGCAAAAATCCAGATTATTCCTTCCTTTGATCCCTGAAAAACAGAAGCCTCAGATGCCTTTGAGAAAATATCCTCATCAATATCGAATTATTACAGAGCAGTCTACCACAGGGAGGAAAAAACTAAAATTGGAAAATGAAACATTTGAACTGCAGCCTTCCAGTATGTCTTTTAAAACAAAGGAATATGGGAGGAGTCCAGGGTCCGCAGGGAATAGCAATAAATTAGACAACTTTTACCTTTGGGTCTGCCATGACATCACAGCCCAAGTCAGTGGTGAGTGAAAGTCATGTCCATCTGTGGACTGTTTGCTGGCAGACTAGTTTAGCAAATGCATTTGTGGCACCGGTCCCATTCCTCGCTGTCACAATTGACACTAATTAACACCCTTGCTGACAGCAGCAGGGGAAAAGGCCAGGGGCTGAATGGGTGTAAAGACTGGATTGCCCTCTTCCTCCTCTAGCTTTTCTCCTTTGGGAGAAGAGTTGGGGCACACTGGGACACAGCTTGGCATGCCAGGGCCTCATTGTGTCTGTTCTGGGCATGAACACACCCAACACCACTGCCGGAAATTTCACGTCTACCTGGCTTTCTGCAAGTGCATTCACATACAAGAAAAGAAATGGAAAGCACAATTTACAAATAGAGCCTAGAAATGACATTACAAAGCTATCAGTAATTGTTTGTCAGCATTCAGCATACTCTCCAATAAAAATAAAAAAATAACCCAGACCCTGAAAGGCTTATGGATATAAAGTATGGTTTATGTAATGTTATTTCTACTTCTTATGCACAGGAGCATCTTTCTTCTAACACCGTTCTGGAAGTGTTAGGTTACCCTGTCAAATTTTTCAAGTCTGCCACTGAGAAGAAAAGACCAATGCTGTGATGAAACTGAAGAAATGTTCTCAGACATTTTTAATGCACAAGCTTTTTCAGAAGGTAATGACTTTGGTGTGTCATTGAATAAGGTCTTCACACTCTTAAAGCTGATATCTAGTGTGTAAAAGACTAGAGCCCTTATACAAACAAAGAGTGACCCTGGAAGGTGGACCATGTTTATACTAACTAGGAAATAACTGTTACCAAGTGAGAAGTTGTACAAACAAAGCTGCTAAACAGAGTAGCATTTCTGGGGTAAATGAGCCTCTCATTTGGCTTTACTTCAGACTTCTATCAAATAGATTGTCTCCTTACAGACCATTTAAGGAATCAAAACTAAACAGATGAATGAATAACACAGCATTAAAAAACCCTTTTTCGTTGTATTCAATCAACTCCCTGATCAAATTGTTGACAGTTTCCCCCATTGTAGGCAAACTAAAAAATACCATCATATTGTTCAGTAAGAAGTCATAGAAGTTCAAGGGAAGAAGACAAACAAGTGCTTCATGAAAGGGAAACCTCAAAACATAATCCACATAGAAGAAACCAAAAAATCCATAAAAGATAGTATCAATGAGACTTATCAAATCCTTCTTGAAGTGAGATCAACTGATTACTGAGAGTTCCTCAAAACCAAAGCATTATCATTAGAGGAACAGACTGGTGACCAGCTAACCTACTGCCTCATTTCCAGCACTAATCAATGTCAATTGTCTCCTGAGAAGAAAAATGCATTTGGCAATAGAGTACTATAGTGTGCTGGGACACCCTGTGTATCAAGCTCTGATGCATGAAATGTGACAATACTTCATGTTTTTCTGCTTGGGCTATAGAAAATGTGTCATATACAAGTACAATATTAATTCAAATAAGAAAACTGAAAAAAGACTTAGAATCTTGTTTTGCCAGTTTTAAGAGGAGAAACTGTTTCTAGAAGCTCAGGAATCCACCCACAACAGGCTATTACCATACATGAGATGCAACGTAAGCAAATACTGCAGAATACCTACTTATAAGCGTAACAGATCTCATGGCAGGCTGAAGCCTTAAATATTGCATGTAACTTTCAAGGCTTGCAGCCAAATTCAGGGTGTCAATATGTGAATTCTTAGAAGGCTAGTGAGTTAGTAATTCTGGTATCATCGGTCCTTTCTGATTATTAATGGCCCTTTTAAAATGGTAAAATATGCTTCAAGGTAAAAAAATTAGGACATGAACACATATTTAATTAACAGATGTATTAATAGCATTTCTGAATGGTTTCAGATGTGAAGATCAACACCATTTTGTTTATCAAGTGCAGAAGTCCAACCTTCCAGCAACAGAGATAAAAACCACTAAATACTGTTCAAAACACAAAATATCAAATACTTAGATGCTTGCCTTTACACATGACGCGTTACAATAACAGCTGTTATTTTACTTTGGTAACAGTGATTTTTCTCTCATGAAATAAAACAATGCTAAAACCAATTCAACTTGAGAGTATTTTGGTGGTGCCCTGAGTTAAAAAGGAATTTGGGAGAAACATGTTTGACAACTAGTAAGTTAACAAGACATTTACTTCCTCCATATGACTTCCTAAGCATTTTAAGTTTTGAAGGCAGTCTCCTGATTATTTGCATTTCTCATGCTTTGGTTCACATCACAGAGCAATCCTGGAGCACACAAAATGGATTCTGCTCAGAAGAAATTAAATTAGAAGATGTGCTCCAACCACCAACAGGCATTCAAGTCACAGGAGCAGACTAGAGGTGGTCCAATGTAAAAACCTCAGAATGTATAGAATAGGTATGATGTCTTCAGAGCCAGCTGTTCTGCTCCAAAAATCCACTTACTTGCCCATCCATACAATTTGCTAATCTAAACAGAGCTTGAGCAACATAAATTGGGATTAGATCTGACTATTTTTCATAATTGCCTCCACTCCAGAGCCTCTTTGCATGCTCAGAGTAAATATTTTCAGATATTTTAGTTGTATGGGGCAAAAAGGAGCAAACATTTTGGTACTTCTCACTTCTGGTTGCAGTGACATAAATAGTGGCTGATGGGAAACGAAACAAATACTGCAGACTGTTTTGATTCCTGTCAAGACTGTTATTACACTGCTTACATATGAAAAATCTTGTCTGCTGCTTCACATTGCTGTTGTCAAATAGTCCAGACTATCTCTATGTCCTCCCTGTCACATTCCAGAGTATCGCAGAGGATGGATCAAAGTGATCTTCTGGGTTTCTGAGCTGAGACAAAACATGGATGCCCACAGTGAATGCATGCTTTGGGGGCATCCCAAATCTTTGAATCCCAGTTGCTCATCATAACCACTCTAAGGATGAGCAGAAGCAGCAGCTTTTTTATTGCATTTGCAACAGAAAAGGGGTGTTATGTGTAACTTTCAAAATTAATCTCTCAGGCACAGTGATATTCAGTACCTTGCTTTAATTGTTTTGAATCTGAAAGTTAAATTTTATTACCACAAACAGAATTTGAATATGAACTCCTAAGAAATGCTCTTATTTGTCAAGTTGGCTGAGCAAGGAAAGCACTATCCTTACAGGGATTCCAAATCAATCGTACCCCAGGAGGTAACTGCCACTACTAATAAGGATTTTGTTTGCAATTTGCTGTACGCTTCCTCAGGATGTCACTTTTCTCATCAAGCAAGCCTGCAGGCGCACACTCAACTACAAACAATATAAAGCCATTAAATTCTTTTGCCTCGTTAAGGGGAAACACAAACTTCCAACCACCCAAATAAAAAGGTCCTGTAAAGCAGCGAAGTAATGTTCAACTTCGTGCAAGCTTTTTTTCCATGTTATTAGTTTAGTGATGTGAGCTCCCCACTTCTAGTTTGATCTTTAACTTTTGTGAGATGCTGTTGGAGTTCCACGTCTGAAATAAGAGCAACACAGTTTTGTTTTAGAAGCACGCCTGCTCTGTTTGCTCCTTATTCTGCATGCTTTCAACAGCTTTTTCTTTTGTGGGACACTGCAATGTAGCCCAAAGGTTTCCAGCTGTAGCTCACCACATTGCACACTTTGTTCGCAGTGGAAGAGGAAGGCAGCGCAACAGAAATGTCACTTTTGGTATACTGCTCAATGCTATGCCTGATCCAGCCTTTTTCTTGGTTTTTATGCCCCTTCTCATTTGTCCAGATAGTGCTATTAACTTCATAGTACTACAGCAGACAAATTATTATGCTTTACTCTCATGTTGCTCTCTTGTTTATGTCTTCCTTGCTTAACACAGCATGAAATATTTTTCCTAGTTTACATGGTGTAATTGGTCACCTAAAAGTCAGGAAAAAATACACTGAGTATTTGAGAGCTTACTTCTGAGCTCTGCTCTTGTGTTGAAACTATACTAAAACTTCACATATTCCATTAAACTCTTACTGTTATCACTTCTCCTTGGTAGCTTTTCTAACTATGCTGCTCTCTACTAGCGTAATAACTCTTCACTTTGATTGCATCCTGGTAACACTCAGATATGTTTATCTCCTTTGACTAAAGGGCAGATCCTTCCAGAAATCTGTCTCTGATACCCTGCCCGTTTCGACAGTGTCTGCACATTATATAGAGATTCAGAGCAAAACAAAGCTGTAAATTATTTACGTACTTGAATCTAAACTCAGGCAAGCAATGATTTCATCCCTCCATAGTAAGCAAGTTCATATCATTTCAGCCAGCCTCGGAGAACACCAGTCTAGTTCATGCACCACCCAGTGTGGTTAATATTACTGTAAATACTACACTTCAAAGTCCACAGCATGCTGTGCAAAAGACCTTTGCCTGTTGCCATGGGATTCTGGTCCTGATTATGAGAGATACACAAAATATCTTTTGACAGTTCTTTGCTGTAAATATGTTGTAAATTGACCTCTTATTTTGTGTGTACACAGGGACCTAACTTCCATTAAAGCCTTTGAGTGTAGCTCTCTCTCATTTATGCAGACATGAACCTGTACATGCACGAAAGGCTGCTATACAAAAGGTGAATCACATATGAGTAAAAATGTAATTTGGATCAGCTGTCTGTATTAAAAAAACAAACACACACATGCTATCAGTAGACTCAGAGCCTACCTTCAAATGGTTATCACATCACCTCCCTGTCTCACTTTGATGAGTTAAAGAGTTTAAAGTCTTATATGTTAAAATGTTTTCTCAACTCCCCGATACGTCAGTGCCTTTTCTTTGTAAGTGGATACCAGAATAGCACATGTTGAGGTATAAAATATCTTGAAATATAGTTTTGACATACTGATCCATTCTACTTCCCTGTCTATATTCTGTATATTCAGGGGAAAAAAAAAAAAATTATTGGTTTGGGTATATGCCTTTCCAGGCTACATCCAGTTTAATTTCTTGACAAACACAATCCCAAATTCCTTCAGTCAATACTGCTCCATTAAGTAGGCTTCAGCTGCATTCCTGGCTTTAAGAAGCAGAAATCTGTTTTTTGCTATATTGAAATGCATATTGTGTGAATGGATCCGGCCCATCAAGAGATGACGGTTGCACTGTATGACTAACCTCTCTACCTCTTTCTTTACCACTCAGCAGTGATGTTTTAATCACCAACAAATCATCATTAGAAATAGCATTGGGCCCACTACCGTGAAAAGAAACCCATTAAAAAGAGCCCTACTCAAGTGAGATTCCTCCATGATGAGTGATCTGAGAGATGTGTCAGTTGACTGATATTTAACCTATTTAATACGTTCTATGTTTTTTAAAAGTTGTAAGGTACTAAATCAAACATCTTAAAAGATTATGCAGCTAACTTTATCAACCAAATTTATAACATACTCAAAGGCTGTGGTGAATTGTCTGACAAATCCTCTTTCTCATCAAACGCTGACTGCCTTTCAATCGCATTTAACTTTTGCTAACTAAACTTCCATCAGTCTTTGAATTAGTTTCCTGTATGTTGTTGTCAAAATACCAGTCGTTGCTAACCTGAGTCACACTAGTTGCCTTTTTGAGTTTTGCACAATAAAATGGCACCCCCCCAAGTTCCAAAATACATTAATTAGCAATGGCGTTGGGTCTGAGCTGATCCCAGCTCCTCTAGGACTCCAGTACAAGAAATGGTTGTCTCAGTCTGCTGATTTAAGAGTGTTTATCCCTGACAGAGATTAGAATAACATCCTTTTCGGTTATTATTGGTCTTGAAAGAATTTCATCCCAAGGTGACAGAAAACTAAAGAAACATCTGCCTTTTCTGCATCACCATTACATACTAAAACCGGTAGAGTTTTAGTCTGTTTTGAATAAAAGAGAACCTAGCAAATGTACTAAAACTAGAACTTTTAGTTTTGCCCACATGGATTTTACCTTCACATCTTTTGTTTCCTTCCCCCCCCCTTCTTTTTTTCCCCTTCTTCTGTCTATACTTGTTAGTAATTTATGTCCCCTATTCCCATTAGGGATAAATATTTTTTACTTTTTCATGCTCTGTTCATTGTATCACTGAACCAGAATGGATTTTTAGCTAGTTGTTTTCTTTCATATCAAGGCATGTGGTTTTGGAGATACACAATTAATACATTTTCTTTAAAGAAGAAAAGAAGAAAAAAGCATATTTTCTGTTCAAATATTTGCTAAGAAATTTCTGCAGTTGTGGGTGGTTAGTCCTTCTCAAGAAAACCTAAGTACTGGTTGCAATTGTCTTCTCTTCACCCTTAATGAATATAAACTTGTTATGATCCCTGGGCCAGTAGTAACTTCTATTTATTGCTGTATTTATCCATCAACATGTGGGTCAAAATACAGCTATGCAGCAGGGGCTGCAGCATTTTTCAACTATTAAAAAAAACCCCCATGAGCTTCAGAAACTCAGTTCAAGCTCCATTTAGACTAGTAGCAGTTCCTACAGAAAAATCACATTTCTACTTTATTTCTCTTCAGATGGAAGCCATTTTACTGATCAACCTCATTGCCTTTCACAGCACTTCTGTTAGCTCTGCCACCTATTTTGAGAACAGTGTATTGCTACATCTAATTTGTCCTTTAGTTTTCTTAATATTCTCAAATACTTGGTTTGCATTTTGGACCGCTTTTGTGGTCTGAGCAGACATTTGCAATGACTCTAAGGTGTCACTCCTGAGGGGTAAAGCAAGGTCAATACCACTGCACAGAAATTTGGGGTAGTTCATCCATTTATCTTAAGGAGCTTTTGGCTTCTATCTAATGAGATATAATCCTGGCAGCAGTGACTTGCTTTCTGGATTTTGTCATCCAAGGTAAGTCCATCACGGACGAAGATCACTTTTGCCAGCCACATTTTAAGGAAATCAGGAGCGTGCACGTATTCTGGCTCTGGTTCCCAAATGGACCATCTGCCTGAGCTGCCTGCCCAATTCCTGGAGAATACAAAAGTTCAACTGTGTCTGTCTTCTCTGTGTTTCTTAGCAATGTCACAATAGCACAGGAGAGTTTGAGTTACAAAAAAATAAATCAGGCCGTATTATTGGCAGTATTACAAACATATCTGTAATTTAACTCTATAGCATTTGCATGTGCATCTGAACTGGACTGGCTGTCTGCGCTCCAGTGAGGGAACTTTTTGGAGGTACTATCAGCATGGACACAGTGTTTCTTTCTGGAACTGATCATCTATGAACAATGGATACAGATACAACACAGGAGAAAATGTTCCGGCTTCACCAGCCATTTTTCTGTGAACCACTAAGCTGTATCAGGCAACACAATGGTATCATTTAAAGTTTCAGGAACACGCTGCAGATTTCCAAAATCATTCAGCTGTTTGCAGGGTAAGGTTTGAAGCTAGACTGATGAGCTATGCAATCTAATGCCCAGCTTTTCAACTGTTGGTATAGATAAATCCATATAGATACTGTTCATATAAACAAGGACTCTTTTTGGCATTTAACTTGGCAAATAAAGATAGATCTAAATACACAAATATCCAAAATTTTAATCCAAAGTGTCTCCTTTGCTGTTAAAAATTATAATAAAGTTTGCAATCAATAAGAGATAAAATATGTAAATATTTGAACAAAAATATAATCATAATAAAGGAGAAAAACTCCTGTTTTCACAGCTGGTCATTGGTGCTAATTGCCAGCCTCACATTTCATCTTCAGGACTCAGTTGATAAAGGTAGCCATTAAATATCTTCTGTCAAAAGGCCATTCATTTGTATAAAGATAATAAC
The DNA here is from genome assembly GCF_963921805.1 of Phalacrocorax carbo. Lineage (NCBI taxonomy): Eukaryota > Metazoa > Chordata > Aves > Suliformes > Phalacrocoracidae > Phalacrocorax > Phalacrocorax carbo. The sequence goes on along the minus strand of NC_087518.1, from coordinate 47,992,865 downwards.
TTCCCCCCACCAAAACAGCAAGTTCAGTCAGCAGATTTTGCAGGACATGCTAGTGCTGCAGCTTCACTGATTTTCATATAAGGGATTTGCTTCACTTGGGATATGTGCAAAAGCTTTTTATTAGTTGTTGGATTTTATTTTTTTCTTTAAATGTCACTTGCTATTGTTTTTCTAACTCCACACTTTCAAATGCAACTTAAAAACACTTAACCTACCACCAACCTCCCACTAAGTCCATTCACCGGCAAAAATAACTCTAGTAGAATGGAACTTACGGGAATGATGCTCCACCACCATCAATGATTTAATTGTAAAAGCCATCTTGGTAGGCTCACGCTATGTATCAAACACAAAAAGGACAAAAGCCAGGAGGCCCCTCCACTTCAGCCCCTGGTATATCTCAGCCTTGGTGTTGGGAAACTCTCTTCTCCTGGGATAAGAGGCTAATTTATCATCTATGTAATGATGCATCTTTCTTGCTTCATCCAGCTACCTTCTTTGGAAGAAATGGACAGCTAAAGAGACTTAATTAGGTTATATCCTAGTTAATAATTAATATTTAAAGCAGATACACAAAATGGCTCATAGCCAAATGGGAAATAAAACCTTTTTTTTAAAGCTACAATTAATGTCTTCTAGAGATGAAATGATAAGAAGTACAAGAAAATATTTAGAGACATTTATCCACACATTGAAATAGAAATATTATGACCTGAAAAAAAAATATGGAAAGGTTCCTGACATCTGGTCCTCCTTGATAATAAATATTTTTCTATGGTACACAAGCAAAATGCTGAGTAGCAAATACACAACATAGCTCTGTCTCCTACCTCAAAAAGTTTGCTTTTCCCCCCTCCACTCCTAATTATTTTTCTACCCCTTATCTAAAAAGTAAAGAAAATGTATGAAATGAAGCCAGTGTAGAAAATAAAATAATCACAGGGGGGAAATCCTTACATGTCTACTTATTCTCAGCAAAGTCTGAAAACAAGTGAGATTCAATACTGTTGAGCTCTACAGACCCTAATACATCAAGTATTGCAGGACCACTTTGCTGCCATATCTAACCCCTGGCTGCTAGGCTATTAATATAGAAAAGGATATTCCTTGGTATTTGAAGACAAACCTGAAAACATGCTCTTTTTTTTTTTAAAGGTAAATAAAGCATCCTTTCCCCCATAACTCCAGCAACACCTTTCTAAGTTCAGTCCTTACATTTGATTTACTCAACCCCTTCATATCCCAAGGGCATTTCCTTTTCCCTCAAAACCATGGCTGCTTTAATCCCAAGGCCCAGAATGAATTTCAGCATTGACAGCAGGAGTAGACGCCAAGTAGCCAAAGCAAGACCTGCTGCCTATCATGGCTGATGTCACTCCTCCTACCTCAGATCTCCACAGGTGGTGTTTCCCTCTGTCCTGCATATTTCTGAAGCAGCAGGCATAGATGGTATCCTCCATCCTGCCTGTTGACATGTAGTATTTTGGGTGGAAAAAATGTGGAGGCTTCAGTCAGAGCCTCCTTCTGGCAGGTGCAAAACCAGAAATAACCAGCACATGAATCTTCTTGCACTCTGAACACCTGCAAAACTCCTGACAAGACCTTGCCAGCTCCATGTGGTCATTGCTCCAAGCTTCTCCCTCCCTCTGTGTCCCCTTCCTTCAGCATCACTCTGCAAGTCCCATCACCAACGCTGCTCAGTGGCTCGCATGACCTGCTCCTCCCTCTCTCAAGTTGCCTTGTCTACTCAGGCTGGAAGATTTGCAGGCACCAGTGACCAACAGGACTTCTCCAGATGGAAACTGTACCTAGCAAAGTGGAGGACTTACCTGCTGATTGATCCTTTGGTACCACTGTAATAAGCAGGATGATTATAAATTATTATCTTGTGCCAAAGTGTGGAGGCCCAACTGGCCAAGACACTTCAAATGGAAGCTGACGGCATTATCTCTGAACAAGACTGAACATTAAAAGAAAGGAAACAGACCTTATTTTTAAGGCTGTGCTAGGAAAACATCTCTTGCAGAAAGTGAATAATAAATATACTGCTTGCCATAGTAATGTCCATGGGGGGAGGTAAGGGATTGCTATAAAACATAGTGTTCTAACTACTACAGATGTTGCTGCTAGAATTTACAGCTTTCTCTGCGTGCTTATCTCTCCTCACCAGTTTCTGCACATTGAATCACATTCAAACATGGGCCATTTTAAGCCATCTTTTTATTATTTTAACCTTTTTTTTTTAAGCTACAATTAATTTCTTCTGTGCTATTCTGTAGTTTTAAATAGATTCAAGACCTGTATTTACAAACCACATGCAATCCTATTTTGGCACATGTAAATTACATGCAAATACATTCTAAATTAGTTTGTTTATCACTCCAGAATTCTAATCCAAAGGTCTTGTTTTTTTAAATTTAGTTTTTACTCTGACATGTTTACAAATTAGTTTGACTCTGGAAAATAACTTAATAAACTCAGGGTTAGCTATGCAATTAGAGGAGGCATCTGGGAACCATAAAACCTGGAAAACAATATTTACATCTTTTGTACATCCGAGATTCCACTTTTTTTCTCCCTTAAATTCATCATTTCAAAATATTGCGGTTATTTTTGTATGAGGACAAACAAAAAGAACTCATTTTTATAACCAACGCCCCCTCCCTCCAATGAGCAATTCATAGGGTAGCACTGGATAAAATGCACAAAGTAGAAGATTTCATTATAAAAAAAGAAAATGAAAAATAACTGAATTAACATTGATCATGACTTTTCAACAGCATTTCTTATTATTACGGCCAGGCAAAGTCTCCTGTGGGCAGTAAAGCTTTCCCATGTATTATTAGCCCTCTACAGAAAGCTATGAAAAGACACAAATCTGTTTTGTCAAAGGACAGAAGAGCATTTAGTTATCAGAGAAAGTATGGTCATAATCCATTGTGGGGTTAAAGGTGAAGAAAACAGAACTATAACACAAAGCCTTAAGAGAGTAATACTCCTGCAGTTAATTCCTGAGCACCACAGTAGAGCCGCCTGCTTTGTGGGGAGAATACATTCTCAGGGCAACCTGACATCTATACGGTTTATATTTATTAGTAGCAGCACTATTATATAGCATCTCTGTTTGTGCTAGGTACAAACACACACAGCACCGTGGCTCCTGCTTTGAGAGGCATTTGGTGAGATGCCACAAGTGTCCATGCAGCCAGTGTGAAAGCCAATGCTATGGCAGAGGTGGGCACCTGCGCCTGGGTGCAAGGGGGCAGAGGGGTGGGAACGTCTTGCTTGGCCGTGCTGCAGCCGTTGAGGCCAGAGCCCAGAGCAGCTGCCCCAGGTACTCAAACCAGACCATTTAGGAAATGTTTTCTAGTATATAGAAGGCTATTTTAGTGCTTGAATAACAAAATTCAAGCCCATCTGCTGGAGCGAGGGTGTTCAGTTCAGGATCACACGCTAATGCAGTGCGTGGAGCTGCTCTTGGTGTCAGGTTTGTCAAACCTTCGACAACAATTCGGGGCTTGGTCCAAGTAAGAGGCAACCTAAGTGTTCTGAATCAAATCCCAAAGCAAATTTGCAGCAGGTCTAAGTGACCAGGTGAGGCTTCCTTTTGCATCCAGCCATGGGCCCTGCACCCTCACAGTCCCTGGGAGGAACAGCAAGCAGGCAGGTTTTGCAAGGGGATGACAGCAGCTCTGAGACTTCCCTGAGTATGGACAGGAAAATCAGGGTCTCTGCACATACTTTCTTCCAGTAGTCCCCAGAGGATAAGGACAATGGATGCAGCTGTGGAACGGGGACATAATATAATAAAAACATGAAGAATAATATAATCACCCGCTGTCTCCTAGATATTTCGAACACTTATTTTCATTTTGATTCGTATAGCCCACCACACACAACTTTATGGTTTATGTTGCCCTCCCCAGGCCCCACTGCAGACTTTACCCCATACTGCCTTGTGTCCCTTCCCCTCCCATGCCTTGCTCCTCTGCCAGCACTCTCTGTCCTGGCACTCAAAGCATCTATCGGTCCAGTACGGCATCTTGCACAGATACCACAGCTAGCTGCAACATCAGAAACAGACAGTGGTGTTAAAACAGTATTTCACCTTCTTTTAACCTGCTTTTTAAGGACATTGCAGTGATACTACTGCCTAACAGTACTCATGCTACCTCATTTAGCATCATCTCATATAACTCCAATACTGCACTGAGCTCTGTGATGAACAAGTCACTTTTCCACCATGGGTCATCCTGCACTTTCAGTCTGAATTCACAAAACCAGCACACCTTCCCCATTCAAATGGCTCCTAAAAATTCCATTGTGCCTTCAAGTTACAAGCTCAAAATAATAATAAAGGCTCTAGGTTATCCTTTCTTCTGGGTTTCCCAGTGACCTTGGCTGACTGCTTAAACAGAAAATGTTCTGCATACTGAAAAAAATGAGCCCACTGGCAATTCTTAGAAACAAATGAGCTAAGGAAAGTCCTTTGTGCAGTTCCAGCTCCCCCTTTCCTCAGTCCCATCTGTTGTAGCTGTATAATCATCACTGTTTTGCCATTTTCTGTTACACTAGGATTGGGGAAAGGGCCAGCAAAGAGGCACAGAAGTCTAGAAGAAGACAAAGACAGTAGTGGACAGCTTCTCAAAAATAAAATGCAGTTCTATTAAAATAATATTTTATTTCTGACATTCTTTTTCCATGTTTCCTGCCCACTGCCCCTTGCATTTTCTATTTAAGTCCCCAACTATTCAGGGGCAGCTTGGTGTCACACAGTGTGCATCCAGCACAATGACATCCTCATGGACTGGGATACATGGGTGCTACTAAAATAGAAATGAAGCACAGTTAGCTGTATGTGCCTGGCTCATCACAAGAAAAGGTTCAGGTCCAGGTGCAATTCAGCAGCACTTTATTAACAGCACCCTAAAGCCAGTAAAAAACCCAACCAGCCAACCAAAAAAATCCCAAGACAAAACAACAACAAAAAAAGAGTCAGGGCTTATTTATCTCAGGCATAGATAACTCAGATAATGTGCTTGTTGGCATCTGGACCCACACTGGTGAGTCTGTTCTGAGCTGCACAGCTCTGCTGTTCAGGTCTCTGCTAGCTCATGCATTTCTGCACTGTGCTCCATTTTGTAGTGTCAATATAATCTTCTACTGTCTTCTAGATATTTAATACACTGATTTTCACTAAGTCTTGTTCATGTCACTCAGCAGAGAATTAAACAAACAAAAAAAAATATGCCTAAGTGAAGAGACTGTTTCCATACAGATGCCCTTGCAAATTAAAATGTCATTAAAGAGGAAGAAAGCTTTCCATTCTCTCTAAAAATATCTGATACTCAAGAAAGGGTGGGGTTTTTTTGAGGAAAAAAAATTTTATTATTTTAAGTTTTCCTCAGGCTTACACAAAAAGAAAACAAGCACAATACACCTATGCACAGAATTGCTCATTTTCACTCTCTTTAAATGAGCCAGACACTCATTCTGCACATTGTGAAGTAAAACAGAAAGCATTATGTGCAAACATTTACAGCATAAAAAGCCTTGTCACCTGGGATACTTGCTGCTTCTGAAAATTCTGATCAAAGATAAAAACCAAGACAACTTGTAATCAATTATGCACAGATAGTCCTCAGCATATGTGCAATTCATAAAAATAATACTAAAAACATAACATGGATTTACATGCAGAAAAGAAATAAGGACATGGACAGAACACTAATCTTCCAATTGGTATCTTAAATCGGCAATCCCTGTTCTTTAAGGGAGTTCTGGCTAAATAGTTCTTCCTTGAAAAAATTTCCAGCAGCCCTTTAACCGCCCTCGCTTACGCAAGAGGAGCTGCAGAGACACAGCCCAGGACCCTGTGAAGGTTACAGCAGGCTGCAGTCAGGGAGTCAGCACTACAAGCTGGATGCAGGTTTTCTTTCTGTGTAAGCAGAGATGATTAGCCCCCCCCCATGCATCAAAAAACACCATGGAGCAAAGAAAGCCATCACTTGACAGTCTGGCTTTTCTTAAAAGAGGGACTGCAATACATGATGACAAGCCAGATGTGATCTGTAGCAGGGTCCCTTGCAGAGGTTCCCCTATACTACGCCCCGCTATGTGTACGCTGACCAGAGGCAAACTGCGATGAATGACCACCCTCCCACATTAGCCACTAAATTCAGAAGTGAAGTTGAAGATGTATTCAGGTTCCAGGCATGTATGAACACGCTATCAGCATTGTCCTCACTAATACCAAATTCACACTTCGAGGTCTTTTCTATGTCTTTTTCACTCAGCCTTATGACAGTCAAGTCAAGGAATTCACATTGCAATGCCAATCCTTTCATCAACTTTACACCCTCCAAAACCTGTAAAATATTTCTATTTCCACATGAGGATTTATTCCTGTTTTGTTCTAGCTGACATTCTTTTGTCACAGGTCTTATACATTTTTGCCTAGGTGAGCCCCAAAGAGTATGCAGTGACTTAATGAGCAGATCAATTACTGTTCATAAGAAAAGATACTGTCTCTTTAAAGGTTATTTGAAGGTTGATTGCTATCTTATTGCTTATATCCTGCAAATCTATTCAGCCTTATGAATGAATTTGACCTTTTTATACTTACTGGGGAAAAAAAAAAAAAAAAACAGAACAGAAGTTAATTTAGAGCTCTATAATACAACACTTTTTCCCAGAGAAATGAAAGGGCATTCAAATCGATACCTGCACAATAACACTCTGATGAATGTTTGCACCCAATTTTCTCATTTTGCTAACTTGAGATTGGGCATTTTGAATAGTTCTCAAAGAACATATTCTTTATGTGCTGTGAAGTATGTGGTATTGTGTCCAAACAATGCTGGAGGATAATCATTATAGGAGTATCACTGGGCCTGAAAAGGTCAGTTAGTTAGAAATGTCAGCTTTCAATGCAACTATGCCGGACCTTCCTATGTAAGGATCCAATTAAAGGGACATGCCAAGGTGCATGGAAACATCATGGTGACCCAGAATAATAATAAGGTATTGTGGAAAAGCTTGATATTTTTCTTCAAAAGTAATGGATTAGCCTTTAGAATATCTTCTCTGCAGCCTTATTTTGACTTCGCAAATACCACTTATTCTACCTGTATCCAAAAAAAGGTCAATTTTTTTAAATGCAAAGGTGGGGATGAAACAGCCTTACTAAAAGTAAATACTTTGCACCTAAATGGAAAAAAAATCTGGTTTCATTATTGAATCAGAAAAGTGTTATTTCAGTAGATCTCAGAACTGATATTTGAGATGGATATAGATGGTGTTTGGGGAAACAGATGGGGATAGGTCAGGGGACAGGCAGAAAGATCACAGTGGACTTATTCTCTTGGGACATGTTGTGAGTGAAGACTATCTGTGCAGGGAAAAGATAGTGGGAACAGCAACACCATTCAGTGAGTGTGTAGCATCTCTGCAGTCATTATTCCAGCAAATGGAGAGGTTTAAGTAAGAATTAGAAAGGTACTGATCTGCACGAATAAGTAATTACAAGCAACAATATTACTTCTCCTTATCAGAGCAAATTCTTACAGCTCTTCAGATACAGTGAAGATGAGGAATTGGATACGGTCAAATTTCCTAATTGGCCTCAGGACAGCTGAAACCAACCTAATGGCATAAAAAGAAAAAAAAGGTCCACGTTTTCTGTTAGTACTTAATCTTGCTAAAGTTTCATCAAGTCTAGAGCAAACTTCATCCTCTAGTTTTAGGGTTCAGCTAAGACTGACAACACTGGCATTTCACTTTGAGCTGAGACTTTGGCATATATATTTTATTTGTATGATAAAGAAATTCTTGTACTGTGCATTCAAACAAACCATTTGGGGTCCATTGCCCTTCTGAGCAATGAGGTGCTGTCCCTCCAAGTTATTTTACATTATTGTGGGCAAATAGGTGGATTACCATGCAGTGTCTTAGTGATATGAGAAATAGTTTCACTCCTATCCAGCACTGAGCATTAAAAGACTCAATTATTACTGGAAAAGGTAATTTCTTTTCTGCACCACTTTTCCAAATAAAATAGCATGTGAAGCTTCACTAACAAACACGAACAGTAATTATGTCAGGCTGTTTAAAAACTCAGAGGCTTTCCCTTGACACATACTTAGACCAAAATCAGTGTACTATTAATTAATAAGGACTAGCAAAAATAGTACCCAAGTTTAGCAGCAAACAACTTTCTGTCACATTTTATTACTCTGTATAATTTTTACTAATACCTGTCTTATAGCTTCATGACTTTGAGTTCATATTATTTTCATGCTTCAATTAGAAAGAAGTAGATAGCCAGACTATCCAGGAAGGTAATGGAAAAGTCTTGTACGGGGGCTTAGTGGTGGAATTTACAGTTAAATGAAACTTTCAAATATACTATAAAACTTCTCCTTCCTTTACGTAGTTTTACTTGAGATCTCATAAGCAGTAATATGTAGAAATGCAAAACTTAATCAGCTAAAAAATATGGCAAATCCCACATATCACTTTATGCAACGCCAGGAGAGTAGAAATATATTTTCCTAACCAGAGGAAATTAACTAGGCAACAGTCCTATATCTATAATTTAAAGCAGTAAAATATGTATGGCAGAAACTAAAGCCACCTTAAAAGAATTCAGTGTAGCGGTGTATCACAAATTAATGAAATGGAGACATATTTAGAGCATGCAGCACTGATGATTTTAGAGGGAAGAGAATATTTCACCACATAGATCAGTCTGATACGTACTTCTAAAATCAAGCTTTTTTCCCTGCTTAAAAGTGTAAGACCTTAAATATTAGGGGGAAGCACACAAAAATTAAAAAACATTTCTGATCAAATATCAATGCCACTCCACAGAGATTAGGAATAGTTTACCCCATCCTTGCATGTAAACTTCTAATGTGGTCAGAGGAAAATCTGAGTAAATCAAAAGGCAGGAATTATGGAGTCAGCTCTTACTTTATTTCACCTAAAACAGAGCTGAAAGAATCTTAAAATACTTTATATTCCATGCTGTAGCCAAGCTGGGCACTATGGAATATTCAGCTACCCCAGGTTTTTTAAATGCAATCAATTTACTGCTGCCAAATGTAGTAGGTTTATATACATCTGGGAAACATGCACCTACGGTGCTGATGAATTTCTCCTGACATTGGACTGATTTCAAGAGAATGCTATTTTAAATTGGCAGTAGAGAGACTGGTAGAGAAGGATAAAGCCCTGAGGACGGCTGAATCAAAGAGAATTTCAAAAGAATGTTCCTGATGGTTCTTGGATAATATCACATGTAAGCTATTTTCAAAGCCAATAGTTTCCAACACACTTCCATTTATGGTATCAATAATTAAAAAATACTTCAGTGGGAGATGAACTTACCTTACTGAGAAGAGAAATTGGAAAGCTGTATTATTATCGTAAACACAGGAGATGCAAAAAGCTTTGTCTCCATGGAAAAGCTATGGAAACAGGGATATCTTATTTGCAACTATTGAGTGGTTACTACAAAATGTGATGTGATTGTACAGTGTATGTTCAAAGCTTTACTAGAACATGATCATGTAGAAATTAAGGGCAGATCTTCAACTCCTTTGTGCAGCAAGGCCAAATTAAAACACCTGAAGATTTGATTCTAAAACCCAAAGTCAGCGAGAAGAAGTATTAAGGAAATGCTTTGGATCACATTCAGAGGTGAAACTAAGTTAAAAAAAATTTAAATTACCAAAACTTAAACCTCATTATGTCCCACTCCCTGCCAGCACGTCCCTGCCAGCTACTAATGAATTTTTAACATCTTTCCCCCACCCCACTGCGCACATCAGCTCTGACTCCGGCACCCTGAACCATACAGTGCGTTACATCTAATTGTAACTCACATGTCAGGGGGCAAGAAGAAAGGAGTGTGGCAAGAGCACTGATAAATTTAACTTAACGTTCCTCCAGCTACTGAGCAGTAAGGCAGAGCAGTGAACTCCCCTCCACATTTTACATGGGTGTCAGTTACTTCAAAGGAATATCTTTGAATGTGAGGGTGTCTGGCTCGCTCCCAGCTTATGCATCATTCGTGTCTGGCTGTTTCTGGAGACCCACAGCAAAGCAAAGACTTCCTCCAGTTTGGGGCACATTGCAGAGCTTTCCATAGCTGTTTTCTTAGGGGTGCTGGAACAGGTCAGCTCTGTATGTTGCATACAAAACCTGAGGCTGGAGCTGCACCTCTCACCCTCTGCATTTCTTCCATTTTTTTCCCCCCGTTTTTTCCAGAGTGCCCACAGTCCAGGTTACAGACTACTGGTCTATACCTGTTCAGTTTAACATACAAATGTGCTTTTAGGTCAAGCATCTGGAGTAAGGCAAGAGTCAGCGGTGGGTCGCCCTTGCAACGTGGGCTCGTCCCAGTGTGGGCAGGGTGGGGATTCAGGGCATGAGGAGCAAGCACTGCTTCCAACTTATCGGTGATTCTTGGGGAATTTTGCAACAACCATGGCTAGGGGAAACAGCGTGACTGCCATGAGGTGATGTTAAGGTTTCTGTGATCCCACAAACTCTCTTTTGAATGTTTTGGCACTTGTGTCTCAACAGCCCTTTATTGACATTAATGGCATTATTTCACCTGGCAATTAATCTCATTAATTGGGTGATCAATTTTGGGAATTTTTTTTAGTGGCACATGGAGAAGAGCTGTTGTAGTACTTGCAAGGGATCACCAAGCTATTCTTGACTAAATGTACAAAACCTTGTTCAAGAATTTCATACACACAAAAAAGAAAGATGATATTCGTCATGACAGAAGTGCAAATCACAGAGGTCACCTTTGGTTTTGAAGTCCTTTGTCTGTTCTTAAAATTAAACAATAAGGCTTTGGTGGTTGATACTGCTTGTGAAACATGGAGGACTTTCATACTATTAATAAGGCTGAGTGACCTCCACCGCAAACGAAGGCTGCCTGCCTGCCTGCGGCAAGGTGGAGAACAGGAACAACTCCCAAAGGATTAACAGCTGCAAATAAATAGCTCAGTCCCTAATTTGAATCAGTAAATTAAAGGATGACAATGATTATGGCTGATCTCATCCATCATAAACGATATCACAACTTCGTAAAAGCAGACTGTTTTTGTCAGATCTTAGAGCTAGGGCTCAAAGAATGAAATATTTAAAAGTTGCAGTCTCTAAAGATAGATAAAAGACTCAAGACTGTGATTTATTTTATTTTATTTTTGTATTTGTAAGGCCCAAACTAGACCCTTTAATCCACAGGTTGACATTTTCCAATCCTACTAGGAATTAAGTGCCTATCTTATTCAGCCGCTTCGAAAAAAATCTCAGCTTTAGGCTCTTAAGTAAGTTTGGCCTGATCCAGCATCAGGCTTCTTTTGAAAATGCCTTTACTGAAAGCAAAACTGTAGACAATTATATAATCAAGGTGCAAATATTACATTTTTTCCTATGAAGCCATTTACTGTAGATTTCTGGCCAAATATCAAAGGGTAAGACTTGCATTTCAGAAAAAAATCATGTTATGGAAAGCTTTTCTCCCCCCTTTTGGTGCAGTATGTCTACCTACAGTTATTGAAAGCTGGTTTACTATTTAGCTAGTTTCATCCTTCCAACTAATTGCTGTGTTGATTTAGTAGATTGCTGTATTAAACTGAGAGATCTGAAGCAATAGCTACTTACTGTGATCACACCTGTGCACAAACTCATCTTATTCAACCCTTTCATTGTTCCAATGAATACTGTATCTGAAATTATGAGGAAGGTATCATAAATTTGTTTTACAGAAAAGTCTCATATAAAGTTACTCTGGTCCCCAACCCACCTTTTCTCTTATTAAAAAAAAGGAGTCTGTGGACTTTGGTGCCCTTATCCAAGATTTAAGTGTTTATTATGATTAAGACCATCAGAGATTTTTTTTTTTCCTGTAGAAATAGGGAATGCTGAAGATACGAAAAAATGAAATATGTGCCATGTTTGTCCTTGAAGTTACAGTCAGAATAGTGACAATGGCTGTATCGCACTGTATTGTTGCTTTTATCAGCAAGTGCCCTGAGCATACATTAACATAATTGCAAACTGCATGAAAAGTGAACATGCAAAAATGTGATGCAATTGCCAATAGCCTCAAACATCTGTCCCAACAAAGTGTTCCTCCTCCTTATTTTAATTCTTATTATTTTAACAAGGTTAGTGAAGGAGAAACCATGTCACAGATGATATCTACATTTAGAGTGTCAGAACAATTATTGATGCAAAATTGTTAGCCAAGCAAATATGTGTCACGTTTTGTTCACTTCCCATAACACCTGTTCATTTCACTAACACATTATTCCCAGTTAAAGCCAGAACTCATTAGTCCCAGTTAAAGCCAAACTGAAAGCTTAATATGTACATACATCTGAAAAATTGAAAAAGTTAACCAAAAGGTAGCACCATTTAAGCACATTGTACATCTGAAGCCGGTGAGCAGCGAACTTGCGTAGCAGCTAATAGAAAGAAACTGAGCCAGAAAAATAGCAATAAATTAAAAGCCACCCAGCCTAAAGAGCTGAGATCAAAGAGAAGCACTATTCATACAACCTGCATTTCAGTCACAGTACTGAGACCTTCGAAATTCACTATGCCAAAGAGCCCAACTCTTTCCCAGTACTACACGTTTTCGTTTATCTCCTCAGTAGGAAAATGATAAAAGCCATTATGAAGCCAATCATCTAGAGCATTTTAATTTTATCCAAATACTTTCTGACCCACTTTGGGGTTCTCCAGACCAAATCCTGGATCTCCTGTCTTCCACCACGTGCACAGAGGGCCACCCTATCCTTACTCCCTGAACCACTCACATTTGCCACCAAGGAAAGTCAAACTTGCATTTCTGTGATACTTGAACACACATTGTGAATTTGAGGGCATCTGCCCTGCAGACATACCGCTAACTGTAACCCCAGGAGGCTTAAAGAAATATCAGCACTCAAATTCATACAGTAAAGGTCTGAAGAGGCAGCTCTGTGAATGGATAACTGCCCGGGGCTTTGCCAAGCACAATATAGCTGTCACTTGTTATTACGTGAAAGATTTTCTGGGGAACAGTGTTTTTCATTTTGCATGTCAGAGATGGGGGAAAAAAGACATTTAGACAACCATCTCTGAGAAAAAGAAGAAAGCCGTGCGGCAGAGCTCACTTACCAGGGCTGGTTATTGTCAGGAGGTCAAGCTGCCGTTTCTGCTGAAAAACAAATTATAAAAGGAATTGTTAAAAGGGGACTAATTTTAGTGGGTCAGCTAAGACCTGCAAAGTAAGTGTTCTGACATTTATAGCAGAATTAATTACAAGTTACATGGCTCACAGTAACTCTTTTGGATGGGATCCACATGTACTTTATGAGGAAGAAAAAAACCCCTTGCTCAGTCCTTTTAATGTGTTTTTATTTGCACTTATAAAGTGTTACTATTTCTTTTTTGGAACATATACTTGAAATGGATGGCTAGAAGCACAGATGGACCAATATATTTATAAAAGTGATTTCTGATTCCACAGGGAAGAAGACAAGGAACGAAGACAAGAAACTCTTAAGTTCTTTATTCATATCAATCACTGACTCATAGCCTGTATGTGATCAAACACAATTATATCGCCTTGGGGTGAACCTTTCAGAGACACGTAAGAGGATCTAAACAAACTCAAGACTGATAAAACGAAAGCTTCTTTTCATGCTGAGCGCAGTCAGCCCATGGCTCTCATTGCCACCAGATATCCCTCTGCCCAAAAGCTTGCCAGACTTAATCATCACTGGATATTTGTACAGATAGCAAAATACAGGGAGTTATTATGGCAAATAATCAAGTTTAAACAGAAGAGTGGTTTCTGGGAGGGCTGCAAACCTTCACAAGGCAAACCAACCTGTACTACGAGAAGGTTAGGAAAATTTTTTGCCTGGAACAAGCTATTCCACCAATGCCTTGGTGATGGTGGGGTGTCTCTGAAGTTCCCTTTCCCCTGTGACATGTAGCCAAGGCTGTTGCCTACTCCATGTTTGCAGCCCTAGGTGATCTCCCCACCACTGCCTCTCTGTGGCCTGCCACTGAAATCCACGTGCTCCTGGACCATTATCATCCTTTTCCACTTTTCTGTGGGCTGAGAGCTTTCCCCATCTCATAGTCTGTTACTGCCTCTTCTTCATAGCACTTTCTTCTCCCTAACTTTGCCCAACATTAGTGTGTCTAGCTGGCATTGAAGATTATACTGTCCAGTTTAATTTCTCTCTCCTAATCTGCTCAATAATGTCTGTGTTACTTTCATTTATTGTCAGCCCTATTGATCTTTTTCTAATCTAATTCTCATCACTGCATTCACTGTATTCCCTGGGTGACAGCTGAAAGTCCTTGAGGAGGAAACATTGACTTGGTATTCCCTGCCGTGAACGCTCTTCCTTGGAAATTATGACTGATGAAACTCCTTTCCAAACCCATCATTTCTTTATAAGTAAAGCTTCACTGGCTAAACTGTATGGACACAGTTGATCATCTACTGCATATACCCGAGCTATATGCCCAGCAGTGAATGTGGCCTGCTGGGAAGCTAAGTGGGGTGTCAGGCTGAAAAAACCCCACATTTTCTGAAACCCTTCTAGCCTTCAATACCTTAACTCTTACACAACACAAATCATATTTGTGAGAAAATCCATTCCTGTCTGCTTTCATAGGTAGTCCCTGTTCTTTTAACTCTGACAAGTCATTCTGAGTATAACCTTAGTGGTCTGCTTGATCAGATTTGCTTTATTATCAAATACTAAGGTCAGCTTTTGCCAAGCCTTTTTCCAGGTGTGCCAGGGTAATTGCAAAAGGGAGCAGAAGACCCTGCTGCTGCCTCATGTCACTTCCACAAGAGCCATTCAGAAATGCTGTCCCTGCTCTGCTGGGGTCTGTGCACCCCACCCTCCTTTCCCAGGGAGCAATAAAGCAAAGTAAAGCAATCATGTAAGCAAAGGGCCTACCTCTCCAGTGGGAGCCGTAAGATGAAACATCTCCTAATGAGCTAAATTTTATATAGATTCTATGCCTTAATCCTGATTCATACATACAAAGCTATGAAATGCCAGGGCTTATCACTCACTGGGCCAAAAGCTTTGCTTACATTTCTCAGCACAACTGGAACTCAAATGCTGTATATCTAATGAACAGCTAGAGCAGAAAATATATATCCAAAGCCTATACTCTGTGAAAGCTGCTCTACTGGGAAAAAAAGGTGGAATATAAATATCCTGCATGAAAGAAGATTGCAAAATGTAGAGATTTGGACTACAGAGAAAGGCATGTAGCTCAACTGGCTCCTGGACCTGAGTGAGTCTATTAACTAAGGTTAAAATAAACATTAAATAAAACCCTAAATAGCTTAACTTGATACTGCAGAAAAACAAAAGCATATAGAGTACGCTAAACAAAATGGGAAATAAAACTAAATTATTACAAGTCAAATGTTCAGTCTGTAACTTTTTTCCTGTTTGGACATTGCCTTCAGGCTGGTCTTGGAAAAAACAAATTAACTCCAGGTCCAGGAAATCTTTGTGCATGTGTTGAACTTTAAGCACAAGTTATTTCTCTGACTTCAAGTGGAGCAGCACTGATCTTTTGCAGCTAACACCTAACTGCTGCAAGGGATTTGAAATGCCACCAGGTTTTTGGCACTGGCTCCACCCAAACACTCTGGGCTGGAGCACGCTGGTTGCTGCCTGACCGGTGCACTGAGAGAAAGAATTCTTCTGCTTTGACCTTCAGCAGACCTTGGAGAGGTTTCTCTAATTTAGCTCAGCAAGGGAAGTTTGTGCACACTCACCCAAGCCCTGGAGAGGAGGAAACAGCAAAGTGCATTCCAGGATCATGCATTTAAACATGCAAAAATGCACTAATTATGGATCCAATCACTTTCCGGAAATTCAAGCTGGCTCTCGGATCTCAGGGGCTAGCTCTCTGCCGTTTCCAGGGCTCAGCTGGATGCAAGCAGTCTAGTAGCTAGATGGATTTTTTTAAAAAAAAAAAACAAACCATACAGACACACTTATGAGAAGCTATAAAAGCAGCAAATTTTTAATTTAAAGAGAGAGGCATTACAAGTGTCACAAAGATTAATAAAATAATTGCATCAGAAGTATCATGGCTGAGGGCTTTATATATTCGCTTCTCCCTTCAGTGCTGAAAGATGCAAATTGCAGCTGTTGCCCCCCTCCAGCATGATCACCCTCTCCCTGTTTTGACAGATTTCTTGAAAGACTCATCTCACAAGATGTCTGGATTTTTTTGTTCTGCCTTTAGTAATTTTCCACTTCTCTAACACCTGCCTCTGCAGAGATGCTTGGGACTATCCCAATCTTCAGGCAACCTACTGTCCCAAGATTTACTTACAACCTGAGCACTGAAATGTAATGACTATCATCCCTAGTCAGGCAGAGGTGACAGTTTCCCCTATCACTAGGGCTGGATTTCAACTACGTTGACAAAAAGGCATTCCATGAGAAACACTGAAATGATTTCCACAGCATCAGCCATAATTTATAAGAGGCAAACAAAAAGATTCCCTGTATCACTACAGTATTTCTATTGCTGTAATCCTGTCCTACCCTTAAGGGGCAGCATCCTCATTTTCACTTTGCTGGCTATTTGAAAGCCCAAAGGCAGGAAGAGGCCATTGGTGAATGATACTGGCTTCACACCTCCTGCAGTTTTCTTTCGTTGGTGCTACCCAGAGGCACAGTCCCTACAGTGCATAAGGGCTCTGCAGTGAACCTGCAGCAGATCATGTTCACTTCCACAAAATTAACACAATCTTTAATTAATGCAATAAGCACTGATGAGTAATAAATCATATTAAAATACAAGGAAGGCAAATTTTTAATAAATTAAACATTGATTCACTCAATAAATATTAATCTACTAAGCATCAAGAATTCATTACATTTTAGAAAACCAGTTGAAAAACCTCACTGGTGAGCTGGTCTGAAGTGTGCAGAACGGTCCCTGTTCACCCATAATATACACTTATTTTTAACTAATTCCTTAATTTATCAAGTTAAACAACTTGCCTGAAAGTGAGTCTGGATTATTATTCCACTGCAATATGCAATTTTCTCAACATAGATTCCAACTCACCCCTTGGATCATTTCCTAAATTTTTCTTAGTAACTCCCTTTCTGAGTATCTCCTTTCTCTTTCTTGATGTTGGCGGTCTTTAAAATATTTGTTGACTGGTGTCATTTAATTTTCACCTCAATTAACTCAGTGAGGGTTGCAAAACTAGAAAAAAATTTGTAGGGGGTGTGTAAATTAACTCATTCATTTAAGTTTAGCTTATCTATGAGATGTTCTTTCACACTTTGCTCTCTGCAGAGTTCCTCTAACCTTTTATATAGATGTGGGATGTGCTGCACTTGCTTTGACTCTTATCTACAGATTAGCAAAAGAAAAGGAAAAAAAGCCAGATGCAAAGATGCCCCATGAGACTGATATGGAGCTGTTTCTGTAGCAACCGACGATTTTCTTCTCATGTAAGAATGAGCCTAGTCATATCTAATTCTGAATGTATCTGGGCCTCACTTGCCAGCCAAAGCTGTGTCAAGTATAAAGTCAATATAGTCAGAAAGAGTGATAAAAAAAAAGGCAATTATAAAGTCATCTTCCTACTCCTACACTCCTCCTCCAGCCAGGATCCAAAAGATATCCTTACCCCTGCCTTCTGTCCCAGCACATCATCTCCAAGCCCCCAACATCCAGCAGAGCTGGTAAGCAGAGATGGAGGTGACAACCAGCCACCCAGGTATTGTGCACGTGAGGCTGCTGTGCTGGAAGCTCCTTCAGCAGTCCCATACACCCACGTCCCAGGAGACAGAACGCTCTGGCAGGGGTTTCTCTAGACTGCAAGGGCATCTACACCTGCCTCACTCAGAGTCTCCATATAAAACTCCTAAGCCCAGAGCTGAGATCAACTTCAGCTTTAGAAAGCTCACGTTGGGTTTGTGCCATTCAAATACTCCTTTCACTCTGTGGGTAGTATTTTCTGCAGCTATGAACCCAAAGGCAGGCTGCCCATCTCACTAACATCTCCTGCCATAGTCCACCCACACAGAGCTGGAATTGACTCTCTGGGACCAGAGGAGGCCTTTGCCTTCCTAAAGGTATTTTACCCAGCCTGGTCTTTGCTGTTGATCTCTTCCATCTAATTTTAATGTGGTTGAACTGGTGTCTCTCCCTACTATCTTCAATCTACTATGCAATTCAGAGGGTTTAAAATCGAAATCAAGTGCATGGAGTTTGTTGTTTTATTCTTCCTGGAAGCCTTGCCACAAGTTGTTACTAATTGTGCCTTTTCCTTTTAACTTCTAAATTAGCGCTTCTCTTCTATAAACCAACTGTGTTGACATAAGAGTAACTGAAACCAGTGCATCTTCTCACAAAATAAAGCTGAGTATATATGGAAGGGTGAATCTCACATTTCTATGGCTTTTATTATTGCCACACCCTGTAATGTCAATGCTTTTGAAAGCTATCCTCTAACATTATATCATGAAATAACCTAAAAGTTCAGGAAAAGATCAAAGAGATCCCCAGTGTGCAACTTGGCATGGTGTGGATCGCACAACATGGCTGCCCACAAGCATCACCATAAGCCTCCTTGGTTTTGCACTGGAGGGATTTACAGGAGAGGGGAGGGAGGAGGGAGAAGGTGCAGGGAGGGGGAGGTTAAAGGCTGTATCCCATCCTTTCACATTGCTACCTGACCGGTGACAAGCTGCGCACCTCAGTGTGTTCTGATCCTATGCAAAAGATGCTTCTGTGATACAGGAGTGTACACCTTCTTTTAGTTTTTTGTTGTTGGACAGTATAAGAAATATTCAGGGCTAATCAACATCTGGAAAAACTTTCTGATGAAGGCTTAGATAAAGGAATGGGTTAGAAAAAAGTAAATATTCAGTGAGCATTTCACATCTGTGTAGATCCCGAAATCACAGGCTTTTACTCATATAATGAAGTAAGATCTCACATTTTGTCCTTCCTTTATGATTAGCTGCTAAAGTTTCCTGGTATAATGATGAAACGAACCAGTCAGCTTGTTGACACTTGACTGGGGTAAATTTTGGTAAATTGCATCTGCTGTAGAATTGCATTCTCTGTGGAATCAATTATTGATAATATAGGTGTGGGAGAACATTTATAAAGTGGTTTTGGATATGTTATCACTCATGCTAAGAGCTCTAATGAGCATTTTAAACCATATTAACACTGACCTCTACAGACATTTGATCACTGCAGTATTTGGTAACTCAATTCTGGTTTAGAATCAAAACCAAGTCCAAATGATGAAAGGCAGTGCCAGACCATTAAGCTACTTTACTCATGCTTCCAGTTCACGTATTCTTCTACTTAATACCTGACACCTGCGTATTTGTTTCCCAAAACCTAAGTGGCAAGGATACAAGGTACTTTTTTTTCAGAAATGCTGCCATACGAGTAGCTAAGATCTCTCCTTCTCCCCCTTTGACTATTTATCTCAAGGACACAACTCTCATGCATAATGTTCTTACAGTTCCACTGTGCTCAAAAGCTACTTAGAAAGAACATTACTACAATGAAAGTTAAGGAAAGATTGAAAAGCCATGCAAGGTATCTTTGGGCACACACACAAACACCAAGTAATACCTATGGCAGTAGTAGTAGGTCACAGCCCCAAAAGCTTGGTGAGCAGATTACTGACAGAAGCAGCAGATCACTGCCCAAAGGAACAGCCATGGGAGGCTGAGCAACCAGAGCAGCTGCACAGTGGAGGCCATTTGCAATGTGCACGCTCAGTTTCATTGGTCACACAGATTCACAGCCTGTTCCACATATTCCTGAGTGACATCTACTGGTGCTTTATCTATAGGATACTGTATTTATATACAGAGCACTCATAAAGATAGTATCCAGATTCTCACTGAACCACTCAGAATCAAAAAAAGCCCATCAGTTCACTATAAATATTTACAATCACAACAAGAAGTTAAGACTATTTTATCTCTGGAAGGAAGGAGAGGAAGAATGAACTGCTTTGGAATGAACTGATCCTTAACTTTGCCAGTGACAGTTATGATGACAGAAAGCCTCAAGTTGTCTGGCCTGAATCTGTAAGGTAACAAGCATCCTTATGCACCTCAGGGAAGCAACACAAAGGTAGATTCGTAGCAACTTTATGGTTTGATGATGTATACTACACATATACAGTGCATCTTCTCAAATATGCATTTAGAAGGACATCTGTGATTAGTTAATAACAGTCTCTTTTTAACCCAAGTCAAAATATGGCAAGCAAATCCAATCACTTTATTGAACCCAGCTGGCAAACTTGACTCAGAGTTCCCAATTTCATAGGCTTCTATTCTCCTTGTTAATTCAAGCCTGAAATATTGAGAGAAATTAATGCACACATAGCCAGTCCTCTAGTCATTCTTCAACCTGTGTAAAGTATGGGACTATATGCAGTACATACACAAACACTCGTATTTCTGCCCCAGCAAAGACTGGGGAAAAGAGTGGATGATACAGCCAGTATCTTGTCTGAGCTTTGTTCTGCTCTTCCCTAAAAGCGTTGAAATGAAGGAGAAGAATAAGGCCCATTTTCCATGGTCTGACCCCACACCCAGGTTGGAATCACGCCTCTCTGTAGTTCCACTAATAAAAAGGTGGTTGTGGATATGTGCATGTTTTAAACAAAGCATATGTGCTTACACAGCAAGGGTTCAGGATCTACTCATTCCACAGTTTAACTCAGCATTTTAAAGGGTTTGTTTTGGTAACAAATCACCATGCGGGTTTTTCATAGTTTGGTGTATTATTATGTAAATTGCAGAGCTGTGGTTAGAATCCTGTGCTGGTGACATCAATTAGTTAATGCTATAGAGATTACTGTAATGCCACAAACAGCGGATTATGTCTTAAAATACATAGTAGACAGCAGGAGCTAATAAACTCTTCTCCTTAAATTTTATTTATTTTGAAAAAAAAAGAGTAAACAAGGGCAGGAAAGACTATACAGACCACACACAGTGCCATCAACAACCAAAATCTATATGTGATGCAGATCGCTTTAGGCATTACACAGCCATTCTTCAGCTGTGAATTCCTATCTTACATTGTCTTACGAAGAAAAGGAGCAGCATTAGTGAAAGCAATTATGAACTTTGAAAGTCCACCATTTGTTGGGGGGTAAGCAACAATGTTCAATGAATGTTTAATTAGAAACAAAGCATATCAACCTATACCAGTAATGGGATATTGACTAACTAGCCATTGTTTATGGGCTGTTTTAGATAACAGACAAGACAGATTAACCCTCAACATATGCAATTTTAAAATTAAACATGCAGTTGTAGGAGCCTGTGATCACACAATAAGGGAGGCACAAATCCAGAGGTTTATATCCCTGCTCTGCCTATCTGGACCTTGAGATTGAACTTCAGCTGCTTACATCCAGCTACAAGTGCTCTGGCCAGCAGATCATTTCTCCTTAACCTTCTTTTGCTCTGTATAAATAACTAAATATTTATTGAAACTGGGACTTAAGTTCCAATATCCACATCCAACCTGAGTAGTTTAGCTACCAGCTAGTAGCAGTTGTCCTGCTCTCTCCATGTCAGCTAATACTAAATTTAACAAACTGTCTTCATGCCAGAGTAGCCAGCACACTGGTGGCAAGAAGGCTGGCTTGGGTTCAAAGAAAATATTGTTTGAAAAATAAAAAATGTAATTCTATGAAAAGAGGAAAAAAAACACCACAGGGAGTTACTGGGAAGTTTTCCGAAACATGAGAAATTTTCACTAGAATAGTCCTTCTTTATAAGTTAAGTACCTTCTTGTTTGGGGAGCAGCACGTGTTTGCACTCGGTTTGGCTCCTGCTCTGTATTAGAATGCTGCTCAGGGCACACTGGAAAACAAAGCTCTGAATTACAGCACTAACATGATCCACTTCCTAATACACCTGAGCCCAGTCAAAAGAAACACATCTTTGATAAACTTTTAAGAAACAGGACTCCTGTGGTTTCATACCATAAGGATAGCAATACAAATGGAAGGAAGAAAAAGACGTATAAAAGATGCAACACGAGTAAATTCCTTCTGAATATAAAATTTCCCCAAAATTATTGCGTTTTCATGTATAAAACTTATGAATTATGTTTTTAAAAGTCCTTGTGATTCAGCAATAGAGTGAAAATAAACATGAGAGAGTACAGCTTCTCTAGTTGCCATTTTCTCTGGCTCCCTAGAGCCTAGATCCCTCCCCCTCCAAGAGCTCCTTGCCTTTACTTCTAACTTTGTGGGAATTATCTGGTGTGTTTGTCTCAGGTGTTATTTTCTCTTAAGGTGTAAGAGTCTGTCTGAGATGCAGACAAGCTGTGTGAGAACACAGAACAGCAATTTCCAGATCATAGTTCCAGTGGTTGAATGTATTCTGCAAACACTCAAAATATATTCCCTTTCCACTCAAAGGTAGCAATATTTGAAGGCAACCAAGTGACTTGTATACAATGGTAACGCATGCCATTTTATTTAGAAGAAAGACTCAATGATAGGTTGTATTTCTGTTATCTCACATTCAAACGTCTCAGAAACTTAAACATTCAACAGAGCGTATTTCAGCTCTACAAGCAAACCAAACTTTTTGCCCAAGTAGCTGGACTTTCTATATAACACAAAGCAGAGTAAATCTTGGGAGAACTTTATGACTGCAAAATTGTGCACGTGAAATCTACAGGCTATATCATCTCCAAAATCCTTTGGTAGTGATTTCCACTTGCACCACCACCTTTCAATTTCAAAGCTACCAGTCTCACACCTACAGGTCCATGCATCCAAGTATTCAAAAGGAAAAGACAGAGCTTATTCTGTTCTGAAAGTTAGTTTTGCATTTACCATTACTATAATTGTATATGTGTACGCACATAAATATATTGCATATATGCATATACAATCACAGACACATATAAACACTCATGTATGTATATGGTGTGTCTGTTGACTTCTGCATTATACAGAGAGAAGTAAACGTTTATAAAACTGTATACACACACCACACCACATCCCAGATGTGATCCCACAGCCTGTCCCGGGGATGCTTTCCTAAAAATCCCGCCTCAGCTGGTGCCCAGCTCCTGCTGCCCTTCCCTGCGGCTCCTGCCTCCCCTCTCAAACCGATGATTTTCTGTCCACAAGGCCGCACCATGCTGCCAGCCCTCGCTGAGCCTCCATACTTACAGACAAGGAATTGCTAAAGGCTATGTGTTGTAGATACAGGAGAAAAACCTAGGAAATACACAAAATTATCACACCTATCCAAGACCAAGCTAGCATTTTGTCACCAATAGAAATATGGCAGCACACACATTTCCCAGTTAAAGCAGCATCTCTTTAAGGGGCCAAAGGAAATCAGTGTGAAGGGAGTCAATGGAACTGATTTCCAATGCACCAGGCTGGATTATTTCACTTTTTAATCTTCAGCTCTAAATTCACTGGCCCTCCACTCCCGTCACATTCACTTTTCCTCTCTCTTGCCCTACTTCCTCATTTTCTCCATGCAGCAGAAGAGCTCTAGCCTAGTTTAATCTGCATTTTCAAACTGCTAATATTATGGGAATGTAAACCAATATGATAGGAAACATCTGATTCCAAAGACTTGCACAACAGCCGGACAAAATCAGTATTTTTTGTTTTGCAGCAAGGGGGCAGCTAACTTCACCCTCCAAGTTCTGCGCTGGCTGTCAAGGCACCATTACAGCCAAAGACTTTTCTGCAATAGGGACAGGTAGGAGGGAAGGGGGAAATAACTGTGTGTTTTCACATTTAATTTAGGAGGATTACTTTATCTGAAAATCTTTCCCCCTCCATACTGTGCAAAGTTCCTTGTTTACTGTGTATAAGTCAAGACAATGTGATCAAAATAATAGTGAAAAGATAAATTAGAATCTAGTTTGTATGGACAAATATATAAATTTATATGTCCGACTATTGTGGTCTCATCTAATTTCAACCTTTTCATCTAATTTCAGTTTGAGTCTGTTTCCTTTCACAATCCATGGCAGTGAGTTAGTTTTTTGGTTGCTCAAAAAAATTTTTTTTTTCCAAACCAGACCACTGCATGTCATATTCACTTAACAAATGATTCAGAGCATCCCAATCTTCATTCTTCTAAAAACTGCATATTTAATTATAGCCCGTGAAAGCACTGTCTGGAGAAGTCAAATGGCAGCAATGAGCGCAAACTATCCTGGTGGTAAAAAGAACAATCTTATTTTCCAAACAGACCCAACACTTTCTCATTTATTTCTGAAGCAATTTTGTTGTAGTTTTCTATGGCACATGCTAAAATCATTACTAAATCCCTGTATCTGAATATTTTGAGCCACAGAACTTAGAACAAGGTCCACTAAGGCTGCAACCCATATCAAAATTCCCAAAGACTAACAGGGCAGCGCTGGGACTCCTTACAGCCACTTCGAGGGTGACTCTGCCTTTGCACACCATCTAGTGTAATTCACGTTTAATCTGTGGGTGGTGGCTCTAGAATTGTTAATATAAGCAATAAAATGGAGGCCACTAGAACCAAGGTGACATTTAGCTTTATACATCCAAATCTGAACATTTTTATCTCACTTTTTAAATTCAGCTTTTTAGCCCAAACCCTTCACCCAGGTGCTTTAAACTGTGAAAACCATTCCAGAGGCATTTTTGTACACAGGAGCTGAAGAGCGCTATATATGTCATATATAATATGTCGTGTTATATTAAAGGAGAAAATAAAAGTTTGGTTCATCAAAATCACTGAGTTATCTTGCCTGAGAGCAGCCGTGAGTGGAGAACTGCGTAAGAAAATGAAGCCACCCAGATATTACTATTTTGTTCCTCTCTTCAGTCCGTGTCAGGTTATTCTGACTAATAAAATAGGGAACAACATTTGTCCCACACCCTGAACAGAGATAAGAGGTCTGAAATCCTCTTTTCATTTGCCTCATTTCTAACTGTTTCAAATTATCGCTCTCTTACAGTGGTTCTATAAGCAATTCATTGGGGACCTGATATCTGATATGTATCTCATAGTGGTTAAAAACAGAGAACAAATGCTTGTGAAAAATCTATGTGGTGACTGACAAATATAAGCCTGTTTTGAGAAGCACCCAAAGCACAGAGACATCACTGGAAGAGAGAAAGGAACTAAATACCCTATTAACAATTTTTACATGAAACTGCTGATTTAGCCTCACAAATGTGCAGTTGCTTCACGGTTCAGGCCAGTCAAAGGCTGATTTTCCCCAGTTCCCCTTGCCAAGACAGTCACTGAAGACAGACCATGTGTCTCAGAATGAGATCTCCAGAAGACAAAAGTTGAAATTTACTCATGTACCTATAACAAACATTCTACCAAGAACGTAGTAACTGTGTCAGCGAGCTACTGCAAAGCAGTTGTTCTTTGGTTACACAGAAAATTTATTTATCTGGATGATTTTAAATGTGGATGTTTACCTTTGATTTATGAGTCACTCTGAAAATTCTAGTTTTCAGAAAAATATAGTTCTGTATTTAAACTGCTTCCATTCCCCTTATTTATGTACTTCATTTATTAGAAGAAATCGAAGAGGTTTCCAAACATTCATTGAAAATTAGCTTTAAAAATTAATTATCTAGACGTTAACAACAACATTTACACACTGTGTTTGGAAAAGAATTTTGCTTCCCCAAAGAGCACATATTTTTTAGTTAGCAAAAGAGCTCTGGTACATCAAGAGTAACTCATGAGGAAGTATCAGTCTATCACTTCAAACCAATTTCACAGGTGCAGGAAAGGTGAACAAAGTTTCTGTAGGTGAACATGTGAGGAAAATTTATCCTTGTTCTTACCCTGAACTCTGTTGTGTCAGGCAGCTATATTTCAGGATTTGTATTTTTTTATTTTTTTGTAAGTCCAACACAAATGTAAATGTTCCAATTTATAGTGGCAAAATTAGGTGTCAGATTCATTCCTGTTTCCAGTAAGCTTAAATTTTTCTTTTGGGCACTGAAGACAGAGAGCATTTTTCCTTTTGAAATGTAGCTCCCTTCACCATGGTCCTGCAGGTTCAGGCTGCAGAGGAGACGTGGGGCCGGTGCAGGAGCACAGCCACCCTTGCCCTTGCCAGTCGCAGCCTCTGCAGGGGCAGATGGGCGTTAGCAGGCAGCTAGTATATTCCCCACACACTACACCAGAAGAGAGTCTCTTTACTGTGTTTGCCATCAGATACATACCTGTACTCATTTACCACTGGAAAAAATATGACATGTCAAGCCTTTTGGTATCCCCAAATAAATAGACAAAACAGTTCAGACGGTACAGTAGATTAAGTATTTTCAAATGAGATTTTTAATGAAGTCTGAATAGATTTCCAGCCCACTTTATCAGAAAACTAAGTAAAATCATTGGGGATTACTGTTAAAAAGATCCTTGAGGGAAAAAAAAAAAAGGAAAGGAAAAAAAGAGGTAGTTTAAAGATGATCTCAGGGCAAAAAGGTACTTCATATACTACGAGCTGGCAAAGCATTTCACACACAAGGAGGAGAGGCGAAGAAAGTGTTAAGAGAAGAACTGAAGATAAAAAGGTGCCATTAGGAAAGTGGCTTTGAAGGACATTACATAGAAATAAGATGAACCTTTACTTAAAAACAAATAAGCAAACAAACCAGCTCACCCGGCCTTCTGGTCAACAAAGAAATCAGAACTGTCAGCCTTCATCCACCTCGTACAATAAACCTAAACTCAGAAAAATAGTTTTTATTCAAGCCACACAAAGCTAATTTTTACTGGCCATAGCTTTTCCTAACTGGGTGTTTTGGACTCTGAGGAACATGAGATTTTCTAGGTTGAGGAGTGTTTTAGTATTGCTACAGTGTCAACTTTGAATTATGCACAGATTTTTAAATATGGAACTGTTCCTCTACTTATGATGACAGGCACATTCACATCATATAAAATTGGGAATGGGGAGAACTAAACAAAGCCAGTGAGCTCTGAATTGATCACCTAAAACATCTGCTGTATTGCTTAGGAATTGCAGCACATATGGTGTATAGGAGCATCCAATATTTGGAGGCACACTACCTATGCAGAACATCCATAAAATGTCAGAAACACCCATTTTGGCCATTTCAGTCTCAAGTCTGAATGCTCTTCTTTTAAATAAAATGCATAAAATTATTTTTTGGTTGATTTTTCTGGTTTATCACGTAGTTTGATTGCAATCGACTTAGCTCCTGCCCTAAGTCTCCCGTATGTTTCTGTACAGCACTGAGAATACTAATAGTGTTCAAAAAGACAACAAGAACATAATGGAAAAGAGAAGGGAAAGTTATCATCTAAATGTGATCTTTCCTATCTCAGCCAATCTACTCCTTGCATTTATGCTGAATCTCACCGCTATTATGCTACAATAATCACACAGCAATCTTCAAGCAATACCTATTAACAACAAATCATCAATATGCGTTTCTAAACTGGATTTTACTCTGATGCAATAATCCTGCCATATAAAGCTCCAGTCTTGCCAAGAGCTAGGACGTGACATTTTCAAGAACAGCTGACCTAGGAGTGAATTGTGCACCCAAATGCCTTTTAAGCACCAATGTATTTTTGAGAATCTGGCCCTACACATCAAAATCTCACTAAAACAGGTCACACTGGAGCCTCTGAATTTGCATTTAAAAATAGTAAGGGAAAAATATCTCAAATGATCAAATAAAAGTACTTTTTAAATCCTACTGCCCAATTATTGGCTTTGAACTCCCATGAAATTAAGCTATTTTGTAAGTTTGGCTTTGATTTGGGGGAGATAAGAAATGCTAGACTCTCATATCCACTCAGACTACATCCCAATGAAAGAGAGCTACTGTGCAAAACAGAGAAAATACCAAATGGGGTATTGGAGCCATAGAGTCATAGAAGCCATTAGGTTGAAAAGAAATTCTTCAAAAGAGAACTAGTCTGGGGAACAGTACAGGTTCAGAAAAGATGGCAGAGATCAGCTAAAATACTTGTAATTTCTCTTGGCCAGAGTTTCCTTTAACCAGTTCAAGCTCAGAAAGAGGTAAGGGTGAACCATGAATCAACACTTACAGAGTCTCTCTGGTAAACTTATTGTGTTGCAGTCTCCGTTGCAGAGCCTGAGACAAAGGCTTTCCCTCTAAAGATAAACACTAATAAAAGTTCCTGTACTTTCTCACTGCTTTGAACCTAATCTACTGGTAAAAATCAGTAAAAGGTTGCGTAGTTCTCAAAGTCTCTCCAAATTTATCGAATGACTCCCTACAAGTGATTACAAATAAACCCAGCACTTATTTACCCCTTACATCATCAGACAAACTGGAAAGATTCTACTCATTCTTCTCAGACACTGTCTTTCAGAAGGAAAAAAATAAATCATTCTGGGATGGCTAAGAGGTGAATCGGGTACCAGTTTTGATAAATCCAGCTCACATAAACAGAAGGCAGCATGGAACCCAAAGTACAACACAAAAACATCATGCATCATTTGAAATAAGTTCTCTGCCCAACCAGTATTGTCTAGTTTGGCAGGATCATTATTTCTAACACTGGAATGCTAAAATATGGCATTTAGTGAAACCACATCATGTACTTAATAATAGCCAGCTGTATAACTCTGAAAAAGAAAAGCTTGTTTGCCTTCTTTGTGACCTGAGGTCACAGTGAACCTGAAGAGGGCAAAACTCACAGCTTCTGTTATATGTGCACACACGCTTATTTTCTTCTAAACCAAAAAGGCCCCAAGTTTTGTAAAAAAAAAAAAAGAGCTTTTTAAAGAGCAGATCACAAAAGTGAAAACATCACAAAGAGCACATATAATTCTGTGAGGGCTCCCTCTTTTGGCAACCAAAAAAAAAAAAGCTTCACAGACCATCACGGTAAAGCTTATCACAAGGGGTTCTTTGCTTTCGGGACTACAAACCTCAACATTAATAACAGACTGACCTTGTTGCATTTTAATTTTTAGAGAGGACCTCATCTGCACAAGTGTCTCCATTTACCAATACAGAGGAACCTGCTGCTCTTGCATTTTGGTGTTACTTATACTGTCCTTTGATTCTGCAGAGACCTTGGAGTAAGAGGAACCACTCAGAATTCCACATTTCCCCCCAAGATCTTGCTGGGAGCTAAGAGTTACAGGGCTGGCCAGAAGCAGCCAGAAACAGGGGCAATTTGGTATTGCCTGGGATAAAAATCACAGGATTAGTCAAGAAAATAGGTCACAGAGGACAGGCCAAAGAACAAGTGTGAAGAATGGCTTTTTACTGATAAGTCTTTTCCTGGGAAGTGTGCCAAAAAGTACAGAGGGTCCCTAAGAAATTTCCTTTTAATACTAAGGCCAAGCTATACTGTGTAGCTTTTCCATGGAAGCTCAGCGTTAGAGTTAAGCTGTCAAATGGAAAAACATCTAGAAACTTTTTATCACTATTGGGATTGCTGGTACAA
Source organism: Phalacrocorax carbo (assembly GCF_963921805.1). Lineage (NCBI taxonomy): Eukaryota > Metazoa > Chordata > Aves > Suliformes > Phalacrocoracidae > Phalacrocorax > Phalacrocorax carbo. The sequence goes on along the minus strand of NC_087518.1, from coordinate 47,963,331 downwards.
AAGCTTTTACCTGAACACAGGGTTCCTAAGAGATGCTGATCACTTGAGGAGGAGCGCTGCCCTGAACACAGGTTGCATTAGCAAACTTGGTACATCGGACGTCTCAGTTGACCGAGGGCTGGGATTTCCAAAGGAAATACGTGCACCTGAGTTGTTACTACATTTCTCAGTAAAACTGAGTTTGGGTTCAATATGCTGAGCCTACAAGCAATTTAAGGCAAGTTCTTTAGTATTTACCTGTACCAAAACCCTAGACCTAATGATTTTAATTTGGCCTTGGACAGGAAAGAGTGAAAGGCTTTGGTTAACTTTTTCCCTTTCCTGTAATTTATATCAGCTGATATTCTGAAACTCTGATTCTGTATCATGGGAGCTTTTTAGCAGTTTTTGTTAAGGGTTATTGAAATTTAAAAGTTCATTATGTTACAGTTCTTCATCTAGGCCTCAAAGGCTTTTGCATTACTGCTGTCCTGTGGGGAAGCTAAGCAAGGGGATACTGGTTAAGTGAACTCAGGGAGAGCTCCTTAAAAACATTATAGGTATTATGTGGTCTTTCAATTTAACTACCATGTCTGCAAAAGGCAGATTGTTCTGGATTTATATACATAAAGAGAATATCATGCTAACTTTTTATTAAAAATTAAAATCTTTTGAGTCACAACAGAAATCAATATACCACAATTTGAGCAAAGTAGAATGATGATCCTGTGGTTAAGTAATTGAAATGGGAATTGAGTAATCTGTCATTCTCCCTGCTCTGGGCAAGTTAGCTCTAGATGTCTTAAGCACTGCATTTTAGGCATCTAAAAGAGTTAGACATCATGTTTTCAAAAGCAGTTCTGGCAAGTAAGACAACATTTCGGATACATACCTAAACACAAGTCTGATTTTTCCATTTTACACATCCTGGAAGTCTGGCCTTTTTCAACGTCTCAGGCTGAGAAATGAGATGGTTAAAACAGCTGACCTTAACAGCCAAAACAGTAAGAATTAAAGGCATGTCCACACGATCAGGCACAGTCTAGCTGCAAGCCTAGAGGTAGCAAAGCTAGACTTACCACTCTGGTTGTAAAATCATTCAGAAATGTGAGCATGGGAAGTAGCTGCTAACATCTATAAAATGTGCAGAACAGAGCTGAAATGAGTGAGTCCCTCTAGCTTAGAGCAACACTAGATCTGTATGCAACTGACTTTGTAAAAGCATCCTAAGAAGTATGAAACCTTAAACCACTTTTGAAAATGAGACTAAACTTCCTAAAGTACTTATGCATTGTTCTGCATCATGTTGTGGAGGTCAAGCTCTAAATTCAGGAGCTCTTCTGAAAACTGAACGACACAGCTCTGCAGAAAGGGTATTATACTTCCTTTCTTTCATTCTTTTCCTCTGTTACCACCATAAGTTTGTTCGATCTGGGATAACATCTTACAGTGTTGAGATGTTAGACTAAGTTTTTTGTGCTCAGATTGTTCTTTGCTGTGTCTATATACATAATTATATACATCACTGCTTGTTTATACTGTGGCATAAATCAGGGCTGAGGTGGTCACAGATGGATAACCACTATCTTTTAAGGAGCAATGCAACACAATTTGGACAAGATGGATGGTGAAAACAGGCAAATCCTGATGCAATTCTGTAGGAAAAATATATCTGTGTAAGCAGTATAGGCAAATCTGTTCAAGCTTCAGTATAGATCCAAATAAACTCCAGAATTGGGGCTGATGCTCCTTTTCCTGCCACGCCATCAGCATCTTTCTCACTTCCAACTGCAGCAGCTTAGGAAGAGAAGTATTTGCCTTCATTTTGAATTTGCCTGCCTTTTGTCACAACCTTAATTTCATTGAATTGCTGAGTTTTGTATCTTTATAAAATGCACTATTCAGGCTTCCAGCAGACATGCAGCTTAGCCTTATTCTAAAGCACCTCATCTCTACTTATCCCAGGATAATTAGTCACATAAATTAGAAGTCATTACCAAAGGCTACAAAACCCTTTAACAAAGGCTTGTTGACAGGCTAAACATGTTTAAAGTACTTTTAAGGTCTGGGCGTGGGAAGAGAGGGGTATGGTGGGGGGAAGAAATATCATCACAGTAAGAAGTAAATTCTGACACAGAAAATGAGGCTGCGTTAATCTGTATTCATTCCCAATGAAAGACTTATACTATTGTATGCTGCCACAGTGATATATAACAGAGGACATTTAAAATGCCAAGCCATAAAAGTGTATTTTCTTCATTACATTTTCGTTGAATGCTTTGATCTTCCCATTTTACACTATAAGTTTGATTCATCATTACTTTCCAGTAAGAAACTGCCACATTTGATTGTGGAAAGAAGAATTCTTATCTAATTGCAATTTGTAAGCACAGGATTTAGTGTATTGTTGCCTGAAAAATGGAACTGTCTAAATTATTTTCCCTGAAACTAACATCCTCAACAAATAAAAGCAACATATGATAGCTGGGCATAATTAAAGAAAAATGACACCTACTGTTACATGAATAAAGAAAATATGTTGATGACAAGAAAGAGGAAAAATGTGATTTCCCTGCAGTTTTGGTGAAACACAAAAGCATCACATTTTAGTTCTTTAACACATTTGTTCAACGAATTGGAAGAAAGGCAATATCATCCTCCAAACCAGCCTGTAACGTACAGTTATTTCGCTGCAGTCAGAGCAATGCATGTCAGACATTTTGGATTTACTGTGCATGCACAGCAACCCTGTCTGAGTGTCTGGACACCCAACAGTCTTTTCCGAGCAATGGCACAGAAACGAGAAAAGAGCCATGAAAATCCGGACATGCAGAAAACCTCCCTTAAAGGCTCCTATTTACAACTTCACTTCCAACAGCCATTTTGATCTTTAAGGTGTCTATACATATGCTATACAATCAGTTTTCAAGCAACTTTCTGCTTCTTCAAACCTGTTCTTTTTTTTCTTCCTGCTTTTTTACTCCTCATCCTTGCTCCCTCACATATGCTTATCTATTCCATTCCCCAATATTAAACAACTCATAGAAAACCACTGTTAACAAAACATGTAATATTCTGTTATCATTTGGCATTTTACCATCCAAAGCTTAGAGTATTTGTCTTCTTTTCTTTTGTTTTCAGCACTGTCCTGTTCCACCCCTCCCCACAGCATTCACATATTCATTACAGATGCATTGATAAACCAGTTTTTGACTCCATGGGGTGTGAATAGGGTTATGGAAATCACCTATCTATAGCAATACTTGATAACAAATATGCAGTGATAGCTCGGAGACATGTATTATTCCCCATTCTCAACAGCATAAGAACAGTATAATTTGTAACCTGTTGGAGAAAATGCTATACTGACATTCGCAAGTTTTCCAGCCCATTCAAGATCCATTTTGCTCCAGCTACTTTCCTGTTGATATGTCCTCGAGAAAGTTTAAAACTAGACTGGATATTTCTACCCAAGTCGGTAATGCAGCTTTGACTGCAGAGAAGATATATTCAGAGAATAATATGTAATATACTTACAGAGAAATATACCTAGAATATGACTAGCTATTACAAAAGGACAGTCTATTACTATCTACTATAATTAACTATTACTTGTAAGCAAATATATATCACAGTAGAAACACTATAAATCCCTAAAAAGAAAAAAAAATCTAATTATGTATCTTCAGTGCTTACATGTCTGGTCTCAAGTATAATGTTTCAAAATAGAGGTCATTACTCCAAGTAGGTGCATAGTAGTTATGACTGGGTTTGCAAGACCAAAAAACAAAACAAAACCCCAAACCAAAAAAACCCCAAAGTTATACTAGAATTCAAGGTCATACAGTAGTAACAATGGGGTCTAGCAGCCAAAACCAGTTAGGAGCCACTGGCCTTTTCTTGAGATATAAGAAACACTCTACATAGGTCATCTTCTGACCCACCTGCAAACTGCATATCAACAAGCCCTCAAATAGCAAAGTCATGGTGGGGGTGGGCATACGCGTACCTCTCTTGTGGAACAGGATCTCCAGTTATCCATAATAAATAAATAATGAAAATAATTTTTTTTTGCAAAAGTAGAATATGTTTTTCAAACATCCAGTTACTGAACTCGGTGTTTGTAACCTCTGAACTTGGATGCTGGCTGCACAAGAATTCCAGAGCTGGAGAAAGGTCATACTAAATTAATGTGATAACAACCACCTTGAAGATTAGTGCCCACTTTATCAATATTTCACTTATCACAGGTATAACGTCATATTTCACCTCGAGTCATTACATGAGCAGTTGTTCTCTGCATTGCTGATTTCTAGGACAAACACCAGTATCAGGGCAGAAGAATTCGGCAGTGTACCACACATTAATATCATATAACTTCCAGGAAACTGAGCTATAAGAGCAGTTATTCCAGTCTCGATGTGAGCACTGTGCTTGCCAACCAGCACTTCTCTCTCAGCCAACACTGAGAGCAGCTGTCATAAGTTCCTCAGTAGCCAGTATCATCGCCTGGAGGCAGAAGTACCTTTTGACCATTTCTGTATATGGAAAAGGACCAATCAGATTAGAAAACACTTACTGACATTAAGCATCCATTAGATGATCTCCCAAGGTCCCTTCCAACCTCAATGATTCTATGAAATATTCTTTTATGTCAATAAACACAAGCAGATCTGATCAAATATTGATTTCCAGCACTCCTCTTCCTGAGGCAGCCTTCATTCTCTATATAACATTGTGAGTTAGTCAAGTGATGGGGAGGATGAGGGATGTTTTCCACTACCATGTCTCTCTTTTGAAGCCTTAGGGAGTTCTCTATAGATTCAAGAGAAAGGAAACACATATGGCTTTGAAGAGAGCTCTTTCAATAATCCTTTGGGTTTGTGAGGTGTTTTCTTGGATTATTCAAAGGAGAAGTTTTGTACCAGAATCTGGATGCTCTCTTCAGCACCTGAAGGAATCCACAAGCTTCTTCCCCAAATCTAAGATATTAATAAAAATAAACCAGACAAACAAACAAATACAACCATCCTAAACATCTTAACCCAGGGAGACTTCTTTTCCTGAAAAGGGAAAATCTTTTCCCTCAAGTAAATTATAGGTATTGCTGCTAGTATTAACTTCATATGGAAGATGTTCAGATACTGCAATGTTAGATAAAAACTCTCAAGTGTTTGGGACAAGGGACAGTCCTTGACCCACACTATTGCAAAATACTTGCCAGGCCTAAGCAGATGGTCTCCATCCAAAGAGCACTTCACAAGACCGCTGCGGGGTCAGGTATCTTATCTCCTCATCCACTGCTGTCCCCTTCCTTTCATCCTCTTACCCTTTCCCTTCTCTACCTCAGAGTATGTTGCAAGGAGACAGCAGGGTGAAATTCTCATAATCTCTAACAGTTCCTTAAGGGAAACGGAGTCCTATATGTTTCATCCACTTTGCTAACTGTACAGTATTTGAACCTCAGCTGAACTGGTAAGTAAAGAGCATATCCGTGGGGCTGCAGAAGACAAATACAAATTCCTACTCCAAAGGTGCACAGTTTAAAAGGAAAGCTGCGATAGGACAAAATAAAAACTCAGAAGAAGGATGAAGTATAAGCCTTGTATGTAGCTATGGCTTTTTTCTCCTCAGAAACCACAGAGCAGAGGAAGCAGAAAAAGACATGGTCACTCCACACGAGCAGTGCAGAATGCAAGCAGAGAATCCTTTGCTCATGCAAGAGCAGGATTTGATATTTTCCTTCTACTTTCATAGTAAATTTTACTGGGTTGGGGAAGATTCCATTGAATTTCTGTAAAAAAAAAAAATCAAAAAGTGACCTTCTTCAGTGATAAAGAGAACATTATTTATTTATTTTTCAATTTCCCCTAAAAGTCCCCCAAAGTATAAAGAAAGCTGTATTAGTGCAGGGCACATCACAAGCATTTGGGAGAGTAGGCAAGAAAAAGGAAAACTCTCTCACTGAGCTCCTCTTCTTCAGAAACATCTTTCTATGATCAGGAGTCAGTTGTTTTGTGTTTTTTTTATTCGTTGCTTTCCTATAATTTACCAGACTTTTTCTTCCTGAAAACAATTTGTCTGGAGTGATTTTTAACTACTTACTTAACTTGTCCAGAATACCAAGAATTTTAAAACATTGTACTTTTATAACGTGAAAACCCATTCTAGACATTAATGGAGCTACTGCTGTGAAATCATAAATCAGCATGGTCAAAAAAATGAACCATAGTATTTTGCACTGATGTGCAAGGAACGCCTAGCCTTTTATATAACTTTTAATGTCTGTTAGGCAGGAAGTATCAAGACTGGCTTAGAGACACTGACAGCGTTTGAAAACAGGTATCGTAAAGACAAACAATTCATTATTACCTAACAAACAGTGAAAACTTGGGGTCTTTTTTAAAATATCTGAGCATCCTCAATTTGAAAATGAAGTCAGCTGAGTACTGCAGCTGTTCTGTACTTCTGAAAGTCAGTTAGCCATTTTCAATGGAGAATGGCAAAATACCTTGTGGGGATATAGTGCAATTTAAAGTATTATGAAGACAAAATACTAAGTACCACTTCTTACAGTACACACCATTTCATCAGGGCATTTTTAATCAGCATGCCTCTGAAAGAACAGAGCTCAGGTCCCCAATATTTAATGTGAATGGCTGCTGGTTAGCAGGGGTGGCAATTCTGCTTAGTGGGGACATCTTCTAATGATTTAGCAGTGATTAGTGTTTCTCGGTCTCCTGCTGACTGTCACTGCTCCTTTCTCTAACAATAGCTGCTTGCTTTCCTCAGCTCTTCTGTATGTTAAAAATTATTTTTAATGCTTTTCCAGCACCCCTTTCTTCCTGCATGCCTCCTTATTTCCTAGAAAGACCTTTTGTCCCAAGGGCTTGGGGAAGGCCCTACTGCTGCACAATCAGACACGCTGCGACTGGCCGAGTTGGCAGCATTACACTACTGTGGGAACGTTCAGTCTCTTTCTCAATGCATTCAGCATTTAATTTCCCCTCCCTGAACATGTCCAGCAGCAGCAAAATGCTCTGCTGCAAGTTTTCAGTTCCCTCAGTAAGAGCATTGTCTTAGAAGCAGAATCTTCTGTGACCTACTTCATCAGTTCAACAGAGCTCAGCAGAGACTGCCCAATTAAGAAACTGAACAGCTTCTTAATAGTTTTTGTTTGGTCCTTTTCTTTGAGACAGAATTATTCTTTTGCATACTCTGTCTTTAGTGTGCTCACACATTAAATACCAGTAAATGTATTAGCAGTGCTGAAGTCTGCTGAAATTCCTGACCTGCAATTTCGACCACGTACTTTAAATATGTAATATCCTTTGACTGTCTGCTTCTCAACTTTGTTAAAACAGTGGTTGATTTTTTGTCGGTGGGGCTGGTTAGGTGATGCTTCATTAAATTCCTAGAAAATAATTCTTGCAGATTTTGATATTTTTCTTTCAATTCACTAACAATGTAGCCTGACTAGAACCCTGCTTTAGCGACATAAAATAACAGAAACAATCCTTGTTGTTTCTTTCTTTTCACAGTAGAACAATACTCCTTCTTTCTTCACAGGATGCTTTGGGCTTCTTATATCAGAGGTAGATGACACCATGTCTGAAATATTAGTTACCTATTATTGGTTTTGCAATAAACTTCTTGTGTGATCTTCAGTAAGTTCTTAGTTTCCTGTCTAGGGAAATCAACCACACACTGTGCTATACCTGTTCTAGACATTTTATGGTTTCCTTAATAAGTATAATTACAATAACAGATAGTAGGATATTTTAAAGTATTTTAAAGTAGAGGTGATTCTAAAACACTAGCTTTTGCTTTTGGTTTTTTGGTTGGTTTTGTTTGTTTGTTTGTTTGTTTTTACTAACAGCCAGGAAACTTCAAAGGACGTCTATGAGCAATTGTATTCCTGGCATCCACTTCTTATAGAAGAGTTTTCAAATTTTTTAGTATTCAAATGGTATCCATAAAATGATCATATATTAACACTTTTTAAAATGCAGAGAGGAAAAGAAAATACAGATAGCCATAGAGTAATTCAGTATTTCAAAGTCTGCAGCCTGTGAACCCAAGACAATAAATGCTCTATAACAATGGAAGGCTACAGTGTACATAGAGTTTTGATATCAGACTTTATTTTTTAATCAGAGAATGAAATTATCAATGTTGCCCTAAAATGCCCTTGGGCACTGTTAAGATGGCTAAAGGGGGAAAGAGCCCAAATAAAAAAATTCAATATAAATCTCCAAGAAGAAATTGCATTTGATCCCAAGTATACATAGAATATATTACCACCATGCTACTTCTAAAATAGTTACTCAAAGAGATGGAACAATAAGAATTTTCTTGGGCATAAAATGGAAAAAAACCAACATATTTTTAATAAACATTTCATAAATTGTCTTCATACTTCTTTAAAAACTGCAGGAGAAATTCCATGTGATGTAAATGGTTCTAGATCTGCATCTTCAGAAAATGACTAGAAGCAAGACCCACAAAGTCTCAATGTTTGTATCCCTAGATTGTAAATTATGAGCAATTTCAGAACAGAAACACAAAATGATTAATCCATTCACTGTTGAAACTTGTGTTCAGCTGTACTTCTGTATTGACAGTATCTAAATTTAGGTACTCAGTTTAGATGACTATCTAAATGGCTAGTCTCCCTTTTTAGTAATGAAAAGAAAGACTGATCCAGAGGGCAATTCAGAACATGTATGAGGCTCCTACTCTGGGCAACTCTCAGCGCTACACAGTTATCCTAAGGCGATCAGCTTCCTAAATTACATGCCTCAGTGTGACAGTTAGGGTAGCCCCTTGAGTGCCAAGATTTTTCAGCCTTGTTCAGGAGTCAACACATAGTTTTCCCTGCACCTTTATAGTAAGCACATTGTAATACATCTCACTCAAAAAGATGCTGCCATGCCAGAGCCACTGACAACTTAAAAGTATTATTGAGGCAGCCCTGATCAAGTTTAGCTATATTTCTTGCTCAGAAATAATTTTGTGCACTGATTTACTAAGGTTGCATGTAATTTTTGGAATATTGTATGTGAGTCTTCCACATTTCATAGGACTGACTGATTTATCAACCTTGGGTTTTTAGAAACCAGTTGTTTAGTGTAAGCTAGTCAACTTGGCCTCTTTATTATCAATGGACAGAGAAAATCACTTAATTCTATAGGATGAATCTTTTTACTTCTCTCAGATAAATGTCTCAGTAAAGAGGGAATCATCTTTTAGAGCTTCCTTGCACACACCAGCCATTAAACAAGAGCCCAAAGTGGTAGCTTGAACAAGGTCTCAGCTATGGGTTTTCATCAGGTGAAATTAATATCACCTTAAAGTTTGTAAAGACTGGAAGGCACACGAGGACAGCTACTTCCCTGAAGAATCTAGTTGCTGATGCTTCTTTCTGGATTAGGTATTTTAAACTTAATCTTGGTAGGAAGATTTTCAACACAGTGGTAAAGAAAGGAGGCAGAAACTTTCATTTCTATTTTAAGTCTCTTTAGCAAGAGATGCTATAGAATAAGAAAAATCTAAAAATAGGGAAAGGGATTTTGAAATACTTAAACCACATTACATAAGCAGAAATAACAAGCAAAACAAGCCAGATGAATTTCAAGTGCCACTAAATATAACCTCATAAGTAATACCATTCTAGAAGGATGATCTTCTGATCAGAAAGCCAGTTAGCATTAATGGACATAACTTCTATGAGAGATAGCAAAAGGAAAGGAGGTTAAGGGTTGAACACATTTTGTTCTGTTTATTCTCTGAAATCCAATTAACTTCAGTTATTTGAGAAGACAAAGCTTGAAGAAAATATCTGAAGAAATGTAAGAGATCAAGACTCCTGAAGGAACAGGAAGAACTCTTGATACAAACATTACCACACATCCAACAGGGCAAATTCTTTGAATTAGGCATGAAAGAAACAAGAGCCTTTCCCAACAGTCTGGAATGGAATTTTTTTGTAATTTCTGATCTTCTCTCTGTGCCTCTAAAGTCATCACCTCCAGCAGCTTGAAATCCACCACTGCTGCCTGTGCAAGATACCTGTATTTATTGGTACAAACCTATAACAATTGCTGAGACTCTATCTTGTAACAACCTGCTCACTATTGAGGTTGGGGCTCATTTGTGTTGCACTGGTTGCACAGTCAAGCAGGAAAGTTGAGATGCATAAGCAGGTCTTGCACAACTGATTTGTTTGTGATTTTAAAAAAAAGAAATCCACAAAATATGAAGGAAAAAACCTAAGCTACTGTACTTGAATATAGCTGTGTTAAGATCACTCTTACCAAAATTTTGTAAGCTCAGTAACTAGGAAAACTTTTGACAAAGATGTATGCAAGTTGTCATGGTTTACCCCAGCCAGCAACTGAGCATCATGCAGCTGCTCGCTCACTCCCCCCTGGTGGGATGGGGGAGAGAATCAGAAAAGTAAAAGTGAGAAAACTTGTGGGTTGGTATAAAGACAGTTTAACAGGTAAAGCAAAAGCTGTGCACACAAGAAAAAGCTAAACAAGGAATTCATTCACTCCTTCCCATGGGCAGGCAGGTGTTCAGCCATCTCCAGGAGAGCAGGGCTCCATCACGCGTAATGGTTACTTGGGAAGACAAATGCCATCACTCCAAATGTTCCCCCCTTCCTCCTCCTTCCCCCAGCTCTATATGCTGAGCATGACATCATATGGTGTGGGATATCCCTTGGGTCAGTTGGGATCATCTGTCCCGGCTGTGTCCCCACCCAGCTTCTCATGTGCCCCAGCCACTCGCTGGTGGGGTGGGGTGAGAAGCAGAAAAGGCCTTGACTCCGTGTAAGCCCTGCTCAGCAGTAACCGAAACATCCCTGTATTATCAACACTGTTTCCAGCACAAATCCAAAATATAGCCCCGTACTAGGTACTATGAAGAAAATTAACTCTATCCCAGCCAAAACCAGCACACGGGTAAATCTGTCATGATAGTTTTGCAGCTTTAGGGGAAAAACATTCAGCCACACTGGAGAACAAGACAGAGAGAAGTCAACTCTGACAGAATGAGCTATAATCTTCCAGTCACCAGGTCCATGCATGCTTAAGTTGTTGCTATATCTGTTCCTCACAGATTGTCCTGCTTTCAAAAGAACAAGTACAAAGAAGGTAAAAGAAAATAGCTACATGATACTGAACAGTCATAATTGACCCATGAGGGACAAGTACACCACAAAAATAAATAAATATACGTATACACACACATACAGATATATATATATTTCTAGCTTCCAGGCACAGATAAAAACCAAAACACTACTAGACTGCAGTAGAATTGGACACACCTGATATTAGTTATACTTGCACATGTATATAAAAAACCCATCTGCATGAAGGCAGTTCATGAGAGAAAGAATCAATGCCGATTTTTTCCATGTAATTTTTGGGATAGGGAAGCCTCACTGTAAGTTAAGCCCCTGAAGGAAATGAGAGGGATGAAGTGACTTCATTTTTCTGAACAGGAGTTTCAAATAATTTCTTGTAAAAGCATTCCTTCATTTTCACCCAAAAGTTCTATAACTCCATCATGCAGTTTTAGCATAAGAACTGATATTAACTTCTGTCAGGTCATTATACTAAGAAGAAGAAGTACTAAGTAAGTAGGGTAGGAGATACTGGGTATAAGTAAAATAAAAATGGTAGAACAAAACTAGTTGTAATTTGTGTAGCTAGAGGCATAGGTAGATAAGTACCTGAAGGGAAACCATACAAATTGACAATTTGTGCTCTGCTAAAGTCAGTAGGATTTCAGCATTACTGGGACATCTACAGTCTCTCAAACAGTAAGTCTGAAGAAAAACTCTCTGTTTTCTGTTTATAGACAAGTTTTGAAAGTGGCAGTCTGTCAAGTCACAGTATATGGGATCCATCTCACCTTTAAAGGATACACTTCAAAGCTAAACTGGTCAACTACGATTCTTTTAAAAGAAGAGAAACAGGCACCTCCAAAGGACAGTTAGTCTTACCTATTGTTAACACCAAGCTCAGGATGCAGTACATTTCCCTGTAGATGTGCTTTTTTTCCTTCATCTATTACGGAAGAAATCTAGAAAATGAGCTTGTATTAGATACTTAACACTAATTGATAAAGTTAGGTGAGAAGAATTCTTCCCAGAAAGACAACAGATTAGCATATTCTCCTTGAGTCACAGATATGTTTCAGAAATAAAGAGCAGACTTGGCTGAGGGAGGGAATGGAGAATTGGAACCCTATAGCGCTAGACGGAGTGTCAACAAAATTGGCAATAGCTGAAAGGTATGAAATCAGCTCTCCATCTCATTGCTGTCTATGCAGTTCTATATTCCCTATAGTTCTTCTTCTCTTTTTCCCTAATCTGGTTGATTTGGGATTAAAATATGAAAGCAACTAGCAGAGAGAAGTTTTATTGAACAGCTCCTGTAGAGGATGGCTTTGAGCTACCTCCTGCTACTTTGAAACATATGATGCCAATAAATCTAGTACTGAGTAATGGTAACAAAATGCACGGTTTTAGTAGTGGTCTTGCCCTGTTTGCTTGTCCTGTGAGAAAGATGAATGGCATGCCTGACATGAGAATCGTAAATAGCCTGGTATCAGAGAATGAATTCAGAGCCTATGGGGCACCAGTGCCAGTGAAAGCATTTGTTGGGAGCATGCCAGCGAATTCTGGCTTGCTTGTGAAAACCACTGAGTTTTCTTTTCTCACATCAGACCTTTTAGTAAAGAGGCCTTTGGAGTTTATGTCCACATCGGTATGAACACTGTGAGGGATGCAGTGCCTGGTTTTAGTTGGAGAGAGGGTTACCATGTTTCTGTAAATCATTTTCTGAGCCTGTGGCCATAGCAGTGAAGAAAATAAAAATTAATAATAAAAAAAATCTATTTATTCTGCTTCTATCAAATTGGATATTGGAGATCTCATAGAAATAGTAGACAGAACTGAAAAGCTGTATGGCACTAAAACTAGGAAAGGATACGGGATTTCCCTAAATGGTCTGGGCTAAGAGTATCAATCTAGATAGGCCAACATTCTTCAGTGAGGGACTTGTAGGCACAATAAAGTAAACAATATGGGTGGCAACTCACAGCCTCAGTTATATGGATGCAACTATATTTGTAGAGAATAGTTTTGGAATCAATATGTCTCTCCAAGTAAATATTCAATGTCAGTTATCTTGGAGGACTTATTTACTCTACATTTGCATTCAGCAAACTAAAATAGGCAATGCCAGCCAGTTAAACTGGTCCCAGTTACTCTCTATAAATGTATAAATGATCATATTTGAATATCTTTGTCAATTTTAATTTTCATTCTGTAAGAAGTACATATTATGACCATCAAATATAAACAAAAGCTAACAAGCTGTTGAAAATGCTCACCTGACCTGGAGGCCTATATCCTTATAAAGTGATTTGAACCTTTATTAAGCAAAATTTCAGTTTCTTAAGCTCAGTTAGGCATAGTTTACACATTAGTCCTAATTCCTACAAATATCTAGCATCCAAAATCACTTGAAAATATTGAGAGATCAAATCTCATTATATCTGTCTGAAAGGAAGCAAAAAGCACTCAAAAATAACAAATACCAATTGTTGAGGCATCTAACAGTATGGAAAACAAACATACACTGTCTTTAAAAACACAGAAAAAAAGAGAAACTAATTCTGAAATAAGTTTTTCTGGCTATCTAACCCAGAATGGACAGGCCATTACTACAGATTGCCCACCCTACCACAGCACTGTCAGTATTTCTTGGTTTTGACCAGCTGGGAATGGCATGTGAAGAGACTCCCATAGTGGAATGAAGAGTCCCTGGTATGGTGATTTTCTGGTGTCTGTATTAAGGGCATAGAAATAACACCTGGATGCTAAACTCCTGACTCCAGAGCTTCTAAAAATTTAAGCCAAGTCCTCCAGAAGTGAATGGTTAGTAACATAGATGAATGTTGTGTTTCTACCCAATATCCTAGAGCATCTCTAGTCCTGACTTTACTATTAAAAATACAGCTCATACTCAGGCTTTATTCTAGCCTGAGTTAAACCGTACTGAAAATTTCTGGGCTTCTTGGAGTCTATGGACAGACTCTCCAATCAGCGTTTGGAGCCAAATTTTCACTGGCTTAACACCATTAGTGTTGATGGAGTTGTGCCAGTGGAGAATTTGGCCCTTGAACCTGGAGTCAGTTTTCTGAAAACCTGTCCATTTCTAAGCAACCGCAGAATGTGCTGCTGAGGGCACACAGAGACTAAAGCAAATAAGAAACATTTTTTTTTAAATCTGTGTGAGTACTTTTGGTCTGCCACCAAAAAAATAAATAGCGCCTTCAGCTTTCCACCATCTGCAGTACCTGTAATTGCACACTCCAGACTCCAAAGGGGCCTGCAGGCTGAAACTGGTTTTGCTTTAGGTTTTTGATCTTACAAACTCTCCATCTCATGTGATGTAATGGAGGTTTTGTAAGACTTTTCCAAGTTTTAACTGTCTTACAGTATATGTACAATTCATTCCACTCACTTGAATCCAAACACTGTCTCTAATATGTTCTGCCTATCTTCTTCATACCATTTGTTAGTGATCAGGAAAGATTTTTTCCACTATATTCTTTTCCCCTAGTGTTCCCTTTTTTTTTTTTTGCCTGCTGGCAATAATTATAAGTTTTGCAGAACACAAAAAAAGCAGATATTAAATAGACTGTATACTATTAAAGACACTGTCATAGGCGTCAGTCCTGAACCAGCAGTCTGACTAATACATATTTGCCTTCCTTTGGCACATAAACATAGTCATTATTCCTGACAAAACCAAAAAAGGGGGAGAAAGAATTGTAGCTATTTAGTAATAATTTAAGGTTTTCATTTATTTCCTTGCAATGCAATAATGTACATGCATCTGTGTAATTGTTTTTCCTATGCATTCTAGTTGAAATGCATCCTACTTCTTAGATTCATGACAATGAAACATTTATACCCTATATTCTGGGATTAATTTATATTGATTATTTCATATTATATTATTAATATTAACATGCCACTCCTCCCCTTTAATTGTCCTTTTCATAATAATAGCTATTGTGAAGGAATCCAATTTGCTGGAAATTCTGCACAAAATTTTTTGTCGTATCCCAGTCCAATGATGCTGGGCCAACTTTTCAGGTGTTATAGCATTAGCAGATTTATACCAGCTGAAGGTCTCGTGTCTCATTTAAAACTGTGTTTCACTTCAGCTCTTGGGCTTTTGGGATAATTCATGAACTTGATCACTTCCATTTGTGAAGTTGTGATATTCTTTCTTTTTCCCTTTGTTTTCTGAAGATAGGTGTATATATAACCTATCCAGGAAGTTTTGTTCTGTAAAGATCTCTGATCCAACACACAGTGAAAGCACCCTCTTTATTGGCTTCATGCCATATTTGCTGCTTACTGCTTTGTTTCTAGAAATCTTTGCTGATTACTGTTGAATGCAGTTCTGACTGGAATCAAATGAATTGCACTGGGATTGAATTGCTGGGGTTGAATGTTGCTTTACAGCTCAGCTCTATTTTCTACAAAATGTGTAAAAGAGAAGACCCTCTGGTGAAGTTCTACTGGAACAGCAGGATTAAACTAAAGCAAATTGGGCACAAGCTCTAACTGCTGAGCTTTGGAGTCCAGAGATACTCTTAGATAAAATATCTCTGATCAACTTAATACCACATCAGCTGAGGAACGATCTTGTGTCATGTTCTAAGGGTGAGAGATCAGAGTATTCTGAATCTGTATATAGATAATACGGTGGCTCAGATATTGGTTTCATTTCTGTGTGATCCAGGAAATGGAATTCACTTCTTAGGCATACAAAGCACCGGATAATATCATCATAGTACTTTGCTTCTAGGTAGTATATATCCTCAAATGATCTGAAAATGTATTACATATAGTGAACTGCACAGCATTTCTGTAAAGCATAAAGATATGGGTCGATTATCAGACAGGAATAGTACTCTAGATGTTATAAAAATTTCTTTACCTGCTGCATTAGGTTCTGGTCACTGTATCTCAGAGAGTTAACTGTTTGAAACAGATGAAACAAGTGTTGTGGACATATAGCTCTATATCAACAGAGCATATATCAAAGACTAGTGCCTCCTAATTTAAAAGGGAAAAAAAGGACACACTAAGTAATTATATAAAAGAATGAAGTTGACTGCCACTTACCAGTATTAAATGGTGGGAGACAAGGATAGTTCAATGAAACAGAAGGCCTGAACATTTAAAACATTATATGAATAATTCTTACAATATGCATAGCTAATCTCTGAAACACACTAGCACAAGTCAGTAAAGGAAAACTTAATATGATTTAACAATTTTTTGATTTTTGCACATCTAGTGAGAATATTCAGATTTACTTTTGGGTAGAAAGTAGAGGAATTAGCTTTTATGCTTCAGATAAGACTTTAACAATTTTCTTATATTTTTAGGAAGAAATTTGGCCATAGATATGTAATTCCATAACTGCCCACTGTGGGAATTCTCAGTGATGTGTTTGTAACAGCTCATTACTTGTCACAAGATGTGAACCTTTGATCTGATTTGGTGTGGTTACTGTTTGACAAATGGTTGGAGTGAGCTAAGAGTGATATACCTAAGATGACAGAGAAAATCAGTTACACAGCTGGGACCAAATCTGAGGAGACAGTGTCTCAGGCCCAATATCTAAGAAGTTGACACTAGTCACTCCTCAATTCTGTAAATAAAGGAGCAAAGACCTCTTTAATAGAGAAAAAAAAAAAAAGGCACATTACCTTTGGAAGGATGAGGCATTTATTATCTGAATACACATATATTGTCTTAATTTATCATACTGATTGTTAGAGTTCATGAGTAGATACAGCATACTGAAGTAAACTGATACAAGTTTGTATCGTAATGGTTTTGCAGACAACGTGCTGGAAGTGGTTTAGGCTCGTTCAGTAAAGCAAGCTGTTAAACCACATCTGGTTCTTGCACTGGCTACTGAAAGGTGCCTTCTGCAACCTCTGCACCTGCTGTTGCTGCTTCCTGTCCTAGGAAATAAATTGCCCTTGCCTGTCTGGTGATTCCACCTACTCCTTTCTTGGCCTAATGCCTAAAACATCTTCCCCCAACTCTGTGATGAACAGAAAGAGGGCAGTCATGTTAGCTTCTTGCCCCAGACTTCACTCCTAGCCTTGCCAAGGTTTTTAACTCCCTCATGCTACTCAGTCTCTAAATCTATAAATTAAGAAGCAAATAATACCAATTTCTTTTTAAACGTGTAGGATTTCAGAAATGTTAGCTAAGCTTAGTTTTCTAGAATACCAATTAATACCCCTTCTGATTTCTATTGCATGTTCACACACTGGTAACAAGCCACAAAATAATTAGCAGCTTGATCTTCTGCCCAAGGGGAATAGAGGTTCAGATCATATCCATGATTTCTAGATACCACTGGTTTCTCAAGTTACAGAAGTTTCTGCCAAGAAGTAATGAGACAAGAAATACATAGAGATACACCACAAATAAATTTCCATTTGAAATGTGTTAACCCTAAATCAGGACACATTTCACTCATCTCAGACCTTTCCAGATATTAGAAGAGTCACTGGTGTACTTTAGCACATTCATGTCACCTACAGTACCATCAGCAATCCTCCCCAAATCTAAAGCATCTGCTTTCATTTCTGATCACCATCAGGAAGGAATGCATCCCACATGAATAGCTGGATTTGACTTGAACATAAACTTCATTGTAAGCCTCATACCATATCATTCACTTAGTAAATTATATTCTGCCTTAGTACTGCTGAGGTCACTGTTAGGGGTTCAGGCAAGAGTGAAAGCTGGATGAAACTCCAAGGCATCAAGTGCAGACTAGTGAGACATTAAAGTGGGATGTTAAATAAATTTTATCAGAGGGATGAACAGAATTAATTCTTAAACATTCAAAAAATTATCATTCACTGTCATGGCTTTCATTGTCCAAAGGCTACTAGTATCTCAGATATAGTTTTGAGAAAGCAAGTAGACTTTCTAAGCACTGCTCTGTGTTTTGACTTTGGTTTGACCATGTTTAAGCATAACCCTATCTTTTTTGTAATTATCACCACAAAAACTTATGTTTACATAAGCAATCCAATCTCTATGTGGAAATCCACTGCATATCTGTTTGATCTGAAGACAAACTTCTATGTTCAATCTACTGAAAGTAAATCTGTGACATTAATATTCACAGTCCCTTTAAACAAAGCTTCACAAAATAATTTGAGTAGTTACTGAGAGATACTGCAGCAGATACTTCTGAGTTTCGGTGTCTGGTGCATACTCTTTTCTCAGATGTATGAAAAGATATGTGCTGTCTACATCTTCCATATGGATAGATTACAAAAAGACTTTGGGCAACAACATGCAAAGAACACACTACTCTTACCAGTGGGCTGAAATACCTCATCCATGTACACAATTCATGTAAAGACACAGTAAGGTTGCTGTGGAGAGCCTTATACTTTTATTACCAGTTCTGTACCTGACTCTGTATAAAGCCTTTAGCCTCTGAAAGACTGTCAAGTGTTTATTTTTCTTAGCTCAACATTCATGCATGCAGATATATGCATGAGCATCCACTCTCTTGTTCATCCTTCAATTTTTTGTATACACCGAGAAGACTCAAAAACGCAAAATATGCTGCTATAACTTCATCTAATTTGCTTCTAAAATGGTTTTAGTCATCAGGGTGTAGGCTGCTGTTTATACTAGATGACTGTCCCCTGGGTAAAGAGCTACCTGAAGGAACAGAGCTTTGGGGAGAACAGCTTTCCCTATGTGAATTCCGGTTTTGCTTATAAATTCCCAACTCCCAAGCTTCACAGCTCATACACAATTGAAAGGGAGAAGAAAAAATACAATTAGAAGATAAAGTATGCATCATGGTAAGAGCTGAACAGGAAAGTGCAGGCACCTTTTTGTTAACCTTGTGCTTTTGTAGCAGCTTCCTCATGGCCCTGGGGCTCTTTGTTGGCAAGCATGTTTAGTGTCAGCTCAGCCTAGGTCTTCACAGTAAAGCAAGAGTCAGGCATTAGTAAATACAGGTGCATCTCAGTGAAATACCAACAGAAACACCAGTGCTCCCTGTTTGTTCAGTTTCACTGTAAATTGTATCGTTCCTTTTTTTCTGTCTTTTGTTGTATGTCCTGACTATTTCTAACTCCTACAGCAACCCACAGAGGCCCTGTGGAGGCCCTCAAGAAGCTCCATCCCATGGTGGAGACCGAAACTGATACTGGTGTGACTTAAGGTGGAAGCCCATTAGGATCAGGGATCCACTCCAATAACTTTCCCCTGAGTATTTGCCACTGGGCACTGCTGGAGCAAGAAGCTGGAATGCACAGACTTGTCGTCTCCCCTGGTATGGATGTTATTTCATTATTTACTATTAAACCTAATATTTGCCTAGACACATGGAAATACAAGCACCAGGCTAAAAGCTTCTCATAGAATCTGGGAGCTTATCACACAGTCTTCATGCACAGCTCTGTATAAATAATCCTAACAACATTACCATTAGTATAAGCATTAAGGAAGAGATAGTTACACATATCTAAAAATTGAGAAGCTAGGTATCTATTCATCCATGCCCCGCCTAATAATGCCATGCAGCTGTCTGTTGCTCAAGCATGTGTTATATACGTGGTGACATCAGCATTAGAGACCCAAGGGAGCATTACTGATGCCCATGTAGGTAATTTTTTTAAAAAGAAATCAAGCCTTTAAATAATGATATTGAACTGTTCTTATTTAGTCACATCTGTAACGTTTTACTCATGCATTGCTTAGTATTAACATGCTGTGTTTATCTCTGAGTACCAAACTCCTTTCTGTCCAAAAAATGATACTGAAAATGCATAAAAGCAACATACTGTGAATAAACAGCTTATCTTGGGGGAGAAAGATAAAATTCACAATAGTAAAAATGGGGAAAACCTTCTTCACTGTTGAATTTACCATTTATAGATTAATCTGTCCATTGTGCTTCCATGAAAAGCTTTTCTGGCATTCCACTCAGAAAAACAAAATCTACATTTAAATGAATGTAAGAGTGTACTACAGCAGGAGCCTGTCAGACTGTTTTATACCTCATTGCTATAATGTAATGTTATTGATGCAACCTAGATTATGTTTGAGAAATGAGATCGTGAAAATTCTCTTTCATACATCAACCGATGTGGCACAAAATATTAGGCTACAACATTATGTAGTTCTGAAACTATTATATGGCCTCAAAGTTCCCTAAAAGGCTTCAAATTGGCATAGACTAAGAATTTGCTAAGGGTATGTTTTCAAACGGAATAGCTCTTGCTTGTTTATGGCTTAAACATTATACTATGCTAGTAATAAAATACCAGTGATGCATGCAAATGGAAAATCGTGCAGCTTTTTGTGGTAAAAAGGTTAATTCCTTTGGAAGAAACCAAGTCCCTGGATAAAAAGCATATCTCAGCCACCTGACTAACACACAGACATTTCAGTACAGTTTTATTGTATACAAGAGCTGGGAAAATCTAATAATATCCTGCTTTTTCCCCTAACATTCAGCAGGTAAAAGCTCTGATTGAATTTCATCTTGATTTCATTAAATATTCATAAAGGCCAATTAGAAGGGCAGCTAAGTAGGCCACAAGGCCTCCTTCCATCATTCTGTCAAAGGCAGTCCATCAGACAGCCCTGTTTGCATTAGGGCCTGGTAGTCAATATCTTCATTCAATCTTTATGTAGTATCCCTCTAAATCACTGCTCCATCCCACTTTACGGCTTTTATGGACAGACAAGGGGGAAAAAAAATCTAATAATTCTGAAGGCAAGATGCTTACTTGGTAGAAAGCAAAATGCAAATGAGAAAAAACATCCTCAATCAAATGTTGGAATGAAAATCTTTTCTTTAATGAGCAATGACATTGGTAGAGCACTGATTACATTGAAGAAAAACTGTTTAAAATTCATAATCAATCAAGCAAGTTTATTTTAACCTTTCATGACTAAACCGCTGGGTTACAGTTTAATTTATTGATGGTGCTTATCTCTCCCTCCAACCACTAATTTTAAAATTACAACCCATATAGAATATGCTGAGTTGAGTCACGAAAATATATACTGATGTTTATATTCAAAGAAACCTATTAGCTCTGCCTGTTTCCCTTTAAAGATTCAGTGGCCTTTCTATACATGCCATGTTATATATATTTGCAGTTTATGCAGCTTAAATGCATTAACTCCGCTGGTGCCTTGCTTGACTGAAGTATCATGGCAGTTTTCATTTCCAGGTCTGTTTGTCAGGTAGAGACGAGCAAATATTCTTTTCTGTAGACAAGCATAAGGTAGTGCTTCATCATCTCTAACTACCCAGACACAGCAATGGGCCTCCGAGAGCATTGCCTTACTTGAAACTTTATTGCCATGCAATTTGAAAATGTTGCAGATAGGCTTTTTCTGTGAGATTTCAAAATTTGTCTATATCAGATGTCATAAAAAGAAAAAATATTTACTACTGACTCTCTTTCCAGAAGGACTTAAGGAATGCTGTGGGTTATGGCAAGGTAAGAGGGTTGGTTTATATCTTGTTTGAATTAGTTGCCTTTACTTGAATTGCTGTTACATACAACACCAAAATGTCTTCCCAATATATTTTTAAAAGACTTTCATGCTCTCTTCCATTTCCTGACAATAATGGTATAGCTTTTCAACTTAACACAGTGTATGGAAATGTAAGTTTCATCACTATCTGTTTAAAAGGCTGTTACTGTAAATTCCAGAGACCTAATGGGAATAAACCCCATCAATTCCTAAAGGCTGTATTCTTGGTAGATAAACCATGTCTGTTTACTTCATCACCATCCCTTGTAGTAGGGTGAGTCTTAAGTACAGCAAACTCTGCAGGTACTTTCCTGTACAGCAAGTACATGTTTTCTTCTGACAGTATTACTTATGTGTTCAATTAAACAAACTTCACCTAACCCTTAATTAATATTTTCCTTTCTTTTTCTTTTTTTCGAAGTATTTAATTACTAACTACCTACTTCTTTTAATGACAAAGAAATTGAAGGATGAATATCACTGGGAGTCATTAGCAAGGATGGGAGACAGTTGTATGTCTTTTTTACACAGCTTCACCTGAGGACACTTGATGATTGAAAAGGGGTTGCCATGAAAATAAATATATCTTTGAATAGTCCTCCTTTATTTTCTAAGTAACATATTAAATTATTAAAATATACTTCCAGTATTATTTTTGTTATAAAATTTTCATAAAATTTAGTTTACTTAATTTTGGACAGAGACTGGAAGAGTAATTTCTACACAGCTCTCTGTCCTTTTCAGTACATGTACACCTCCATTACAGTACTACGTGGATCCCTGGGCAATTCTGGTTTCACAGCCATTTGAAAGGTTGAAAAGTGTTATCATCCCATTTAATACACCCAATAAACTACTGAGAGACAAAGATTTTTGTTTTGGTCTGTGTTTGTACTGTAGCTAATCCTGCTTGCTTCAGTCAGGCAACAAGCATGAGAGGGAACATAATGCTAGCAAAATAGTTAGGGCTGCCTGTATGATTGAAGCAAAGCATGACTTCTAGTTGCTGCAGGAAGGCCAGCGTACTCTCCACACTGGGCTCCAGATGTCTTCTTCCCTCTCTGGGCACATCTCTGTGCAAGGCCCAGCAGTGGCTCCCAGACACAGGTGCACATCCCGGCCACGTCCTGAGTGCGTGTCTGGGCAAGGGCTGGTGCACAGTCCCCTCTATTCCACCCACATCTCTACTTAATGCTACAGTCATTACTGTGTCTGTCTGCCTTAACAAAATATCTTGTGTTGTAAGTAAATCACACCAAAGGGCTGCAACAGCTGCAGCATATCAGACAAAGGGAAAATGTTTATCATTTTATTTGATCTACAAGGAGTTTGATATGCCCTCCATAGGCCACTTGAATGACAGAGTATTTAAAACATTTGGGTATCATTTTAACTGAGTATACATTTTCTACCTGTTTCTACCTCTGTTCTCTTTCTTAAATCTTGGTCCAGTTTCAGTATCAGTTAATTTGAAAAACAATGAGAATAGACCACACAGAAGCTACTTTAAGATAATCTACTCTATTGTTCATTTCTAACCATAAACCGCTGGCATTAACAATAAACCATCCTAATCACCATTGGCACTGCACTTCTATTGCTTTCTTAAACTGTGAACAGAAGAAATCTCTGACCTGTAAAAAAACCAAGAAAAATGTCAAATGGCTCAGTTTGCAGCTTGTGTTCAAATGATTATTTAAAGACTCCATCCTGAAAAATTTAGAGCTTAAATAAACTACTTCCTTCTATTCCTTCCCCTCCACGTTAAGAAAAAACATGTCAAATACTCAATTCCCACTTGTATTTGCTACAATGGCAACCAAAAAACCCCCAACAGGTTGCTGGAAACCAGCAGAAAAGCTGTTATGTACAAGCCAGCATGATTTTGCTGCTACACACACCCTTGTGAACATGAAAGTTTTGAGTACTGTGTTCGGTGTCTGCATCCTAAGGACATAGCAGAATGAGAGAAGGTACAGCGAAGGGTTGCACATGAGTAATATGATGGAGAAGCTGCCTAATGAGGTGATTTTGAAAATGCTGGGACTTTCCCACTTGGAGAGGAGCAGGCTATGAGATGTGATTGAGGTTTACAAAATCCTGAGGTAGGGAGTAAGATGAATTCAGAAAACAGAGCTGTCACTCACCAAATCTCACAATTAAGACCAGGTGCTGTCATTCTTACTGAAACTAGTGGAACACAGGGTTAAAACAGATGAAAGTATGATTTTTAAACAGCAGGCACTGAACTTCTGGAATTTCTGGCCATAGAAGGCTGAGGAGGCAGATAGTATTGGCAAGTTCAAAAAGAGATTAGATTATTCAGGGACAGCAGGTCCATAGACAGCTTCTAAAGGGAATAGGTGGGGATGTATTCTCTAATATCCCTAATCCAGTGCTTGTGGCTGCTGAGGGTTGAGAAGGGAAGGGACTGCAGGTAGTGGCCAGGCTCATCCACTCTCTTTGTGCAGTATCTCTTGCTGCCACTGTGGGAGACAATACACTGAATTAGGCAGACCACTGTTTGACTCGGTAGGGCATTTCTGATGTTTTTATATTGCTCTGGAAAAGTTAATATGCTCCGAAAGATGTGCAGATTGCACATTTACATGGTAGGTTTAAAAAAAAAAAAAAGAAAAAGTTGAGCAAAAAATGTAATATGTCATGTTTCTAGGGGTTGCAAAGAAAATATACTGGAGTCTATTATGGTGCAAAAGGATGAAATGTCAGGGATCAATGGTGAGAGGAATGGTAGCGGGAAATATAGTGGGTTTTCACAGGGCTGAAAGCATGGTAGATACCCAACTGCAGATGGAAGTGCATGAATCATTTGTGGCCTTGGTTCTGCTTGTCTGTTAAATGAGGTTTATGCTATTTATCCTGACAGAAAACACAGAAGCTTAATTTGTTATGTTTCAAAGAATTTTGTAGAAGCTGAAATGCAAATTGCTGTGAGACGGATCCAAAATGTGCATAACTCAATCGGGAAATTTTTAATAATTTCCAAGAGTTTGGTTGATGCCCTGAAAAGCTAGCTCTTCCTACTGAACACCAGCTTTAACAGCAAATCAATGAATAATAACATTTGTTTTGTAAACCAAGCTCTCATCGTCTTCTGAAGCTGGACAGGGATGGATGAACTCTTAAGTTCCTAACAGCTATAGCCTAACTGAAACTGGAAGTTATTTCCCCTTCCAGAGCACATTGTGTTATAGTTACAATCTTACTTCATTAAGAAAAGAAAAAGGTGGCTTCTTTTTGGGATAAAGATTGCTATTTGTACCAAAAAGCTATGACTTGCCCCTTTACAGATGAAATCTGTTCAGCAGAAGGGCTTAATGATTTTGGTAGCGTTTAGATGTGGTTGCTGATCTAAATGTCGAGAAGAATCAGAAGAATGTGTTCAATTTTTTCCTTCTTTTTAGGAACAAATTTTTCTGTCCATATTTCTGCATTTTTTCACATTTTTGTTCCAGATACACACAATTACTTCCATTAGGCAGCCTAGATACACCAACAGAGAAATAGGAATGTTTCACTTCAGCCTCCAATAGCAAATGTAATCATGTTCCCTTGCTGATTTGTGTTTGGAAATTACCATTCTAATCCAATAGTTTAATTTTATTATATCCTTCAGTCTAACAGACCAGGCAGAGAATGTGTAATCACAAACAAAGGGCCAAATCCTGCTTGCCATACTAATGGGAGTAGTCCCACTGATTATTATGGGACTACATGCAAACCTTACCCTTAAATAATGTGAAATAAGATAAACATACTCAGACGGTACTGTAGGGTTTTCTTGAAGCTTTTCTTAGGCACATTACTGAGCTTTTCAAACACAGTCTAATGTAGCGGTTAAAGTACAACCAAAGTGAAAAAAACTTCTTAATTGGAAAGTGCAGACGTTATGATATTTAGCTTATGCTGAGATAAAAAGGCTCAAATGCTTCTAGCAACTATTTATATATAGGTGTTCAAAGTGTTTAAATATAATGTACTTTAGCATGCTTTTTGTCAAAGAAGCCATGTGATCTTTCTGGTCTAAA
This sequence comes from Phalacrocorax carbo, assembly GCF_963921805.1. Classification (NCBI taxonomy): domain Eukaryota; kingdom Metazoa; phylum Chordata; class Aves; order Suliformes; family Phalacrocoracidae; genus Phalacrocorax; species Phalacrocorax carbo. The sequence continues at coordinate 47,937,648 of NC_087518.1, read as the reverse complement.
CCCATAGATTTTGCCACTTTTTGCTTTTTAACAGGATTATTTGCAAATCAGAGAGATGATGGGGGGTGGGGGGGTAGGGAGGGGCAGGGAGGGGCGGGAATCATCAGTTCCTTCATTAGTTCTTCTTTTTGCTTACACCTTCCCTATGAAGTGGTGCTCAGCCCACCCCAAGGTCCTTCCTTTGGTGTGTACCCTTGGCAGGTCACACAAGCATCTGCAAAACAAGTACTGGGGGAAATCGCCCGGTTTTCTTCTCAGCTTCCAAACCCACATTTGCCTAACATCCTCAAACCTTCTTAGTTGAAGCTTCAACGTAAAGGAAGCCTAAGTTTTAAAGTGTAGCTGAGACTTATAAAAGAAATCAGGAAGGAGACTTACAGAGACAGGTGTTAAATAGCTGCAATATGGGTCAAAGAAAAAGCTGTAAAGTGAAAAATCCTGAAAAACTACAATGCAGCTATGCTACCTAAGCAGTACACATATAACTAATGCCAGGCTATTAATAACTTTACCTAATAATCTAATTGATTTCCACCCCCCACCCCACCCCCAATCTTCTGTATAACCAAGATAAAAATATGTTCAAAACAATTCATGACAGAAAACAAATTGGAAAAGGGAAGGGGGAGGTTTACCTGCTTGGGGTTTGGGTTTGTTTGGTTTTTTTTTTTCTGTACTTCTTTTCCTCCTGAAACAGTTAGTTCTCAGCTGTGTTTCAGGACCTAGCTATCTCTGCATAAAAATAAAACTTTTCAGTCCTTTAACATCATAATGTGTATTTCTGTCAGCTGAGCAATCTCTTTATCCAGTTCTCTGATTTAGAGTACTACAAACCAAATGCAGCTTTAAAACTATCATACTTACACATTATCAGGTCATATGCGCACATTTTGCTTTTCATTCCTGACTAGATGTTATTTACACAGAACATCTTTCCTTGAACTCATAAAAATGTCTAAATGACCATGTTTCTGATATACCAGAGTCAGTCAATATAAAAGATGCAGAATAAATTGATGACCAAAACTTGACTTTTCCAAGCCATCAACAGCAGTGTAATAAAAATGATTCAAACACTTAGCATGACTCATACTGGCAATTTGATGGGATCATTGTTTCCCAAAAAAGAAGTCCATACAGAAGCCTCTGTGCTATTCACTACAGCAGTCTGCTCTTATAATAATAAAGCAATACAAACTTACTGAGTACCACGGCTTGTCAGAAACCAAGTCTTACCCAAACAATACCACTCTTCAAACATCCATGTTGTTCCAGTCTTCCTTAAAAAGCCTGGGAACACATACAGCCTTACAGCACACCTCTTAAAGTGGGAAAGAAAAATCCAGGCTACTTCAGATGACAGAAGCTTTTTCCAAAAGTGGGGTTCCTTCCCAGGAAGTATCCTGCCAACAGCTCCCTCTCTTTCACACTGCTTTAGATTCACTCATCCCAAGATTAGGTTGAGGACACACTATTTTGTAATTGAATTGGTGCACCTGATTTAGGAGTTAAGTCACCCTAAGCAATCTATACAGCTAAAGAGGAGAAAGAAACACCTTTAGAAAGCATTTGAGCTAACCTAAGATCAAATTCACTCTGGAAGTGCCTTTTTCTTCACTGATTACTGAGAAAGCCCCAGATCAAGATCCTAGCTCGGAGCAAATCTTACAAAATGCTAAAAAAGGATGAGTTAGTAGTGTAGACATTTACAGAGGCAAACCAATACCCTAATCCAAGCCAGAAAGCTGGTAATTATCACAGCTCACTAACAGTATGTATTCCCATTTTGTACCAATGTTCTGTAAAGAAAGCGAAAGCATGCAAAGGACATCAGTTCACCAGTGAAGATACAGGACAAAACTGACCTAAACTCACCTTCCTTCTTCCATTCTCAAATGATAACAACACTTCCCATTTAGCCATTTCTATTCATATTTGTTCATCTTTGAATGGCAAACAGGGAAATATATTATGCAATGTAATAACCCCAGTGTAGTGCTGGTGATGTGGACAAGATTAGCCTGGATCCAGGACTCCACCAGGGTGTTCTTTATCAACCAGCCACTTACATAATGAAAATTGGGCTTGTAGCATATACCGACGCATAACAACACATAATGTCAATTCTGTTCAGAAGGCAATATACAAAATTGGTCATCGCTTCTCCAGCTCTTAAACTGAGATACAGAGATTAGTGACATTTTTCCCCAGAAGCGATCGGTTGCATCCCAGAATGCATACTTACAAAAAAAACCCCAAAAACCAAAAGAACCAAAAACCCAAACCAAACAGAAAACTTAAATAATGTTTTCAAGTTTCTGACTTTCCCTGTCTTTCTAGGTAACAAGATATAGTACAACAAACTTCTTTTTGAGTTTTGCCTAGGTAAAGCAAGAATTCTAAATGCCATAGAAGGTACCCCACAGCCTCTTCCCTATATATATGCCATTCTCCTGAGAGCTCATGTCGTGGGCTTTTTGAACACAGAAGCTTTGAAGCTGAAATACAAACTAAAGGAGACCAAGAACCATCAGGACTGAAGCATCTGAAGCTTCTCCCTAATACAGGATTTGGGAAGCTAGTGGGAATGCTATGAAGTCTCTGAATCCTTCTGTCTTTTAATATGCAGAGGAAAAGAGGAAAGGACAAACTGACTTCAGCTTCAAGCAAGACCAAACACCTTAAGAAGGAACATATGAAGTGCGTCCAAGTTGTGTGCTTGAACAAGTGGTTTGAAAAACCAAGTAGGCGTTTATATAGACTCATGATAAAGGCTGGGCCAAGAAGACACCACAAGGGTACAAACGTGCCTGAGCCCTTACCAAGTGCTGCAAGAAGAGAACCTGAAGATCCACAGTAGCAGGGAGAGCAAGCAATGAGTGCAGGCCCAGGGGGTGAGAGCCTGCCAGCTGAAAGACAAAATGGAAGTCAGGGGATGAAGTAAGAGACACATCCAAGGTCTCTGAGCCTGAACCAGGAGTTCAAGTTTCAAGTCAGTTCCTACAGAGGAAGTTATAGGGCTGGAGTAGATGGGGCTAGTGTTCTTCCAGCTTGGGTCAGAACCCTGAACAATTCTGCAGGGGAAAGAGTGGCACAAAATATCTTTTTATGGCTCTGATTTTATACTCTTCTACCCTCCTCTGGTGGTTTATAAGAGCAAGCAGTCTTCTTGCACAACACCAGAAAACAGTCAAAACAGCTTTATCTGAGCACACTTAAAAGCAGTTTGGGAGATCAAGAGGCAGACAAAAATCACAGATGGAAAATAGAGGTGCCACAGAATTGTAATAATGGTAAGTAATAGCTATAGCAAGTTCAGAGAATATTTTGATTAGGCTTTGCCAGTGGTAGAAGTAATGTTGAGTGACCAGCAACAGATTGATTTTTCTCTGTAAGCTAATGCTGTTCAGTGTCTGAATTGTAGTTTTTATGCTACTATTATCTGAGAGCCAAAAATCTACTCAAGGATTTCCTTCCTCATGCACAGAACATGAACTCCAGAAGTAATAACTCAGCAAAGAATTAATATAAATATAAATGGTTGACACATGTTGGTGAGAGAGGCATACATTATCTTCCAATTGGAGCTGATCACACTTCCAGTAACTAATATCTAATTCAGAAAGTCTGAATTTCAGCCATCGTGTAAAGCAAGGACAAGGACTCATGGTTAGCTACAATGTGGTGTACCAAGGCAAGCATGCCAGATTTCTATTATCATGGTGAGATTCCATGACTACATTAAGCCAAGTTGCTTGACAGCTATGAAAAAGACAGCTTCATCCACTTTTATCAGAACACTGACCTTTTCAAGAAATAATAGGATATATCCTGCTATCATTTTTCACATGAAACTCCTGTTGAGGTCAATATGAATTTGGCGTCAAAATGTGAAATAAGTACTTGGCCCATAATGTTTAGTGCGCATAACAGGCTATTGGGAAAGGATCCAACATTAAGCATCAGTTCTCATTAATTACACTGCAGATTCCATTTCAAAAGACTTTCCATCATTTATTGTGCAAATTAAATACTGAGAGCCAGATCCTCAGCTGATGTAAATCACAATACCCATGATGAAGTCAAAGAAATAAGGTCAATAAAGATCAGTCAATGAACTCAATACAGCTAAGTAAAATTACACCACAGAGAATCTGGCCCAATGAATAATTCTCTTGTCTAATCAACATTGCAGATTTTTTGTCTGCAGTGACTGATCTTTGCTGCATATTCTGTGCTTCTTCATGTGGAAGGTCAAAAGATAAAACTGGTGGAAACCCTGTGTGAACAACATACAACAGAAAGCTGTAGCCTGAATAAATTCATTTCTGGACAGTGAGACAGCATTTTGCCCTCGTATAATAAATAATGTTCTTTTCTGAGTTTAGTGAAGGTTTGGATTTTTTGTGATTGTGCAATATTGTAATTTACTATCTTACAAGCTTCCACTTACAGTTCAGAACAGAGGGGTTGATCACTTTTGTAACTTGCCTACTTAATGTGCTGATTTTTATAGTCCTCTGCATTATGTGCAAAAGGAAATAGCTTGAATGTTTATTTTGAGTTTAAGCCACTGCTAAGTATGTAGCTTTCTCTCCTCTTTGAATATGAATTACCCAGTCTAGAGCCCTGGCTGATATATCTGGATCCACATTCCTAATAAAATATATTTTAACTACCTTACAGCTTATAAGATTATAACATAAGTATTTCAGAGGTCAAAAGTCTCTACACAGGCTTTCAGACAACCAGATATAAACATTTGGACAATAGTTTTAGTTAAGTCATGGAACTCATTTTTCCAAGTCACAAAGGTTATTTTTAACAAAAGCAGTTCTTAGTACCATAACATCCTAACAAGAAGACAGGACTCTACTATGCTAAGCACTGCGCAAATGCAAACCAAGGCGATAGTCCCCTCCCAGAAAAAATTATAATCCAATAAGTCCAGTCACAACTTCTACTACACACCTGAGAGCAAAGAGTAGCCCTCCATCCAAGCGTTATGGAGCAGTTGAAGACATAGTCAACACAAGCATACTTTGTAATACTGTATGGTAACAAGTCATCTTCTCTCTGTATAATTTGGGCAGTAGCATTTGCAGGAAGTCATTGCAGCCTTGGTATTTATTTGGTAAAACTGAGAGATGGAGATGAATCTGGCATATGTTTTAGACCATGCAGCATTCTGACAGGTCCAGCAAAGCACTAGATGGATCCAACATAAAAACCAACTCCATTATCCTCCTCCCCATTTGTAATATAGTTTCAACTTGTGTTTGAAGGCCTTCAAAATATGAAATTAGCTTAAATATGGAAGCTGCATGACAACATTTCAATTTAAAAGCTTTTAGGTCGTGGAGAGCATCTAAAATATATTTCAAAAAGTCTTAGAAAGAGGAGGGTACAATATGGGTCACATCACAATTATGGTAAATTGGGTAAAAGAGAGTTTCCCGAGACTGCTCCAAGCAGAATAAAAGTGATTGAGAAAGTCACAATATGACAGGTATTAATAACTACTAGCTATCGTAATGTCTGATATAGTATCTTTTATCTAAAAGGATCCCAAAGTGCTTTGTAAAACTCTACATGGAAGAATTTCTTTTATCACTAACACATTTCCACATTTCTGAGGAAGCAGTGCACTGATGAACTCTACATAGTAGCACAGTGTGAAATATTTCAAAATCCCAGAAAATGAAGAAAACCATTTCTGTTTGAAATTTGGGCAGGAGAAAAGTGTATTTGTGGCTAAGTTCTAGCCAGCATAGTACATTTTCAATAGCAAACATCCTGAAGTGCTGATGTACCTCTGCCCAAAGCCAAGAACATCTAACACTGCTGTGCACTTTGTAACAACTTATTTAGAATAAGTTCAGAAGAGGAGCATTAGTTAATGGATCACCAGGAATATGCCCTTCTAAATCCATGTCCTATACTGAGGTTTTCTATCGAAGTACTACCTCAGATCAAGATAATCTGACTTATCAGACCTGAAAAGATTCCAGCCCCAGTGACACAGCAAATCACACACTCTTACACTATTTAACAGAGTCTGTAAACTATCAAAAACCCTCTTGAAATCTTCCTAACACCTGAAAGTCTGGGAAAGATGACCTGTATTAAAATCCATAATGCGTTTAAAAAAATAAAACAAAAACAAACAAGGAAACAGATTGCTGAAGTGGAATCTTCCGTGGCTCTGATAGGCATGTCAATATTAAGAAACATGACCTAAAAGTGTGTAAGACAATCTAAACAAAGCCCTATCACAAAGTATAAAATATCTCCATACTGTCATCTTCCTACCCATCTGTCTTGACCTCTGTGCTCATTCTTAAAAAAAAAAAAATATTAAAAACCACATATCCAATGAAACAGCAATGTAAAAATGTTAATATTTTCATATGCCCACAAGGCTGGGAGAAAGCATGCCTAGTGTCAGAAGGATGCAAAATTATAGGAAAAAAGCTTACTTCCACAAAACCTGTCTCTTGTTTCTTGGGAAGAATTTGACTTCTGTGACTAATGATTTTATCTAGGGATTTTTTTTTCCATGCCTGTGAAGGCTAGTAGAGTAATTAAGTTGCGAGAGTTCAGTCTAAGAAAATTATTTATTTGCAAAGGAAAGTATATACAACTTCATTTGTTACTCTTAAAATCTCCCCTTTTCCAGGTCATACAATTGAAAATGTGCTGCTTTTTGTACGTTTTTTTTTTTTTTCACAATTTTGATGATGGCAAGACAAATATCCACTTAGTTTTTCAAAATCAGAATAGTTCAAGGTCTTTAAAAATCAGTGGAACTATTTTTCTTGAATTCAATATGTCTCAAATGAGGACTCAATTTTCCAAAATACAAAACCCTTCCATATTTACCTGAATTTTTCTAGGTCATATCTCTCCCTTGCCTTGAATTTCTCCCCTTTAAGCTCCTGACTTCAAAACCTGGTTGATGTGCTTTAGCAGGCTATATAGGTAAGAGAACATTGCATACTACAGATCCTATGAACAGCCATTCATGTATTTTCTATTATTTCCTAGAAATCATCTAAGACCTGCATATGGGGATTTCCTCCCTCCCCAGCCCACCGCATGTGCATGTGCATGTGCACACACACATACACAAAGGATTATTTTATACTGACATTCAGCTGCCAGCTCATTTTATCCCGGTCTTTATAAAATAATATCCTAAGTAGCCTATTAGCTTTAAGGTCAAAATCTTTGTCTATTTTCTAAATCTGTTCTCTCCTCTCCCCCCCTCCCACTTCCTTTCCTTTCATTACCCTTTCCTATCAATTATCTCATCCCTGCCTGCTGCCCATCTGAGCAAGCCAGCAGGACCCCCTCAGTGCCCGCCAGATTGTCTCATTCAGCTAGCTCTCAGGTTGCTGCTGATTGCCGTCTTTATTCATTACCAAAACACTTGCTACATGGTGCTTGGGCCCTGGCAACCAAACTCTAAATCCTGCCAGCGAGAACGTAATTACTAGTACACCACAAACAGAGAATGGAGTCTGCTGTGAGTTGTTAGAAGCAGCCGTGAGATAGACCCGGGCTATTTTCATGTAACTGGAGCTGACTACTTGTTTGTCAGTTGGTATGCACTAATGATTGGTCTTATTCGTTGTTTTAACAAGCTTTCTCTGAGACAAAATATATCTCTAAACAAAATCACAGATGTTTCAAGAGTAGCAATTTACAGGTGTGGAATATGGTATATGAGGAGCTTTACATGAGCTATCACCTCCAGATTTATGAAGTGTCTGGAGCCATTGCCGCTACTTGAATGTGGAAGGTATCCTGAGAGCCTTCTCTGATCCATGGGAGGCTACCTGTAAGGGTAGAGTTCATTTGCCTTAGCCATTTGTTGAACCAAAACAGCTACTAGACACTCTGTGTTAGGCAGCCCGAAGTTCCCAAGCAATGATTTGCCTTCCTGAAGGAGCTGAATGTTACTTACAAATAATCTCAGACACAGATTATCCCTTTCTCTCCTTCTATGCAAATTGCAAGAGTCTTCTGTAATTATTGCCCTTCCCTTTAAAAACCTGTTTTAAAGGCTTACTCTTTCACTGGGGAAGTAAAGCTGACCAGCTTTGTTTTTTCCAAAAAGTATTTATTAGGGCAAGATCATTCTGACATCAGCTGAAAAGTTCTGTCTTTTGCATCTGCTCTTCAAATCCTTAATCTTTAAAGTGCTCACAAACAAGGCAAATGCCTTAATGCTAAGCAGTCTCTAGCAGATTTGAAAGTTAAATTCAAGCGGCATTTATCTCCCCATCAATGGGAAGGATTTATCCTACTACCTATCACTGTCATTGACAAGAATTGGTCCTGTAAATCTCCAACATATAAAGGGAAGTAGATCCATCTAAAACTTTTCATACAAAACAAAAAATCACCTTTGATCCAAGCAATACCAAACTGTATGACAACAGTTAGAGTGAGAATACTGTATATCACAAGGAGTATAATTGATATACTGAAAGAAAACCAAACAGATCATTTTAAAAAAAAGAAAAAAAAAAAAGGAAAAATCTTTCATACCACAGAGTTAAGAAGACCTTGCCCCTGGATTTGTTTGCAGTGCTTTGCTTAAGGTTTAATTCTATTGATTACACATTCCATTTTCCAAAGTGCCATTTGCCTGAAGGAGCAGGTGGTGTTTGCTGTTTCCATTTAACTGATATATTAGCCATGTGGTGCACTGCATCAGTGGGCAGTATTAATCAATTTACGGCAAGATGACAGAGAGAATCACTCACAGCAAAATTGCAAGAGGGGAAAAAAGGACAAAAGCAGGAAAATAATGACCACTAATGGGGAACTTGAAAAGAGGAAAAAAGAAAAAAAGTCTGTGCTTTTAATACTTCTCTTTCATAGCAAATGGAATTGGAAGAATTTAGGAACAGCCAGTGTTTGAAAGGAGACAAATATCACTATGTTCAGCGCAGTACTTTTTGTAAGCACTTTACCGTTTGGCATTGTGTGATGAATACAGTCAAAGATCTCAGATACTTGCTGAGAAACTTAGACTTCCCATCCTTAAATGAAAGCAAAATGCATTATACAAGATCAAAGCTGCTATGGGTCTTTTCTTGGAACATCCATTAAATTTCTATATGTGAGAACCATTTTTGTGCTATACTATTTTATATATTATTTTAATAAAAATTTTGAATTTATGTATCTAACATGAAGATTTTTATGACACTGAGGCAGTTAGGTTTCAAATCATCTGGTTCCTTCTATTCATAAGGTTTTTTTTGTTTTGTTTTGTTTTGTTTTTTTCAAAAATCTGATCAAGTTACGTGTTGTTCTGTAATTATGCTTCTTCAACAATATATCTTTATTTAAATTAAGTGAGAAAATAGAGAAAGGTACATGCAGAGGAAAGCAAGTGACTTCCTATCTGTTTGCATACCTTCAGAAAATTCATGCCTTCAGAAATCACAGAAAATGCACCAAACTTTAGCTAAATAGCTTCACACTCCAAATTGCTTTCTCAGCCACAAAGCAGTGGAAATAAAGTATTGGCAGAGGAGTTGTAGGCTCCCCAAGGGTGTCTCCAGCAGGAACTCAGGGGGCCTTGCTTGTCCCAGTCACCTCATTCCCACCAGAGGGTAGAGTACATCCCTGTGCCACAAATCTAACTATTCATTTGTCTCAGCACCCAACCTTTTCTCCCTGTCAAACCAGGTTCAAGCCTGACCTTGCATTCCTGCCTGCTTTTTCTGGAAAAAAAAACCAAAAACAAAACCAAAAACAAAAAAAGTGCTGGGTCAGATCCAGAACTGGGTTAATTGGAATGGTCCAAAAGAGATTCATAGCCCAGCAAACTGATTTGGTGCCCAGAAACCACAGGAAAGACCCAGGGTGGCTGAAGTTGCCTTGAAGTTTGCAGAATCACAGGACACCACTCCTCAGAGACAAGGTGATGCCTTTCAGTGGGGCTGGGGGTCTCACAGAACTGGAATGGAAATGCAAACCCTCACATTAAATAGCAAGTAACAACACACCAGTGGCTTTTGGAAGACAGTAGCATAGAAATTCCTTGCAAACAAAACAACCAGAGGCAGGAAGAGAACAGACATTATATTTATGTCTCTATCCCACCTCTCAACCATATGTCAAAGTAAAAAGAAAACCTGTCCACCTGGGGAAGGAGAAGCAGAGAAACTGTTATTCTAGCAGGTCAGATGAACTGGGAGAGGATGCAATCCTTCTGTCACTCCAGGTGAGGAGTGCAAGAAGAAAAGTTCTCGTGTAACAGTGAAACACAAGCAGGGAGTGGGACACAGCTAAAGGACAGGCCAATGGATGAGCAAAACATTTCTGCATTCAGCTTGTGAAATGAATATTGCACACAAGTCCAGGTGCCGTACTGGAGAAACAGTGAAAATTGTGTGCATGCCTATACTTAACCAGGTCGCTGAAAGTTTTCATCTGAACTTTCGCTATAAAAGCACGGCCGCATCCATGTAGTGTAACTTGTGTGTTCCAAGAATGGTTCATAATAGAGGGAATTAAAATAGAAATATAGATTTACCGAATCCAGACATTATTGTAAAGGCAATTTAGAAACGTCAAGATGGGAACAAGAGCATCAGAAACTGAGAAATCAGCAAACCCACCCTTGGCAACACAAGTTTTGCCGAAATGCCAGTTTCACATGGTTTTGCTGGAGAAAGGAGCTAAATTCAATAGTTTTGCTGAAATGCAAGCTAGAAGTGAAAGGAATGTGAGCCCATGTAAAAGGAAAGACACCATTTAGGAAAACTGTCCAATGTTCCTCAGGGGTGTGTAATAGATCTCCTTTGTCTCCTTACACACGCTGTCTCCCAGAAGCTGACTTATCCCTGAGTATCTGGATGCATTTGGCTCTTTAATATTCTATCTCTCCTTAATATTACAAAGTACGACTATACACTGAAACTACGCTTCATAAATTAACAAATAATAATAAAACACTGCTTGAGGAACCTGTCTAAATGATATAATATTAGCATGAATCATAGCCTTAATGAGAACCAAGGAAACATTTGACAATGGAGTCGGATATTGCATAATTCAATACAATAAAGTTATAACAGCTCTCAGTAGCACCACATCATTAAATAAATTTAGCAAACTTTTCAATTAGACACCACTTTCTGCATTTAATAAACTTGCTAATAGTTTGCTTTTTTGTCTTTTGCAGTTTTTCTTCTTTGCATCTCTGGACAGAGAACGGGTTTGAACATCTGAACAAATTTATAGGGTGTAAGTGAAGATGATAATAATGTGAAAAGCAGAACTGGGAACATCACTTTAAAACATTAAGTGAAATTATACATGGGCTAATTTACAGACTAGGGACTTTTAATGGAATTTTCTTTTATCCTCATGTGCTACTTCATAGAAAAACATTATCAGGAAACCATTTCAAAAAATCATGCCAGTGTAGGAATTGCGACAATTAATGAATCTCGTGTACTAATTTTTTCCATTGTTCTTTCCTTAACAATGTCTAATAGCATGTATTTTGGAAGAAAATGCAAAAAAGCCTTACTTTACACAGTTAGACAGGTAAGGTCTTTGGTCTCTTCCTAACCTCTAAAATGAAATAATTTAATACTGAAGCATATGCTTTAATATTATCTGAAACTTGTTAGGCAATTAGAACTCCAGGTTTTTTTTCATATACATTCAAGGATCTGATCTTAGGGGAGTGATTCTATATTTTTGCTCTCTGTTACGCCTGGTGGCTAGGAGTTTCACAATGGATTTCTACATGGGTGCTATTCCAGTATCAGGCACTATTCTTGCCAACCTGTGGATAACTATTGTTTTTCCTAGATTTATGTCTGCTGTGATTTTTGTTGTAATACACTATGTAAAGGAAAAGATGCTTTATAGAAGCTGCTGAATGTTCCACCATCTTTGCCAAGCTATGCAGCTCTCTTACTCGTGCAGTCAGACCATGGGTAGGAGATGTCAATTAGTTCAGAAGATGTAACATGTCCAAACACCAGTAGGAAGGACTACTCACATTTTTACCCACTGTAATGCAGGACACGGAAATGGAGCTATTAATATCTATTTGAGTTTTCTACTTCAATATTCTCACTTAGTGGTCACTACTCAGATATTAAAATGTTTGTAGTGATGCTCTAAGCCTCACTACAATAGATTACCAAAAGTCATTATGCAGGAGCAAGGGCCTTAACATCTCTACATTATTATTTTCATTATTTTTTGATTTACACACCCAAACACAAACTTCTGGGGTCAGGCTGCTTATCTGCTGTTGTAAAGCGGCTAGCAGAATAATGCTACTCATGCTTCCTGAGAGAAGGGAAAGATGCATTAGTAGCTCTGAGTGCCTTCGTTTCTAAAAGAGGAGTCGTGAGAGACTAGCGTGACCAACCTGAGCAGTAGAAATGATGCCATTCACGACCATGATCCGAGTGCACATTCACTACGCACTGCAGAGCACCTTACAACGTTGCTCTTTACCTCTATCTGCCCCACTACCTTCCAAGTGTAGCGTGATTACAACCCTAAGCTGATTCCTCTCCTTGTCTCCTAAGGAAGACATGCGATTTATTTTCCCGACTGCAGCAGTGCCCTCCCTCCTGGCCTGGCACATCACTTGAAGTCAGTTGGCATGATGTAAGGGAGGGCAGAGGCTGGCGCTCATCAGCAATTCTGCATAGATATGCCCATGTAGAATAAAAGCAGCCTTTTCCACACCAGGCTGCTTATTAAACAGCTCTTAATGGTGTGTGAGACCTTCCCTCTTCCCTCTGCCTCCGAAAATGTACATTGCTTTATGGGACTTGTGGGAACTACAGGCTGACTACGTAGAACTAGAAAAGGATGAATTCTAATTAAGAGATAATGTCAGTGGAATAGAACTTTGTCACAGGATAACGATCCCCTGCTGTTAGATAAATATGGAAGCAAAACTTAAGCAGTTTTTGAAAATAAACAGTGAGGTGATGCCAAGATGTTTATATTCAGAAAGGGAAACATTTATCCCTCTGCGGTATTTGTATTTCATGGGGTTCTTTAATTAAACAACCAATCCTTCCCTCCCACCCAACAGAAAACATCTTCATTGATGATGACCTTGGTCTTGCAAACCATCATGAATATATGATTGTCACTGAAATTAAAAAGAGGTGTAAGGCAGTACTGAGAGATTCACTCTATGGAAGGAATAGCTTTGAGAATGTCATCAATAAAGCTTAGCAACTATTAGTAATATTTTCCACTTATTAATAATCAAATTACTAGCTGTAATGAGCCAAACTACCTTCTGGCAAAACTCCTTTTTGTCAGTGGATGTATGCCAGCAGGCAGTTTGTTTCAGTGTTTTACATTTACTGTATATGTATTCAGTGGGCAAATTTTGATCTGTTACCTGCTTATATTTGGAAAACATCAACAGAATTCAGTGGAATTACAAAGTGAAAACTGTGCAAAATCTGCTTATTAATGCTTTCACAGTGTATTTCTTTAATTTCCAGTGTCTTGGTAACTGGAAACAAAATACAGCATACAAAATATCATGACTTTTTAAAATCTGAAGAAAAAAGCCTCAGAAGTCAACTGTACATCAGTGACTTTGTTTCCTATGTCTGCCAGAAGTTAATTCTCTTCCTCCAGTGCACCTGGAAATTGCATGAAAATCAGTAGGCTACAAATGTGTGTGGAGAAAACCTGGCTGTTTCTTCAGGTAGCAGAAAAGAAGATCAGAAACACTGAACTTCGAAGCTCTGGTTAACCAACCATAGGCTATGTTTTTACCCTCTGTTTAAGGGGAAAGCCTTGTTCTCGCTTCGTTGCATCATTTGTGAATCTAGTATGGGTACAATTAAGGTACATCTATAGGCCGGAAGTCCTCAGATCTCTTTTGGGTAAATCCTACAAATGAATGCCCCTAGCAGACTGGCGAACAGGCCTGCACTGGTACAGATTCACCTCCCTGATGCCAGCACTGGAGTTGCTTCTCTACTACCACCAGTAAGACAGCATGAGGAAATATTTAAAGGATGCCATCAAGGCATCGACATGCCAGTTAGAAAGAAGCAGCTCAGACATGCCAGCAGCTGATACTCGTCTCACATGACAGAACCTATGGCGCAAAGATTCAGCTGCTTCCCTCCACAATTTAGGCTCCATTCTATCTCGAATTAGAACTTCTTTCAATTGACTGTAAAGTGTCACACAGATCTTTCTGCAAGAATAAGCATAGTTTTATTTAAATTAATTAAATTAATCTGGTACACATCTTTATTGTTTTTCTATCCTGGTATTTTCCCAATATGGTATCTAGCTGCCAGAAATAACATTCAGGAAAACTCAGAGGTTTGTGGGTTTTTTTTTCCTATACCAGCATGTATAAAATAAAATCAATTAAAAGCAGGAATGCAATTTCTTGTGGCACTTTGCAATGACTGATTAATATATTTTGAATATTTTTCACTGTAAATTTGCTTTGCTTGATTCTCTTCCCTTGGAAACTGCTCTTTAGTAAAAACTAATCAACATGCCAACATTTTGTTTATTCTTAAATAGCATCATTTATTATTATTATTACGGTGTCACTTTGTTTTGTGCCATCTAGAGGATTTCAGGAACGTCGGCTCCCCATGTGGCCCGCCTATTTGACGTTCAGGGTGCTTGCCCCTTCTTCCATTGCTATGACAAGGTTATACAAAGTCTGCAGCCCTGCAAAACCAGGTTCCTTTGGAAGCTGAAACCCTGACAGACTTCGTACACAGCAAGGCATCCGTGACATCTTGGCGTCTGCCAGCTCCATTCTTGCTTGATTAGCTCTTGGTTACCTCAGTGATAATGTCTGGAGGCACTGATTAATGTACAATAATGGTACATCTCACTGGAAAGATAAGCTTATAGAAGATCAATTAAACAGTGGCAATTTCACAGGCTACAAGCTAGAAGAATGGTACTTGCAGCCTTTCTTGGAGCTATTTTTTAATCAGTTTCTTCTGCCTGCTCTAGAATTTTCATGTAAAACAGTAACTATCGTAGGGGGAAAAAAGAAATACCCTGAAAATGAAAGGTGATGGTACCCATTAAAATTACAAGGGAAAATGAAAATGAATCAAGGCCCCTGAACATTCCTTCAGCTGTCAGAAGGTTACAAATTCTGCTTTGATGATAAGATAAGAAGTTTTTTCAAATGCAAACTTGCCATAAATGGTACATAGGAGAATGCCATTGTTTCATGCAATTGCGTTGTTGCCTGGGCAACCATGTACAAAAGTTAATGTAAGTACAGGTTTAAAGATGAAGTGTCTCCTAAATTGGAATAAAAACCCATTTAATAGTATGGATGATCCACAGGAAAAAAAAATGACCTGAATGTAACTATAAAAAGACCTCTTCTTGAGCAGGAGTATAAATTAAAGGTTACCTTCCTCCTTCAGTTTTTAGTCAGTCGTTTTAATAATAATAAAAGCAAAAATCTTCAGGTACTACATGTTAAATATATATAAAAATGAAAATTTAAAGAACATGAATATTTTCTTCCTATGAGAAAACTTTAGAGGGATTCATCATGTAAATAACAAAAATTTCAAAAGGTGGCTGTTTTTATAAGGGCTTTTAAAACAGACAACAAATTATTTTGCCCTAGAAAACAGTACTATGGGAAAGTATTTTGTTGAAATGTATCCAGAGATTGTTCTTCCAATAATTATATTTAATGCAGATGGGGGAGGGAGAAAGCCTATATTGTACTGGGCAGTCAGTTTTATTACTGGAATAACTACACTTCTTCCTATCATCAGCCTGGATTTAATGGCAGAATTATGGCCCATTACATCTATTGCAATGACTTCTCCAAAACAGGGTGGCCAAAGAAATACCTGAATGTGGAACTAAAACACATTGTTGAATGTATTCTTTAGGGTATTTTGCATCCCTGGTCACATGCCAAAGAAAAGAAGTGTCCAGAAATCGTGAGAGAGGCCATGAAACAGCAAAAGAGCAGAAATAAAGACAGACAAATATAATCTTTGTTATGCATTCCTATCTTTTTAAATCAAAATATAATCTGTGAAGAATTCTGCATTTACACCCCTATTTCTAATGACAGCAGCTGCTTCTGATGATGATATGAAAAAAGAACTGCCTGTAGAATAAAAGGAATACTTTTCTTAATTTGGAGGGACGGTTAAAAATATTCTACTTTCTTTTCTTTCCAAATATATGTATTATTTTTGAAAGAAGATAAACTGTTGTGCCGCTTTTGTCACTGTAACCTCAAACGAGGATGTCTCCAGTATTTAGGAGGGACAAAACACAAGAAAATATTTTGAAAGGAACAATGCTGTACTACTGGAGACATGGAGTAGCTGACCTAGCAGGACTTTTCTATCTCTTATTTCTTTGACTCTGTGAGAAATGGTCCAAGTGCATAATAAAGTCCAACACATATTCACTAAGAAACTGAGGAACTGAAATACATAACAGAATAATACAATTTTGCCTGTTAGGAAACAGTAACTGTGTTTTACTGGAAAAGTCAGGTGGGAAGAAAAGATATTTCTGGCTGATGTTGAAAGAAAAACCTCTTTGTGCTAATCCAGTTGGGCATGATTTTCACAAGTGCAGAACACTTAAAACTCCACTTGAAGTCAATAGAAGCTGCAAGTGCTCAGCACTTCTGAAAATCAAGCCCTTTGGGAACTGGTGAAGAACAAAGAGCAAGGAACTTGTGCCTCGGATAAACTGACTGTCAAAATTTGTAGAGCTGCCATCATCTTCTCATTTAAACATGTTCTTAACACCTTCCTCTGCCTCTTGAGTGATAGCTACAAGTCACTCCAATCTGGCACTGGTTAGGCAAGCAGCAAGCTAAGATTTCTGCATTTATGCTAATGCATTTGGTTTAGAATTATCATCTTGCCCATACAACCCCTCATCTGTCCTTGTTTATCTATTTAACATGCCTGTTGTGTCATTTCCTACCCAGGTTGAAGTTATTAGAATGAATACCTTCATAAAACAGTAATTAGAGGTAATCAGTTCTCTCTTTTTTTTTTTTAAATGCATTATTACAGATCTCTCCAAAGTTGGAAGACCAAAAAATTAATAAATTATTCAGCTTCAGCACAGCGGTTATAAACCTAGCTTGTAGAAATACAAAATTACCAAGTTGACATTACAAACCACAGGTAATTGGAAGGTATCAATCTTTGGGCATCTGTCAGATTAGAGTTAGATATCATAAAATCATAGAATTGTTTAGGTTGGAAAAGACCTTTAAGATCATAAAATCCAAATATCAACACAGTTAAGAACAAAAAAGGAATTGGACATTGAATCAGTTTCTTAAGAAAGTACTGGCCACTTCAACACTTGTACTTTTCTCCTGAGGAAATATGAAAACCTAAAACATCATCTCTGTGCAATAAAGAAATGAGATCTTATTGTAATTCTTATGAAGAGGAAGAAA
This sequence comes from Phalacrocorax carbo, assembly GCF_963921805.1. Classification (NCBI taxonomy): domain Eukaryota; kingdom Metazoa; phylum Chordata; class Aves; order Suliformes; family Phalacrocoracidae; genus Phalacrocorax; species Phalacrocorax carbo. The sequence continues at coordinate 47,920,166 of NC_087518.1, read as the reverse complement.
CAGCTTGGCATGACTCATAAAATAATAATAGTATGAATAATACTTTGCATTGTTTTAGTGCCTTCTATATCAGAAGCTGAAAGTAACTTTATAAAAATTAATGGCTTAAGCCTGACAATACACTTTTGATGTGTACCATTATCTTTGTTTTACAGATAGCAAACTGAAGGCAAACAGATTCTAAATGTCTTGATAGACTAACACTTGGAGAAAGCTTTAAATACAGTCTTTGCGGGAAACACTGGCCTTTTGTGGAAGCAAGGCAAAATTATCAGTTCAGCCATTAGTATAATCTAGACCATACAAAATTCTTTTGAACCTGATGGTCAATGACATTTGAAAGAACATAAGCCTCAGTAATTGGTAATTTCCTCCTGAAGTCTGGAGACTAGTGAAGGCAAAGATCCAACATAGTGTCCCTCAGACTTCAAGTTCTACATTTTCCAGATCTTTTGTTTGGCAACAATGCCTCATAGCCACCATGAACGTAAAACTCAAGATAAGCCATAGGTTTTTTTCTTCTGCCCAGGGGATCTCACAGAGCACATTTTGGGGAGAGGGGAAGAAGTGGGATGACCATGGTGGTGTTAGTGGACATGGGATACAGATCTACAGGATACCAGGGTTAAATAGTTCTGCTAACAGAATAAGTATGTGTGCTTAGTTAATATATAAAATTTATTTCAGAAACAGTCCCTTTAGAAAAGATCATCAAATACCTGAGTGCTGAAATACATCTTTCAATATCTATCCTTCATTTTTGCCTAATGACATATGCTTGGATAGCCACCAATCCAGCATACTTTGGAGAAGATCTTAATCTGTCTGAATTGGAAGAGCTGTCACACTGAGATAAGCTTGAAGACCACAGTTTTACTAAAAATTGCTATCTGGAAATTCTTTCTGTAGCAAGGTAAACAGTTTCCAGCTAACCTACTTTCTATAGAGTCAAAGCAAGTATTTTCAAAGGATACCAGAGGTTCACATACCAAAACACATATGAATTTCTCTATGCCTGCTTATATACTTGCGTTTATAATGACTGGGCTCCTATCACAGTGTCAATTTAACACAATTGAAATTCCAAAAACATCTAAGTATGTGTTCCTGTGCAAAACTGCAATAATACTTCACTTGGTGACTGAAGGTATAAATGTAGTCATTCAGGAATGTGAATAGGTGAGCTTCACACTGATGAAAACGCTGGCTGGGATGCATATCCTGGGGACAAGCCAGAATTACATGGTTTATTAACACCCTTGGGTTCAGCCAGGACAGATCTTACTGACCACAGCAAATTCTGGGAGTGTACTGTTGGTGTATTATTCATGTACTGCTACATAAAATTAACACAACAATGAGGAAATATTGGCTACAATCCCAGTAAAAAAGCTCTCACCTAATATGAGTGCTATTACTAATGTGTGGAAATAAATTATTTGCTTTACCTCCTTCCTGAAATGATACAAGAAGTGTAATGTGAGTTCTCAAAAGTAACATGGACACTTTCCAAGCTTGTATAGATTTTGAAGACTGGTGTAAGCTTCATATGGATCCTTTCGAAAGATAACAGGTTTTTATATATGAGGTATGGAAGACTATGTACTTCATTTCACCTCAGCCATAGAGCTCTAGTGATAATATATAAATCATCGTGCTACCAGGGCTAGGTATCTTTGAAGGATCTTTGCAGTTGAAGCTCTCCTAATCTCAGATCTGATTCTTTTTATCTCTTCAAATCAGAAGAGCATGCAATATGCTAGAGAACAATGTGGAAGCATAGCTGATGAGTTCCCCATTTAATAACAAATCAAGCTAAAAAGAAGACATTTCTAGGACTTCAGAACTGTCCCAGAGTCAGCTGCCTTTGCTCATGCTCATTCTCTGTATTGGGAAGCAGTTAAGCAGGAGATTGATTTATAGACATGACTTTGGAGGATGTCTCCAGTACAGTAAGTTTACACAGAACCACAAGGCTCAGCAAGTTTGGCTTACTGCATGATGTGATAGCAGCAGTAAGAAAGAAGAGTTTCTCACCTGCACTTTTGATCCCTCGACATAAAGGCTCCTAACTCCCAGTTAGCAAACACACCAGCTAATCATACTGGAGGGAGAGCAGCACAGTGGCAACACAATGACAAGCTGATTCGATTTCAATTAGCATTTCAGCTTCAGCTGACAAGTCAGAAAGACAGAACAAGGGAAACATATATGCGAGACAGTGATGCTCAGTGCAGAAACTCAGCAGACAGGGAAATAATGTAAAGGCTGCTTGATTTGCAAATTGACTTATGCAGCAAAATCAGTTTCCTTATTATTATTTTACAAGATAGAAAATTAAGGGGAGATATATAATTAGGAGAAATTATTTAAATCTCAAAGAAAATATGAGGAAAATGTGAATGGTTCAGGCACTTCTTAAAAATGCTGTAGAAGTAACAGGCGGGGAGGGCTCCTCTACTAGTCAGAGATTAAAATAAAACCAGGAGGTCCAGGAGCTGCTGCCATCACTGAGCAGAGGCAAAACTGGCCACCTGCTAATTAAAGGGTCTGAGTTAGCTACCAGAAATTTTAAGGCTATGGGATTTCCCGCCAGTTACAAACTGGGTGGATGCAAAAGTGAGGATCTATTACAACTGGCATTTTTGGTGAAAATGAGCTACACTTCAGATCTATTTTCCCTCGGGCTTTTGAAGAAGGGGGACAGATGGTTGGATAATTTATACCATTTGGCATGCGGTTACATTTGGAAAAAAAGAAGAGAAGAGAAAAGAAAAGAAACTGAGAGAGACAGACAGACATGAGCTATACATATCTGAGCAGAGATGCAATCATTTTAGACACAGATTTTCTCAGGCAACACCACCAGTATGTGTCACTAAATATTACAATGGCAATTTTAAATGAAAGACAGATTGGTAACTCCACTGCAGAAAAATTAGAGCGGACAATGTGAACACTAATTTTCTAAACACTCCCATTTGAGGATTTCAGAAAGCTCTTACATCTATTTGTTTACATTAATACATGACCATGCTTTTCACTTCATATTCTGGCTCAGGACTTCAGCTTGAAGTAAATACTACCGTTCTTTTTGTACAGTGATGAAACAGGCAAAGCTCTAGCTAATACTAGATCTTAGAAGTGATCATATTAAAAAAAATTTCAAATGCAATGTTCAAGTACATTTTCATGAACTTCGGAGCACCTAAAAGTGGAGGTGAACTCAATAGAGTAACAAAGGCTCCACATTCTCAAACTGAGACATGGCAAACCATCTACAGGGCACTACAAAGGGGAACACAGCAAATTGAGGGTCTTTTTCAGCCTGGCTTCCTGAAGAAGTGAGTTTATGTAAAAATCCCCTCTAATTTGTCAGTCTTCTCCACACCACTGCACCCACCAGCCAGTTTTAACTAAATTTCTCAAAGACATCTGATTGATAATGTAGTTGGACAGGTTATGCAGAGATAAATAAGGGAGAGACACTCAAACTAGATCCCTAGCTGAGGGAAAACTCACAGCCTGAACTTGGCGGTGTTGTTACACACCACAGCGTCCAAATGAAGCAACGCTGCATGGAGCCAGTGTGCATCGTCCACTGCTTCCACATTGATCTGCAAAACAAATCTCAACCAACTAATTTCCTTGAGGCCCCCCTGGCTGGTGGAGGTGTGACGCTCACCTCAGCAGCCTCGATTTCCAACCCCAGCACCGCTCTGTAGCTAACATTTACTCTCTTAAATGTGTTTCTTGAACAGCCACCTCAGGAAGGTCTCGGAAAAAGCCAAAGCAATCAGAATATGTAAGGAGAGCTGTGTCGAATCTAAAGCTGTAAATATTAAAAACCCATCACATGAATATTGCAAAGCTAAATGCTGCATGTTGGCAGAAAGCCCACAGTTGCCAGTGACCTTCTTTGAGAAGGGAGGGCCGACCTCCAAACAGCCGTATGTGGGTTGCGTGTGTTTGTGTTTGTCGTGCATATAAATACACTCCAGTCTGTTGACCAAGTTTGTGGGACATTTACAGTAGTTATTAAACCCAATCTGTATTGTTTCAACCTTTCCAGAGCTCTGCCAATGTTTGTCCAGTAAATGCTCTCATCTACAAAAGAAAATGGGGCAAAAAATAAAATGAAAGCATGACAATATCGGATACAGAGGCCCTCGCAGCCTCAGTGGTTTCCCAGGCACAGCAGGTGGTGCATGGGAGAGGTACAAGACCAGCATGGGTACCTGCTGCTGCAGCCTCAGGAGACTCCACTTTTTAAAAGCTAAACCGGAAAGCGGCAGCTCTGTCCTGGCCACACACAGGCTGCTACAGGGGCAGCTATGGCTAGTGCAGACTCTGCTGCCAAGAGGCATGCTGAAAAGCAATGATGAACCTTTGGAAAGGCTTAAAAGTAAATGCTCAACATCCACAGCTTATGTACCACAAGAAGAAAGCCTTGCTTTGTTCCTTGGGCTTGGGATTTTGGGTGTGAAACCATCGCTTTCAGTATTAAAAATCCAGACAAATCCCACCACAATGAACCTGAATTTGCTCCAGTGGAACAAAAATCAGAACAAGTTTTGAAAATCTCCATCATTTTCACAGAGGATAAAAATACAAAAGATGGTGTTTTAATAGAGGACGAGTTGGTGAACACCTTAGACACATCTCTGGCACTAGAGGTTTTTATTCACTGGGCTTTTAATTTGTTTTCACAGCGGTTTGAACAAATTGAATTTGTTAATTAAAGCGGTAAAATGAAATGCTGAACATTATTGACTAGATGCTAATTACATTAGAAGAGATATCGGGGGAGGGAGGAGTCCTTGTTTTCAATAGCCAGGACAAATCATATTAAGAGAGACAAGTGATCAGTCTGAGCCTAAATTCTGCAGGGAAAAAACTGTTTACATGTTGTGGTTTAATGTTTATCATTCATGATCTTCAACTGGCAATACCAATAGAAACATGATTACTGCAGCTTGCTATTGTACCTCTTTTCAAATTTCACTTTAGTTTATAACACGCACTAAGCAGAGGTCATTACCCAATTAAATGCAATGATGCTCACTGTGCTAATCAGGAAGGACATTATTTTAAAGTTGGCCTCATAAAAATGCAAGGAGCTCACATTCCATCTCTGAAAAGCCCCTTGAGTCTTCAAGCAGTAACTTTCAGTATTAAAAAAATTAATATCAAGCTGATTCTTTTGTTTCTTCATACTCCCTTTCATTTTATGATCTTAATTTCCACATTAGCATACTATTTTCAGTCAAATTTTAATTTTACCCTTCATGTGTTTGTATGACAATGGCTGGAACTTGGTGTTACTTTATTCAATGTAACCTAACATGAATCTATACCATAATGCCCACTGTTATCATCCGCTACACAATTTCTGTTATGGGGATACCTGGCCTCAAACCTACGTACATTATTTGTAAACAAGATATGTTCACCATATAACTATGATCACTCTCTTCAAAGAAAAACTCTGTAAAATCCTATTGATGTGAAAGTGCCAAGAGATTTTGGTTCCTGAGGTACCTAAGTCACGTCTGAAAATACAACTGAGACCCTAAATCACTTCACTGATAATTAAAGTTCTTCTCTACACGCATGTTTCTTTCCAGAATGAAGTTGTAGGCACCAAAATGTGTGAGGCAAAGTAAAATCTAGCTTATGATCTCAGAGTTATATTGACTCTGCAGTATTCACAGGTATAAAAAAGATTACTGGAAGCTTTCTGTGTCACTAGCATCAGACGATGATTCAGAATAGAGAGAGGATTTGCTGAGTAAGAGGAACCATTTTTAGATTGACAGTTTTCTTCCTTTCCATCATGCACAGAATCATGTTCCTTTTTTTTGTTTTAACACCACCAGGATATTTAGTGCTTTACAAAAACATAAGGAGACTTTTGGAAAGAATGAAGGCATTTCGTTCTAAAAGGCATCAAGTCTCTGCTGCTTGTAAATACACTGTAAACAATAGATGATGCCGCACTATAGAGAAACAAAGAACAATTGTAACACAGAATCAGTTTTAAAGCTTGCTGGGCAGAGGGAATAAACACTGTTCTTGCTTTAGAGTAACAGCAGAGAAGTGGCAGTAGAATGATAAAGAACCGAGAAATGCAAGTTAAATAAACTGAAGCAACAATTTCTATGTCTAAGAAATAGGGGCAGAGCAAAAAAAAACGTAAACTGCAACCATCAGTTACAGCAAAACCAGCTGCATAGCAAGGCATAACCACCTGCATTAGCTTAAGCAATGAGTGCAATAAAGCCCCAAGCACAGGAAGGTGATAAATTAAAGGTTCTCAGCTCTGGCATGTTGAGAGTGTCTTAATAGGGACAAAGAGAAAACAAACAAACACTCTTCCCGTTAACTGTTAAGAGCATGTGCTTTGTCCTCCTTTCCAGTACGTGCAAACAACACACAGAGTGGCCCAAATGACACATTTCTTTTTTATTTCTTTTGAGAAGTTAATTGCCTGACAGCAACACAACCTGGCTGGGCTCAGTAGGGTCCCAACATTGCAAACGCTCACCCTATGCACAACTATATGCATTCAAACAGGCTCACTTGTGCATTTGCAGAATGAGCCCTTCGAGCATGGTCAATGTAAGGAGTGTGGTGGCCCTGGGAACTGTGCTGCTCTGGAGCCTCTCCAGCCTGCAACAAAGGCAGTCAAATCACTGCACATACATTGGGAATGACTCTGTGGATGTGCAGTTAGTCTGACAGAGTCAGTATAGACCTATGATGCATAAGAAAGGTATAAATCATAGCTGATTTTCACAATGGTTCTAGCTCTTTAGAAAAGTTGCAGATTCCTCCAAAAACAGTCCAAGAAGTTTGTCTAACATGTCTTTTATAATGGACTTATAATATGGAAAACCCTATACAACACAAACAGCTGACAATTACAGCAGTGATGGATAGGTCTGTGGAGACTCCTTCAAGTTGCAGATGTACAGCCTGGACCTCTGGGAACCCATCTCTTAAGATGACACTAACTTCAAATAAAATCAGGAACGTATTCTCATCCTATTCCTTTTTAGAGTTCTTAGTAAAAGATAGCAGAATAACAACCAAGAGTCTGATCCTGCCTGCCTAACCTCATTCTGCTCTTTTCACTGAGTATAACTGAGTTATTTGGGGTCTGAAACAAACAAAACCTGTCAGGCTATTTGAAGCATCTATCACAATTCTTTACATTAGTCCCCATGCCAGAAAGGAATCTTAGTCTTAATATATTTAAGTATATCTTTGCTGTATCTAATAGTAAATCTGTTGAAATACTATCCACGTTAATCCAGTCCTCTCATACACTACCTCTTCCCTTTGCTAGTTCTAACTCTGTATTGATATATACTTGATTTGTTCTATAAACTGTGAGTGGCTTGGGTATTCAGTTTGTTTGAGAAGCCTCCTGAAGAATTTTCCTTGAGCCTTTTTGAATAAAGCACATATAACAAAGTGAAGTTTAAGCTTGAGCCAAATTCTTGGCCAAAGACATGGAGGAGAGATAAAAATAGAAACTTGAAGTAAAATGCATGGAAATGCCATACAGAGGAAGTTATTACCACTAACACTTCTGAGCTCCTGCTGTGTTGATGGGGTTTTACAGATACTCAGTGTAGGTCTGTTGCTCAACAAAAGAATTTAGCTCTATGTTTGCATGAAAGAAGTAATAAATTTGTTACAATCAGTAAGCAAAATCCAAACGGATTGGACATCTGCCTTGGAATCTGCTTGCTATACAGAAAACAGTTTAATATTGGCAATGAAACAAATCTAAGAAGTGCACAGGACCTAATTAAAGGAGACATGCTTAGAAAACAGATATTGAAAAAACAGTCCACTAGTTTTGGATTAGAGATGAGAAACTATGAAGAGAGCATATAAGTTTTAAGGTGTTGATTTTCTGATGTTGTCAGGCAGCCTACCCATTAAAACTCGGTGGGTACCAGCACAGTACAATGCTAACAGTGTCTGAAAGGCCATGGAGGCAATAATGTTCCATAATGCTGTTGGTCTTTAACAGTGCCCTTGACTGCTGATCCTTAAGTGCATGTCAAAAAGGTTAACTTTATGAACACTCTATGAAGGTATAAGTGTATACATTCTCATCAGAAATATATACTAAAGGGGGGAGTTTTAATTTATCTCCTCCAGTATACCTGAGGAAAACATATAGAACAGGTTTACCATGAATTTACTATTTAGATGTTTTATTGATACCTCTCTCAAGTATAAAAATAAATGCCTAACACGGCAAGTTTCTGTCTTTGCATTTTTTACATTTTCCTTTTCAACCAACACCTAAACTGAAAAGTGTGGTTTTGCCTGTGCCAAGAACTTTGCTGCAGTCCTGCTCCATTTTACTCACATTCAGGCCTGCAGAAATTAATCCCTGGCACCAGAGGGATATTTTCTTGGCGCTTTTTTCTTTGGCTTAAGAAGTTTTATTCGTGTTCTGACTCCGTGCGAGAGAGAATTTCACCTTTTCCATGTGATGGAAAATCATTTCTACTTAAAACTTCAAACGTAATTTTACCATTGACTTCACTGAGCCACTAGAGCTCAGGACTGTGTTATGTAGGATACACAGGCATGGACAGTAAGAAAGCTCTGGCCAGCATTACCCTGTGGAGCTGCCTACATTTTGAGAATTGTGTCTGGACTCCAAAGATCAAAACTTTGCTTTCTACTTTGCCTTCCTCCTGCATTTCAGAAAAGCAAGCATCACAAGGACTGCTTGTTAGAGAGCACTTGTGGCTCTCAGGAAAGTTTCAGGAGCTACAGCTGGCTCAGAGGAAACTAAAATTAAAGAATGACCTTAGTGACCTCCCTCATTCAGCTCTGTGACTGCTAGCAATGATCTGGTTCATATTTTGGGAAGTCAGTAGAACATCACCAGGAAGAAAAGCTCTAAAAATTGAAATAAAAAGCCAAGGGTATCAATATTAGCACCAAATTGGGACAGCCATTTAAGCTTCAATTTCCACTACTTCCTAAGTGTTGTCAATGAACATGAAGAATTTCAGTAGATTTCCTCCAGAACAGATAAAATCACAGAATGACAGAATCCCAGGTTAGAAGGGACCTCAGGGATCATCTATTCCAACCTTTCTAGGAAGAGCGCAGTCTAGACTAGATGGCCAAGCACCCTGTCCAGCCGAATCTTAAAAGTGTCCAGTGTAGCTGAGTCAACCACTTCCCTGGGGAGATTATTCCAATGGTGACTGTCCTCACTGTGAAAAATTTCCCTCTCATGTCCAATTGGAATCTCCCCAAGAGCAACTTGTGTCCATTAAAGCAACTTGTGTCCATTAAAAAGCTACAACAAAAAGCGATAAACTAAAACACAAAATATAATTGAAAAAGTAGGAACTGAAAGCCCTTGGTCAGCCTAAGGGATGTAGAAACTGAAGCAATTTGTGAGCCCTTGTTGAGTTCCTTCTGAGCAGTCCCCTACCACACTGGTGACAAGGCAGTAGACCATAAAGTTTGCCACAGGAATGTTATAATCAAGTTAGTAAGGAGGCAAAATGTAACCTACCTCTGAAAAAATTATCTCCAGATTTGTATTAGGAGTGGAAGAAATTTATATTGCAGTGGTTTGGATTAAACCTATTGCATGTTTGCACTTATTCAGATCTGCATCTGTGCTGAAGGTGTTGCCAAAATTCTAGCATTAATTGAGACATGCATACATATGTAGCAAACATTTTCTCATAACTCTTTTCTGGCACAAGTGCACCTACCTGCACAAAACCTAGGCCATATTCTACCTAAAATACTCCAAATCAGACACGTAAGTTTATGAGTCTCCCCATACACACTGCATGCTGATATGCAAGATAACCCAAATGTGATGGCTATCCCAGCATTGCAGCAGGTGACACTGTGAACTAAACACTGGCATCCGTAGTACAAGAGGTAATCATTGTATACTCCATTACAAGCAACACTGCAGAACTGTTACCAGTAATGATACCCATCACATAACACTGTAGCTGGGTGATTTAAAGAAGAGGAGTCTGCAATTTGAATTTCTTTGTTTTGCCATTCACATGCTATGGAGGTTTAGATTTTTTCAGAGCTGATGTTATGTCAATGCACTCATTACAGTTTAGCTGAGGTCTGTGTATTGTTCTTCATATATATTCACAGCATACAGTAAACTCTAATAGCTCCTTTGGAGCTGTTACACTGTATGCTGTAAATGGTTATTAACAATAGTATTCATTCATTTACATGTAATGGATTCATAATAGCAAAAGTAGAGAGAAAATCTTATGCTGTAATAGGAAAAGTGGATACTACATAAAGGCAGCATTTTAATACTCAATACTCTGACTGTTTTAATTATTTTTTAAATATCAATAGGTCCTGCTTCAGTAACTTGTAAAATTACACAACCCAAAGCAGCCTTTAAGTCAAAGGAGCACAATGTATAGTGTATACAAAGCCAGAGATCTCCACAGGCCTAATTGTTCCCACAGATCTGCCCGTGGTGGGGATGGGAATCCTCTTGTGTTAGGGTCTCTGCCAGTGAATCAGCATCAGGATGGCAAGAGATCCCAGCAGATGATCCCCTCCCCTGTGGTGTCCCACACCGAACACCTGTCCACCAGGCACTCACAGGTGCTCCAGGCAGTTGCACTCCACATGCTGGAAGGTAGAGGAGGAACAAGAAAACCACCAGGCAGAAATTCATATTGCTTTCTAAAATCTACAGACAGGTGGTATAATCTCAGCCTGCTCACCTTTAATATGGCATCCTTCACCCACTAAAACCTCTGTGCAAGGGAAATTAAAGCTATCATAAAAGACTAAAATAGCCACGTGGAACTCAGAAATGAAGCCCCACATCTCCGAGAAGTGCTGCCAAAGAGGAACAAATTGTGCTCCCTCCAAACAGGAAAATCCTGAAAAGACCTCCTCAGGGAAAACATTCATTTTCAGCCCCAATGTACACTACCAGAGCCTCATTTTTCTGTTGCTTCAAATAAAAATACCAACAAATAAATCAAATGGATCTAATTTAGGAAGGACAAAGACACTTCAGAGAAAACATCCAGGGCACCCACTCCCTACAGACACAGTGGGAAATGTCTAATGGAACCTAACAGATGCTAACTCATCACTGGTGTGGGGAATGATGCAGAGAGAACGGAGCAGCTCTGAAGCCGTTCCTATAAAAAGTGAAGATAAAACTGGTCTTTCTTTGCAGGTTACTTTAGGGTTTCTTTAAGTTTAAACCCAGCTAAAGCTAACCAAAGGATCAGATTTTAAAATGGATTTACTAGCAAACCACGAACACACTATGAAGACTAACTGACACTGCTCTGAGAAAGCAGTTGAGCTTCCACTATAGGTTTGTTCAAATCATGTTTTATTTATCTGTTTAGTACAGTTGGGATCATATTTTCCATAGATTTTATTTTCATAACTTGGGATGACTCCTATAGTGCTTCTCTCAGCACAGTCTCAGATGGTATAAAAACACAAGAATATCAGGTCTCATTATTTCAGCTTAATAATTGGTTTCTTTAGTCATCCAGAAATATAATGGAAACTGTAAACATCAATACAAATTTAGCTTTAGTTGGTATCCTCTGAATACCACTGATTTAGCCATTAGTAAGATTGCCTTGTAACCTAAATGCAATGCCTTTGTTCTCAAGCAACATGATGAAACAGAAGAGGAAAACCATACACGTATTCATGATAGTCAGGAAAGGATAAGCAGTTAAAAGTTTTTACCAAAAATCTCAGCAGATTCATATATAACATAAAAGGTATCAGAGCTTGTGTCTAGCACAGACACAGGAAAAGAAATAGATTTTTAAAGGATTCACTGGATAAGCTGGGTTTTTGAAGCTGAGTCCAACACCCAGTAAAATCCACCAGCAGTTATTTATGACAGAAGAATAATTTGCTTGAATACTTGAATGTTTATGGTGAACAGTAAAGAGCAAATGTTGTTCTTTGTTTTACTGTTTCATATTTTTATTGGGTTGGTACAAAGATACTGTAGTCATATTGACATAAGCCATGTTCTAATTTACCTGTGTTTTACAGCTGTTATTTTTGAGCTTACACTAAAGGTCAATGGTGCTATTTGTATCACTGGCAAGGGCATTCAAAAAATCTTAGAAATCAGTAATATTTTGGAAAACCAGAATCAAAAAAATTATAGCTGCAATGCCATTTTTGCTTGCCTATTAGACAACTATTCCAATGTATTTTATATCTGTAACTATTTAATATAATTAGCTGCATGGCAATGACATTTTTTATAGCACTGGAGATAAAGAGCTAATATGTTAACCCCCAGGACCCAATCTTTGCGAGGTGAGAGTTTGCTCATTATATTCAAATTAGTAGAGATACAACAGCATAGGCAGTTATATAGCTTATCTTTTCTGCAAATATATGTAGACTAAAATGATTTGCTTTTTTTTTTTTCCTGGCTATAAATAACTGGAAAGATAGACTTCTACTTCATGCTAAAACTGAGTCTTAAACTATGAACAACAAGGAAGAAAACAATTGTTCTTTTAGATCCGAATGTAAATGTTTACTTCTATAGCGTAACTATTTCTTTGTTCATAGGAATGAAAAATAAAGCTTAATATATTCAGACCTTCATCGCTATTAGCAACAGAGAAGCCTGCTTTCCCTCAGATTGCAACTGATTAAAAATAATATTCAATTGTAATTATCAAGATTGTACCCAATCACAAGAGCTACTGTATTGCAGACATAGTCCAAACTTCATGGACAGAGGGCATGGAAGGAGGTTAGAAAATCTTAATGTGAAAGCAATTTGTATGGTCTGCATAGTGCATTAATCTACAGCAAAAACAAAGTCATTTCTTCTGCATTCCTAGTTTGTATTTTTGTGTTTAACTATGCTCTGAGTGGTGCCAATTACCAATGTGATAGTTACAGACTTGATTATCTCCCTGATTTTAGAGAGTCCTGTTCCATTGATAAGTATCTCTGGTATACAGTCTGTATCACACAATGCTGTTCCATCGCCTGATATTGAGTTAAAAGGACCATAAATCCTGCTTGGCAACGTGGTCTGCTGGAATAATGGAGAGTGCTTGGCAGCAGTGGCTGAGCTGTAATTCAAGCTCATCTCCTCAGACAACTGGAGAGGGACACACATGGCCACAGAACTCATTTCAGAGTCTGAAAGCCATTAAACATCTTTTGCTGGCTTCTACACGAAGGAGTGTGATGCCAGAACCTCGGTGCCAAGGGATACCCAAAGGGAAGGCATATGGTCTGCTTTCACTTGTGCTGAAGAGTTCATTCTTGTTATTTAAAGAAATAATGGAATGTATGCTTCTTTCTTTATCAACAGCCTGTCTATTTTAAAGGCAGAATACTGATATATGATTAAATCAAATACATTATAGCCTCCTTCACACTGTGACTAGTTGGATCTGCAAAGAGGTGGGACATGCACAGAAGGAGGAAAAAGTCCCAGGAGACCCAGGAGGGAGTCCAGCTGATTCATGTGTTCCTCCAAAGAGTGCCTTGAAAAGTCCAAGAGGCATCACTCGTCTATGCTCTACCCGTCACATGGTAAACCATGTTGTGGACATTACCTATCCACAGGACAAGGACAAGCCCATTCTGCTTCTGATGTATAGCAAGTACAGAAGATTCACTCTCTGGCAGAAATGAAAGCATGTAAAAGCAATCAATGCTTCCCCTTGTGTAATCAGACCTTACATGATCTAGTCTCACATCAAACTCCTCACTTTAGCACGCAACTGAAGTCTACAACATTAATGTCAATATTATTAAAGATGTCAGTGCAGCATGTTAGAATTGTGTGCAGAAAACCTAGAGTTGGTTTAGAGCAACTGGTACAGCAAAAGCTTATTGTGAGACTTTATTTCATCCTGTATAGGAAAGGAAATTTTAGTTTCTGTAGGATTCACAGACTGGTTTTGACAACAACACTAAATATAAGCAGCAGGCAGAAATAAGGAGCAGAAAGAGCAGGTACAGAGAAATGGAGGAAATCTGTGAGAAGAAACTTGAATGGGATTAAGAATCCTTCGCATCTTTTTACCAAGCGTATTTATACAGAAAAAGGAGTGGAGATGGTGCTGCTGTATAAGCAGACCAATGCTCAAGCTTTTTAGAACTGCTACTCTTACAGCTCATTTAAAGCCTTGGCTATATTTGTTGAATCAATACTCAGGCAGCTGTTTTGATGATTTCACTCTGATGGTATTTCTCCTGGAAGGACAGAGAAAGGGGAAAAAGCAATCATCTCAACAAGGTCCAAGATCCTCAGAGGTTTCCAAGGCAGAAACAGACCAAAACATCAGATACCAACTTGCTGAAATCAGCACCATGAAACCCAGCCGCTGGTGGTCTTAAGCAATATTAGGTCACTGAGTCAGTGAGAAAATGAATGTGGCAAGATAAACAAAGGTAGCATTTGTAACAAAAATGTACACCAATTTACACATATCAATTCTTTGTTATAAAATACAAGTTAATCTTTAAATATCTGCATTGGCAACTATACAAAAATCTAACCTCTGAATAGATCCAATGTAAACTGGATACAAACCAAACCAGAAATACTATGGCATACCTATTCCCTCCTCCTCCCACCTTTTATCCATTTAGGAAATGGAAATTTCACAATAAAATGATTGCATAAAAAACAAGTTTCATAAAAGAGTTAAAAAACAAGTCAGATAAATGAAAGCAGGTACTACTCCACCTCCCAGAGTAAACATACTAATGGAGCGCTAATTAATCCATTAAGACACAGGCTACAAGAAGACAATGAAACTGAACATAGAAACATCAATTTTATAACACACTGTGCTATAATTATTCTCTGGCTCAGTGAATGCATATACCCTTTCAGAAACCTACAGTGCCTTTCATCTTACATAAAGGATTAAATCTTTAACTAACCCACACACAGGAAATACAGCCTTCTGTAATGTTCCCACATTACTCCATGCACGCTGCTAGATATTGCTCATTTATAGTAAAATCTGACTATTTGCAACATCTGAGGAATGCTGTCAGAATGGTTTTTTCAGGCGAGTGTATGTATCTCTGCCCCGATTACATCTTCCACAACTACACCTCCAAGAGTACAACACATTTCTAAGCAGCAAACTAAACTATTCATGGGGAAAGTTGGGAAGAATTCAAAGATTTTTAGCATGAATGTTAATCATTCTTCGTAATTGGAGGATAAAGACATTTCCTTTTAAAATCCAGGAATAGAAATGACCCCTTGTAAATAATACAGCACAGTTTCTAGTATGTGTCATCTAAACACATTTTCCAAGCAACATTTATCCAATTAAAATCACACACAAAACCCCCAGTCTAAATCAAAATAAAGTGAATCAAGAGTTTCACTTATATCTACTATAACTCCTGAACACAAAACTGTGTGCCACTTACATGGCAGATCTCAGTAATACTCTGTTCTCTCTCCATGCATAGGACACCTAGTGATACGAAGAGGAGTTTGTATATATAGGAAATCTGAATCCAAATTAATCATGTAGAACCTCGAACAAGATTCTTCCTTTAAATTATTTGTGAGGTTTATACTCAGTAAACTACCAGTCATTTTTGTCCTGCAGTCATTGTCCTTTGAAACACAGTCACTAGTTTGTGCAGAATATATTGCTAATTGTGTTTTATTTTCATATGAAAATACTGATTTACAACACTTCTCTGCCCTAGCAACACCACACGCACACACTCATCTGGTAAACTTGCTAATAACACTCACACAGAGAAGCCTGTAAGATCATTCCGCATTAAAATATCTCTGTAGAGCCGAATAACAACAATAAGCAGAAAATCATTCAAAGGTTTTCTTGTAAAACACGAGGTTAGTAACCAACGGTCAATTTCACCAGTTTCTTTTATCCCTATCAAAAGCAAATCACTGCCATGCTATTTGTTTGCCTTGAAGCTACAGAAACTAAACACTGATTCCCTCTGCTCTGTCATTCCTGACCCTATCCTTTCAGTTGGTAAAAGTGCTGGTTTAGTACTATCAAATGCAAAGAATCAACATGCTGGCAGACACAAAGTAGCACATTGAGCCATCAGACCATAACAGCCTGAGATCGGGGGTGGGGGTGGGGGGGGTTTACCCTTTTGTTTTTGTGCTGCTTTTTCCCTACTGTCTTATCTGGAGTCACTGGATAGAAGCCATCTATCAATCAAGCAAAGTCTCAACAAGGTTTATTACTCAGCTGCTCAAAACAGGGAATAAAGATCAGGTCTCATTATTATCATGGAATATGCTAGAATCTGCTTTATTTTGCAGTGATCCTTTTTCTTTGCCACATTAACTTAATGACATAATCTTAATTGACCCGCAGGGCTACAGACTTATTGAGAAATGTAGCTGAGGCTATTTATATATGAAAGGTCCCCAGACAACTTGGAAGAGAATTTGCAATGTTGCAGTGATATCACTGGTCAGCATTTTATTTACCTTACTTGATTTTCTTTGTACATGTGCCTGCAGGAACCGATGGCCACAAGCCATTTCTGTGAATTCTTGGAAATGTCTTCCCCACAGCATCCAAAATTTATGATTCCCTCCATCCTAATGCAAAGCAGACTGTCTTCCAAAACTTCTTCCATGTCTGGTTCTTGCAGCAGAGAAAACTGAGTAGTTTTGTGTTTTCCAACTTCAGTAGAACTAATCCTGAAATATGAGTTAGCCATATAGTTATGTACACCAGTGGATGTAGGCCACAGACAGAAGATGATCTGCAGAGGTATAGGACTCTTATGTGAGCCAAACACCACCTCCACACTGGATTCATCTGTCCTCATCTGTAATGAAGCTGATCATCTGAAGGATGAGTCAGGCTGGTATAACGCTGGCATACTGTAATAGCTTTCTTTACTGCTGCATAAGGGACAGGAGCTGGCTTTATTTTCCTCCCCCTTAAAAACCGAAGTTTTAAAATTAGGCAATCCCATTTTAATTTTATCATAATTAAAGACTGAGGTGTACAGTGCTAGCAATGCTCTGAATTCACAGAGATTCATTCTGGGATTTCTTAGTATCCTGTAATTAACACAATGAAGAACCTTAAAATTCACTTAGCAATTAGCAGTGATGAACAAAAATGAGTTGCCTTTAAGGCACTTAGGCCATATTCACACATCCTATTTTTAAGAACGAAGCTGCTTAATTTCCACACCTGCAAACTAGGCTCCTGGATCTGGAAGGATGATTCAGACAGCTTAAGTTAGGACTGAAAGTTTTTTATATCCAGAATCTCGCTAGCATAATTTGGATCCAAGTGCATGCATTACTTCTCAGGAAACTGCTTTCCTCCCTACTGCTAGTCCCACTGAGTGCTACCCTGGCGTCTTATTCTAAATCTGAGATATGCCACATATAAAGGCTTTAAATCCCAGGCCAAATAGCAGGAGAAACCAACTAAAGGCCAGCTTCGCATGTTGCGACTGATGCTGTCCAGAAGGATTTCCATGATGTGTCAGTATTGCATGTGTCAAAGAACCCAGTAAAAATGCCCTGTACTTCAGGGGGCTTGTCAATACTCTCAACTTGAAAGAGCAAGAGAAGCAGGCAGAAAAATGATGCTTTGCATATTCAACTGTTTGATAAGCTCTGCAACTGCAATTTAACAGTGCTATACAAATGCCAGGATTGTTGCTCTTTCAAAAATGAAAAGAGTAAAAATCAATATATGTTCCATTATCTCTCCCCTGTGCCACCAAGGAAGGTGCCAACCAATATTCCTCATAGAAAAAAACCTTCTTTCTTCACCTAATATTCTGCAATTTACCCCTGTTCTTGACAGCAAATATGTCTATGATTAAGCATATGATCACATTTCTTTGTGGTGATGTATTGGTCATAAAATAATTAAACTATTTTTTATTTTTGATTTTGGATCTATGTTTAAATAGATGAAATTGATCGGAGATGTTATTTTTAACCCCATTGTGTTTTGAATTTGTTTTATTGTGTGCATACTGGGAAGGTGTTTTCTTCCAAGTGCTTCTAGGAGCCAAGTACTCCAGCAGTAACCAGCCAAAGGCAAGTGAAGGGAAGCAGAAGGCCACTGGAATGTCTTCAGCTTTGTAAAACTTGAAGGGTTCTAGATGTTTCAGTGATTGATACACATTTATGTTGAGCTGTCTCAATATTAGTAGTTACAAGAACATTTAATTGAGAATTGCTTTTAATATGGAAGCATTAAAAAAAAAGGTATTTTTAGATAAACTAGTACCCTATAATAACATCTGATAGGAGAGTTCCATGGATGCCCATGAAGGAATGCTACTGTAGTCTTCTGCTGTTACCTAATATTTAAAACATATCCTGCTCAATAATACACATTTTATCACCCTACCTTACCTTACATTGAAAAGTTTTACAAAGACTGCTAAAACCATGACAAAGCGGAACAAACCGAAACAGATTAGGGTATTATCTATCCAATTAAGAAAGAGAAAAAACACTCAGCCCTTGAATGGTTTGGCTAGTAATGTATTTGCATCCACCTGGTTTTTTTCTTTATTATTACAAAGCAATGACTTGCACCTGTAACAATTTATCAGAGTAAATATTAAATCACTTTACTCAGTGATGGCTCAATCTCATTTGAGTAAACTAGCTGCTATTCATCTCCTTAAATGTAGGAGGTGATAGAAGGAACCTTACTTTAAATGTAAACACATTCACATCCTTTGTGGGCCTGGACTCAGTGGTCCAGTCTTCCTGCCTGTAAATATAAGGGAATGTTGTCATCAGCTTCAATGGGAACTGGAGTGGTCCACTGGGCTACAAACCACTCTTCCAGAACAGGGAAGGATGAACTTCTAGAATGAATCAGGTAATAACTGCAAAGGAAAAAGTTATTTTATATGTTTCATTTAGATCTTGGAACAAAAAGAAACAAAAAATAAATCCCTGCATTTAATTCTTATTGCAGACCCAACAAATTACTACTGCTGGTCATTTTTGTTTTGTTGCGTCCTTACTCTTGTGTCATGGTTTTAGCTGGGATAGAGTTAATTTTCTTCACTGCAGCTGGCCTAGTGCTGTGCTTTGGACTTAGTATGAAAACAGTGTTGAGATAACATACAAATATTTTGGCTGTTGGTGGGTAGTGCCTGTACTAGTCAAGGACTTTTCTAGCTTCCCATGCTCTGCCGGGTGCACGAGAAGCTGGGAGGGGAGGGGGCACAGCTAAGAGAGCGGACTCAAACTGACCAAAGGGATATTCCATATCATGTAATGTCATGCCCAGTATGTTAACTGGGGGGAGCTGGTGGGGGGAGGGAGGCAGCAATTGCGGCTCAGAAATGGGCAGCATCGGTCGGCAGGTGCTGAGTGGCTCTATCATTTGTGTTTCTGTTTTTTTTTCCCTTTCCATGTTACTATATTATCATTATTGTCATTATTATCATAATCATTATTATAATTCTAATTTTATTGTAATTATTAAACTGTGCTTATCTCAACCCACAAGTTCTTTTGCTCTTCTGATTCTCTCCCCTTCCCACAGGGGTGAGGAGAAGTGAGCGAGTGGCTGCGTGGTGTTTAGTTGCCGACTGAGGCTGAACCACAACATCTTGTTACTCCACCTAGCTACATTACCTACCAAATGTCTTTAAGAAGACACCTGAAAGTCCAAGTGTTTTCTAAAAAGTGACTGAATAAACCCCATGTCTTCATATTGTAGAGGTATGGCCCTGATTATTATGGCTGTATGTTTGTATGTTTGGGTTTCAGAGGGCAGGAAGGAGGTGTTCTTCTTGGCTTTTTTTTTCTCTGAGGAATTCAGAAACCTGGGTCATGGACCAGTCTATTTTTGCAACAATCTGTATGAAGACCAAACAAGCAAACAAAACAAAAATCCTGCCTCTGCCATAAGAAGCGCTCAGGCCTTTCCTCTCTTTTCTTCAGACACAAGCACTGAGCAGAGTGCATTACTATACTGACTACTGAAAGAACTGTCAGTTGGCATTCAAAAGGAAATTTGCAAGTAGAAATTTAAGAGAAAGTATTAAGTAAAAGATGGTTCTCAAAAGTTTAGGTGCTATGAGTAGATTTCAAATTAACTGGTCCAGATACATGGAATTACAGCAGAACAGAAAACTACCCATTGCATCTGGATATGCCAGGGTACATTAAAGCATATTTCAGCTTTAACCAAGAAATTCATGAAGACTTTGTGGGTGAAGAAAAGGTCTGAGAAACAACTTTAGTGTTTATACTATCTTCCTTTCTGACCATGGGAAAGGCATTCATCTTATTTACTCCACCTTTAAAATCAGGCTAAATATATATTATTCATCTTCAAGCAGGGCTGAGTTATTGATGACAATAGCTGTGTAACTGTTCACTATTATTTATTCTCATCAGAAGTGAAAGCTTTTCAATGGATCAGATAATAAAACAAGATCTAATCACTTCCATTTATCAATGAGCCAAGCTAAACTGAACTTGATTTTATTTTAACAGAACTAACATATCTGTGCCTGTGTTCTCTTTCTCTCTTTGGTAATCCAATGATTGCACTCTCCTACATTTAGAAAAGCTATTGAGAAAGAGAATGCATAGAAAATTTAGCATAGAAATCTATTGGACTGTAAACATGGAGTTCCAGTGTCTTTAGAGCCTAAAATTCTTTTATATACTACAAAAAAAAGATTTTGAAAACTGAAATAAATAGCCAATCAGCCTGGTACCTTTTAAACATAATTCTTATTCCAAGAACATTGACTTTATGGTGTTAAAGACTGTATAACCCAGCTGCAACCTGTTCACAGTGAACCAGAGATAAATTACACTGATACCAGCAAAACCTTCATTCCATGCTTCGCAATTTGTAGCGGCAACTGATGCAAGTCCTGTAAAGAACTGAGGAATTAACAGTTAGAAGGAAACACAGAAGACTTGTGCCCAGGTGCCAGTCAGAGGGCCAAACATCTCCAGACTAGAATATTTTACCTTGTGCTCTAGAAAGTTAAGATAAACATGTTGCAATTGCACACTTCACAACGTTTTTAAATAAAACGCTATTAACTTTCTGTGGTAGGAAGCTCATTTAAGGGGGTGAATTACTGCAGAACTCACAAGCACAGACATTTCTGGGCTAAGCAGGTCTCATTTCTTAGAAAACTAATTGGCATAATCAAATCACATGCTATTCTTTATCATGGATCTCCCATTTAAATCAGTGCAACTCCCTTCTCATTTCACTTCCACACAGGGATAAACTGTTGCTACTAACTTGTGTCTACATAAATTACATAGAGGAAGCAGAAGGTTGAAGCAAGAGTGTGAAAGATCTCTTGACTGTTTGTAACAATTTCATATACACACTGATAGTAACATGAAGAATTTATGGTCACGTAAAATTAATGCTTAGAGCTTTTAAATAGTTATTGTTTGCCAACACAGTTTATATTTTTTCACTTGAACTAATTATAATCAAAATAGACCATGGATCTTCAGGAATAGTTAAGATACACAAAGTGAAGGCTGCCAAAGAACTACCATGATTTGGCATATTACATTATTTCTGCAAGCTAAGAAAAAATAAATAATCTTGCTCTTGTTGGATGAATGTCACTAATGGAAGTGTAACTTACATCATCTTGGCCACCTACATGAATGATTAATTAAAAGGAAAAATAGTTAATCAAGACAAACTTCTGCACCTAGCTAACAGGGGACTGAAAGTTTATCATGTCTAAATATGTTTCTCATACATTTACTGCAAATTAGTTTTTGAAAGTGAATTTCAAGGTCTACTGACTCCGAGGTTCACTAACTCAGTTTTCATTAAGTTTTCACAAATGATCTACTGTAGCATTATTCTTTTATAGTGGTGCAGATTTAAGGCCCACTATGAAAAGCAATTATACTGTCAGAAAAGTGTATTTTGACTTATTAAAAAATTGAAAGGTTTCATAAAGCTATTTATTTTGGTGTTCATTGGGAGTGCATGTTGACAGTGTTATGGAAGAAAGCATTTTTCTGGGGCATATCCCTCAGCCTCTTCTCATCATACCTTCTTTTTGAAAACTTGAGACAACCTTACTTAGCAGATACGTTAAAATCCTGTGTAGGCAATAAATACAAAGTACTTTGTGTGTCTGTGCTTCAGCTGGCCAGCTGAATTTATTTTGCTAGATCTGTACTATAGTAATAATGCACATGTGTTAGTTAAAAGTATAATGATTTTGTTTCAGTAAATACTGAAGATCTTTAAAAGGAAACCTAGATATTTAGCAGTATGATGAGTTACATGACCATGTCAAGAAACAATTTTGTCCAAATTTTGTGGATCACTTGTTTCAACTGCATTGCATTAACTTTTTCCGATTACCTCATTATCTCCCAGAGTGTTATTTTTATATCCCATTTGAGCACTATTCATCTAAAATAACTATGACTCAGAGAATAACCATAATGCTGTCTTGTAGTAAAGGACTAAGGAAAGCTTAAAATATGAGCAAAGGATTTACCCTTCAATTGTTACATGACATCTAGGAATAAATTCAGCTACTTGCCTCTTGACTTCCTTTTCAGAGCAAGGGACTAAGAAGTATTTAAGGAATGGACAAAAAGTGGGTGATAATTGATTCAGGTTGACCCTTGATCTTGTTACACAAAAGCCATTGTAGGAGATACAAGAGGAAGAAGGGATGAAATTGCTACTTAGAACAGAGATACCTCTAAAAGACAATACTTACACTGGTGTCAGCAACTAAGTTTTCCTTGCCTCTAAGAAAATAACAACATGTAATTTCTTTTTTATCCATTTAAATTAGGTTAATTCAATTGTTGTGCGTATTCATGATGAAAAATGAGAACTCCCAAATCTATCTTTTTTTCCTAGCCTCTGCCAATTGTGTAATCATGTTGAGTGACACGAAACTCTTGGAACTATCATAAAAGAGTCAGGCACTTAGATGGTTTTCTTTCCAGGAACCACATTATGGCCAAAACAGAAAACAGCAGGTCAGCCTACGACACGTGTGTGCTAATGCAAGACTTACAGGAAATAAGCAGGAGGAATAAGAAGTCTTAGTCAACTAACAGAAACCTCACCAAAAAGCTTTGTTAAGCAGCAAAACTAGGAGAAATTATGCACAGAAAGGTTAGCTGGGGTCTGACTATGACCTACAGGGAAAAAGAGAGCAGTGGAAGGGGACATCGATCACTTAACAAGTTTTGAGAAGGGAAAGGCAGAGAAGAGTAAAATAAAGACAAAGACCTAGTTCTAAGACTAATAACTTCAGTGAACTGCAGGGTTAAATAGCATAGAAATCAAGTGTAGGGAGGAAAACCATTCAAGAGAGCTGAAAAACTATTTGGGACGCAAGTACAATTTATCCCAGCGTGGAAGAAGTATGCTCATTTTAGTAAGAGACAAACTTGGTGAAATCACAAGTACTTCAATGACCTAAAAGTAAGAAATGGTACAGAACATGAAAAGCATACCAGACTACTAAAGGTAATAAATGAACTGAACTATGGAGAATGGAAAGAAACAAATAAAAAGGCCAGGACAAAAAATAGACATATAGGAAGGCAGGTCCAGAAGGCTCTATACAAAAACATTCACTAACTTCATTAACAGTAGAAATAGATCAAGAAAATACTGTCCTCTGCTGCATACAGAAGAAAAACTAGCAGTAAAAACTAAGACTGCTGAAATTCTTAAAACTGTATTGTTCCAGGCTTCACTAAAAAGATATCATAAGGAAGTTGTGTTCAGAGAGCAAGCTACCTTTGACTTCCCTAACTCAGTATAGATCTTAGGCTCTTGCACATAGTTTTAATATGATAAATGTAGCACAAGGCCGGGGAGGTAGTATTACAGAATCACAGAATGGCAGGGGTTGGAAGGGACCCCTGGAGATCACCTTGTCCAGCCCCCTGCTTGAGCAGGCACACCCAGAGCAGGGGCACAGGAACGCGTCCAGGTGGGATTTGAATGTCTCCAGGGAAGGGACTCCACAGCCTCCCTGGGCAGCCTGTGCCACTGCTCTGGCACCCGCACAGGGAAGGAGTTTTTTCTCATATTCAGGCATAACTTCCTGTGTTCCAACTTGTGCCCATTGACCCTTGGCCTGTCATTGGGCACTATTGAAAAGAGCCTAGTCCCATCATCCTGACACCCACCCTTTAGATATTTATAGGCATTTATGAAATCCCCCCTCAGTCTTCTCGTCTCCAAAGTATTGAAAGTCAGAATGTTATTCTTACCAAATAAATACATTTACAATACCATAGTATGGTTTTCATTTTACTCTATAGCCAATTGCCAAAAAATGGCCACCATACCATAAACATAGAAAAAAATTCTATTTGATCTTGAAGATGTGCTGTGTGGTAGACACTTGCCCTACCAGCTACCAGTTAAATGCTGACATATTGAGATTTTGCTTTTGTTATTGATTTTTCTTAATCACATTGATCCTAGAGGTTATGCACTGTTATCTTTTAAGCTATAAATACTCATTAGATCCATTAGGATCTTTAATTCGAGAAGTAGAGAAGCAGCTGTATAATAACTACACAAAAAAAGGTTTTTATTACAACTTATGGTACTAGAAACAAATTGTTGATAGGATCCAGTTGTCAGGTGCTATCAATAGGAGTTTTTTCATCAACAGAGTTAACTAATTAAGCCTCCAGTCTTGTGAGTCTATGAGCATATTTTATGTAAGCGCATTGATACTATAGCATACAAGAACAGGGACTTATGTCCCTTAGTCTAAAAAATAAGGGGCTATTCCCCTTTTGACAGGTTTAAAAAAAAGCCTTCGTATTTGTAATAGTCCTATGTCTAAGATCTTGCACTGCAAACGACCTAATTAGGGCTAAAGGAACAGAGACAGATTTAAATAAGTTAGTGTGAATTCTTTGTAATTAACTTCCCCTGAGTTCTGCATGAGTTTTCCCAGCGCAGAGATGTGGCTTTCTCTCAGCTCTTCCTTTCTGCATTGTCTGTTTCTCCAATGGCTATAGATCATTTCCTGTTCTGCCCCTGAAAGCACAGCTTCAAAGGCTGTGACTAACATCATTTAAATCATTATCATTTTTTACCAAACTATTATTAAACAAATTGATTTCCCCCCAGCCTCTATGATAAAGAAAATCATTCATTCATTTTGTGTGTTCTTGGCAATGTATGTTTCTTCTTTAAATCACGTAGCAGCAAGAATTAGGAGAAATGATCATTCATCTGATGTCAGTAAGTTGAGTAAAGCCATTACATTTGTCATCATGTAGGAAGCTGCCATTACATTAGGCCAATTTTTCCAACTAATAGTTTTTGATTCATTCACTCCTCAAAAAATTGTAATAATCTTTGAGCCTTTTTAATTGTCCCCCGAAAAGAACAAGTAGTGCAAAAAAAAAAAGATCTGGATTGTATCTGATGTGACTTTATTAGCATGTTGGAAGAAATTGAAATATAGAAAAATCTTATTTTAAAATAACCTCTTATTTCTGTTCCTCCTAGCAAAAGCTTTTTAGACACCTTTTGCCTACACTTCACTTGTGTTTTGAAGACGGAAAATGTAAAACCTTTTTACTTCTTTGCCCGCCTTAAAATCTAAAGCACTTGTGCCATGATCTAGAACTGAACAAGTAACCCATTGGGTCGTGTTCATTATAGAAAACTGAAAAATATGTATCTGTCTACAGACAGCATCTTTTATGATGCCAAATATTTATGGCGTAGATACTGAATGATGTGTCAGGTCACACACTCCATGATCCCACGGTCCTTTTAATCTCTTTATTGCATGTTTTGCCTATGCAGTAGAACTTAAGTGAAAAGGATGGTGGTGTTTGCGCCAACCATAAAGCCTGCATATCTGCATAAAAGTCTTCTGTAAAAAGATATAGAAAACAATGCAATGACATCTGTGAGGAATCAGAGTGATCATGTCAGAAATACCAAGCTCAGCACACATTCTGGTAAGAAACAACTGAGACCTGTTCCCATTTAATAGAACTACATCTCTTGTTAGCAGAATAAACAAAGTTTGTATTTATTCTGAGGTTAGTTATATAAAATAATTGAATGTGAGTGTCTGTTAGCAGAGTCTGAAGCTAGAGAAAGATGGCCAATCCTGCTCATTTTCCTGACAGATGGTATGAAGCAGTGTTTAAGGAACTGGTGGGAAAATCGAGAGAGAGATTTTAGTCCTGGATTCCCCATAGTGCTGCAGTGCAGCCTGTAAAGCCAGCTCACCATTCTGTGCCTCTGTTTACCTTTTCCCCCTTCTACATTTTAGAGGAAAACTGGTCTCCCTGCATGTATTCATACAACTCCTGCATGAAAAGGCTCAGTACTAGTGGGAGCACTAACCAGTGTCCCAGTACCAGCAGTGTTTTTAGTTTTATATAAACTTATTTACTCTATAAAAGCACTATAGTGTGTAGAAACAGTAGTTATTAAGAAAGGCAGCCTGGTAGAGATTTTCTCTCTGCAGCGCTGTTTTGCTATATAATATGTAAGACCTTTAAGTTCACTGAAAGGGTTATCTGAATTCCATGGCTAGTAAATGAGTGAGGTTTCTGACAATAAATCCATGCAAAGCCAGGGCTGCTGAACTTCAACAGCTGACACTAGCTTCCGCAGGTGCGAAATCACAGATGGTTACATGTCATTACTGCCACAGAAGTGCTACTGAATTCACTAACATTTGCCAGGCTGTGCAGAATACTGTACACACAATATGCTATAGAATTCAGGCAGCCCTGGACACCATATATTCAGGATACTCCACTGTAATTAGCAAATGGGTGAATATGTAGGTCCTACATTAATATCCATATCTTCGTTCTTCAGATGTTACCTTGACTTTTTAAAGAGGATTACAATTCACACTCAAGAGGACCTCGTTTTATGCAAAACATGTGGCAAGGTCAAAATAGACATATATAAAGATGTAGTCTCAAACATGGTCTTCCTGACACTATGTAGTTAGGGCTGAGAGTTTGGCCAATCACCAATGCCAATTTTGTCCTTGCTTTCCCTCCTCCTGCTGCAGGAAACAAGCCTCAGGCTACTGCAGGCAGTACACTGGGACAGAGCAGGTTCAGTAATTTGGAACCAATTATTTTGCAAGGGAATGGGCTGTGATCCTTCTTACCCTCCACAGAAAATAACATAGAAACCAGATAGCTCTGATGTTTGTACAGTCAGCACACACCTTCTCATTGATTTAAGTTCTCATTTTTCTGTCTCACTTTAAGAGGAATTTTTTATATTGAAATTGCACTCAGGGTAATAACCAATTTACAACTTTTTCACATTCCTACTGCAGCCAAATAGATTGTGATCAGAAGTGTTTTAAAACTACAATTCTACTAATGTTATCTACTTGACAAATTGCCCATAATATGTGAGAAAACCAAACAAAGTTATAATAATCCAGACTTCAGAGAACAAAAGTATCAGCAATGGCTCATATTGTAGTTCATTTTGCTTCTACTCAGATACTTAAATCCTTAAAATGGAACAGAGATGAAGGACAAAGAAATACTGAGAAGCCACTCTGTTACTTAACAGGAGCTTTACAGATTGACCACTATGTTGCAGGTGTCCAGAGGGCAAAATCTGGTCTTTATGTATTTTCTGAGATAGAGAACACTTTCTGTAATGGGAGATTATATAAAGTGGTGAGAGGTATTATTTTTTTTTTCCGAGATAGTGGAGAATAAGTAACGACAGCTCAGAATTCTCCTTTGCTAACCTGCCTAAAATACAATAATTACATGACAGAGTAAAAGTGATACTGTGCCAACAGAAATCCATGGCAGCTAATCACACTGCTGTATGGCTGACCACGTACTTAGTGATATAAACAAATTAATTCCCAAAAGATAGCTAATCCAGCTTTTCGAGCCCCCTAGTAACATTGTGGAGACTGTGCACTAATACCTAACAGCATGTACTTTATATCATTTGGTGGCAACTTTTCCATTAACTGGCAACAAAGGACTTTTATTTGGATTTAGAAATTCCCAAAGCAAATTTCTGAAGGGCAAACTTCTCTAACGCCATTTAATTTGCAATGATTCCAGATCCCAACAGTATGTGAGCTCCTACCAAAGCCTGTTCTGTTTCCCTTAGTCAGAAATACGATGGTTCTAACAACAGAACAAATTAGGGATGTGCCTGCAATATCAAAAAAATTTCAGCCACTCAGATAAAAGACGAATGGAAAAACACACAGTCCAAAACAACTTTTATCACAAATTTTGGTTAGACTGGCAATGGATTGAATGAAATGACATACAGTTGTCTAATGAGTCCTTGAAGCTGCTTTACTTAAAAAAAAAAAAAAGCCAAAATCCCATTCCTTCATTTGCAAAACACCCTCTGTCGGGTCAACAGAGGAAGGATCTGTCACCACACAAATTTCATTGTGTACTTCTGAGGGGCACAAAAAATTACTGTCTCACATCATATATGATGACAAGAAAATATTTGCTATCATAAACTCAAATCATTAAAATAAAACAATCTCATAAGATCCTCTCTCTTCCTTCCAAAATAAATACGTCAAATTTATCTCAGAAGCTACTTTCCCTAAGTGTCCTATTTTCCTTCCACATTATGTGGCGGCATTAGAATACCATTATGCTATGGCAATGGATGTTTAAGAACACTTTGATAGTGTTTAAATATTTTTTTTCTTTTTACTACTGATTTATTGTACGTTCCAAAAATACCCTGGAGCAAAACATTTGTTTTGGTTTGGGAAAGGAAAAGTGGAAAATATATTTGCTATATTTATCTCACTGTCAAACCCAAATTTGAACTCAGGCTTTCAAGGTACAAAAACCAAAACAAAATAAAAAAACCCAACTATATACATCCCTTGCTCCCATCCTTCTCCTTCATTCTCTATATTGATATAGAGCTTGCGTGTCTAGCAGCATAACCCTTTATTCTTCAAGTTAATATTTTCCTGCAAGTTGTTTTATTGATAAAATTTAATATCATGGTCTGAAGTCTTTGACTTACCCTTGCATATCTTCATTCTTTGCAATTTCTGTTGTGGGACTAAATCTAACCTCCACATTCTTTTACCATAAGAATGTATGAAATAATGAATATGTGCATAGTTAGTGATAAGTAATAAAAAACAGGACAGGACACCTGGGTAAATAATTCTAATTGTGAAGGAAGGTCTACTGACCCACCTATAATTCACAGGGCTTTACACAGAGACTGAAATGAGATAAAACTGTTCTGGGAATCCAAGTTTGAACACTAAACCTTTAAAAGGTGGTTATTAATGATTGTTAAAAAGCCCTTTTTACTTTAATAACTGTTTCTTAAAGGCTGTTGCCTATATCCCCAGTTTATAGAAGGCTGACAAACACTCAGGTGAATTCTTCAGATCCATTGGCAACTGAATCAACCAAGTAACTGAGTGAACTGGGTAAAACCAGTGAAAATTCCATCAGAATGTTTTTCTGATACAAGTTCATATATTTCAGATTAATTTTTTATTTTTCCCAATTTTGGTTTGAAAGACCAATAGATATCAAAGCCTCAGAGCAGTCTGTGTATGTCACTAGACTTACAAGTTTAAGAGAAATATGGAGGATAAATTTGCCTTTTGGGCAGCCAGGACAAATATAATTGCCTAAATAAAGGAACTTGGTGTAACTGCAAGAGCCTCCTACTACCATTTTGGAAGAGTGTTAGTGTCCTGTAGATCTCTGCCATATTTGCTGGCCCAGTGTGAATGCCTCAGGTACTCAAGGATGTCTAAAAGATCACTAGAAAACACTTCTGAACAATTGAATTGTATCTCAAACAATGCCAACAAACGGGAGTTAAACAAGTTGAAGAAAGATCAAATAGAAGGACTTGATCTCAGAACCGTTATACATTTTTCACTCTGCAAAACCAATAACCATTTTGAGAAAGGTATCTCATTCAATTTATGATGACTGTAATTCTAGGTCCAATAAGCAAATATCTTTCTCACACTTCTAACTCAATTTTTTGTCTTTGATTATCTTTTATATAGCTTCTAACAGCACTGCTGCATGAGTAGTTCGCTGCAAATACCCTCTCAGGGGAAAAGACAAGTCATTCTGAAGAGTTGTTCTCTTTTAACTGATGTAAACTAACTTTAACTGATGTAAACTAACTGACAGTATCTGCCATTTATCACCAGGTCAGAGCATGCACATAATCAGTTACTGTGAAGCCACTCATGCATTGCAAATTAACACCTCTGTTTAAATATCAGTAATTTATTCACATGCTCATTCTCTTAATCTCAGCCGGAGAATTGCATCAAACTGCAGCAGCCACAGAAAGACAAAAATTAGTTATAGGCTAGCCACATTTATATATATGATTCACAATATTTTTAAATAATCTGTTGACACCGAAGTCCTCAGTATTTACAAAACAAAAATTATATATTGCTAAAGAGATTATTAAGAATAAAATCCACTAGAATTTGAACATTGCACCACCATTCAACCCACTAAGCACAAAATACATATTGGGGAACAGTGCTAACTACATAAGCTTTTATACTTAAGCAATGCATATGGAGTGTAGCTAAAAAAATGGAACAAATCCACCTTTTTGATAAGAATTCTGTATTAAGTACTCACATCTGCAACCTAGCAGCAATGGCATTTTAACATATGCAATTTATTCTCTCCTCTGAATTCAGCCAGTGGCTTGTTAGCCGACAGACACCAGTATGAAGCCATGGCTTTGTTCCCAGTAAATTCATCTGTCTCAGAGAGCAAAGGAGAAAGTAATGTTGGGATTATGCATGAGCACCAAGTATGGAAACTTAGCTGGATTGACCAAGGAAGGAAAAATAGCCCAGACATACAGGACGGTATAGGAAAAGGCGCAGATTCTCCTGTAGCAGCACGGGACTGCCAGAATAGCTAAGCATAATCAACCAGCTGAGAGCAAGAAACAAGTCTGAGGATGAAAGGCAAAATGAGATGGGTAGGAGGAAGAAGCCTGATAACACTGAGTTGAAAATGATGGGATTTGATTTGTTTTAAAAGGAAACTAATCCAGCTCGTGGACTCAAGGAAGAGGGTAGTAGAGAGTCTTTCTATCAAGCTAGAAAGACTAAGTTAAGAGGATGTTTCATGGATTTCAGGGTTGTGCTCTGTCCTTCAAAGAATCCAGAGAAGAGACTTTTTATAGTGCAAGATGCTAAAAATATTTCTAGATGCTAACACAGCAATGCAGACCACATTAACATACAGCTTTGTAAGGAGTGGTGTATAAATTAGAACTATTTGCAAAGAACTGGAAATAATAAGCTCATATAGAATGATAAATGTGTGTTATTAATGTTCTGTTGTCTTAATTGCAAAGCTTTTGTTCTCTATTACAGAATGAGAATATTCCCTGCAAAACAATTATTCTCCTGATTGTTGGTTAGATTAGCATTTGCCACAGGGCTTTATGCTTCACAAAATATTTCTGCTTGCGTAAAGAAACCATGAAAGGCAGGCAGATAGCAAACAGTGAAGTCAAAGAAAACAGATCATTTTTGCTGTCTTTCTGCTTTTTTTATATAGTTGGTCATACATGGATGGGAGTGCTTCCCATGTAAGGAAGAAGCGAACACAGCTCACACACTCTGTTCAGCATTTGAAGTGTGGGTATTTTGTGTGCCATTCCAGGAAAAAAAAAAAGACTTTTTAAGTAAACCAAATATGGAGGCCTTTTATTTGAGCCTTTCCCTTAGTTTCTAATATCATTTGACAAAATCTGAAATTTTCTTATTTGTTCACACATTGCCTACTGATAGTGTAATATAAACATCATGGAACTGAAAATACGAGTAAATAAACTTTTCTGTAAAGATGCTTATGACTCAGCAAGTCACTGTTTTCCAATCACTATTATGAGTCAGATGTAAGTCTGTGAAATGGTGTTAGAAAGTACAAGACACAATCTTTCATCTGCATTGCAAGAATCATAGTCCTGACCATTCTTGTAATTAAAGATGTCTGGGATGTTTTTGTACTAGGAGCATGTCTCAGCCTATCTCAGCTAGCTCCTGCAGTTTCATTTGGATATAAAACACTGTATGTTCTGTCCTGAACAGAGCAGTGTGGCTGTGTGCAGCTAAATGGCTGCTTCTTGATTAACGGTTATAATATGCCTTGAGATACTCTTGTGAAACAGACAACAGAAATACAAAGGACAGACACTTAACTTCTACACAGAAGAGCCAGATCAGGACATGCACAGCACTAAAGGAGATATAGAGACACATTGAGAAAACCACACTGTGATGTTTATACCAAGGCAACGAATGCAAATGAAATCTTCTAGCACTATTGACAGTAACACCGAGGTTACGGTATGTGTGCGTATCATGTCTCATTGCTGATTGAGATTATCGTTACTGTTTATTCAATCAATATCAGCATGTCTGAGGGGACTGAAAAGGCACTAATAAGGACACACACTGTTTAGGGTAAACACAGAGCTGATTACAGTGACACACGCTTGATTTGGCAACTAAGATTTAAATGGACTATTTTCAAGATGCTGGTAGTGGCATACACAATTCACCTGACAATGAGGGAAATAGACACTACCTTCTCCTAAATTCTCCTTTAATCTTATAATCACAATCCTGGGACACACGATGGATCAGGCTCAGCTTCTGGCAGACTCCCAAGCCACTGTAAGTATTGGAAATATTTAGTGTATAACTACACAGAGCAGAGGGGAATGGAAGCACAAGCCAGGCAAGTCACCCAGATATTCCTCTCCTACTAGGTATTCCCAGGCTACCAAATTGTGCAACCTAAGAGACTGCAGCCCAAAATAGGATTTGACACAGAGAATATGTGCCACAGGACAATGAAGCACAGAGATGCTCAGAAGTTGCATCCAAGGATCTCACTTGCATACCTGAATGTAAACTACATAATGGCAATCATATTGCATATAGTACACAATCTACTTCAGAATTTGCCCAGAAATCGAGACAGTATGCATGTACAGTGCAGTCATCCTTTGACAATAAACATTCACATTGTTATTGTTTAAAAAACGAATGATTGTATATGAACCTGAGAATGCCCTCACAGAAATAATCTGTTCAGACTATGCAGTCGTATATGTGCATGCCATTTTAAGTGAGGAAAGAAACAATCCTGCCTCAATAGAGCTTATATTCTGACAGCAGTGTCAGCTACATTGCTTGGGACTTCGTCTAAAAAAGGACTTAAAGGCATAAAATTAAAATCAGGACGAATTTTGGTACAGAATCCAGAGCTGCGATCCTGAGTTGTGAACCTCAGCTGCCACTTGTATCCCGTTCATTCGGCATTTTGTGGCTGTAAAGCTGACTAGAGACTAGCAAGTTCTGCTTTGGCACCCACACAGAATTGCCTGAGTTTTGACAGAGATGAGCAGCTTGGCTCTTAACCCAGTCAGGCAAAAGGAGACTTGGCATTGCTGATGACAAAGAAAATAGTTTTTGGAGAATGAAATACAGTTCTCGATTTGCAGAAATAGACTAATTCTAATAATTAGCAGAGATACAAAATGGCTTAACCAGAGCATTTAAGACCTTGGCTTTTCTATGCATGCAATGGTACCAGACACTGGCTTTTATGATAAAGTAGCCCAGGATGACATTACATCTGTATTACGGTGAATCTCTATCCACTTCCTGGAACACATTGGTGTGATAACAAAATCTTAGTGTTTGTGCATACGTACATTTTTGCAGACACAAGGACTTAGAAAGCGAACCAAAAACTGTCAGTCTCTGTCAGTACTCAAACTTTGTCACTATTTTCTCACCTTTCAGGAGCTCATTGGAGACAATCGTCTGATGGTCTGATGGTGCTAAATATCTGCAGCTTCTGTGAAAGTCCAATATAGCTGAGAATGCCTGACAATTTGGCAAATTATATCGCAGGAGTTTCAGATTGGGTGTCAGCCAAATAATATTGGGAAAATTGACATTTTCTGTTTCCTTATAACTTTGTCATAGAGCAGTGTCTTGTTTGACTCTGAATTCTGTAGACAAATGTGAAAGTAAACAAAAATAAATCACATCATTATCATCCATAGGCAAGTCTGGAAGCTGATACCTGCCACTCCTTTTGAAGTCAATGACAAAATTTATTAACTTTCACAGTAAAAGAGAGTTATTAAAAAAAACCCAAATAAACAACACACACGGAAGGGTTATTTAACTTAACTGTTCTTCTCTGAGATGTAGTATTCAGATGAACACAATTCTATAATTGTGCATACAGTCAAAAACCGAGAAGCAGCTACTGAGGTCTTTGACAAGGCACACAAGTACCTGGAAGTAAATGAGTCTTATTACCATAAAGAAAAATTGCACATCATACAGCATCATTTCCTCTCAACCTCCACCTCCCTGGAAATCCATCAAGCATTCTGAGGGAGAGGCACTAGGAAAAAGGGGTGAGAAGGTAGGTATGAACAACACATTTTGAGCAAGAACTGTTATATTTCTTTCGCCTTCAAGCTTTTTCACATATAGAGCCTCACACTGTGGGGAATGTTAAATGGTATTATAGACTAAATGTCACTCCTTGACTAACCACACTAACCACACTGGCTGAATAAATCCAGAACGGATTGCTCTCCCAAGAGTAGCAAACGGGAGGGAGTAAACAAAAGTTTGTCCAAACCCAGGTAACAAACTGAGGATGCAGCAGGTTCAGGTGAACCCTGCTCCACCTGCACCCAGGGACTTCTGCAGGTTCTAAGGAGGGAAGGGATCCTTCCTTCCCAAGTGCTTGGTTGAGTACACGCAGGTATGCAGAGTGTGCTTCTACATGCGGATATAAAATACAACATCTTCAAAGAGTTGCTTGACAAACTACCAACATTTCAACAAAACAGTTGTAGAAAAAGTATGAAGTATTTCAAAGTCTTTAAAGATGGGTTTAGCTAATAAACAGAATTTATACTCATGTTTATTCACCAGTTATTATTTCTTTCATGGTCATTTAATCTCAGTGCTGGAAATGTATACTTTTTGTTGTATCATAATGACTCCCTGGATCACCAACAATAGTGAAGAATAAAGAAAATAGAAGCTACAAGATTTGTCCTTTTTAGTAAAAAACTATGGGTGATTTAACTGATGGGCAGGAAAGGCTGTGGCAAATATAGAGGGCAAAAGCCATTTACTTGTATTATAGTCATATAACGCCAGAGCAGATGCTTGATCTTTGTCATCTGCTTTCTTTCTCACAGGAGACAGAAAACACACAGAGGTATATTTTTTATTAGGAAAGTAAAATGTTGTTTGAAAGGTACCCCCAGAGTCACATTCTTTAAAAAAAAATGAAAAAAAAACCCCGAACACATGGCAGTAGGATCCAAATACTTGTTTTCTCTTTAGTCATGGTAAAATACTTTTATAGACATACAAGGTACATAAGTTGGTGACTAATCTATCAAATATGTAATATACAGTTTTATATTGAAATAGCTAAAACTTTCATCTTGTTAATGAAAAGATGAATGTACTCTTTAACTGGAAGAAACAATCATAAGGCATGTACCACTAGGGCTATTTACTATTTGTTATTGGTGGTCCAACACTTCCAAGCATGTTTGGAAGAAATATTTGGGCAGTGTATTCAGTAACATTAAAGGTTGTCCTGGTATTATTTACAGGCTCCAGCCAGCAGTGTTATTTCTAATAATTTAGGGCACTGTTCTCAAAATTGTCTTTTTCTAACAGTTGTGTGTCATGCCTCTCACAATGCACACATGTATCCTGCTTTCCAACCTCTCTTAAACCTGGCTATTCCAACCCTTAGCCCACCATCCACTCCACTTTTGCTAGTCTCAAAAATACTTCTGCACCCCAAATACTGGCAATGGCACTCCGCTATTCACCCCTCCTCCTCTTTTCTCCATTGCCTACAGGTAGTCCCAGGACTACAGGCAATGAAATAACTTCCTGAGGAAAAGTGTGCAAAAGACAGATGAGAAGGGAAGAGGATATAAAGCAACTGGGTGACATTTCTCTTGGTGCCCCCATTCTATCTATTACATGTTGTAAGGTGCAAATGACTGATTTATGGCAAAGCTATAAATCATGCTATATACCAAAAGCAGAGCTGCTTTCTTTTTCTTCCCAGTACAGCTTTCCTACATTGTCACTGTTTACCCCAAATGGTGTCAGGGTTGCTGAGACTCCTCCTGGTTCTGTTCCTCTGTCACCTACAGAGGCACTGCAGGCATTGAGGAGGCCCGGAGTAAGGAACAGCCAACTAAGTTATCACTTTGACTCAGATGAGAGTAGAAAATAAGCCAGGCAGAAGCAGTAAAAGAGATCAGTAATATGACTGATGCAGAGAGAGCCTTGATGCAGAAAGAAAGAAAGGTAGACTGAATTTGATAGCAATAAGGATAAGAAGCTGGTGAGGACACTGAAAAGAGGGACAGTGCTATATAAGCAACAGAGAAAACAACCATAGCCGCTGCATCTTGGTTAGAGGGCTTCATCTTGACTGCAATAAACCCTTAGGTTATCATGTAACACAGAAAGCAGCTGCTTAAGAAAAATGACTGAGAAAGTACTGTTGGAAATATCTGAACATGCTGATATGTACATGCAAACCAAGTAGTTTCTTACAGAACAGACTACAACATGTTCTTACAAAAATATCAAATGGGTCTTCAGGATCTTGCAAATGGTAGAACTACCTCTGTGGCAAAAAAATGAACCCAATCCTCAATCTTCTCCCCTATGAAAGGAAACCACAGCTTAACTTGAGACTGGCATAATTTTCTTAAACCTCTGCAACCTCAGAGTTGCAGCCAACCTCAGGACAGTCAACTCATCCAAACCACCAAACATGCATATGCATATTTATGTGTGCATCTATATGTAATCATACATATTTCACCCTTCCCAGCCTTTTCCTCTCCCACATTCCTGCACACGTATCCTTGGAAAGGAGAAAAACCTTCTGTGTATTTTTATTGGCTTGTCAATCTGCTACATTTCTTTTTTCTTCCATAGCTGGAATGTCATGTAGTATGTCAGTCTTTCTGCTTTCCCTTTCACTGGAATTAAGCACCCTGCATGACTGCAGAGAAAGCTAACAAGGAAAAAAACAAGGCAATTTCTAAATATAACAGAAGAGGTACCATTCACTCTGTATCTTAACAAATCATTAGAAGCTCTTTTTTATTCAAACCTTTACTGTGGCTTGTATGCCATCACAGCAGGAACCACACCAAGGGCTGAATATCTAAGGCTATCAGATTTAGTCTGAAGATTTCTCTATTTTGAGAGCCTAGACATTGTTTCTAATCACCAAATAATCTACTAAGCGCCTTTGCTGGTCAGTCGTGGTATCAGGCCCCATCAGCATCAGGAAACCTCATCACTTCTACTCCTGCACATTCAGAATAGTATTCCTTTCACAGTACTCTTCTTTGCTATGCCTCAGACCAACATGCAGCCACACCCCACCATACTACGAAAGGTCAGTGAAAGCTGAGATTCATCAGTACCGTGACGTTCAAAGACAGATGGAGAATGTAGTGGACAATTAAAACACTGGCCAGTTCTCATCAGCTCACCTGTGAACCCACAAGAAAAGCCAGGGAACCTTTAGAAAAACCTGAAAGCAGTAACAATTTTGACAGCTCTTGGAACACATGGACCCATGTTAGAAGGGAGGTTATGGGAGCTGTAGGACGTCATGGAGTTGAATACTGGAGATGAAACCAGACCAATTCTTCCCTCCCCTCACCATCTTTTTCAGTGGAACAATTCCAGAATTTCATGGGTTTTGGCTCTGTGAAGAAAGAGATCGCTATCGAATCCAACTAAATTTAAATCTAACATCTCCCATCTTCTATCCTGTATTAAAACACATACAGAAAAAAGATACACAGCCTTACGTGGTGGAGTAAAAACAAGAATGTTGCTTATCAACATGGAAATCAACAACCAAACCATCCATGAACATGCTTTAAAATGAATACTTAAAAGTTCTCTTTAAAACTGTCCCTTGAGGTTCTGAAGGCCACCAAAATATTGCAGCATGAAATTTAGGTAGCAATGTTTGTCAGTTCCTCTTTAAACAGATCAGCAGGCAATGCTTACAGTGATGCTGGTACAATGATACTCACTCACTGTTCAAAATTCTCTCCTTCCCTACTAATCTTCCTTCCATCTCCTTCCCTTCTTTCCCTGCCCACCCCCAAAAGCATAGTGTTTAAATTGAATGGAAAAATACAGTATTTATAAAAGTTCCTATAAACTGGGAACTGACATGACTATCTGTCTTTAAGCGTGAGCATTCATAGCTCTGTTTCAAAACATATTCAAACCTGGATAGCCTTTTGTGGGGACAAATGAGGCTGCTGCCAGTTTTTACCAAGTTATAAAATTTTCAGCATCACAATAAATTGTGAGACAAGGAGGAGAGAAATTCAATTTAACAAGGAACTCGTAACTTTTCATTGAAGGAGTGCTCAATTGTGGGACAAGGAAGAAAGAGTGAGAGGTACAGTGCGCATCAATATCTTATCCCTTTCTTTCTGGGTTGTCCTTGGAGGCTTGTCCATAATTTACTTTCCCAGGGGAAATTTAGCACAAGTGTAGCAATTTTTCCTTTCATCCTGCTGACAGACTAAGCTAGCCTCAGAAAAAAAGGGGGATAAAAAAGAAAGAAGAAGGGAAGATCCATAGATTTTTATTTACAGTGCAGATCATGTATTATTTTTACCTTCAGATGTTCATATTTTGATAGTAGTACTAACTGCACGCACACACACACACCAGGGCAACATGATCAATGGTAGGGGTCAATAATCCCATTTCAGAAGCAGTCCTACTGCATACTGAAATGAAACAGAGTAAAGTCTAAAGTAATGAAATGTGACAGAACCACATTCACTGCCATTCTCCAAATATGGAGAGAAATACATTTCTACATGAGGAAATCCTAACTGGCAAGTCAGATCTAGTCATATAATAAACAAGGCTACACATAAGTAATGGATGACTCTCATACTTAGAATTTGCCTTCTTCAATTAACTATAATATGATCTTACAAAGTCTGATTTTGGTTAGAGTATGAATGACTAACCTTCAGGTTTCCTTGTGAGCAAATGGCCTATCTCATTAGTTCACAATATTAATCAAATCTTTTATTCCCTCTTTATATTTGGTGTATTGCTAGTGATATTATAGCTATTTCAATTGGTTAAATCAAGAAATGATCTATAAACAATCACAATGCATTTAGTATCGTAATTGGCAATGCATATCATTATATTGGACAGGGCTGGTGATGGCTAGCAAATCTGTCTTTGATCTATGAGCAGTCATAGACCTCTGTGAAGCTGCCCTTCATTCCATATAAATGTCAAAAGCAATGCTACTGCATTATAAAGTGTGATCACTGAAACAATGGAAGCCACCATCCAAAGCACTGATCAGATTCAAAGGATAGGAATAAGCTGAGCTCCATGTGCTTATGGGTTTTCCTCTGGCAAGCTGCAGGTATAAGTGTAAGGACATTCATGTGGTGGAGCTTTGCATATCTGTAACAGAGGAGCTTACAGGAATAGGAAGGCCAGCAGAGCAGACATTAAGGAAATATAATCCTGAAAGGAAACTGCACATATAGGGGTCTTTCTCTTGTCCTCTCTTCGTTTTTTCCCCATTTCACGAATAAAGTTCTATATTCTGTTATGGATAAGATGGATGTTTTTGTGTATCACTGTATTAGTCATTTACTCATCCTAATCCAGCCTTTCCTTCCTACCTTTCCTTTTCCCCACCTCTGCTTCTGGAAAGCTAATTTCCAATTCTATAAAATTAAAAATCTTAGTACAGACAAGAAATGCAACTGGTATCTCCAGAAATAGTTTGATGTGAAGCTTTTGACTTACTTCCAAATGTCACTAGGAATTAAAAACTGGTAGTTCCATAAATTCAATAAAGCACATGTTCGGTGCATGAAGAGCTAATTAAAGGAAATTCCCCAGAACTAATAATTAAAGAATTAACAAGTAATGCAGATGTTTTTGAGGGAAATCCACAAAAACAGGTATTACCCTAACACTGTCCAATCTTTTAACTGAGGATCTAGAAGAACAGGTGGATATAGTAGACCTGTCATCTATAGACAAGACAGACAGCTGGATAGTTGAATGACGATGTGGGGCAGGTTAATCGTAGAAACTGGGTCACTATGTTATTTGGGCCAGTTCAAACTCTCTGTGGTTTTGATGCAAAGAAATATGAAATTATTCATTTATAAATAAAAACACAGAATACACCTACAGAACAAGGACTGATATAGCAATAGAAAGGAACCACACATCTAGTAGGAATAAAAGTAAAAAATCCAAACGAGTATGTATAAAATGAAATACAAACATCAAGAGACATGAAGGGTAATAAAAACCACTTTATAGATACTCCAGTTAGAGGGGTAGCAAGGAAAAGGCTAGTTCACTCCTTAAGAAAAGAGTGGAACATGATAGATGATGCCAAAAAGACTAATGAATATCTTTTTTTTGCAACTCAGTCTTTATTATAAGGTCAATTGCAATCATGTAGCTATCACAACTGATATTGCTGACAAAGGGCCAGACTTGAAACCCAAATAGAGAAGGTACAGTATTTAGAGTATTTAGGCAAAGTGAATGTTTTTAAATGGGCTGAGTCTAATGAACTTCATCCAGCAGTACTTAAAAGCTACCGAAGAATCTCAAAGCCACTAGAGCTTACCTTTGAGAACTTAAAAAGGAGGATAGAGAAACTGGAAGACCAAAAAAAAGGGCAAGTGTAATGTCTATCTTTAAAAATGATTTAAAAAAAAAAAAAAAAAAAAAGCTAGCCTGACAATTGTAGGCCAATTGGCTTATCTTCAATTCATGGAAAAATACTGAAACAAATAGCGAAGTATTTGTAAGCTCCTGGAGGGTAATGAGGACATGTATAACATCCAACATAGATTTGTCAAGAACAATCATGTCAAAGCAATCTAATTTTCTTCCCTGATAGGGTAACAGGCCTTGTGGACAGAGGAAAAGCATCAGATGTCATGTGTACTTAGGACTACTTTTGATCCTCTTCCACGTAATAATCTTCTAAGCAAACCGTAGAAGCATGATTAAGAAGAAAACAGTACAAAATGGGTGCAAGACTGATTCAGAAAATCGTACTCAGGGAGTGGTTAGCAATGTTCCTATCAACATGAAAAGATACCTCAAAGTGAGAATCTGTACGAGACTCTCCTAGGTGTGGTAGCATTTAGTATTTTGATTAATGACCTAAAAAATAGCATCACAAACATACTTGCTGTGACAATATCCTCCTTGGAGGCATTACAAACACACTGGACAAGAGATCAGAATTCAAAATAACCCTGGCTAATTCAAAGATTTGATTTGGAAGCCACAGTGCTTGTTCAGTGGGGATAAATGCAAAGTACTGTATTTAGCTAAGAATAATTAACTACTTGGGATGCAGAACCACTGACTTGCTAGCCATTCTGCAGAAAATGAGAAGTTTTTGTGGATCACAAGCTGGATAATCAATCAATAATATCATGCTGCTCCAGAAAAGATGTCTGTCCTACTGCAATAGATAAATTAGGTACAGCTTTTGCAAGTCACAGAAGAATCCTTCTATTCAGCACTGGTAAAGCTGCAGCTGTATTATTTCATCCAGTCCCAGGAACTAAACCTCCAAAAAATGAGTATCAACTGGTGATAATCCAGAAGAAATTTATAGTCGAGAAAGTATCGCTATAAGTAAGAATCAGGGTTGTTAAAGAAGAAAAAGAAATACGGGTATAAGTAAAAGGTTACTAAAAAGAAGGAGAAAAAAAAGAAAAGCAAAAAAAGGAACCACAAAACTGCTGAACTGCTTTTTGTGCTGATGTTAGATAGGGCAAGACATGAATAAGCATGGCGAATAGGATGGGCAAAGAGGGTGTGGTGCGTCAGCTGTGACGTGGCAGTTCGTGTGGGCAGGGAGGGTGCTGCATGCCACTTGTAGGCTCACAGCCCAGGGAAGTGCTCTAGGTCTCTCCCAGGATGGTGGGCACTCACCTCAGAACTAAAACCAGTGTTCCCACAGAGAAAGCCCCAGAGTTGTCTGATGCATCCCCCAGACGGAGCTGGTAAGGAAGGAGGCTTCAGTACTGGCAGTAGGATGCAACAAGTGCCTGGACACTTCTCCTGGTGTAACGGTAAGTACCTGCACAAGGTGTGCACAGGTTAATGACCTGTTGCACCAGGTGGCCAAGTTGTAGGAGACAGACAGAAGGCTGTGCAGTATCAGTGGAGCTGAGGCAGAGATAGACAGGTGGTTTCAGGTCCACGCTCCTGCAGTGGACACCACTGAGAATGAGACACCTTGGACCCTGGTGACCCACAAAAGCAGGGCTTTGCTTCAGTCTCCACCCGCCAGCATCACTACACAACAGATTTGAAGCTTTGACAGCTGTAGACACTGACGAGCAAGGTCTGCAAGGTGCAACTGTACCAGCAACACTGAGTGGACACTGTAAAAAGAACAGAAGAGTACTCGTAGTGGGTGACTCTGTTAAAAGGCACTGAAGCGTCCATCTGCCAACCTGACAGGGAGTCACAAGAGGTTTGCTCCCTTCCAGGAGCTAAGATCTGAGTCATCGCTGAGCGGGTGTCGCAACTCATCAAGAGCACAGATTACTATCCACTGTTACTCTTCCATGTGGGCACGAATGAAGCTGCAAGGGCAGAGTCTGGGCGAGCCCTGGGGGAGCAAGCGAAAACTATTGGTGCCCAAGTCATCTTCTCCTCCATTTTACCAGTTGGAGAAAAATGGGCAACTAGAAATAGGCGAATAACGCAAATCAACTCTTGGCTATGTGGCTGGTGCCCACGTGAGGATTTTGGCTTTTATGACAATGGGACATTCCTCAGCAACCATAGCCTGCTAGGGAGGGACGGAATCCACCTGTCTAGAAGGTCCGAGGGAATCTTCGGCAGCAGGCTGGCCAGCTTGGTGAGGCAGGCTTTAAACTGAGGGACTTGGAGGGTGGGGGCCAAAGTGGCAATGCTAATGCCATCATATCCAATGGGGGAATAAGCCAGGCCAACCAGAGCAGTGACAAAGGTGCCTTAGCTGCCTCATAAGATGACATTCAGGAGATCAACTACCTCAAGGGTGTGCATGGCTATAGTGGGTCCTCGAGCACCCCTCCAGGGAAACCTGCGTGCTCAAGTACCTCTCTGAAATGCCTGTACACCAGCACACAGCATGGGGAATAAACAGGAGGAACTAGAGACCTGTGTGCGATTGCACGGCCATGGTCTGATTGCAGTTACAGAGACATGGTAGGATTGCTCACATGACTGGAATGTGTTCATTGACGGCTACAGGCTTTTCAGGAAAGACAGGCCAGCAAAGTGGGGGGAGGGGGGAGTTGCTCTTTATGTGAGGGAGCAACTGCAATGAATTGAGCTCTGCCTTGGAGTGGAAGAAGAACAAGTTGAGAGCTTGTGGGTAAAAATTAAGGGGCAGGCAAATATGGGTGACACTGTTGTGGTTGTTTACTACAGACCACCTGATCAGGAAGAGGTGATTGATGAAGCCTTCTACAGACAGCTGGAAACAGCCTCACAATCACAGGCCCTGGTTCTTGTGGGGGACTTCAACGATCCTGATAATTTGCTGGAAAAACAACACGGCAAGCCATGCATGATCCAGGAGGTTTCTGTGAGCACTGAGGCCAACTTTTAGATGCAGGTGGTGGAGGAGCCAACAAAGTGAGATGTGCTGCTGGACCTTATAATAACAAACAAGGAAGGGCTGGCTGAGGATGTGAGAGTTGGGGGTAGCCTTGGCTGCAGTGACCATGAGATGGTTGAGTTTAGTATACTGTGAGGTAGAAGCAGGGCTATGAGTTGGGTTACAACCTTGGACTTCAAGAGGGCCAACTTTGGCCTCTTCAAAGACCTGCTTGGAGGAATCCCATGGACTAAGACTCTGGAAGGCAGGGGGGTCCAAGAGAGCTGGACAGTATTCAAGGACCACTTCCTCCGAGCTCAACATTGGTGCATCCCTAGGAGGAAGAAGTCAGGCAGAGGAGCCAGGAGGCCTGCATGGATGAGCGAAGAGCTTCTAGAGAAACTCAAATGGAAGAGGGAAGTTCACAGTATGTGGAGAAAGGGACTGGCCACGTGGGAGGAATATAGGAATGTTGTCAGGGTATGCAGAGATGTGACAAGGAAGGCCAAGGCCCACTTGGAACTAAATCTGGCGAGGGATGTCAAGGATAACAAGAAGGGCTTCTTTAAATACATCAGCAGTAAAAGGAAGACTGGGGAAACTGTGGGCTGGCTGCTGAACGAGGTAGGGACCCTGGTGATGCAGGATGCAGAGAAGGCAGTTACTGAATGCCTTCTTTGCTTCAGTCTTCACTGCTAAGGTTGGCCTTCAGGCATTCCAGCCCCTAGAGTTGAGAGAGAAAATCTGGAGAAAGGAGGACTTCCCCTTGGTTGAGGATGACTGCGTTAGAGATCATTTAGGCGAACTGGATCCTCGCAGATCCATGGGCCCTGATAGGATGCAGCCACAACTGCTGAAGGAGCTGGAGGATGCTGTTGCCAACCCACCCTCCATCATTTTTGAAAGGTTGTGGAGGACAGGAGAGGTGCCGAGGAG
Organism: Phalacrocorax carbo; assembly: GCF_963921805.1. NCBI lineage: Eukaryota > Metazoa > Chordata > Aves > Suliformes > Phalacrocoracidae > Phalacrocorax > Phalacrocorax carbo. Next base: position 47,875,381 of record NC_087518.1, on the reverse strand, counting down.
CTGGAGGGAAGCCAATGTTACTCCAGTCTTCAAAAAGGGCAAGAAGGAGGACCTGGGAAACTATAGGCCAGTCAGCCTTGCCTTCATCCCTGGAAAGGATGGAGTTCATCTTGGAGGTCATCTCCAGGCATGTAGAGGACAAGACGGTTATCAGAAGTCATCAACACGGATTCACCAAGGGGAAATCATGCTTGACCAACCTGATAGCGTTCTATGATGGTGAGACTGGCTGGGTAGATGAAGGGAGAGCAGTGGATATTGTTTATCTAGGCTTTAGTAAGACGTTCAACACTGTCTCCCATAACATCCTCGTAGACAAGCTTAGGAAGTGTGGGTTGGATGAGTGGACAGTGAGGTGGATTGAGAACCGGCTGAACAATAGAACTCAGAGGGTTGTGATCAATGGGGCAGAGTCTGGATAGAGGCCAGTAACTAGTGGTGTTCCCTAGGGATCTGTGCTGGGTGCAGTCCTGTTGAACACATTCATCAATGACCTGGATGATGGGATAGAGTGTAACCTCAGCAAGTTCGCTGGTGATACCAAAGCTGGGAGGAGTGGCTGATACTATACTGGAAGGCTGTGCTGCCATCCAGCGAGACCTGGACAGGCTGGAGAGCTGGGCCAAGGGGAACCTCATGAAATTCAACAAGAGCAAGCGTAAGACCCTGCCCCTGGGGAGGAACAACCCCAGGCACCAGTACAAGCTGGGGGCTGAACTACTGGAAAGCGCCTCTGCTGAAGACCTGGGAGTGCTGGTTGACAGCAAGGTGACCCTGAGCCAGCAACATGCCCTTGTGGCCAAGAAGACCAACAGTATCCTGGGATGCATTAAAAGGAGTGTGGCCAGCAGATTGAGAGAGGTTATCGTCCCCCTCTGCTCAGTCCTGGTGAGACCACATTTGGATCACTGTGTCCAGTTTTGGGCTTCCCAGTTCAAGAAGGAAAGGGAACTGCTTCACCAAGTCCAGTGGAGAGCTACAAAGATCATCAGGGGACTGGAACATCTCCCTTAGGAGGAAAGGCTGAGAGGCTTGGGTTTGTTCAGCCTGGAAAAGACTGAGGGAGGATCTTATAAATGCCTGTAAATATCTGAAGTGTGGGTGTCAAGAGGATGGGACCAGACTCTTTTCAGTGGTGCCTAACGACAGGCCAAGGGGCAATGGGCACAAGTTGGAACACAGGAAGTTATGCCTGAATATGAGAAAAAAGGTCTTTCCTGTGCGGGTGCCAGAGCAGTGGCACAGGCTGCCCAGGGAGGCTGTGGAGTCCCTTCCTGGAGACATTCAAAATCCGCCTGGACGTGTTCCTGTGCCCCCTGCTCTGGGTGTCCCTGCTCAAGCAGGGGGGTTGGACAAGATGATCTCCAGGGGTCCCTTCCAACCCCTACCATTCTGTGATTCTGTGACTTAAAGAGCAGCCAGGGAGATTGAGACTAGATTTCAGGAAAAAAAAAACCTGTCAAGTAGTAAAAAGTAGTAAAGTGTAGAGAAGACAGATTGCCTGTGGAAGTTCTGGAATACTCTTGGAAAAAGCTGTCAGAAATAACACGGAAATCTATCCAGAATAAGTGCTGATCCTACCATGCATCAAGGGTGATTAAGATTACTCAAAGGTTCTTCCTACTCCTGTGATTCCATAAACCCTACTGAAACATCCCAGCAACGAGATCCTTGTACGTGCTCTTCAGGAAGCAGTGAATAAGATTAAATACCTCATTTTTCCAAATATAGTATTTGTAAAGCTGGAAAAAAAATATGGAATTCTAGAACCCATACTTTTAAAAATGTTGAGTAATTGAAATAGATGCAGCAAGAAGCCACAGAAAATACTTGAGGGCTGAATAAAATATTTTCAAGTGAGAATCAAGTACTGCAGTCTGTTGCATTACCAGTAACTTTCTCTCCCTGCCCCCCATCAAAAGAAATAATTTCTTAATCTCGTAGTGAAAAATTAGCTTCCAGAGGAAAACAAATAAATATATAATCCAAGATTAATTTAACTCAAAAATTAGATTCATGTTTTTAACTGTGAGAGTAATCAGACACTGGAACAAATTGCCAAAGGAAGCAGTAGATACTCTGTTTCCTGATGCCTTGAAATCAAGACTGGATGCCTTCCCAAAAGACAGGCTTCAGTCATACATAGGTTAAAAGTTCAACACAAGGCAATACTGGTTTAATTTAACAGTCTGTGGTGTCCTAAAGGGCTGCCGCAACTGTTCAAAGCCCAGAAATTAATTTGAAGTGAGCTTGAACTTCTTTTCCTCTGAATGGGAGGGCCTCTACCCCCCTAGACTGATATAAATATTGCAGCCTGAAAGTACCGGCATTGTCTCCACTACACATGATCTTTTTATACACTGGGCACTCTTTTTCCATAGCTCTATGAACTCAGAAATATCCTTTCCCAACAAAGCAATGGAAAACAATAAAATATTAAAAAACCTTATCTCTCCCCTCCCCCGCCACCCCCCCCAAAAAAAACCCCACCCAAACTCATTTTTGCTTAAAACAATAGAAGATTAAGAGTTCTAGAAATCTAAACTGATAATTTGAAGGTATATTTCTCCTGTTCAGAACTTTAAGAGTCTACTATTTAATGCATTATTTAGTCTGTAAAAGTTCTGCCTGCTTTAAGAGCAAAAGGATTAATGGTTTCAAATTCCAGTGTGTTGACCTTTATTCAACATTAAAATGCTTATTTGAGCATTCTGCCATGGTACCAGTAAGCCTCTCTCTAATGAAAACTGTATGGGAAGGAAAGTTTAACTCCCATATGCCCATCAATAAAATTATTTTGCATTAGGAGGTTTAGGGAATCTTGTGCACACACACACACAAAGTTAACATTGATGCAAAGAGCATTAAAACCACAGAGTATACATACTATTACTCTGGTTACAGGTTGAATGTTAGACCAATATTAATGAAGATGATGAAGAATAAAAAATGGTTAAAAGCTCCTGTTCCCAAGCTAGTGCCCTGAATGACAGTTATGACATCAAACAATTTTAAGTGAAGTAGAACAAAAGCAAATCATACTAGTTCCTTCTGAAATAAATGACAGAAATCTGCTTCCAAATAGCAAACGCTTGATGAAAACCAAAGCAGCAATTTGCATATCAAGGTACATGGTCTGCTAAGACAGCAAATCAAAGTAGGGAATAAGTGGGCAACATAGATTTAGGGTGATGCTGAATAGTCGGAAGGGTAAATTGTAAACTCTTTGGCTGACATAGCAGAAAGAGCTGGGGGAGAAGTTAAAGGCAGCAGAGCCTGGATGCTGCTGCAGACCTTCAGGGCACTTACTGAACCTAGACAAGGAAGTGTCTTTACAGACAGATGGAAACTAAGAAAGCCTTGTTCACACTGAATCTTTACTATTCTGATATTGATTAAAATAACTATGCAAAAAGCGAGGCAGGGGAACATTTTTCTCAAGGCAGATTTCCATTCTTTCCTAGTTAGCTAAGAAGTTACACAATCAAATACAATCCAGAACATAAGCCATATAGAGATGACACATACAAGAAACTAAGACTGAAGCCAGTTCTCAACTAAGATTTTGTGATAACAGTCTTATCATATTTTAATAAACCTTTTTCCTGCATAAAAGATTACAGGCCAGTATTTTAAGTGTTGAAAAGTTTCTTGGACAAAGATAGTTGTTACTACAGTTTGTTGAATTAAAAAAAATTGTTCAGAAGCTAAAAAGCTAAAGCAATTTCCCTAAAGGAGAAGAGTAATCAATAGCTTACCCGAAGACAGAGTATTGAGCAATCACATTTTAAAATGTAACAATCGTTTAGCTAAGAATTATGAAATGTGTCATAACTGAAGTTGGTCATGACAAAGAAATTATACACAGGACAAGCAAGGAAGAGCAGAATGAACTCTGCAGGAATATGAAGGCTTAAGAAGATGGGAAGAGGAGACAGGAAAATCAATTTATTGCATGATAGTCATATGCAAAATAGCATGAGCAAAACAATCCAACTGTGAAGGGTGTGGCTATGAAGGGGAACACACCATTATGCATCACAGTGAATATTTCACCATTCTAATTCAAACTTCCTGTGCAAATATTAGCAGAACCACGGGAAAAAATCCTGCAATGCATGCTAGTGTTTTGCTAAAAATACCCACAGCTCCAAAACTGCAAATATAATTTGAAATTCCTGACTCTCTTAGAAGTCTAACTTCACTGTCTAACTACTAACACTGAATGTAGAATAACTTCAGGCACATGGTAAACCAGAATGGATAAGGTAGAGAGGGATTTATTTCTGGCTCTTAGACAACTTTAAATAAACTTAATTTACAGAAAGAGTCATGCAAATAAATTATACTAATACTTAAAAAAATACTTTGAAAGAGTTAGTACAACATAAATCCATCACTGTATGGGTTTCACATAGAAGATGTGGTACAGAAATTTATTCAGCCTAAAGGCGAGGCAAGACATGCTCACTGTGAGTAAAATGAATAAACTTGGAGGAGGTGGGGAGGAACAGAAAAAAGTGTCCAGGAGTGGTTTTTTTTCTTTAAAATAATGTTCTTTTATTAGATATTGAAATTTAAAGTAATTGTTTGTTTGGTTTTTTTTAACCTAATGCTAAAAGAAAGCACAAAAGCTTGATTTAAAGAGATGCAATCAGTAAGTGACTGCAAAAATAACAGTGCCTGCCAAGAGCACTGGTGACTAAAGAAATATATAGGTAGTTTGGCTTACTCAGCAGTGCTCCAAAAACCTCTAGGAATCATTCTGGGTCAAATATGCATTTTTAATAAATAAAAAAGAAAATTAAAAAATCTATTCAACACAGAAACAAGACCCTAAAGTTTTCTCCAGCTCTGAAATACAAGCACGTTGTCTTAGCCTAGGTCCTTTTTCACTTACATAGACTGTACAACAATGAAACACAACAAGTTTTAACTGAGCTCTCTGAATTTATATATGCAAAAATGATGATACCATATATATCACCACCTACTGCAAGTAATTAGCTGCCAAGACAATGACTGGTGGATACTTTCAGTGTACCACCTTACAGCACAAGGGATGTACAGATTTTTGCCAATCTATACAATTTACGCTTATTTCTGCCACAAATGTAGCATCTCGAATACGAACGTTATTATATATTGAATCAAAATATCATTTGCCATATCTCATTGTCCATCCCATTCCAAATTTTATGCCACACAATTAACAAAACATGTCTAAATTTATCTCCAGAGCCTATGTGCAGTATGTTGGACTTGTGAAATGAAATAGGCAAAGTGGTAAAGCATGTTCCTGCTTTGCTGATTCTCAGCAGAAACGTTTCCTCCTCTCTTATCAGTTGTCTGAACACCAGCATGCTACAAATCAACTTCCTGCTAGTTAGTTAAGATTCTTGCTTGCTTGCCTTTCTTCTCTAAACACAAGAGTCTCGTGGGGCTATTGATCAGTGACTAAAAAAAACCTGGATGAAACCCCTTTTTCTTTCCTTTCTTTTTTGTTATTGATATTTTTTGAAAAGGTCCTTTCATCTCCTCCTCTACCAGGAAAGCATTACTTGATGGAAATATAAGAATAATGAATCTAAAACTGTTCAACACCAAACTACCTAGAAATATAAAATATCTCCCTAGAATTCAGCCTCTTGCATTTCAGTGAGGCAGCGCACACATGCTCCAATTACCCTCTCAGTTATAATACTGGTAACTCAAGGAAATTCTGTTCCAGTCAACAGCACTTCCACAGATTATATGCCATTGGGAATAAGGGCAGAATTTGACCCACTTCTTTTTGGTCATTAAGAAAAACCCCCACGGATGATAAGTAGCACATAAAAATATTAAACATATCTTTATAGTTTAAGATTTATAGCCTCACACTGCTCCTGAAGTCTCTACTTCCAAGCAGTTTATACTATTATCAGGAGGGGTTAATTTCAGCAGAACTTTCGAACGCCCCCTCCAGCTTGCCTGGTCACCCCGCGAGCGCCGGCGTACCAACGGCAGCTGCAGACCGAGCAGCGCGCGTCCAGCCTGCAGCGTTACGTAACCTGCCTGTTAACAAATGCAAGACACACAGTAAAGTCATGTAACCCAATTGAAACAGTTCGTACTGGAGGTTGATTTCCCTTGGGAACTGAAACATCAAGTAAGAAACTGAACCAGTTAAATATAACCTTTTTAAAGGGCAAAAGAATTCAAAGGTAATCAAGGATTTTTTTTTTCCTCAGAAGGGCATTTATAATTATATTCCACTTTTATTTATAACAACCCTTTTAATGTTGGTACTACAAAAGAACTCCATAGAAAACCAGCTTTGCTTTATATAACAGGATTCAATCTACACGTGGTTTTTATATGCAAAACATCTTCTACACAAGCTATACACTGACAAAGGCGCATTTCCCTTAAGAAACAAGGAATATATTTTCAAAGTGGTTCATGAGGGTTTAGCCATGTGCCTTTCACCAGCAATGTGGGAGACTCAAGAAGAAATCCTTAACTTTTACTTTGAGAAAGTAACAGCAAATAACTACATATGAGTGAGCTCAGAATCTAGTGTTTATTTCCTTTATTATCCTAGAATACATTCAACATTTTGCTTTAATCTACTAATTCCTGCGGAGACAGAAAGAGGCCATTTCCTACACTGATCTTTTCAGCTTCCTTTCCACTGGTTAAGCAGGTATGAATTAAGAAGTAGAAATGACAGGCATGAGCTAAAAACTCATGAACTCAGAACTACATTTCAAAATTCAGCACCAGAGTGACCAGGTGGTTTGTGAATAATCATTTACGATACAAAGCTGTGTGTTAGGACACAGAATGTTGTGTTTGGAAAAGAACAGTGGGAATTTCAGAGTGGAATCCAGAGGTTTACACAGCCTGTGAGAAGGAAATCTACAACAAGGGGGAAGGATAGCTTTGGGTGGGCCACGTTCTCTCATGAAAGGTCTGCTGGATGCAGTAGAAATTCATCATACAGAAACCTGCCTCTGCGTATGCTTCTGTCTTCTACACATCTAGCAGATACTCACACAATATCTGCAGTCTGTTGCCTTTGAAATAAAAAAATAACCAAAAGACAGAGTCTTGACACAGCCAGAGATGCTCTCGAATTATGCTGTACAGATTAAAAACAAGCAGGATTTTCCAAGGATTGTATTAATTATTTATATATCCCATTGTTCATGTTGCCCAAATTCCTGTAAATATTACTGTATTAAAAACATCTGTACAAAACTAAATTGCCCTACTAAATTTATTCCATGAAGAAAAAAAGTTAATTTAATCTCAGAATTAAATGAGAGACATTCTGTTTGAATAGCATCAGGCATGCAGAATCCCACTGTGGATTGTAATCTATATACCTGGTCAAACTCTCAGCAGAGAAACCACATACATGCAAGTTCTAGACGGAGGTGACAGGGCCAGCTGCTATTTCTTACCCTAAACGGGAAATTTGTTGATACACTAAGAAACTATTATTAGGAGATTCTTTAGTTAAAATGCTGTAGGTTATTTATCACAGCTTTGGGGTTTCTGACAGGATGTTTTGATAAAATAAATCTATTTTTAAGTGACTGTAATGAAATACTAACCTGTTTTTGAAGGGCTTTTAAGATGTTTTTAAGAAGTTTCAGATCAAAGACTCAGTTAATGTAACCTCCATGCATTAAATATTTAGTACTTATTCAGTCACTTGAGCACTCAGGCATCTTGACATTGTAAAAGGGTGAGAGGGAAATTGAGATTAAGTCAGTTTTGCACAGTGGGATTTTTCAGTTTTCATGTTAAAATCCCAGGCATGTGATTTTAATACAAAGGAGTCAATTCTTTTACAAGAGTATATGCACCACCCATTAAAAGAATGCTTTATGCACCTGCATAGATGGGAGAATGAATCCTCTATAGAGTCATTCTGGTAGAAACTGTTGTGCTGTGATTAACATCATGATTGAACATTATTCTGTCTCTGATGGACGAAACCAAACTCATACACTTCTCTTTCCAGAACATCTTGGCGCTTGCAAAGAGCACAGAAATTTAACAATAGTAGCTACATATAAGCAAATTTTCATTAGATAATTGGATTATGTGACTACAAAACATTCCCCTTTTCTAGCATCCCTGGATTCCAACAGTTGATCTTTACTGTTTCATTTCTTCCAAGGGAGGTCTTCAATACAGATCATGATGAGGGAAATAATTTTATTTTGGGGTATATTAAAATCATAGAATGGTTTAGATTGGAAGGCACCTTTAGAGGTCATCTAGTTCAACCCAAAATAGATGTCTTAGATTAATAAATGGCAAATTATTAGGGGCTAGATATCCATTCTGGGAATGTAACACTATATATAAATTTTAGAAGTTCTCAAGCATCACCTTTCTTGTGAAAGTTCACTGAGTGTGGTAGAAACTTGCAGATGACTTCAAGAAGAATTAAGACACTCCTGAGTGCATTCCTTGGCTCACTTGCAGACAGCTATAGACATTAAAATATTAAAAATTGCCTTTGAAACTCTTGTCATGAACTATCATTGACCCATGTTAGCCTCTAGTCTCAGAATCGAGGTAAGTATTGCATATTTCAATCCTGTTTAACACAAACATGGTCACATTCAAGTTCTTTGATATGCAACAGTTGCTCTAAGGCTTTTGTATTTCACAATCATTCATCATCTATAAAGAAAAGGAATAGCCTTAGTTCCAACATTACCAATACATGGGGAAAAAACCCAAAGAGTTCTGCATATCCTTCATTCATCACAGACATTTTCACAAAAGTTACAGTGGCATTGAATATGTTTGGACCCTAATTTGAAGTTCAAAAAGCTAAGACTGACCTCTGAAGTAATGGTAGCAATACATATTCCCAAATCTTGTAAGCATCATCATTACATGACCCTATTTGTCACAAGTGTCTTCTGAATGTTAAGTAAGCACAAAGGCTGTATGTCATCATGGGCTCATCTGTGACACTGAAAGACAAACAGCTCCTGGAAACATCTACATGTATCTTATGGTAACGGGATGACCTCATCTATTTTTCTCAAAGACTTATGTCCAGTTTTTCCCTGCTCTTACTCCTGGCCATGGCTCTGGAGCTCCTGTTTCCTCTACCATATTAAATTATATGAACCCAAGGTGCAGGAAGGTGCAGGGTGATTTTACAGGAGATAGGCATTTCTTTGTACATAACCTTAATATTTCTTATGCATAGTTGCCTCTGTATGCGTGCTGCTGTGAGAAACTCCCAATTTCAAACAAATGAATGCTTAGTCTGCTGAAGAAGAAACTACATCGGAACTGTTCTATCTAAAGAAATCAGAACAGAAGCCAATCTGAACAACGTAATGCATGTGAAATATTCCAGTAGGTCCCACACCGATTTACCCAACAGGTAGTCAGAATGTATCTACAAGGTGCTACTGAAGCAGTTCGTGTCTGTCTTTCTTTTGGTTTTTTGATATTGTTAAGAGTAGAGACCTGTGTTGAAATCATGTAATGAGACAATAAATCAAGATGATACCTGAACAATTTAGTTCTGTGACAGTAAAGATGTTAATTATATTCTCAAAAGTAGCATGAAGCTTAGAAAAAGACACAGATGATTTAATAACTTGTTTAATTCTGAAACAATTTTGAGAAAACGTTTTGGACGTAATCTAGGAGAACCTTTGCTGTAATGAAACACAGCACAGGAGAGGTCAGATATCAGATCTTCTTGCACCATTGCCTCTGTAATAGACATTATACTCAGAAAGAAGGTAACTTTGATGGAGAGTGAGTAATGAGACTTATAACCAATGCTTCAGTGTAGGTGTCAAGAGAAATGAAAGAAAAAATGGAGACAGTTTTGATAATAGTGAAAAGAGCTTTGACAAATTTTATAGAAATTGAATGCAATATTATGAAATACTGTGGTACTTGACTGTGGTACTTCCAGATGCTCTATGGATTTAAAAAAATAAAAAGAAAAAGAAAAAAGAAATTAAAGGAGAGGTTTTCCAAAATTAGCAACAAAAAATATTTTAAATAGTACTGTTTGGAAGATAGGAAATGTGAAAATTATCACATAACATATTTTCCCTTACAGAAATTCATGCCATTCTAGTAGATTCCAGTTTATTGTTAGGTAGCATGTTTAGACTTGTAATGAATACGACCTTCTGAAATCAGAATACATCCACATGTAATGCTTTAAGATGCAAAAGAAGATTGGCATAAAATAATTTTCTTCTGTGCTAGAATGAGAGAAAGAAATACAATGGACACCTGAAAAGAAGAAATCTTGGCTATATGTTATTTATTAACGTGAGAATTGTTTTACTCTTTTGGCATTCAGGATGATTCGAGTAAACAACATATAATCAGTTACTCAGCTGTGACATGGTGAAGGTGTCTCCTAAAGAGATTTAACTCAGACTGTCCCTGGAACAAAAGCTGTAAAATTTCATATTCATGTTGGCTGCAAATAGGGGTGCAGATGGGTATTCCCAGCTTATACAACATAGTATGAAGCTGCTGTAAGGAATTCTATCCATGATCATTGTTGAAATACGTCTGCTACCAGTGGTATACTGGTAAGTTAAGTATGGTCAGGGAGATCTGATGACATGTGATCAGTTCCAGAGCTTTGCTATCATAACACATTACTTTTATGCAGTAGACTATGATCGTTGCCTTATAATCGTTATGGATTATTTTTAATCAAAGAAAGAAATTTTTCAAACTCCAAACACTTTTGTTATTTCTAGTAAATTTCTATGTAATAACAATTCCCAGAGAAGCCCAATGTTCTGAATTGTCTGTGCACATGGGCTCCCTATTCTCTTAAAGACACCTCTCTGGTGTTTTCCAAAACTTATATATGGTATACTGCTGTCAGAGTAGAGGCTATCGTACATCCTAGCACATGGAGCAGATTTCAAATTACATTCAGCAGCTCCTGAAACTAATGAAAAAGGGTATCTTTTGTGAGCTAGTTGTTTATAGCTATTAATCACCACCAACCCATAATCTTTGTAAACCTCTGGTTGTGATTCATCATTACTGCAGGTAAAGTTAATAATTTGTGACAGTATGAGAGAGGAGAGGTCTCATCGGCATTTTTAAAAATATATAGACAGAAAAAATATTCACTCCCCTAGGTTATTTAGGAAAAGGGATTATGGAGCAACTACTCTGTGGTCACCAGTTGCAGGAGAGAACTTACTTCCTTTCAGAGTAAGTTTTCAGACGCAGCATGTCAGGAAATTTGTGCCATTATTTGGAAATACATGAAAATAGGGTAGAAATAATTTCCAGAAACGTATTTGTTCTCCAGATGATAAAAAATGAACACAGGTGCACTTCTTATTAGGTAAAGGAAAGATACATGAGATCAGGAAAGGATTTTGACATGCAGTCCTCGTTCAGTTCTACCAAAAGTGTGCTTGGCTGATACTAGAGATTTTGGAGATGGTTGGTAGGTTGTCCAGGAGCTTCACAATCCAATCATTTTCCTTTTTCATGATTAAACTTTCTAATGAGCAGAGAGTGGCTTACTTGCTTTGTAAGATACATACATACACAAATTCATTGTAGTTTTAAAGGAAGTCCAGCTCTCTAAAAGAATTTGTATTTACCTGTATTTCGCTGGGAAGATGAAAAATCTGAGATTTCAGAGACCGCATTCTACTTCATTATTGTCATAGCAACAAATGATTTTGAAGCATTGTATGCAACATCTATAGCCATTTGTAGTATAGCTCTAGCTACTAACTTGTTTCTGTTAATGGCCAGCATAAACTAGTCTCTATACTCTTTTGAATTTAACTGATGAACTGCAAAACAAATGGTTATACTTAATAAAATTATGTTTTGCCATCTGTGCCCAGTAATGAGAAAATCTGAGTTATAGTGAAGGAAAAGAATGACATTTTCTGCCAAAAAGATCAATGCACCCCACCTCTTTGTCAGTACTAAATTAGACGTTACCTGTTGCTGTGTGTCGCTTTTATTGGTTGCCATGGATAATGGGAATTTCAGGCAAGATGGGCATGTAGGAATTCTATTTGACCATGAGGAATATAATACACTTTTCTTTGTCTTTCTCTGAGCCTGTGTAATATGAGTCTACAATGTTATTTGGTCTGAGTGCATCCAAGTCTTATTTATGGGAGGAACATTTTGTTCAGCTCTGCAGTGTTATTTGCTGTTACAAAATCTTATCTATTTCTATAAAAGAAATCTAGAGGATATGTGCAGTTTTATTCCTAAAGCTCTGAAGGATTTCAAAATCAGCTGGAGCTGAAGACAAATCTGGTGCTGCCACAGTATCTTGTAAGGATGATTACAACAGCAGAAAACTACACCATTAAAACATATTCTTTTTTCTGAGTTTGCATTTTGAGCCATTTGCTATCTTGTAAGTGAGGATATATAGTCTGTATTCTTCATAAAGATAAAGACTCCACCACAATTAAAAAAAAAAAAACAACAAACAACAAAAACAACAAACCCAAACAACAACAACAAAAAAAAACAACCCACAAACTTTTATGAGGTCTCTGGGACCCTACAATATCATTCATTCCTATAAAAAGACATGGCCCTTATGCAGAAGACACCGAAGTACTTTATGTTGATAACTTGGTTGCCTAGAGCATGGTAAAGATCTAGACAATTTCCTTAAGCTTTAGAGAGGAAGACAGGCTACTGGGCAACATGGATATTATGCATTTCGACTCACTGTAGACAAAGAAGACACAATGCTTTTGAGCACCCTGTTTGGAGCAGTAACACTACTCTTGTTCTACACATACCTTTCAGATTTTGAAATATTCATTGTTTGGATTTATATCTATGTCCAGGCCAAAGACATATCTTGATGTGCCTTGCTGTATTGCCAAAATATGTCCTATTTTTCCAACACAGTACCATCAACCTCTGTTTTAGTCTTCATCTGTTAATCTATAAAGTGCCCTTAATCAGTCATCTTTGACACTCCTATAAATTTTCCATCAGACATAACACCTTAAAGACCATTTTTCATTCTCAGGAGGCAAATAAGAAAAACAGACCTGAGATCCTGAATCACAAGAACTGTGCAAAATAGCAGACTCCATTTCTAATTATTTTCTTGAACACTGTGGACTTTGAAGAGCTCAGCAGTTGCAAATAGGGCCTGGCTTCTGAAATATTAAACTACTTTTTGGTGTGTAACTGACAAAAGCTGGGCTTCAATTTTGTGTATCAGGACTTCTGAAAGAAGTTGTTTCTAATTTTGGCTTATCAAAACTGCATGTGAAAATGTGTGAGTGCCGTGACAACACAAATCGCGTGCACTGTCCATGGTCCTGACAGCGATTTGACGACTCGATGCTGGCGTGAAGCTTCATAGAGACTAGCTCTGTTTAGTGTGGCTAAACTCCGAAAATGAATACTAGAGTCTTTACCACAAACTGCTTCTAAATGATCCAGGTTTCTGCAATAGTCTCCTTCCCCATAAAATGGCACTACAGTCAGAAGAATGTTATGAACCTTAACTCAGTGATATTTATGCAGTATTTTGGAGGTTGTCAGAGCAAATGTTCTGAAAAAGTCTGGGTTTTCCTTGATGACAGGCATAAGACTTTCCCTCATTCCATGCTGCAGAACAGTGCAGCTTTCATAAATATAGAGAAGACTAGTTAATATTTTAATTCTAAGCAACTTAGATAAAAAAAAAACAACAACCCACAACCTTTAACAATGTGCAGCTGTTACTAATGAACTAAGAAGCTGATTAAAAATATCATGATGGAATTTAATGCATTATTATAATCCACCTTAATGCAGAAAATCTAACTGGGAAAGAAATACATGTATTATAAAATCCTGAAGTCTTTATATTTTGAGTAAGTAACAGTCCTCTTAAAAGTTAACTAATTAAGACTAAGTGCAAAATTGGATGCAATTAATGTGACATTCAAAATAAAAAGGGATAAAAATTACTTCTGAAACTGATTTTTCTGTTGTGCACACTTATGAAAATTCCTGAAATGGATGGTATATCTCCTTTGTCTTCCTCCATGTTACACATTTATTGGAACATCAGATAAGCCAGTTCAGAAAAACAAACACTTTCTGTAGGAAGGTATGTCCACAATTCTAGGGAATTCTGAATGAAAACTTTTAACTGGGGGCCTAGGGCTGAATTATTTTCATTGAAAATGTCATGTAACTGAGACCTTTTCAATCTGTGTTCATTTTCTCAGATTGTTCTCTGCTGCCACAGTATGGTGCTCAGCTGCTGTTTGAAAACATGAAAAAGAGGATCTTTATCAGAGAATGCAGTTCTTTTCATGTACCAATATGATTGGTTGCCATGTAAGATCTCTTTAAAAGAGAGTATTAGAAAGGCTTTAAGCTGTACCTTACATTTTGTTAGAAGTGAAATAAAAACAATTTTCAATTAAGTACCTACCGCTTTACATTAAAAAGCTCCTGTCTCCTTGTGTTATTTGTATGTTATTTTGTCTTCAAAACAAAGATAAATATTGCTTTCAGTATTTGTAGATAATAGCAGCACTTCAGCAGGAGCTAGGATTTTCTAGAAATACACTCTTTCTTTTTTTTGGTACTATTATGATGCTACTATTATGGTACTATTATGGTACTTCTAAAATAAAATATGTTTGAATGTAACACAATATGTTAAAATAGGGATGGCACTAGCCTCCCTTACATGTAAGTTTGATGCCCTTCTTCATTGCACTATTCTTGGATTCAAAAATACTTTCCTAGCAGTGCAGAAAAGTAAAGGGCACTAAAACCACACCGCAATCAAGAATGGATCACAGGCTACATGCAATGTCTCCCAGCTATATGTTCTAGAAATCCATCAGGTTGTCATGAGCCTTAGCTCTTCTCTTCAAGTATGTATATTCAAATACTTGGGGTCAACAGTAAGGATGCACTTAGCCAGCTTGGGCCACCAGAACTACATTTCTTTGGTGTACATTATCTTACAGTCTGCATCAAAATCCTATTTCTTATTTTCTCATTCCTATGTGATATAAAGATATATCACAGATTCCTTTCTGCAATACAAGCTGAAGACTTTTCGGAACCAACTTTCAGCTTTCAAAGCTTAAGGACCACAGAGATAAAGTCTCATGAACATGTGCATGACAAGGACAAAGAACTCCAGGATTAGCATAGATCTCTTATGCAGAAGGCCTCAAGTGCACACCTTACTCATACACTACAAAAAGGACTGCTGAGCAATGGTGGGATTCACTTTATGCACAGATATTAAGCATATTTATAGAGAAAAGCAAAAAGGGTTGCAGAATACATTACCTGAACCAGCTTCTCCAACTTGATGTGGACAAGCGATGAAATATCCAAAAATGAGGTGACGGACAAATAAATGCTTCCTTGAATCAAACTGGAAACTACTTTTCATTTGTCGAGTTATTTACGTATTATCTATTAGGTATATACCATTTCAAGTGGGGATATTAATCTGAAGGGAACGTAGAGGATGGTACATAGAAACCTCAAACCCTGACTAAATGTGACAAAAGTTTTTGTTTGTTTATTTTTGAATGTTTTATTTGTTACATTATGTTTAATGTGGAAGTAAATGGCTTATAGTCTATACACAAAAGTCTTAAAAATCTTGTGCAGTGGGAATTTTGTAATACTGGAGAGCTATTTGAAACTATATCTACCTCATTGTGAATTTGTTTTATTCTTACCACTACAAGGAGTGAATGAAGTCACTAGCCAAATCCATTGGCTATCAATGACTGGCAAGTAAATTCTTTCCATATCCTACAACCGGATCTCTAATTTAGTTCTCAGCTTCCGTGGTGTCAGTGTACTGTAGGTAAAGGTGAAATGTGAGACAAGCAGGCCCTTGGGAGCTTATTAAAACAAACATTTAAAAAGAACTGAAATATAAGTCAAACAATAGCCAGATCCATTTACATTCATATAAGACTGAAGACATCATTACTCCTTTTTACTTTGTAAGTAGGTTTGGCTGGAAACACTGAGAATCTGGGCTTAAATTCTAGAAATTTTTTTTTCTTATTTTTTATCATGTAGTCGTGTTGTTACAGTGGTAGTACAAGATAATGGCAAAACATTAGGGCACCAGGCCTTGATCCTGCAAAGTGTTGATTGTTCTGACCTTGGAGCTTAAAGGCATTTTTACACACATTTAACTTGATGTCATGAACTGTGCTAGTGACTTCAACAGAACTATTTAATACGCTTAAGTTTAAATCTATGCTTAAGTATTTTGCTGGATCAGAGACACAATGCTTGGTTTACACAAATCATGTAAACAAGATTTTGCCTAAGGTATTAGAGATTTTAATATATTATATTTACATTATATAGCTATTATAAAGCTAAATCAATAAATAGTTCATTCTTTGGTTAAATTAAAAAGCATAAATCCAAATCCTTCAGACTGAGCAGACTTTAAAATTTTTAGATAAGCCTTCAATCCCAAGGTCTCAGCCCTGCAGGTAATATGGGGCAGGCTAACCATCTTCTGGGTCTACAGTCAAAGAATACAGATTAAAATACAACTCCAATCCCACAGGTGCATTACACAGCCACTACTCAGGAGGTCTAAATAGAAACCAACTCAAACATAGTCAAAATCCCAGCAGAGTCAACGCAGTAAACGTGCTATGGGGCAAATGTAGCTAATAGCTCCACATAGCACAACTTCCCCTACATGCAAGTACATTCAGGATCACTCTCAACATGGTAATTATTGCTTAATGCTGTGCTACAAAAGAGGGAAAAGAAATTTCTGTAAATGGAAGTGAAAGAAGAATGAATGTATTCTAAGGTTTTCACTGGTTTCTGAGAGCCATAGCTATCTTCAAAATATCTGTATGTCCTTCCAGGCAACTAGGTAGATTTTAAAATCATAAAAAGCTTTGCATTACTGTACATACAGGACCTCAGACTTGCTTTTTTGATGGAGTTATAATTGGTTGTACTATGTTATTTCCCAAGCACCAGACAAGGAGTTCTAGTGAGCAAGGCACTAAACACAGAAAGTAAAATAGGTGTTTCCTGTCCCCAGAAGCTTAGGGTGCAGTAACTAAAGGCAGCTTCCCAGATCTGGGGGTTGAACTGACTGTGTGGACAAAGTTTGTTTCCTATTGGGATTACAGCTATCACACTGAGCTGTGTGGCACCCAACCAAGTAGTATAAAGTGCTGAGGACAGGAATGAGTAAAATCTGCCTCTTATCTGAAATTTGCCATTGCCAAGAAACAAGGATTCAGATGCTGAAATGCATTCCTGCACTTGGGTGTTATTTCAGGCATGTCAGGACAACTGACTAGATCATTAATGTTTCCTCTCCAGGTTGAAGCCTGGACAAAGCACATATCGTGCCAGGTTCTCTGGAAATGCGGGCATACATGTTAGAGGATGGAGCAAACAGAGACCACAAAAGACATAAGGACAGGGAAGACAGGTCATAGACCAGGATATGAAGTTACATGAAATGGCACTGAGATGGGGATATTGAGTGCACAGAAGAGAACATGACTACCTTGTGCGGTCCTGGTATTTAAAAGACCTAACAGCTATTTTGGATTTTCCCTTCACAACTCAAAGAGGTAAGGGGAATTAATAGGAAAGAACAAAGCAGAATAAGTAACATAGGGGCAGAAAACAAAGGTCACAACTTTCCTCCTGTAGTTAGCTTAGGAAAATATAAACTAAATGGAAGGAAAAGGGAAGGTAAGTTTTGAGGCAAAGAAAGGGCAAGCCCGATGAAGGACACGTGTGAGTGAAGGTGAGATGAAGAGCCTGACATGGAAATGGAAGAGCTATGAAGCAAAAGGCCAACCCACACAGCTACAGAAAGTCCAGTGAAATCTTCAGAAAGGTCACTGACTTTCCAAAGGTTTTCCCGTGTAACTATAGCATGAAAGGGTGCAACTTGGGACCTACACATGAAAACAGTTTGTATAGACTAATATCACCATATATAATTCATTTACTGTCATTGCTTTCAGGAGGTTTTCTTCTTACAAAGTGGATCATAACAGATTTTCTGCAGGTGATTTCTTAACTCAGTGGATTCTTTATCCTTAAAACTTTTTTTTTTTTGTGAGTTTCAAGCATTTTTTATAGGAGTTTTAAATATACAAGGATAGTTATAAAATCTGAGATGCCAAATTGACTTAAGATTTGAAACCTTCTTCCCAATTTAAGATTTTCTACTCATAGTCATATAAACAACAATTTATGCAAATCCTTCTAGAAATTATTTTACTATATGAAACAGTCCTCTTTCTAGAATTTAAGAAATAACCAGCTTATACATTTAGTAACCCTGCACAATATTATTTGTAAATTATGATTTTAAGTTTGGGGTTTTTTTTTCTAAAACTATATATCACTGCCAGCTTAAAGCAAAGTATTTCTTGTTTTTACCATGAACAGTTTTAGATATCCTACAGACAGAAGGCAACTTTCAACAGTAATGTAGTTTCACCTATCTTTCCCTCTCTATGATTCCCACAATCCAGTTTATCTCCCAGAACTTCCTTTAAATTCTATCAAAGACATTTTCCTTAAAACTGATGGTATAGAATAGTTCCCTGTTATTTTTCATGCTATTTATGTAATTTCCCTGGTAGCATACTGTGCTATTATATACTATAAATCATATTTTATTTTGGAAAGAACTGTTGGTGGTGTTATTTTTAGGTCCAACTCTACTTCTGCTGAAATCCAACCCAGCTAAGAAAATAGTTGCAGGAACATTTAAAATCTCATGTACAGTTTTGGGATGGTTTCCATATTACAAATACTGTGGGAACAGCAGTACTATATGAGTAAATAGATACACCACTGAATAAAGAGAACGTGCCCTGAACATACATGTAGGTGCACTTTCACATCCTAGAGAAATGAGAAGTTGGGTTTACTTTTTTTAAGCATTATTTCTGTGGCCTTTTTCAGAACAAGTAAATTGCCACAAATTGCATTTAGATGACATTTCAACCTAGTTGCAGTCAGATCCATTGGAAAGCACAGAATCTGATAGCAACATGATTTCAAAGGTATGATACATTACAGTGAAGCCTGTAACTTCTATTTTTTTCAAAGACAAAGAGTATACTTTTCTTTTACAGAACTGTTATTATATAACCTAACACTGAACATAGAAATGGGAAATTTAACCTTAGAAAAATTGTCTATTTTCTTTGCTTCATGCTTTAAAACAGTCATAACTGAGCAGTTAAAAATGGACCAGTAGATATCAGTAGGACTGATCAACTATTTTTACTGGGGTACCCAGTCATTTAGACAACAAATAAGGGATATTTGATGAATGAACCAGCAACGTGACATCTGGTGTGCAGTTTCAGAGTTTTAGGCCCTCATTCTGATCTCTCTGATACCAGCAAAAATCAGGAGTAACTTATGTAAACTAAAAGCATGTACCAAAATGGTGTGCAGTCAGAATAAAGCACCTTGTGTTCCAATCTGTTACACTCAGTATCCCATGTCTGACTTAAGAGATTGGCTCACTTACAGAGCTCTACATTAGATATATTACCTTCTTGTTTTAAAATATGTATGTTTAATATTTAATTTAACAGAATTCCATATTCCAGTCTCTACGTACTGTGGAAGTCCCTTTGAGGCTTGTGGTTTGTATGTGCAGTTGCAATTTTCCTCAAGTGTGATTTGGAAGCACCATTGCCTAATAGGGTGAAAGGAAGTATCTGTCTCCAATTAATCTTGGCTCTCTTTTGAGTGAGTAATGAAAATACTGCCTGGCCAGTGGCAATTTGTAAAGTGGGATGTAGGAGCTGAGCCAGGCTCACCAAAATGCATTTAATATAGTATGTGTGACAGTGGAATACTGTAGAGGTACAGGTCTCATCAACTGTCCATACACTTCAATAACACACAGCTAATTTACACTATCACCTTCAAATAATGACACACTCGAAAATTTTGCCAAGTCTGAAATATTGTTTATGATGCTACACGTAACTGCTACTGCACATGAAACCATATAATTATCATAAAACAGGTACTGTAAATGTAAATGGAGCCTGTGCTTATGTTTTCACAAAATGTAAAAATTATTTTTCGTTATATTATGCTGTACAATATTGCATAATATATGCCAAGATGACAGACACATCAATAATATGCAAAAAACTAATTTCACAGTTTTAAAAACTGCTCACAGATTTTGAACTTATGATCTGTTGGGACAAACTGTAGAAAGTCTGAAGTTACCTAAGGCCAACAATGGCAGAATGAAAATGGCAGTTTAAATTATATCTGGGTGACCATCATAGCTAGCTTGCAGGAGAGACTATTTTCAAGATCATTTGGCACATCTAGGTTTTGGGATAGCTCCCTGAAGTAAAAAGTATAAACATTAAAAGGTCAGAAATAGAACAGCTAAGTTATCTATTCACACTGGCAATGGGAATCTTTGCCATTTGGCTCTGAACCACTTCGCCATTCTGCATCCTAATGACAATTACAAGTCCCATACTGATATTTCACTTTCAATTTTCATAGAATTAATGAAAGTATTTAAGGAGTTAATGGAGGCATAGTACTTTCTTTAGAGAAAATATGAAATTAGATTAGAAATTAGATTGCTTAGAAAACATTACATGCAGCAAAATGTGCAGTCAGAAAGCCTTCAGGAGTAATCATCTAAGCATGGTTTCTTGTGACTTGCATTTTACTGTTCCGCGACAAAGAAAAATAAAAAAGCCCCAAAGATCTGTGGTGAGATACTGTTGTCTCCAAGAGGCACAGTTCAAAACTTCATAACTCAGAAGAAGTGAAATTGTTTCAAACCATTCTCCCAGCCTCACAATCACAAACTTCTGCAGGGAGCTGTAAAATTCCCCTGGAATGAACCAGAGCGTATCAGTGGCTACCTGGCAGCTCAGCAGATATGCCACAGCCTTTCCCCAACATGTTACCCTGCCTCAGTCCTGTGCCCAGCATGAGGACTTCAGAGTTTGTCCTCAGACGGCATTGTTAAGTTGCCTTTCACTGTGTGCTACCAAGGGTATCGTCCCTTTGCCAGGAATAGAGCTTTTAAGGGTCTCTTTATGCCAATCTGATTCCTCTTATCTTACATAAGGGGCCAGAGCAGGGACGGAGCTTGCTTTCTTAGCTCTAAATCTATCCTATATGGCACGCAATTCTCTAAAGTACAGCGAGCTTCTGCTTTGATGAAGCACTGTGCAGCGAAGACTGAAGGATCCTGTTTTTCACCATTTAAAGATGTATGATAGCAACAAAGCTCTATGTTAAAATATTTAACTCGCAGAGAACTTATGGAAATTGTCTATTCAAGCTCAGCAAAGACATTAAATTACCAAGCTGTTCTAGGACAGTTGTGTGTGGAGAAAAGCCAGAAATGGTCTGAGATTGTAATGTTACTTACAAAGATTACAGCATGAGCCTGATTCAGAAGCTTTTTAAACAGATCAGCATGGTGAGCTGCAAAATGTTACCATATCAATTTCTGCAAACCATACTCTGTGTGTACATATAGATATAAAATCAGGACTTATACACAGCACATTTCCTGCCACGTTTTGAATGGCATCTGTTTGTTTAGTTTGCTGAAATATAAAAAATAATATTTAGCAACTACTGGTAACACAATGTTAACAAGATTTAAGAGTATAGCCCTGTCTGTCAAAATGCAGATAAAGACAAATCCTTCTATCTCAGTGTTTTAATCAGTCAGATCAGGGGTTTGATGAATATGCAAATGTGACTGTTTATACACTAGTTTCAGAGTGGAAGGAAACAAATTCGGTTTCATTATAGAATTAATGACAGCTCTGTCCTCTAAGATTAATAATTAAAATGCTACACACATTAAAACAATAGTGCTCCTTTCTCCTACCCTCTGAACATTTTACTTTTCTATTTTTTTAATACCCCTTTCCCTTATAATTGTTTGTCCTTCTAATTGGAATGATTAATAATTAATATCAGTTCAGGGATATGTAATAGTCATCTTTAGAACCAGAACTGAATTTAGCTGACCAAAGGGTTAAAAAATGCCTTCCTTTGTTAATTCTGTTTTTTACTCTTCTCCATAAGTTAATTTTTCCTGCAAGTTTTATGGCACCACAGAGATCTCAATGGGCTGCTCTAATGCTGGAAGACTTTTATTTATTCCACTGCAGGCTATACATATGATTTCATTCTGATTTTCACAATATATGCTGGGATTCTTTTTAAGGCCCCAGCTGCTGGGATCAGCAGCCTTCATAGGAATCGCAGCTTTCTTTTTTCTGACACAAACACAACAAGTTTAGACAAAATCTAATCTCAGAGAAAAGATTAAAAATGTGGGACAAGTGCACTATAAAGCCGAGAACACAAAAGGAAAAAAAAACAACCCAAGATTTCAGCTATTATTTATTAATCTAATGATTTCTGAGTTGGTATGGGAGTGGCTGAGTCATGCTTTCCAAATCCTCAGGACAGGCAACATTTCAGAGAAAGGTTATAGCAAAGTGAGCAGAAGTTCAACTTTGCCATTAACCCTCCTTCCTGCACCACAAGAACTGTCACAATTTAATTTCATGTGGCCACTAAGATCTACACTAAGACCACTAAACCCCTTTTAATTTCAAATCACCAAAGCAGACACTTTAAGACTAAAATAGGTAGTTTGTGTATGTTTTGCATTATTTTACCAAGTAAAACTATACTGTAGTTCCAAAGACACATATTTTCTTCTGAACAGAAAAGGTCTTCCAGAAAGACAAATAGACAGAGTACCCTAAAAACCACTTTTCTTCGATAAAGCTGTTTCAGTTTCATCTTTTAATGTCTTTAGAGGTGAATTGATCCTAGATGGGAATTTAGCATTGCCTTGCATATCACAAAGGAAATATTTTATGTGAAATTAAATTAGCATTTGTCTATATTTCACCATGCAGGTACGCTACCTCATGTGTCATTGATAGCAGTAAAACAAATATGTGCATGTGTGTACTTTAGCAGGGATGATGAATTATACTCTATAAGCATTTAAGGGTAGA
This sequence comes from Phalacrocorax carbo, assembly GCF_963921805.1. NCBI lineage: Eukaryota > Metazoa > Chordata > Aves > Suliformes > Phalacrocoracidae > Phalacrocorax > Phalacrocorax carbo. The sequence continues at coordinate 47,852,300 of NC_087518.1, read as the reverse complement.
CATTCATAATGAAGCCTGCTAGTTGGCAAGCATGCCTATTACTTACCACACTGCGTCCTAGCAATTCTCTGCAAAAGTAGTCCATGTTCCTCCTTTGTAGATTGTCAAGATAGTGCTGAAGGCGAGTATAGGTATAGGGGTAGCAGTAAGCAAATTGGTAAGTGTCATCCTCTCGGTCAAAGCAAAAAGCAAATGACATGACATAGTTCTTCCTGTGGTCCGGGCAGCGATAGTAATACACGTTTTTAGAGGGTATTCTTTGCCTAAAAAACCAAAAACAATATATATATATATACACACACAGACACACACCGAGGCATATGTATACATTGACATAAGAAATCTGAACAAAAAGGCTATGTGAAATTCAAATTTCCTCTGAAGTAAACGAAATGTAACAGCTTGAACAGCTCAGGAGCTGGTGAGCAGATCCCAGAGCCTGCATTTCAGAGCGCTCATGCAGACAAGCTCCATGCCAGGGGCCTGTGCATGGCACAGCTACTGTGCTGGCACACCAGTCACCACAGGGACTGCAGCTCTCTCCAGGTGCCCAAGCTGGCAGAGTCACCATAGCAGGGGAGGGCATCACACAACCAGAAAAATCCACACCCAAGAAGTGAAAAGGATCCACAGGCAGTTAAGCTATCCGCTACTTTGCTATCGAGCTGGTGCAATCTCATACCACTACACAGGCTTCAGCCAAACCTCTACCTGGAGTGTGGCTACATCCTTTCATACAGGCCTAATTCACCAGCACTGAGATGAGGCATAATTAACAAAAGAATGTCAGTATAAGGCAACATTAACAGAACTGTTACTGAAATTCAGGACATCTTCATATATTTATTATCCTTAATAGTCAGGTGATAATATCAACACCTAGCCGATGAATGGAGGAAAGGATAAATACTCGGGGTGAAAAAAATGCCAAAAACCCAAACAAAAAAATTCAGGTATGGAAAATAACCCGGTCCTAAATTAGAAAGCAAAGAAGAAAAGAATATTTGGTCCTGTTCCAAATTGGACCGCTGCCCTCCTTGAGAGTTCTGGCTTATAGTGCTGACAAGATAAAAATGAATATACATGATGATAAATAATTATAATAGAGACATTTATGTCATTGTTATCAAACTGGTATCTGTTTAAGGACTAACAAATGTCTGCCTGATGTCTTTCACCCAACTTCAATTATTCTGTTACTTCTCAACAGAAATTAGTAACATTTCAGAGGTGGGTCAAACACTTGTTCTATAGTAGATGTTCAGTATTTGTTTCTGCTCTTTCTTAATTTCTTAAATGGATTTTCTAGCTTTATTTAAATAGGAGATCCTCTAGTCATGCCATGCACTTGTAATTTGATGTAAGTAACTTACCAGTCATGTTTGGCAACAAAACACTATGGTCCTGCAGACTCTAACTGATTCAATTACACAACATTATAAACAGGTCTCATCTAACGATCGGAGCAGCTAAACTAGGATCATGGTGAGGGAAAACATAATAAGATTTACAGACATAGCAGTAGTAATGTGTCTCATTGTAATAGTTCCGAGAAGCTGGTCTACTGCAGAGCATCAGTTTTGGCCTTTCATTGCTAATATGAAATACAGGACAAAGCCCTCTCATACAGAAGTATGTGTTTGCCAATTAGCAACAGTTAAGGAGTCTGATCAGCAAGACTCAGGAGCTACAAAGAGAAACAGAAAGAAATTGAGATGTTCTTGAAAAAGTAAAGTAAAGAGCCAGTCATGCAGCTAATTAGACTTGAAATCAGAATTTATTTGCCCCTGTTATTGACCTCGTTCTTGAACATTCAGGACTTCAAGAATTTACTTCAGCATTTTTTGTTAAATAAGACCCTTGCTTGTTACTAAGATCTGAAAATTATTTTTAAGCCACAAATATGAAGGACAAAAAAACAATTCTTTTAATTATTTTTTTTTAAAGTATCAGTAGGGGAAAAATGCCACCAGCCGTCTGCATGCAGTACCCTAACCTAATAGGGTTCTCCAGTATCTTAACATATTTCTATCATTTGCCCTTACTCTGGAGTGCTATAGGACATCCCTCATTTGATCTGAAATCAAGCAGATGATATGGCAGTGGGTAAATGTATTCTAGCTCCCAGTCCTCAAACCGTAATGCAAGTTTAAACAGTATGTTGCTGAGTTGTTGAACTTTATTTGTTTCCAAATTAGCATGGGAGAAATAATAAAGGACAAGCCTCACTTTATGCTATAAAAATTTCATGTAAAATGAGACCAATAGGAGGAAACTCAGGATTTTAGAAAAGCTAATGAATGAAATTCATCTGCTGATAGTTAATGTTTAAATGACACATAGTTCTCCTTGGTTCAATAACTTTCTACTTTTACGCAAGTTGAAGACAACTTTGTTAATGTATTAAAGGCACTTTTGATATTTCATTCCCTTTCCCCTTCATTATAGAAGCTAAGCATCTGTTTTATTATCCACTTTGACACATCACTTTATGGCTGCATTTGGCTATTATGGCTAATCTTGATTTCTAGGACATCTGGTATTGACATTTCACTATCTGGTGTCTGACACAACAGCAGAAACCATCCACAGTTCCTAGGTTTAAATTCACCCTCTCAGGGCAGAAAGTGCCCAAACTCTTAATTTAAACCGTATCTTCCAAAAATAATTATAATAGTACTCCTGTCACTGCTAATCTATTTTTATCTCTCCTAGCACTTTGTCACTGCTAATCTATTTGTGAGTCATATAGAGAAAGAGAGTTAGTGTTTAGATACCAACAGCACATCTTACACACAGGAGCCTAATCAGATTGAGATCTTATCAGGGAATTAAAGAAAAAAAAAAAAAGAAAAAAAAAAAAAAGGAAAGAAAAAGAAAGAAAAGAGACACAGTGCTAGATATCACCAACTGAGTTTTTGATAACGAAAAGACATTGCTCAGTTCTTGAATTAACCTTTGTGTCCTAGACACACTATTGTTTACTCTTTCCCTTTTTTGTTCTATGCCTTCTGGAAAAGGACACCCACACACTGTGGCAGCAGCTGCTCCTATTAATTTAAAGCTATTACAAAAATTAAAATTAAACCCAATTACTTTGGCTGGTTTATAGCCGGGGAACGGCTTAGTCTGATTGTTCCCTCTGGTTATGGACAAAAACAATATTCCTACCTACAGGCAGCTGCCAGTGGAATACTAATGCATCTAGGCCTGGCAGGGACAGATTCCGAATGCAGAGTCTAACTGCATTTCTTACTAGAGAAAAATATCTTATCACGGATCTGCAGAAACGCACCAACTTCTTACACTGTAAGTCACAATGAAGCTGATTTGTAGTTAGAGGTAGGAAAGCAAAATGATGGTAGAAAGCTTAATGCTCAGATTTGTCATTTTGCATTTCCAAGCAGCTCGCACTAAGAAATGCACCCTGCTAATTGATACACAACTGCCTGGATTTTGGCACTTCTCAACGGTTATTTAAAGGGGAACCACCCCAATTCTAAGTACAGCCGCAGAGCACAACATGCAAGCAACTAATTTCCAGCCTGTTTTTAGAAATATATTTACAGAAATGAAGCTTAATATTCTACATCATTTTGAAACAAATTCAGAATGCTGAATCTTAAAGATAAATGTAAAATTCTTTCTGTCAATGGAAAAAGAAAGCACAGAAACAAAGTTTTTCTCTCTATTTTGACCTTCATAGTCCAATGACAGTTGAAGGCTTGAGCCAGTGGCTTTGAGTGTCTTCTCCTCTCATCTGACAAGGTAGCACTCCCAACCCAGCAGATTTCTTACTCCAAGTGTGAATGTACATGTGTTTGTCTGTTCCTATATGTTTGTTACACTGCAGTCTGGAGTCAGGACATTTACTCTGTTTTGGTAGCATGCAATAAGATCATATTTGTCAGTTTACAAAAAAAAAAAAAAAATTGGAGTCCTCATTTGGTCTCAAAAACCAGATAACTTCAGAGGCCCTGGGATTTACTCTTTGCTAATACAACAGGCGGTGAAGGGTATTACACAAAACTGAGCTTTAGAAATTTTATCCTAACTATACTTCTATTTTGAACATAATTTTAATTTCAACTCTAATAATTGTGATCTTGAAGGCAAATATTATCTGTTCTGCTTTTTTTGGGGGGGGAACAAACACAGGATGGTGGCAGGGGTGCTGGTGTGTGTGGCATCTATTGTTTAAGTTTTAAGCACATAAGGGTGTTAGTCAAATCCTTTTGTGGTACAACACAAATAATTAAAAAATCTTGATCTTTGGAGCACTTTCCGTCCCGCCCCGTTGCATGACCAAAGCAGGGATCTCTTGCCCAGCCGAATTCCCAATGACTTTAATGAGCAGCCTAAACAGTCTTTGGACGGCTTTTAATATGGCACTCATGAAGTAATTATTCAGTTCCTTGCCTCTACAGGATTGGGTTAGACACATCACAGTCAGTAGACTTCAAAGTAAAATGATGATCTTTGGAGAAAAAAACAAAAAGCTGTGGGTGTTGTAAAAGATCAATGGCCAAAAGAAAAATTAAGTGATCTGACTTGTAGAGAAATGCTCAGTGTAGTGTTAGCTGTGGTGGCACACTGCGGTGATCATTTTCATTTGCCATCAATTTGCAGATGGAGAGATGCAACTTAATAATTTACAAATTTCCAAGCTTCCATATATAATGCAAAGAGATGGGCCTGAGTCACAATCTCAGAAAATTATGCCTAAATTTTAAAGAAATTTGAAGTACAAAACCTGATGCCAATTCAACTTTTGGAAAATAACCTTCAGGTATTTATTGGCACTACCCAAAATACTAGATCTAGCTACTCCGAGTGTTCAAATTTTACTTTTAAAGCTGGATATCCCTATTTATTAACTGCAAAAAATCCAACAAACTCTGGAGAAAATATAAGAAAGTTAATCATGCACTGCAAACTCCTCTTCTGGAGGCAGCACTTTCAAATTGAAGGCCTTCCTGACTTGTTTCTCTATTAGTCTAAGCCATTATTTTTCATCTTGCTTATTCTTGTTGACAAGCGGAGCTGACCATCTTCAAAATTCCTAGCTTACTTGTGACAAAATAAGTTTGTAGGGTTTTTTCTTGCACATAATTTTATATTTGATTCACAGAGCATGGAGTGACAGTGAATATGTCAGATGGTGTTAAATATTGTTTACAGATAACTGAATGGGTTTTGGCACAGCTAACTCAGTTTCAGACACTGCAAAATAATTCCTGCTCTTATTCTTGCTAATATGTATTAGAATCTTCTCCAAATATTTTTATCATTTTAGCAGTATACTCTGCACCACAAGGTTTTCCACCTCTCCCAATACCTGGTTTCTACTTCTAAGTATAAAAATATTTTGTAATTCAATGGCTTTTGTTAAAATCAGGAAATCTATGCATTAAGCATACAGCTTCCAAGGCTAACCTTAATTAAAGGGGCTAATAAACCTTTCTAAGGGTTAACGTTAATTGAAATAATTAAGTAACCTTTATAAGGATTCCTAGGGAATTCAAATAATAGTAAACTGTACAAAAATTGCTTGTAAACGCTGCATTCTTTACAACAGCAAGGGGAAAACACTGAGTTTTTCACTATTTCGTTTTTCCTCTAAAAATTAATTAAATAATTAAGCAATGAGAAGGCACATTTCATTTTTTGGAGCATTTCTGCATTTTAAATGTTTGTAATAAGCATGGTAAGACTTATTCAGTTCTAGGTACCTGCATCAGTGCTAGTCTAAACTGGCATACCTTTTTTTTTTTTATGAGAGCTGCACATCAGACTAATCAGTCCCCTCACCTGACACTGAGATAGCAAAAATATCCTGAAAGTACATTATTATTGTTTTAATACTGGAAAGCCAAAACCTAGACACAGATTTGCATGAGCAAATGTTACGAGAATAATTCCCCTCATTTCATACGTGCTTGGATACATTCAGGGGGGACTTGCTAAGAAAGGCTTTTAACAAAACTGTATCTTCAACATAGTGCAGTGTTCTGACAAGGAAAATTCAGTGGTGAGGAGAAACAATAAACAGAAAATAGGGGTGGAAAATGTACTTTGTCCTGTGTTTGCAAGATATCTTACAGAAACATGGTCCTTGCCCACATGCCAGTCTTCTAGGTCCTACAATAATACCAATACCAAAACATAATGAAACAACTCTACCTAAAACCAGAGGGAACCAGTGGAAATCATTACCCCTAAAAGTGACAAGAAATGCTGAGGAAAGGGCATACTATGTGGGAAGCGCAGTGAAGCAGTATGGAAGCGTCCTTACCAGCAGATTATGATTGTAAGATATAAAGCAACGCTCAAAACCTGTCCCTGGGTTCTGCTGGTAGAAATGAAATCATCACCCTTCGATTCACCAGAATATGCATAACATTATGAAGGGGAGGGCTGCTAAATTCTAAGCTGGCAAGAAATAATTTTTAAAATCACTTAATTACTTTTTAAGCAGCTTCATAGAAACAGAGCAACACTGCATCCCTGAAAAGAAGTGCTGTTTCAGGTTCTCCAAACTTCAATATGTTTTTGTGGGAGGAGGTTTCTTTCAGTGTTGTCCATCACTCATCTATCTTCCCTAAACATAAAACATGTTCACAGAGGTCCAGATTTGGCACAGTGCCCTCTTTTGACAAAACACTTTAATATGTCTTAGGGGAGCTGTCAGCTGATAGCAAAATCAAAAACCTTTTGCCAGCAGCAGGTACAAGTGGGGTCTCCAGGAGACAAGCAGCCATTTCCCTTCTTATCTGCCTCCTGCCTACCCTTATAACCAAAACTATACTCCCTCCTCCATCTTTTGTTTACTCTGTCCAGTTGCTAAATCTTAAACTGTAGTGACTTTCCTCTGAAGCAGTAGTTCCAACACTGCAATTACTCTACATAAACTCTCTTTTAAACTGCAGGGATAATGAATGGTGCTGATTTTTTCTGCTGTCAAAATATGATTTGCCTACTGACCACAGGTGTTCCAGCCATGTATTGCTTCAAATGCAATATCTCCTGACAACTTCAGAAGACGGTTTGAAAATACTGACATCAGGGAGAAAATAAGCATATAAAAAACAGAAGAAAGCGTATCAGAAAGGAAGATAGGTTAGGAGACTGAAAGGAGAAAAGACTGGCACACCACGAGCATACCAGCTTCAAACTGGCCAGAAACAAGATAATAAAATGACTTAGAATAAATGACTTTTGAGGCTTTCCCCTTATCTACTGTCTATGAAAAACAAAACAAAACAAAATCATACTCAAGAGTATTGCATACTGGACAAATTTTAGGAAAGGCTGCTCGGTGAGAAATAATTTGTTCCTATTCAGAATCGCTTCAAAATATGCTTATTTCAATCAGATTCTTCTCTGACAGCCAGTGCAAAGGAACTCAAACAAATTTCACCAAACAGTTTACCTACTAGCATAGTATTTTACTATCTTCATATCCAAATTCAGCATTTTACTCCATTATTCTTTCCTGTCTCCAGTCTAATCTGACATACAATCCCTCCAGATTATGTTGACTGGAAAACACATACTTACAGGATCATACAGGCTATAAAACTGAGTCCTTGCAGTGTTTGGATCACGTGTTGGCCTGGGAATGAGGGACCAACCTCAATCCCAAATTCAAGTCCCTGAACTGCACTACCAGTAAACCACTGGGTCAGCTCTAATAGCCTCTTAGCCTCAATTACCTAATTAGTCTTTTCTTCACTCTCCTTTTCTCCTTTTCCCATCTGTTCATCTATTCCCACCACTCCCTGTTCTTCTGCAAGAATAATTTTTTAAATCTATGTTAACTTCATTTAGGTTAGTCTCAGGTGACTTCTCTATGCAAGAATAACTTATAAGTCTCATAAGAGCCCCAAACTTGAGGAAGTATTTCAGTAACATCTGAATTCTGAAATCCATGTTTAAAACATTGATGATTTCATAGTCTAAATACAAAGTAGAGATTGTTAATTAATGTCATTTTGATGTGACTTTTAACTAAATACCAAAGGAACGAGAATGGATCTGAAACAGGTTTTTACCAATTGTAGCTTGATTGATACTGAGCTGTCCTTAGTAAGATCTGAAACCCTCTGGAAGCCTTAGCCTTCCCAAAGTACATTATTCCTGGTAAAAATCAGAGCATCTCTGATAGCAGATGATGCATGAGCAGGTTAAAGACAAAAGAAAACAGGAAATTGTCATCATGGATCAGACTTTGTTAGCTGGGCAAACTTACCCATAATATTATGCTTTATCCTATCCTCTGTCTCCATGCAACGAAGACTGAGTTCAGTAATTCATTTTTAATGTCCCATTTCTTACGCCTTCTAGCACCTTGTTCACTTTTTCTACCATAACAGCATCTCAAATGGCTTCTGTTATGGAAGTGCCAACAGCAATGTTCAGGTTTTTTCCCTTCAGTTAGAGGATAAGATTTTTATGTGGTTTCCTTTACATACTAACGCTTTGTTTGTCAGGACTGAACCTTTATCTGAGTAACTTGTTTAGATTACTCATAAGTTTCTAACAGTGTGCTACAGGCTTAAATTACTTAAGTAACTACATCATTTGTAAGTGTTACCACCTAATCCTTCACCTCTCTCCCCAGATCATTAATAAATATATTTAAGATATGATCTGATAGGTAACTTTAAGGTACACAGCTGCTAGCTTTTTACTGTGATGAAAACTGACCACTTAGTCCTCTGCCTTTTTGTTTCCTTGTCAGTTTTTGATCCATGATGATACTTGCCCTGTCACCATATGTGACTACTTAGACTTTGTAACAGTGTCTCGTGACAGACTTTGTCACAAGCTATTAAAAAGTCAAAAAACATTATGTCACGCAGCTCTCCTCATAAGTCTGGTAGCTGAAACCTAAAGGTGAGGAAACATCCCAGGAATTCCCAAGGGGAAAAGGCACCTTGGCATCCAATGGAATCAAAGAGAGATAACAGAAAAGACTGGTGGGCAAGCCAGCTTCCTTTGACACATATTGCAATTATATTTTTGAAGGACATTTCTATTACCAAGGGAGTTACTTCATCACGTGGAAAAAATGTAGGGAAGTCTAGGCCAACTAACTTTGTTTAAGAGAGTCAATCTAGGCAGAGCATTTAGCACCAAAATACAAAGGTTACACCCTAAACAAAACATGAGAAAAAAAAGATTTGAGTTAAAGCCTTGTGAAAGATCTGTGAGTACCAGAACCTGCTTAAGCTGCCCCTATGAACTGAGCACCTGTGCCTGGTTCCCGTCACTGTACCTGCTCTTACAAAGGCTGAAACAACAAAACCTGCCAGCAGAGGGGTGGGAGCTAATGGGAACGGTGGGTGAGAGCGCCCCAGACTGCAGAGCACCCGGTGTTGTGGCTAGCGGAAGTACCACATGTGGCTAGCAGGGAAATGAATAGCTGTTCTTCACTCCTCCAGCCAACAAAAATGCATCACATCAGGTTAGCATAGCTTAGTTTGGCTTTGCTACCTGGAAATACTTGCTAATCTCAAACTCTGAATGAAAGTAGATGAAAACAACCTAGTGGCCTTGCTAGATAGAGAGACTGATGTTACAGCTATACCTCAGGAATTGGTTATTGTTACCCTGAGCACCTAGCTTGTCAGACTTCTCTTTTCTCTCTTTTATGAAAACATTGTTTATTTTACCATCTAATTCCTTTTTGTGACTGTAGCAAAAATATCTTTCTGAGCACCAGTAAGCTCAGGACTGCTTTATGGGAAAGGGATGATATCAGCATGTTTGCAGTGACCCCCTTAAATTCAAACCTGGCCTTTGTTGCTGTCAATCAAGTCCAGGGAAAAAGGGTTATCTTATCCTTTTTATTCTCCTCTCTTTCCCACATGGTTGTAACTGGGCAATGTCAGAGACAGGTGCTGGGCTAGAGGGACTTCTGGTCTAATCCGGTATGGCCATTCGTATTTCTTTTTATGGGCACATTCAGAATTCTAAGCAATGTAGTGAGACATGATTCTTCTTTGTTGAAGCTGTTCTCATTAAAGTCTCACATCACGATCTTCCAGGTGTTTTATTATTCCCTTTTAAATTCCTGTTTCGACCATTTGCAATGTGCAGATGTAATGCTTACTGGTATAAATATAGGATAAACCCCAGATACTTGCCAACCCTCTGGAAAAGAGCTTGGTTTTAATGAGAGTGCATATCTTCGTTAGCAGTTCAGCTAATTCATTTCTGAACTTCTTCAGAATTCTTTTATACATAAATCATGTGGGGCTGATGATTTACTGCTTTTTAATTAATCAGTTTGCCCCATCTTCTCAATCTCTGATAGTGCCTCATCTTTATTCCCAGAAACGAACAGGTCTAAGACAGCTACCTCTAGAAACTTGTTTGCTATAAAGACTGATTTATGATGCAGAACCACCTGATTTCTTTGCATGAAAGCACATAATTTTAAAACATGTACAAAATGTGACAATGTGAGGGCAAATAATTTAAATTCATCATTGCAAACTTTTTTTTCCCCCAGGCTACACATCTTGCACATACACAAGTTTTATTCTCCATTCTCCTCCATGAGCTCCTTCATATTCCCTCCTTCCACCTTCCTGTTAAAAGCCATTATAATATCCTCCTATTCTTGAGGGTGTCACAGAATAACTATCTCCAAGCATGCTTGCATTTCTCATGCTACAGGGAAAGTCTGTAGGTCTCCCATTTATTGTCCCTAGCATCATGTAGCCTGTTGTTAGCAATGGCAATGATGCATTTCCAGGGCTAAACTTGCATTGTGCTATGCAGACTGGCCTTTCGTGTCCTTCGTTTATCCCTTTCAGAGGCAGCACTCAGAGCTATCATATTAAACACGGGCAGGGGGAAAGAAAAGCCCAGAAGTCTCAGTTTTCTTAGCTAAAAAGGGGAACAAGAAATATGGCAAGTCCCTCTCTTGAAAGTGAATGTGTGTGTGCAACAGGACTTCAATACTCTGGCTCACAGACCAAGAGCTACAGGTTTGCATACACCCTGGCCCCCAAACTCTGATGTGCTGATCTCGATCTCTCTCCCCACTGAGCCCAGCTCCAAGAAGGAAAACTCATAGATGGCCACCTAGGCATTAAAATCCTCATTTTAATGAGAGGAAAAAAAATTTTAAGATTTTCTTTTTACTTAAATTCTTTGCCATCTTATTCACAGTGGTCTTTTTGGGAGCTGATACTGGTTCAGAAATAACCCACATGGGCTTTTTTTCCACGGTAGTAGAGATTAACCCGATGCAAAGGTGTTGGCCTCAGTCTACAGGGAAAAAAAAACATATTTCCCTCCTTCTCTCTTTTCAAACATTCCTAGTTGCTGACCCACAGAGTAGTATTGATCAAAGAAGAGACTAAGTATCCTGCCCTCTTGATCACTTCTTATTTACAGTACACATGGAAACATGCAGGCAGAGGAAAGCTAGGAGCAGAGGGACAAGGCAGCCAGAAGCAATTGTACACACATGTGATTTCTCATCCTAAACACAAAGTTTAAAAAATGAGATGCTGCAATGGTTAGTCCTGTTGAAGACAGGAGAAAATGAAAAATGGTATGTGTTGCACTAATCTTGTTTTTCCAAACTGTATGCGTGATATCAACCAGGCCACTCCAATTTTTCACAATAATAGTTCCAGCATCATTTTTCTTGATAGCCCTTTAAAAAAATATTCATTTTGGGAAAAGCCTGTGGCTTGAGTTTTCTCTACCTGAACAGTCAGTGTCACAAAATGGAGCAACTGCAATCCTTATGCATATTTTAAAGTACTGTCTCATTTCACCGTGCTGAGTTTGTTTAGACTATGAGAGCATTACCTCCTTTACCCCCTTCTGCAATATAACTAGACATGATGGTGAGGGGAAGGGAAATGTAGGATACATTTTGTTAAATTACACAAAGTTTTATTTAGCCTTGAATGACTCTTCACATTCTCTTGCTGCAAAAGGTAATGACAAAGTTCTAGACACTTTCCTTCCTCTTTACACTGTTATAAAACATAGCAAGAGAATATACACACTGCTCACAGGTCAGCAGGGAGGCTGATACACCATGAGAGTACAGTATGAACTGTAAATGCAATGTGAGTCATGATATACAAGTCAGCAATCACTAATACAAATGCAGAACTTTACATCTTGCCAACAAAAGTATTTTTTCTGTGCTCTCAGGAAACATAATCAGTTCAAACAATAGGAGACTATTCCCCCTCTTCGTCCCTCAAAGATTCTCTGAGACACATCTTCAGCATAGTCTGGGAAGAGGTATGGAGACTTATAGCAGGTAGTTTGAGCTCCAGGTGATATATATGCACTTGCAAAAACTATGCCCTCAATGGTTTCTAGGCACACACTCTAAGGCTCCAGAGAGGTTACTCTTAAAGTCACTGTTCAAACATTTGCATTTCCAGAGCCTAATCAATGAGATTATCTAAGCAGATGCTTCAATAGTTGCTAGTCCAGGCTCATAATCACATATTCCTAATACTGTGAAATAAGTGTGATGCTGTAAGATTTCAGATGAGGAAAAATTGGGCAGACTAAACCCTAGAAGAGTCTTAGGTCACAGTTTCTAATGATAAAATTAAGAAAAGGAAATACAGAAAAGATCCCAAGATGTTGGGACAGCCTTCTGTGCTTCTCAATATTTCCTGCACTGACAAGCATTAACAACTCTAAAATGCAATTCAAATATCAAGTCATACACAGAAGGCTTCAGTGAAAACTCTGTGTAAAACATATTACCATCAATTCTATCAGCTTTCTCTGTCTGTTTTGCAAACAAAATATTATGAAGTCGCAGTACCGCTCCTCAGTTTGTTTCAGGCTTTTATACTACTATTACCATCAACATGTCAGACCACCCTGCATACAAAATATTAACCTAAAGAGAAGCCAGTAGGACCATCAAGGTGTTTTACTTTTATCTGTGGTAAGGTTTCCAGAGGATTACTTTACATGTGTCTCAGGAACTCATCTGTTTCACATTTCTGTAGGTCTGGCCCAAATATCAACTTCCATTTTGGACAAGTAAGGCTTTGGAGGGCTGGCACTCGCGTTAAAAATAAAAGTCTATACTGACATAAGGCTGAGGTATTGAAACAAAGTATCTAGAAATCTTCCAAATACTGTCAAGAAGCAGTAATATTTATACTTAGATAAATAAAAAGGCAGGTACATATAAGAGAAAGCAACATATGGGATACAAAAATTTTTGTAAGTAAATGGTTTTCAAAATGCTTCAGATACTGTGTATTTCCAGGAGAATGACAGGGCATTTGTCAATACACTTGTAGGAAATGCTCATAAGAGTATTTGACATATAATTTATACAACTATCAAGTTAAATACACAAATGGTGAAAACATAGGTAGTAATAACATTAAATATTTAAAGGCTTTCAAGCAGGAGTCACAATTTCATATCTGTTGCTTTTTCAGGGTATACCATGTATCAAACATGGTCCGTCTGGTCTTTAAATGGGACAAGAAAGTACTGAGGTGTTATATATACATGTACATGTTTGTGTAAGCTATTACAGCTAGCATTTTAGGAAATTTAGCTATGTAATACTGAAGTAAGATAAAAGGTAAGGTATTTTCACTGTAATAATAGGGAAAATTTGATACATATACACATGCACTTAATTAAAAAAATTATATAAAGCTATTACTCACCATACTGTTAAAGAATGGTTTGAAATGTTTGTAGAGTACTTTGCATCAATCTCATTTTCCCTACAGTTGTACATTAGCTTAGCTTTGAGTACATGCACAGTCCTGCTGAACATGAACCACAGTTTTAAATACGATGCATAAATTAGGGTTTAGCATTAACAGACAGGAAGGTAGATGCCATTTCCTATTCAATTAACGATTGTAAAAATTCAAGCACAGGAAAAAATATATACTGAAAGGTCTTAAAAGTTAACAGCTAACTTTAAAAAAGGAAGCCTTCATACTACATTAAAACTTATGAAAACAGAACAACAAGAATTATTTCCATGTATTTTCATACACCATTTATGTATGTAAAAATGTACCTATGTATTATTTTAAGTTCCATACTGCTATAAAAGAAAATGTAAACAAAAGCTTTTTAAATAGATTTACCTGGATTATAACTGGGAAAAAAAATATGATAAATATTATGTCTTACAGCATTTTCAATTAAATGTGATCATGGTCATATTCCTTTCTGAATCTCTGTCTCAGAAACATTAAACTTCATATTCATTAACCACGAGGGCCTGGGTAGTTAAACCATTTACAGCAGGCATAATACATGTTCCATACACAGTAATGCTAATGCAGATAACGTGAACCTGCAATATTCCTGCTCTCCAGATCATTGGGGTCTCCCATCAGGAGAGGAGAATGCCTGTTTTGTGTTTGCCTCATGCTGACTGTAGGATGTGGACATGGGGTAAAAGGCCAAGCCATTCTCATAACTCAGGCAAACCAAATCTGAAATCAACTTTAAATGACAGATCAGTTTGCACAGTTGCTGCTCTCAACCAGTTTCTAGCACTCATTTATTAAAGTACAGTATGGCTTTAAAAGACAAGACATGGCCATCTTGCAGACAGCCAGTACAAAAACTGCCTATCACTGTTATTATTCTAAAATTACTAGGATTAAATTCAAAACAGACAATATAAATGGATGCAGAAAAACAAAACAAAACAAAACCAAAAAAGTATTGTTTTAAATTTAAATTACAAACATTGGAAGGCAAATTAAATGTCCTCAGGAACAACACAGACCAACAATAACCTGATGCTTTTGCTTCACAACTGTCTGTCCAGTGCCTGACTGGCTGAAGGCTCTGATATGTCACATGAATGCACTGTATCTCAGCATTTACCCCACAAAAACCACCAATCAGCTGAGAGCTGTTACAGCCACACCGTGTCCCAGGACTTGCACAATCAGGGTAAGCTCTTCAAAACTGTGTAGGAGAAATGCTGCAAATTCAAAAACCTATGGAAAAGCCTATAAATGCAAAATTTCATACCTCCTGAATGATGACACAAGATCTCTTCCCTCTGACAGTTGCCTAAAAGAGAGCTAATGGAGTGGGTAAATTCAAGAGAGATAAGAAAGGCAGAGTAACATTGCCTATTAGAACAACAGATTGAGCTGAAAATAACAAATTAGTCCAACCAGAAGAGCTCATGGGCCTTAAAGCTTTCTGCTTTTCCCAACTCAACCAGTTCATTTTGTAAAACACAATACCTTTAACCCATATCCACTTCATAACTGAAAGAACTTGTTACAGGTTAGCTATGCCTTTGATTCCTTTTCAGTCTCTCCGAACCAAAGACTTCCACACTACTGATCTTACATCTCCCCTTTTCCCAGAGTCGGGTCTCATGATTTCCTCCCACCACCATAACACATTTCATCAGCAAAAAAAGCAAACACCTTCCTTTTGTAAGTCATGGCCATAAAAGAAGTGCAATGACTTAGAACAGCATCCTAAAATCAGAAGTTTTATCTATTTATTCAAACCTCACAATCAGAATAAAGACCTTATGTGTAGCTTAAAACTTGGCATATCCCCTAAGTTTCTAGGCCACATTACTCTGTCATTTTTCACTGTGGAACTATTGCTGGTTTGGATCTCAAGATTTTGGCTCTTACTTCCCCCTCCTGAGCTGCCAGATGAGTGCTTGAAAAGCCTCACAAAATCATCCGTGCATTTTTTTTTCCCCTTGAAGGCAGAACGTTACTGGGTAGCCAGCTGACCAGGGAAACATTAACATAAAACTAATAATTGGCACTTGTACTGACAGAGACCAGTGAATGTCATACCTGACTTCATTTCTTGCAGGTATTACTAAGTAATATACTAAGCCAACCTAAACGAACACAATTTTATGTAACAGTAGTAAAATTAAAGATCTCGTTCTTGTATTCCACTGTGTCTGGAAGCCTTGTACCCTGCAAATACTCATATATTAGATTTAAATATTTTTATTCCATCTCAGAAAATGATCCTCTTTCTATCAATACTTTGCTGTATCTCATAAGCTTTTTAAGACCGGTTTCAGGCATGTAAAGAATAATGAAAAGTTCAGAAATTTATTTTGATTTCCTGCAATATGCTACCCAACAGTTTTCTGTTGTGTTATATGACCTTTCTGCCTAGCTAGTGTTTTGCTATTGATTTTAATTACTCAGTTTAATTTACTGCATGCCAACACAAAGCTGTTTACTCCTACTTGCCAAAATGTTGTCGTAGTCTCCCAGAGGAGGGCAAAATGAGAAAACTGTATATGTTTTACAGTTACATGCTATTCATTATAAAGAATTTAATAGATTCACTTCATATAAATGTCACCGCTCTCACATGCAGCCACTAAACACACCAAAACAACATACAGAAAGGAAAATGCTATGCCATTCAGAGAAGTAGAATATAAAAGCCTTAATTTATGAAAGGCTTTGACTTGAAGCAGTTAAGATTTTCTGCTTTACCATTCTTTTCCAAACAAGTGAGGGAGTTAAGACCATATGTTCCCTTTCTGCACAAAAAAAACCATGGACAGAAACAAATGAGTCCCAGAACCACACAATGATTACAGATGCAGGTAAATTCTACCTTGCCCCCGTAATCCAATTGCATGATGAAAAAGGGGGAATGTTAATTTCTGTCTACTGTTCCCTGTGTTCCTCTTGCCTTACTTCACATAAATGAACAGAACAAACCATTTTGCAACAGGATCCTACAGATATTAGCAGAACATTGTTTCAAGGGGAATTACATTGGCATCATGGAAGTTGGCAACACTGGAAGATGAAGGAAGCACATTTCTGGAGTAACAGCCCAGTTCTTTAACTCAAGCAGCACACTAATCAGTCTGGTTACTCTGTAGGTAGACAGCCAGATAGGCATAGCAGGGCTGGAAAAAGTCCTGATAAGTCTCTCTGTCTAAGAGACAGCTCTTACTATAGTTAGGGAAACCTGTATACAAGTAAATGAAACATTTTTTTCTCAGGATAGCAAACATTGAAAAGACAAGGCCATTCCAAAATCCTTATACCAGCTCATGACAATTCTGCTAGACATGCAAATTTACAGAGAGGAGTAATTTAGTCCCCGTATGCGTATTTTGAAACCTACTTTCATTCACTGTTTTTCCTCTGATCCCTGGCCATGGAATCCTATTGTATCAGGAACATAGGGACCAAAGAAATCATCCCAACTTGCTCCACTGAGGAATGAGAACGGTTTTTGGTGCATTTTATCATCATCAGTTGAAAGTGTACATTATACTAAGTTTCATGGGTTTTAAATGCCATCTACTAGCTCTTTGATTTCAATGCCATTTTAAAAATAGGACCATCTGATGATAGTACTGTATTATAAAAGTTTTACCAACTTTGCTCAGTTGCAGAGTGCTCTTGAAGAATGATAACATCTTTGGACAATGTTGATAATCAAGATGATACATGCTAAGAATATGAAAAAATCTCTATTTGAGTATCTTGTTTACAGTGTGGAAGTGAATCTCCTTCAGAACCTTTGAAAATTATCCTATAATTAGGAAAAAAAGATTGAAAAATACTAAAAACATTAATTTTTCATACTGCTTTGTATTTGTTTGTTATGGTTTTATGTTTACCGTAATATCCTTCCAAAATAAGACATCACCACTACGAAGCATTTTTATAAGGATAAAGTCAAACTCTCAAAACAATCCTTGTTCAAAACCATAATGACTCATGATGAAAATATGCATAGCTTAAAAATCTATTATGACCTTGTTGTAAACCATAAACTGAACAAGTCTTCCCTAAAATCTAGGCCTATGGTTGCTCAAAGCATGGGCAGATTTTCTTGAAGGCTTCCATAAATCTACGCAGAGTTGCAATGAAGCAGGAAAGCTTACCATTACTTTGTTTTATCTTCTATTGTACTTTGTATAGCTGAAAAACCAAAGTGGTTTTGTATGGGAGGCTCTTCCTTAGAACACTGGCTAATAGTTTACAGATAAAACTACAAAAAATTTTCAAATCTAAATAAAGAGTATCTACTCCCTGTCCAATACATACAAAGAATTAGGCACCTCTGATGTGAGGCAGCAGAAAATGCCAAGGACAGGCAATTTCATCTCCTTTGTTTCTCTACATTCACGGGATCATAGGATAATTCAGGTTAGAAGGGACCTCAAGATGTCATCAAGTCCAACGTTCTGCACAAGTCGGGATCAGCTATGAGATCAGACCAGGTTGCTCAGATCTTTATCCAGTTAGGACTTGAAAAACTCCAGGGATGGAAACAGCACAACGTCTTTAGGCAGCCTTTTCCAATGCTTGACTGAATGTTTTAACTACGAGGACAGTGAACCTTGGTGATGCAAGGAGTTTTCTCCTCCCTTGTAGGATTCACAGCTCCGCACAGTTGAATGGGATTAGAAACTTCCCACTCCAAGAAGAGACTTGGAGAGTATTCCTTTCTTCCAACATGCAGACACTGGAGACGGTGGCAATGCCACTTGTTATACACTATATCACTAGCTATGTTAGTAGTTAGGACACTCGCCCAGCTTGAAGGAGACCTGTTATGATTCTCACCTCTGCCTAAGAGGTCTCCCTTCAGAGGGGGGACAGTATATAAGTATATATACTTATAAGTATATAAGACAGTATATAAGAACTCTGTTCTTATATACATGGTTCCATTTTACATTAAGTGGCTAGAAGATTTGTTGAGTAACAAAGGACTCAGCAGCCCAGTGGAGATCACCTGCACAGGGAGACCTTGGTAAGGTTCTCTCTCCAGCTACCTTATAAATACTTGTTTTCTGCAAAACCTAGAAAGTTAACTGTGCTCTGATCACACCCATCAAATCAGGCACCACAAAAGGCTGAAGAATGCCCAATTTACAGGTCTTGTCAGGACCCATTGCATAGGACTTGGCTACTGACATTATTATGACTGAAGCATATATGGACACATCCAGTCATAGATCTTTAAGCATCCAGGAAATTCAGAAGTCAAAACATAGGATCTTAAAGACCCCAAATACTTGCAAATTTGCAAAGCTAGGCAGCAGCTCTGAAGGGACTTTGACAACTTCAGTTCTACACATTGATTTCAAGAACTGGAATCAGGCAGGAGTCTCACCCAAGTCCTTGTGAAGATCCATCTTCTAGACCAGACAACCAACAAAATGTTAACATACCAAATGGCAACAGTACCAAAACACAGCTGGCTTTAAGAAAGCTTATTAACAGTCCCATATAGCTTGAATAAATATAAGGCAAAAATGAAGCAAAAATAATCCAATATTCAAAACCTTATTCCCAAATTCTCCAGGTGGCACTGTGTACAAAATTATACATCTAAATTTAACATCTAGTCTTCCAATATCCAGCATTATTAAAAAATGCCAAATCTGAAAACATTTACCAGCAGGTGTAACACTTGCTATCATTAGTGGCACTAATTTAAAAGAACTGCATGCCATAGTAAATCAGAGAGACTGCTCATGGCAATAAGCATTATGCCCAGAAGTGAGAGTTTTCTGTTGCCAGCACAAAAAATGACATACTATGCTTTTTCTAAATGTATCGGTAATAAAATGCCAAACTATACTGTGAAAATATATGTAGATTCTGAAAACCTATTTGGCTTTTCTCTCTTTTACATGTGTGCTCTACAGAGATCCAATGCGGAAATGGAAGTCTGCTCCCCACCCCATAAGAAATAACTTAGACATACTGCATAGTGTTACATATTGCACAGTTCCATCCTGCAGATTTTTTGACCACTGGTAAGTGATTTTTAAGTACTATGCAGTCTTGAAGCCTACTTTTCTACATACTTTCTAGGGTTTATAATCCTTTGCTAGATCAGTGCTTCCAGTTACAACCAAGATGATCAGTTGTACTTTTTGCTCGGCAATAAAGAACCAATTAAGAACACCAAAATAATATTTTATTATTAGGAAAATATAGCCAATAAAAAAAATTTCAGACTCAAATATGTATATTATTTCATTCTCTTTTCCAAGAATCTGTAGGTCTGCTTACCTAGAAAAATTACACTCTTCCATTGCTCCACATCTGAGAAGTGTTCTTGCTTTTTTTGGCAACTGAAATAGCTAATCATGGAATTCTCTTCGTTCAGTTAAAATAGTTCATTAAACTGCATCCTACATCATGCAGGTGGCATCCATACCAAAAAGAAAACATCTTCACACAAGGCTCTATACCCAACATGACAAGCAAAGTATAGGTTGTTTCTTAATAGCCCACAAAGTATTTGCAGGGTGACTTGCAAATCAGTGACTGCATTTCTGAACATGCCTTTCACACAGCTGATCTTGCTGAAAAGAGAAGGCATGCCCACAGCTGCAATGGCAGAATGGACTTTAGAAGACCTGTTTTCAGTCTTAAGTTCTACTTAGGTGCTGCTTTATGACATTTTGAAAGTAACTTCATCTTTCCAGGTGATTCAGCTCCTCTTTTTAAAAGATAACACTTAAATCTTTTAAGATAACTTAAACCAGATATATTATCTCATCTCTTATATATAAAATTGCAAGTTTTTCAAGGAACTCTTTCTGCAACAAAAAAAAAATCTTTATCTTAAAAGGAGAAGGTGGTTTCTTCTGTTGTGTTTTTAAAAAGGTAACAGCCTTTCTTACAGGTTCTATAATTTACTGATGACTCTTGTCTGAATCTTTAGGACATAGAGTCCTTGATCCCAGGAGACCAGTGAAAATCATCTCATACCTCTCTGACAGTTCTCTACAGATCACGACTGTGAAGTTCTTAATGGAGCATAGACTAATAATGAAGTTCTAATATGCTATGCCTTTTTTTTAAACTAAAAATAGGATTGTTCCCTTGAAAAATCATTACAACTTTCCCCCATTATTTGTTATGATCAATCAACCTTTACCCATAACCAGCTTGGTGACCTTTACAACTTCTAAGCCCAGAATTTTAATTTGAATGAGCCATGTTTTTCTCACAATAACCCCAATTCTCTCTCCTTGTTAATACGGTTGCCCCTGGTGCTGCATTAGCTAATCCTTTCAAGAAGCCAGCTAGCAGGACCAGGAATTGGAAGTTCAAAGGTCAGCCCCAAACTGATATCTCCACAGCAGCAACATGAGATGAGCAATGACATAGAGAATTCCTTTTTTTTTTTAAATAGATTTAGTATTCTCTGCTGCTGACAAAATTACTCTCTATAACCTTGTAGCATGTAAACATTTCCGTTTTATACAGCATCTAGTAGTTATTTTGCTAAAGAAACTTGACTTTTAAGATTTATACTCCTGGTTGTATTGCATTTGAAAATATATTGGATGACTATGTTTATTTATTCCTTTTCTCTTCCTTACTCATAATAATACCCTAGATACTTAAAAATGGTATCACTTCTCTTATATGAAAGTGGGCTGTCTGCCAAGTTCTGAAATTTCGCTCTCTAGCTAGACCTAGTCTTCTTTAGCATTTGTCTGTTATTTTAACTGAAATACATTTCACTATATACAGATTCTTAGAGTATCTATATTTGAAGTGCAGTTACATACAACATACTGCTTAAATTCATTTCAACAGTTATGCACTACCTAGACAACACAGATTTGCTTTTACAAACCTTCAAAATCAAGACAAGCCAAAGGTGTACAAAAATTACTGTATCCATTAAGAATTGTCAGGCTTTCTCCCAAGAAATCAAAGAGTTTTTAAAATACCAGATGTCTTTTGTAAAATGCTCAATCCCTCAGACACAGAGAACTATGGAGCAAAATACTTCATGGACACAAAAAAAAGCTTAAGTTCAGTGTTCTTGTTATGACTTCTCTCTCTGGAGACTGCATAAGACAATGTCTTTTCTTACTCCAAAACCTTTTCATATGTTCTGTTCAGTCTGGGTTTGGAAAGAAAAAAGGCCATTTTATCTCTAACAGTCTGAGTCAGAATAAGGTATTTATCTAAAAGTAAGATGCAAACTGGGTATATACACATGCATGTTGTATTTTATTGTATGCTGTCACGTCACCTAAATACATCCCTAGAAAGTAACTACCCTGTTTTCTGCTGTTGCTGTATTGTCTCTAAAATAAAGCTAATTTTCCTACTGATACACATATACACACTTCTGTTAGAAGTAGTTTTGCAAAGACAGTCTTGTGAGATTATACTTTGACATTTGTACTGGGAAGTCTAGTTAATCTTAAAAAATTAGTAAATAATGGGTTTATCTTTAGGAAGATACATTTATATGAGAATATTTTAAACAGATTTTCTTTACAGAGTTATTTTTTCATTGACATGCATAATTTCATTTCTTAGAATGCTACAGTTACCTTGTTGGTACAAAAGAACCTTGGATTATACTATTTCTGTAAAAAAATAGAAGGGAAAAGGTATGTTATAATAAATTGCAGAGGTGAAGGAACACTTATGTTACTGTTTCCACTGCAATATCATAGCTTTGCTAATGGCAGCCTGCTGTGCAGTTAAAAAAAAAAAAAGGAAGAAGAAAGAAAAAAAGAAAAAAAGAAACCTGGTTAATTAGGGTACAGTTGCTGTTTTATTGCAGCATTACTGCTAAGTGCACTGAGAAGCCTTCCCATAGGCAGGTGCCAGTGGTTGTACAGCTCATTTAGCCTGGGTGAGTAATGTCAGTTCAGGAGGAGAGAAAGGCTTGTGTCTTCAAACTTTCAATCTGCCTCCATTATCTGTGATCAAGGTGGAACCACAAGGGAGTGGAATTACTGGCAGGTCTAGGACAAGTGAAGAGGCAGTGAATCTATAAGACATATTAATCATCTTTTCCTTCTCTTCACTGGCGCCAGCCTGTGCCTCCGACTCCCCGGCGCCAGGCAAATGGATTCTCTGTCCCCACAGGTACAAGTGAATGCCTTTCAGGGGCAAGTCATCAGAATAATAATTACTGACACTGCTGAGATCAGCCCTAGCCAGTCCAAGAGGGAAGAGAAAGTATTATGGGAGAAACAGATTTCCTGAACTTTCATATCAGCATTTATGGAATTAAGATATTTTTCAATTACATTAAGGACTTTCAAATTATAAAATTCTAAATCTATGTTTCTTAATATTGTATTAGCATCATTAACATAGTATGAATATTTAAAATCTTTACAGTTTCTCTTTAAAACATCATTTGGATCTGTTGCTGAAGTGTGAATACAGAAAAGTGCATATTGCATCATTTACATTACAACAAGTGTTAAAATTCAGTTGATGTTAACAGGAACATGCTTTTTATGTGTATATCTTCGCTTAATTCTGAAACAGAACGCCGCACTCTGTTTTGGTATAGCTATTCCTAATTATAAATACGAAATAAGCATTTCTATAAGGATTATTATATACCCTATGTAGTAATAGCTACATATGTACATACATAAATACATAAAACCAGACTTTAAAGGCATAGGCATAATTTACAATCAATTTAACACAGCATGACTACTGTATTTTATTATAACATTTAGCATGTTTAGTCCCTTTCCTCTCCAAAGCATTATTTATACACACAAACAATAAAATACAGTGCATCATCAAACTCAAATAGAATGGAAGAACAAACCCCAGCAAAAAGCTAGCTCTGTTTCAATTCAGTAATTGTACAATATCTAAAGAGGTCAGAATACGAAAAGAGATAATTTCTTGAATTTCACACTGTAGAGAATATCTTACATTATAGCATATTGTACATTACAGCATAGAACATGAAATATTTTCATGATTCTGATGACAATCAGTTCAATATCTGACTGTCAATGATATTGAGCTCAATATAAGAGTAATACAGCAAAATGTCAAATAACTTGCCAGAATTACATGACAAAACTGGCTCATTAATATATGCTGATTGATGAACCCTCCATGTAAACACAAATCTTGACTTCAAGAGTTTACATCATAAAGTATCTGACCTTGAGTTCAGCTTGGAGTTCGCCACACACCTGCAGCCACCTAAGCAATAATAATGCTAATATTTGCATATGCCGCTTTGCATTAAGTACCAAAAAAAGTAAAAGAAACAGATTCAAACAGTAACATGTGTTCATTTATTTTCAAATCAGTAATTTTGAAGTTTACTGACAGACAGTATGGAGAAAGGGAATGACTTGAAAATGCAAAATCAAATCAAATCACTGCTTTCTTAGTGGATCAGCTGCAGCAGCAGCCTCCAAGTCAGCCAATCGGTGTTTGCTATTGATTTTTCTGCTAGTCTTAAGTGACTTTGGACACTGATCAATGTTTTAAAAGAGAAATATTAAATCTCATGAAGAAAAATGCATATCTGACTAAGGAGCGGTAATGAAAGTAAAAGTTTGCCAAAAGATAAAAGGATGTACATATTTAATGACATTCAGGCTCTCAGAAAACATACAGCCAGTCTAAGAGCAAAAGTGAGCTATATCCTTTTTTGTGAGAAATGCAGAATGAGAATTTCTTTCACATGCTCTCAAAACTATTTAGAATTTTGTCTCCCAGAATAAACAAACACTGTGCGCACAGTGATTACTGCTGTTACAGATATATAGACCCCAAGCAGTTATAAAATGGCAGTGGAAGTCGATTAGATTTTTTTAAATAAAAATTGCTTCTAAAAAGGCAGTTCATAACTATTACATTTTTTTCATACCTCATTGTTTATTGTAATATGTCCTATCCATTTCTTTTTAATGAAGACCATACATTTTTCAGGACATTTATTAATTTAAGAAATTCTAAATATTTTTTTGAACTCAGCTGTTTATAAAGGAGCACCCTGATACAAGAGATAGTCCAGCTAAGACCCTGTGGATAGATACAGTGTATTCAGATATCAGCTGGTGTGACAGTGCCTAATCCTGAGTAACGTGCCCAAGAGCCAGGGGAATGCTATTTCTCTCCGTTGTTCCAAACAACAGATGCTGTCAATTAACTTTAAGCAGAGTCCAAGAAAACCCTTTTGTTATATTTTGCAGTATTATGCAGAAAGTGTCACCTCTGGAAATGAGGGAACAAGCTGTTTTTCATTATCATTCAATTGTCCCAATCAATCTGACAATTACAAAGAGAAAAAGTCTTAATCACTAGACACATGCTAGTTGCTGCTAGTTTTACCAGCTGCAAAGGAAGAAGAAAAGAAAAAAGAACCACCCCCCCAAACAACAGAAATAACAAAAAAAAAAACCACACCACCAGAAAAATTCAAAACCAGTTTTCCTACTTAGAGATATAATGCAAAAAACATACCTGCATTAGGGTAAAAGATAATTAAATACACAGTGTAATGATAGGTATGGGAATAGCAATTGCAACAAATTGGTAACTAAATCAGCTTATGCTGTTGATTTACTATGGCTTTTATACGAGTGCCATTTGCTGTGTACAAAGAAACAGCCATCAGCGCCTTATTCATTTGAATACAAGAAAAGTTGTTCATTAAAGTTGTGACTAGTGAATTTCCATATAATTAAAGTACTGTATATATAAGCAATATAAGAGCTTTCTGGGAACTGGTGAGAGAATGGGTGTAAATACAGATGGCCAGATTATTTTATTCTACTTGAAAGACTGAGGCTGCAGAAAGGCAGCATCGCCAGCCAGGATGCGGGCAGAGCTGGACTTACTGCTTTGGTGACTCTCCTCAAAAGCCTCAAACAATAAATACAGTAACCTCCACTGGATTGGAAAATTCCTTTTATCTTCTAATCTGTACTTGCCTGCACTGATGACGAGCACGTGTAGCATGCTTTCTGCACAGAGAATGAAAGAAATACTGTACTATGTCTATGAGAGAGGACACCCACACTCTTCATTTCTTGTCTGAGTCTGAGTTGTTTGCTGAACTGACCCAGCATGATACCTTCCCCCGGCCTGCTCATCCCACCAGTGCTCCCAAGAAAACAAAGGATAGCTTGGTGCCCCATTCCTTAGGAAGCATAAAATCCCTACGTAATGTGTATTTGGACAGTAAATAAGGAATGGATTTGGCCTGCCGTCAGGAGTTTGAAGGATGTAACCTACCTGGAATTTCTACAGAAGTAAATACTATCCCATGGAAAAAAATAATTGTACATCTCTCTTCAGTAACATTAAAATGTTCTCTTTCCTACAAATACCCAGAATAGAGCAGCAGGCAACAGCTTTTGGAACAGAACTGGCATAAAGAGTCGCACAGTGACACATGCACTAGATGGTGAGTGACATCCATTAGAATAGGTATTCCAGTAAATGCCAGATATGTGACACTGAAAGTATCTGTCTGATGCAAGTCTTTCAGTATATGCCATTTATGTTTTGTCATCTCTTCTCAAACAGCTTCACTGTCACTGAAGACACAGTGAACATTCAGTATTCACAACCACACTGCTCTGGCTATCAGCATCTGGTCACTGAAGAACTGCTACAGATGGAAATTATTCCAGAACTATTGGCAACCTTGTTGAATCGCTCTACCTGATGCCATTCTTGAAGGAAACACGGGTAACAAAAAGCATTGGTCTGCTGACATTCTCTCTCAAGAAGCTACATGTTGCTTTTTTGTACATTTATCAAAAAGGGCCCACTTTCCCTCATCTGACTGTGTAGGATCTTACAAAAAGCTGACTTACTCCTGCAGAGAGATCTCTGGGCCCTGTTGTGGTTCAGATAAAAGATTTGTGTGTGCTTACACTCTGGAGGCCAGGAGACTATGATTCTAGTACATAAACCTGGATTTCATTTTTGTCCTCAGGAAATCTGCTAGTCACAATAATTCCAAACCATACACATAAAGATATAAAGATCAATGCACAAAAGAGAGTCACAATAAGTATTAAAACAAAACACATATCTTACAGAAATCCATAAAACTTAGATGAGAAGGAAATGTTATACCTGAGGCATGAAGAAGAAAGAACAGGTAAGACTTTGTTATAAAAAAAGAGAACTCTCTGGTGCTGGATTTGGCAATCACACACGCACAGAGCTTTATACACTCAGACCAATAAATCTATGAAATTGCAGTCCTGGCCTATAAGGCAATGAACATCAAGGTGAGGACAACTCAGAGAAAGATGAATAATTTGATTTCTAAGCTCTCTAGAGAGGAGGCTTAAGGACATCATGGGCCTGCCAAAGGCCACCTGCCCAGGCTGTAAGAAAAGTCGTCTGTCTAAAGCCTGTCTAAAATCATCAGGAGATGCCAATACAAGAGGCAGTTGGGTCCTGAGAGCTTTCTCAAGAGGTGGCAACTTTGCAACTGGCTGTAAAACTACTCATTCATCTTGGCAGATTCTTCAGACAAATAATCTGAACTCTTCAGGCTAGTTCAGGTTTTACTAGAGGCATACCAGATAAAGCTCGTAAGAGGTTTTTTTCTCCTCTAGGCCCTTTCAAGGGGAATTTTTCTACCTCATTCATGATTAATCTGTAAAATTGATACAAGTCACTCTTGAGGAGGAATCACAGTTACTCTGGGTTTGCTGACCCATTAAAGACATTTGTTGCTGTAGAAAATATTTATTTTATAAAGTAAGGTTTCCTTTACTAGCTACAATGATAGAAAGCATCGATTCCACAGAGAACTGTATTACCCATGTACTGAAACTCCAGTACCTTCTATAAAGTATAGAAGATGGCACTTTAATTTTTATGTTTAAAAGACCAACACCCTTTTTTATATATATAATTTTTGAAAGAGATAATGCATTTATGTTGTCTGAGTGTGTCTATTCTGAGAAAGTACAGGAAAATCAAGCTAATTAGCCTTTTAATAGATCTTTTTACTTGATTTCTTGTTTGGCAAAAGCTGAGAAAGAAAAAGGCTTCTTGATCCATTTCTCTTTGCAGAGGTAAACTGCCTGTATCATAATATTAAACCCTTCTGTAAGATAAAATCAACATCAGAATATAGCTAGCATATCTCCTCTTGCATTTTATCTTGATAGCAGGAGAAAAAAAAGGAAGTACTTTTCCTTGTAATTATATTTGATCTGCATATGTATCTGTTCAGTCTTTCAAGAT
This sequence comes from Phalacrocorax carbo, assembly GCF_963921805.1. Classification (NCBI taxonomy): domain Eukaryota; kingdom Metazoa; phylum Chordata; class Aves; order Suliformes; family Phalacrocoracidae; genus Phalacrocorax; species Phalacrocorax carbo. Next base: position 47,824,281 of record NC_087518.1, on the reverse strand, counting down.
TACTTTTCTTAAAAACTCGGGTCTATGACACTTCCTTCTTGAATATTATTCTTCATTCTGCTGTGAAGAAGAATTTACAGAATAGGGAGAACACAAAGCAGATAGCACTTACTGCCTTTATTAACAATTATGAGGCACTCAACTAGAACTGTACCATTTTATTTACAGTTGGACTGTAAGTGTGCTAATGTAAAAAAAGCAACTTTGGAATGGCTTAAACTATTCAAAACAGATTTTATCCATAAGGAAAAAAAAAAAGTATAAGCAAGAAATAGCGTGGAAGAAACATTTTGTTTTGACTTATTCAGAATAAAATACTAAGGCTGACTGAAAACAATGACTATTTTTGAAATGTATCAAGTTTTAATTTCCCAAAGATGTAAGTATCTAAAAAGAAAATATAAGTATTTTAAAAGTAAGCAACATGAATAAAATTATGCATAAAACTATTTCTAAACATAGTGCTGGGCAGCCTTACAAGGCAATTAAGACTAGTGGCCCTCTGAGAAGACCTAATGCTTGGCACTGTCAGAGGAGGAGATCACATAGATTGCATACTGCATGTGAACCTAAAGCAGTTTCAAAAGGAGGAATGGAGCAATTTCAAAAATGCGCAGAGGGGAAAAAGAGAACTTACAATGAAAGGACAGTTATTCTTTTGGGATTTTTTTTTTTTAAATAGGATAGAAAACCCTTACTGGAAGGTGGGGACAGTGATCAAGGAGTAGCTGTTGGCTTCCCACAGGAACTAGCAGCAATTTTAGGAAGTCAGTGATAGCAGCCAAATCTCACCCCACAGGTTCAGCAGGATTTGTGCTATATGCCAGATCTCACAGACAAAGGACAGTGGGGTTAAATAAGGAGGAAGTTTTTCTCTGCTGCTTTGGGTTGCATGTCCCAAGACAGTCACACTCAAACTGCCAGAGGAGCAGGAAGTAATTCCTTGTCTCACACTGTTGCTTCTTGGCCTTCACCAAAATTACACTGCTGTCAGTACAGAAGAGATGCTGCTATAGCATCTCAGAAAGATATACGAAAAATGCTTAGGGAAAATTTCTGTAAACACAGGAAGAGAGTGCCAACTTTTTGGAAAGTGGCTGTTTTTAATAAACGTGATGGTGAAGGACTGCATGACAGAGTGCTAAGGGGACTCAGAAAGCTATAGCGACTTCCTGAAGACGAGAGGGTAATATCCAGCCAGTGTATGATCTGAGTCAACATGGTAGGCCTGGGTTCTGTTAACAGGGTAGAAACTAAGAAACATACTTTTGGAGTTATTGGAGAAGTTGGCTATCAGAATGCAGAAATACTCTTTGCAGGAATATTTTTAAATTAGGAGGAAAACCAGCACTTTGGCTAGAAAAAAAGTATGCACTTTGGGTGACCCAGGATCATTTGCTTAACCACCAGGGATGAAAATGTGAACTGAAATACATTTAAAAACTCACATTATATAGTACATTTAAGTAAGGGTGAATTTGGAGGAAGCTTTAGAACAACTCTTAACAGTTATTTATGGATCTACACAGCATGCCCAAATCATCTATAGATCACACAGAAAAGGACATCCCTCAGTATTTTCAGCAATATATTTTTGATCATGTTCTCATCTTGGCCAGCTCCAGGGGAAATCTTACACTCCGATTCCATTTACCACAATGGATCTACCACTAGTTGAGACAAAATAAAGATGAAAAAGAAACAGAGCACACCCTTTCTGTAGCTAATCGCACTAATCACCTATCAATGAGAGTCCTCAATGATAGTAATAGACCAGGCATTAATGAAGAATGCTGACTGTCAATTTATTAGCAAGATAATCATACGACAGTAAGGAACTGTTGTTAGAGAAAATGTATAATAACATGTAATAGGAGTATAACGCACAAGTTCAAGCCATCCTATCGTGTCCATCTCTCGCAGACTATGTGAGCTATTGTGAAGATGACCTTACTGGAATGCATACAAAATACAGGATGCATCTCTACCTCAGGAAGCTAATTAAAGAGAAAAAGCTACAGAATAAAATACCAGAAAATACCTTTAACTAATTCAGATCTCTGGCTGATAACAAAGCAATACAAATTGCAAAGTTCTGATACAAGTTCCTATAGTGTATCCTTTTTTTTTAAACTATATGAAGTATTTTCTTTGCAAAATTAGATGGAGAATTTTTATTCTTAATAACCGAAAGTGTAATGTACTGTATTTTATGCTATTATAGAATTGTGTAAAGGTTATTTTGCTGCTAGTTCACTGCATATTTTCATATGCAAATGACACAAATTAAATTATCTCAAATAGCAGAAATTCCAGCAGAATAATATTTTTAATATAAATCATCATCCCCTCAAGTCATATTATAGATAGAGAATTGCTTCTGTATTTATATTTTTTCATTAAAAATAAAATGATTAATTTCACAAGTTAATTTACTTTCCCCATCACAACACCAAAATTGAAATTAAATATTCTAATGCTTAGAGATATTAAAGACTCGTTTATTGAAAGCAGCTTATTGTTTTAGGAACATTTTCTTGATAAGTGCATGTTGCCGCTATACTACTACAATATTTGTAATGATTTTATTGAACAAATTATGCATTGTTGCTTGGGTTTTGTTAAGCTTTATAGAACTCATATTTGTATGCTCAGGAAGGTACAAGAGACCTTTCGCTCATCTATATTCTGAGTATTTTGCCAATTTTGCGTATTTGAACAGAACACTCCAATAACCTTGGTCATGGATTTTACTGAAAGGTCCAACCGTAGTGCAGTGACTGTGCCTTCAGCGGGCCTCAGTGTATGTAATGGAAATGACCTGCTCCCCCACACACCATGTGCAAACTCACTTTTACTTCCATGTGGCTTTCTTTCTATTATAACATGATCATCACCTCCAAATATGAATCTTAGTGAACTATAGTAATAGGTTTACAAGGATAAGACATGAAAAAACCTTCAGCATTTTCACAGCCTCATCTTTTCCCTCAAAAGAAAAAAAACCTTCCTTTTGTTTAATAATGTGGCTTATTCTTTATTCTATTAAAAATGATAGGTTTGCTCTATTTTAGATTTTCGTATCGTGCCACACTAAGGTCAAAGGCGGCTCAGTCTGGGCATCTCTTTGAAATAATGCTGTGTTGGAGGAACAAGAAATACATATAGCAGGGAAATTATCCCATCAGCAAGACAAGAATCTGTGTTTAGTGACTGAGCCACTTGAAGGTTAATCAGATCTTCAACCAATCCCATCAACATGGATGTGATGAATATTTGATTCGGACTAATTAGTACGCAAATCCAGACATTCTGAAGGTATTTGGAATGGCTTAGACAGTGACCCGGAAAAAGAATACAGATAGTAACACTCCACATTAATATGCTCCAAAAATTACTGCAGTCCCACCTAGGTCACCTTCACAACCTCAGAAGACTTGCAGGTGAGAATAACAATAACCAGTAATAATGGTACATGTTGTTGCTCATCTTTCTTTTATCAGTGTTTTCCTGGAAACAGAGATTGTAGATGTCATGATTGTGTTCAACCTGGAGGAGAAAATATTTTTATGGGTTTAGGATATTTATATATCAAAGATGTAAATTTTTTTTTATTATTTTATGCATTTCTTAAGGCCTGAAATAAGATAAACAAACACAGTCTAGGGCAATATTTTCAGAAATATCATCTTCACCCCAAGACTGCAGAAAGCAATTCATTCCTGTAACAGAAAAAAATATAACACAGTCTACAGCAGAAAGCAACTATTCCTGCTACTTCAATAGCTCCCTCTACAAGGATTTCTTCCATGGTACAGTCTTGTATAATGCAGACACATATGGTACCACAGTGCTTCATAGCAAGATAAACAATTCTTGCATTATAAGCAAAAGAATTTTAAAACTGTGATTTCTATAATGCTATGATTCATAAATACTGTTATCAGCATTCTTGCCAAACACACGTTTTCCTCCTCACTAAAATATTGCAAACCTTGAAGCACCAAGGTTTATAAACCAAACCCTAAAGCTGGTGTCCATGCAATGACATTTAGAATGTATAAATAGGTGTATAAATGTATAAATGTATAAATGTATAAATGTATACATGTATAAATGTATAAATAGATGAATAAATTACAAAAAAAAAAAAGATAAAGAATGCCCTGAGTGACCTTTATTCTTCATGAGACAGAAGGTTGTACAAGGGGAGGACAAGGGGAACTCTTTGTTGGTCAGATCAGATTACTTGTCAGTTTTTGACAGTGCTTCAATTACACAGTCACTAATAGCTCTGTAAGAACATAATTACAAACTAAACAGGTTAACATCTTGACTTAGGCTTCTTTTCTTTTTTAGAATGAAGTTGAAACAAAAATTCTGATGAAGATGAAAAAATCACACAAATTCTAAATCAGAAATGTCAAAAGGAAAATTAGTGGTGTATCATATCAAAATGGGATGATGCAGAAAACCAAAATTTTATCTTGACTCAATACTAAAGGGAAAGCATAACTTTCATTTCATGTTTCCCAGTCAGCAAGTGAGAACATTTAATCCACGTATTTTCCTGATTTTGACTGAGGAAAAAAAAATACTGATTTTAACTGAAGCAAAAGGAATTGTGTTACAGAAGGAAATTGAAGTAGTTTTACTACCGACTGACAGAAATAAGAATATGTCAAAATAAATGGGAAAAGAGCTATTCACTGAATAAAGGGTACCATTACACAGGGTGCTAAACTTCCTTATTTTAGTGAGGCTTGACCATCACCTAGCACTTTTCATGGTCACTTCAGCATAGCTAACAAATTGCAGACTTGAGCTTGGATGATGGATTTCTGCTCATCAATAAAAATGAATAATTGGAATACTTTTTTTTTTCTTCAGATCAGACTACCAAGAGATCTATACACACACTCACATGCACACACGATCATACAGTTTACAGAAAAAAAAAAAATTAATGTAAAAGTGTGATCCATGTCTTAAGGCTACACAGTCAAATTAAGGTGTTCCAACCACATCCTTCCTCCATCTGTTTGTAGGACTGGACTCTAAACTAACCAGTAATGGGATCTAGAGGTTTAAAGAAAAATATTTAAAAACACCCCTCAAACCACCTCGGTTGTCAGTTTATAACCTGATCTCAAAAACAGGTGCAGAAATAGAGGGGAGGAAAGGTACTGGCAGGAAGGTGGGGAATGGCTAAAAGAACCTCTCATAAACAGGTTTGGTCTACGGAGAAATCCAGTGTGAAACACCTGTGCCTATTCAGCAATTGACAGAAAAGTTACATTAGCAGTGTACAATTTTCTAAATAACCTGCAGAAACTCGTATCCTATTATAAAGCCCTATAAACATTATGCCAAAAGCACACCTACAAAAATCTCTCAATTTCTAATATTTCTATATTAGTGCATTTGAATTTTAAAAATCCTGTAAAGCCCAGCATTTGTGTTTAACAAATATATAAAATAAAATCAAAAATTAAACATGAAGCTAAATTATGAGAGAAACACTTTATACATGTCTGACAGTTTTACTAAGAAAAAATAACTTACTGACAGGTATTTCTTCATAGGTATTTAGATTTCTTTCATAGTGCAGGGAAATATAAAAGATTTTTAGAAACTACATAGGCTAATTTTCTCTTCCATGTTTTCATTACACATCCTGGAAATATAACAAAAAGACACATTTTTTTAAAGAAAAAAATTGTCTCTGAATGAGCCAATATTTCAAAATGATAATACATGACAAAATATATCAAAATAATTGTAAAAGTGATTCAGAGAAAAATGACTGTACATATTTTAAGTTAAACAGCAAGCTGTTAGCCTAACCAAGAAAATCTTTCGCTTCTCATTCATTTTTCTTCCTGGGTTTTAAAGAAACACATAAAGGCTCAGTTGGAATGGACCTCTGGAGATTGTCTAGTCCAACCGCCTCCTCAGAGGAGTATCAGCTAACGCAGGTTGCTCAGGAATGTGTCCAGGGGTGTTTAAATATCTCCAAGAATGGAAACTCCACAACCTCTCTGTGCAACCTGTTTCAGCGTTTGAGCATCCTTATCATTAAAAAGGCTTTGTCCTACATTTAAATTGAATCTCCTGAATTTCCATTTGTGCCCATTACCTATTGTCCTGTCACTGGGTACCACTGAGAAGAACGTGGCTCTATCTTCTCTAGTCTCTGTCATCAAGTATTTATGGACATTGACAAGAACCCCCCAAACCTTCTCTTCTTCATACTAGGGTCCCAGCTGTATCAGCCTCTCCTCATATGAGATATTCTCCAGTCCTTTAATCATCTTTGCGGGAATGAGAAGTCTATGTCTGTCTTGTACTGGGGAGCCCAGAATTGGACACAGCACTCCAGATGTGTCTCACCATTGCTGAGTAGAGAAGGAGGATTACCCCTCTCATCCTTCTGGTAATGCTTGTCCTAACGCAGCCAGGTATGCTATTGGCCACCTTTGCCACAATAGCACACTGCTGGCTTATGTCCACAGGGACACCCCCACCCCCACCCCAGATCCTTCTCTGCGAAGGTGCTTTCCAGCCTGTCACCTCCAGCCTGTACCGGTGCATGGGATTACGTACACCTGGGTGGAGGACTTTGCATTTCCTTTTGTTGAACTTCATGAGATACCTGTGATCCCATTTCTCCAGCCTGCCAATGTCCCTCTGAATGACAGCACAACCATCTGGTCTATCAGCCACATCTCCCAGTTTTATATCACTTGCCAACTCCCTGAGGGCATCCTCTGCCGCACTGTCCAGATCATTAATGAGGATGTTAAACAGTATTGGCCCATGTATCAATCCCAGGGGCCCTCCACTAGTGACTGCCCTCCATATGGACTACCCTGTACTTCTTCCATTCATTTTTGAGAATGTTACCAGAGACAATGTTGAAAGCCTTATTAAAGAAAAGATCAACATCATCTACTGCTTTCCCCTAATTCACAGAGTTAATAATCTCACGCTACCAAGCAGTTCAAGCATGATTTCCCCTTCTTAAATCCATGCTGACTAATCCCAAACACTTTGATGTACTTCATGTGTCTGGAAATGGCTTCCAGGAGGATTTGTTCCTTTAGATTCCCAGGGACTGAGGTGAGGCTGACTGGCCTGTAGTTCCCTGGATGCTCCTTCTTGGCAACAGAAGTGACATTTGCTTTCTTCCAGTCCTCATGAACCTCTTCCAATCACTGCAACGTTTTAAAGACAAGCAAGAGTGGCTTCACAATGACCTCCACCAGCTCCCTCAGCATTTGGGGTGCATTCCATCAGGTCCCATGGACTTTGAGTTTGTTTAGATTTTCCCTATCCTGGTCCTCCATGGTCCTTTCCCACTGGCCTCAGGGACCTGTGATTCCTGAAAGCTGGTCTCAGCAGTAAAGACTAAGAAGCAGGTAACATTGAGTTCCTTGGCCTTTTCTATATCTTTATCACCAGGTCCCCCACCCCATTCAAAAGCAATCACATATTTTCCAGAGTCTTCTTTCCACTGCTGATACATCTATAGTAGTCTTTCTTGCTGTCCTTTATGTCCCTCACCATAATCAGCCCTAAATTGGCCTTGGCTTTCCTAACTCCATCTCTGCATGCTTGAAGAGTATCTCTGTACTCCTCCCAGGCCACCTGTCCCTGCTTCCACTTCTTTTATCTGATGGAGTTTCTAAGATGAATGAAAACACATGTTGCTACTAGAAGCTATGAACAAAGAATTAAGATCAGAGAAGACAAGTGGAAAACATGAGATGAGGTTTCAGTATGAAACCATGGACCAACAGTTTTCAGATTCAAGACAGCAGCCCCTGCAAAGCTGTTCTATGAAAAATGTTATAAGAAATCCACAGCTTCAATTATTGCCTTGATTTTAAGAAAAAGGATGTTTTGACATTAGCTTTGGGTAGGCCAGGATTTTACTTTCAAATTTCATTTGTAAAGCAAAAAATTGTGATCACAGATAGGAAAAAGAAGGTATGTTAACAAGCAACAGGGAGTTGATTAATACACAGCTAAAGACCTAAAAATGCCATGAATTTCCTGGCAAAGTATGTTAACAAGCAACAGGGAGCTGATACAGCTGAGGACAAAAAAATCCATTAATTTGTTGGCAAACCCATAGAAACTGTATGTGTTACTGCAGGACACTAAATGCATAGTCCTGTGAGTCTCACCCCAGCAATTAAATTCTTTGCAAACTGAAGTCCTGTTCTGGGTTCAAGATTGATCAGTTTAAGGACCCTATTTTTATTATCTTTAGCACATTGTTTACACTTCCCAGAATGAGTCTATTTCCTTTTAATTACAGTTTGGCAAATCATTGCTCCCAACTGTTTGTTCAAAGATACTTTGAAAAATAAGCCTTTAAGTTGCAGAAGAAAATTATTATAACTGCACACAGTTACAGCTGAAATCCAAACAAGAGCATGGACTTCTCACTAAATGACTCATCACACTTCTTTCTAGAATCTGGATGAATCTTCAAGGTGTAACACATTTGCAAATATTTAGTCTTTCTGATGGGCCAAATACCCAATGACATGCATTACCATAAAAAAAAAAAAAAAAGACGCCACTGAGTAGGTATATATTTCTGTAAGAGCTGCTGCATTATGACAGACCAAAGGTTCATCCAAATTGGTGTTCAGTCAATAATAATCAAGAGGAATAGGTTCTGAGGATACAATCAGTAAAAGTATTATGAAAAGAGCTGAAGTGCAAGAAGATTCAAACAACTGGTGTTTACTTCTCAGGTACAATCTACAGATTACATACAGGAAATATTCAAAAATCAGGAAGGAAGAAAACAGTATGATAATTACTAGTGAATAATACCTTTTGCAGAGCATAGGTAGCTTCAAAGAAATAAGATTACGGTTTCATAAAGATAACAACATCTACACAAAACAAAGTTAGGACATCAAGAGATCCCTGAGGTAACAATAAGGCTACAGACATCCTAACTTGGGTCCTGGAAACAGTGTGTTTTACCAAAGTACTGACTTTGAACAGAGTTAATCCCACTTCTCAGGAAGGCTAGGGGTTAGGGACAGCACCACACGGAAACAACTGTACTGCTTTCACTCCTGTAGCTAGTTGGGTTATGTCCTGGTGTGAGGATCTGTCCTTCACAGGGCAAAGACAGGCACTTTTTCAACATAACATTCTTCAGGTTTCACAAAGTATTTGGCTTTCTCTCACATAATATTTTGAATAGAAAACAGCACTATACAAGTGTCATGAATCTCCATTCTTTCATTAAACTGACGCAACTGATGGAGCAAGATAAGTTACTGTACAAGAATCATTCTGTGAAATATTTCTAGTGTGGGCCCCATGGAAATTTACTCTTCCTTGGCAGCTTTACAAATAAACCAGAAGAAAACAGTAATATGCCTGGTAAAATCTGCAGAACACACCAAGCTTTGAGAATAATGATGTGCAGAAATCACTGGTACATATATTTTAAGATATGTCATACTGGGTCAGGTCAGTGGTCCATCTAGCTCAAAATTCTTTCTCTGGATATGGTAAATACCACTTTTGCATGACACAACTGTGGTTTTTAATATTAAATGCAAGATCCTAGACATAAGAAGAAACAGTGAATCATAGAGCAATTTTTTTACTCTAGAATAAGGAGCACTGAGCAGGATGAAAAACTGTGGTAATAAAATATTCAATGGACAATCAAGGAATGGCAAGAAAGAATACAGATCACATATATGTAATGAGTTCAGGTCTTTACCACCAGGCATAATAAAGTTTTGATTGCCACCTTTCAAAAAAGAAAAAGTTGAAATAATTAACAAGTTTGGAAGAGAATCATGTCTTCCACTGAAAGGGCAAGTCTACAGTACAGTCATTGCTGGTACTGGAAAGCGTAGGTATACACAAACTGACTTTAACTTTGCATGCTGGTAAATAACATGGTCATGCTCAGGCAGCAGCAAAAGCCCAAGAAGATGCCCAGCTTCGGGGGTGTGCCTAGAAGCTCACACTGACTTCCTGAGAGGTCCTATTACCAATAGTACCCAAGGTAGCTTGCCCAGGTACACAGGCAGCTCTATATGGCCTGCAGTGGCTGCTGTTAGACACACCTACAAAAAAAAGTCAGTCTGTTTATTTAACCAAAAAGGTGGCTAGGAGTTATATTACCACATTTAGAAGAAGGCAGCATTCATAACTTCAACTGAATAAAGGCTAGCAAAGGACCAAAACTGAAAGCTGAAACCAAAGTAATTCAAACTAGGAACAGGATGTGCATTTTGAAACATGAAAATTATTGACCACCTAAACAAACAAACAAAAAAATCTTAAGAGGGGGAGTAACTGAATCTCTATGGTCTGACATCTGTAAATCAAGACTGGAAGTCTTTCTCAGAGATACACTATAGCCCAGACCAACATTTTGGTGCTGCAGAATTTATGAGGGTATTACTCAAAAATCTTGTCTCTGTGAGAAGAAATACCAGATGACCACAGTGGTGCATGATGCTCTTAGCATCTAGGAAAGTGGCACTTTCTGCATCCTTATGAGTGCAGATATTGTTTTATACCCCTGGTATTTCTGTCTTCCTAGAAGCAGTTATTCCAGCGAAGGAGGAGAGGAAATATGCCCTTGGACTCTTTCTTGTGTACAGCCAATGTAATTAGCAAGGTGATCGGTATAGCGTGCTGCACCATTCACAAAAGATAAGCTCTATCCATGCAATTCAGAGTGGTACGGAATATTTGGGTAAAGAGAGAGAGGCCAAGCAGGGCTGACATACACAAACCTGTAGCAAAATGTTTATATCTGGGTTCTGTTTACTGGCTGTATCTTTGAGACACAACAAGAGGAAAAAAAAAAAAAGCCTCTTATCTTCTATTTTCAATGTATCTTCTTTAAAAATTATAAATTGTTTTAGCTGGAACTGTCAGCACTATGCTGACAATGCTTAGTTTTATTGATTTTATGATGGAATATTATCTGCTTTGCAGAGCTGTTTCTAATCCAGTGATAGATGTTGGCAAACTATCCTTAGGAATTTTAACATTCTGACAGTTCTTGCAGTCTGAATATAATTAATAAAAAAACACTGTAGCAAACTGCTTAGTGGAACAAGACTATGGTTTGAGTCATTTCATTACAATCTTTGACTAACAAATTGGAATCAATTTGAAAGGATAGAAGAGGATATTATTTTGGCATTTAAAGTATATTTGGAATGAGGGAAACACATAAGGTACCTCTTTGTGTTCCAACATTTAACCCATTGTCTCCAGGAGACCTGTTTTACTACTTTTGGAATTATTAGTTTTAGTTCCCCCTTTTTTGCCTTTCCTGTGTGTTCACCTATATTTACCCTCTTCCATCTCTCTTGAGACGCATTGTAAATCTTACCAATAACTTGGAATATAATGAGCAAAATTGAAAATATCTAATGCAACTTTGTAGCCAAAGAAAAACAGGAATAATAATCATAATTTAAAAAAAGAAATAGGAAGCAATATTTTAGTACAGAGCTAAGCTAGTTCAATAAGGTTTCTGATATGGTTTCCAATACAGTTCCCCAAGACAAGTAAAGAAATTACTCTATTTGAGCAAATTAAAAGTTGGCTGGGCAGAACACTAGGGAGCATGCCACAAGAAACAGGGGCAGGGCTCTCAACAATGGAAGCAGTGAGATGTTGGATTTTGTCGCATTCAGGCTTGCTTTTCAAACCATCTGCTCCTCAGGGGTGAGGGAGTTTAAGAAGTGACCCATATATGTGCCTGGACCAATTAAAATACAATTGCTAGGCACATACTATTTAATTAAAATAAATGTTAAAACAGCAAAACATCTGCTGAAGAAAAAGGGTGTACCCATGCTTTACACCTTTATAGTACATTTTCGGTTAAAGGAAAATCTTAATAACGCTACTTGCAATGCTGCAAGTATTTTTTTAAATTAAAACAGGGATAACTGGTTTATTTTGTACATACTGTCTTTATTTGAGAAGTTATCCATTTTTCTATCTTCAAATGACATATAACACTATTTAAAAAATACCAGTGTTGCTTCATATTTGATTTTAACTGTGATTAAATAAGGTTCTATAAAACCAGAGCTGTTGATGACTCTGGGACTTGCAATTATACTTGGCAGCAAAAAAATAGGAACTATAGGAGTGGAGTGCACACTAAGACAAACAGATACATACAGGCAAAAGGCAGAAAGATAAATAAGAAACATTTTATCAATGGAAAATCAGAAAGAACATTTGTATCTTGGGCTGTGTTCACCCTTAATGGTTTAAATAGAAAAAAATAAGCTTACCTGGAACTGTGCAGACGGACTGAAAATCACTGTGGGAACATAAGATTCTTAAAATTTCTAGCTAAGAAAACTATGGTATCTTATTGGATTCTATCTTAATATCATAGTACATGACTGTTCTAGATGAGATTTTTCCAACTTTTCAACTGATTAAAGGCATGTCGTTAGCAAAGAACAACTGAAAAATGGATTATTAAACACTTAGGAATTTTATAGATGTAAAAAGCTATCTTGCTTCATCTTCACTTCCACAGAAGTGCACACAGCTAGCTGCCAATAAAAATATCTGGGAAACAATCAGAAAACTTCAGAAACATTAAATAAAATGCCATAAGGTACTATACCTGGAGTACCATACCATAAGGTACCACAAACACTGAAATATATTGTATGTCAAACTGTGTTAGCAAATATGCTTCACTAACACTCATCAAGGAGCAGAAAAAAAAAAAGTCCCAGTTTATATTCCCTTAATCCTTAGAGAAGAAAACATTCTATAAATAGATGTTTAAAAAACCCTAGTATATCACTGTTATTCCAATATTTTACCATCATTTCTCACTTACAGTGTCTGACTTGCTTCCTAAATACATACAATGAAATTAATATTTAAAGCTGTGTAAACTCTGACTTGGAGGGGAAAAAATTCAATGTTAGGTTGAAATTAAGGCTGAACACTACCTGGATTCAGTTACAGCTTTCGTAAATGCTGCCTTTGTCTTCAACACTCAATATAGACAACTTCCAAATCCTTTCACTGTATGTCTGCAAATATTATCAGAGTCCTATTGATAACATATTCTGAGTTCAAGCTTAATTTGCTGAGACAAGAAGTCTGAGATAAATGATGAAGTTACACAGATGAAGCTGGGGATATCAGGACGGGAGAGAAAAAAGTAGAAAACATTAGTCTCACTCCTAATGCCTCACACGCCACTACGATAGTACCAAAGCAATATGTCTGTACAACGTGTGATGGGGTCTTACTATACAGACCCACTTCTAAAGGGGTGTAATTTGATGTCTAAATGGCAAACCCTCAGATGGAGGGAAGTGGATACACTATTAGCACCTTAAATAGTGAACAAAACGCAGGCATATGCAGATTTGAGTAAAATATCCTGTATTAGTACAGACCTAGCAGAGGTTCATATATCCCCTCTAACGTTAAATATATCCCCACCAATAGCTCATCAAAGTTTCATATTTTAATATCTATAAAAAAAAAAGAAATATACAAAATACACATCACAACTAGTAGCAGGATCATAGCTCTGTTCTACACGATAGTTAAGATTATTTGTGCATCACCACTTCTCCCACTTGGGCTTCCAAAAATGGGTATGCAAAAAAACCAGAAGCCTCAAGTAAAATTATAGCTGTGCCCAGGTGTTGCACCTCACTGGGAACTCCCTGAACCCTAGCTACAAAATAAGGCGGGCCCATATGTGAAGGCAAATGTGTTGGACACTTGCCAGCAGATGAGATTTAATAATTTTCACAGTACTCCTGATGCAGCTTCAGTATGATATTTGGGGTCCCATCCTTCCTTTTAACAGAATATATCCCAAAAGAAAAAGTCGGGGCACCTGAGCTGAAAAATTTGGGCCAGTATGTCCTCAGTTCCCACAGACATGTAAATTACCAAACAGGCTTTGATTTACAATGCTTTTTTTTTTTTTTTTTTTCCCTTTTTGTGGAAACAGCTGCCTTGAAAAAAGTGATGTTAAAGTGACATCCTGCTTCAAAAAAATCACTTGCTAACATTTTCATTAAACAATTGTATTTGAATACTTAACAGGAATTGTAAAATTTCTGTTGGATTTTCAGGATTCAGTTCAAAGCAGAAGCTATTTTGCTTCTTTAATGTTGGTGGTTCCCTGACAGCTTACATAAATACTCCGAAGGATACAAAGGACTTAAAAGTAACTTTCAGGCATTGATTTAAATGGAACAGCAGTGGGAAAAAATGAACTTTTTTGTGAAAGGTTTGGATCTTCTGACATACATTTCCTTGCATTTGCAAGTAGATTGAAGACTGCAATTGAATAACTGCCTAGAAAGAAATTAAATGAAAGATATGAAGACTTCCATTAATTTTTTTGTTATCTTCCAGTGATAATAATCTAACAAGGCTACTTTTTTTCAATCACATCTCATTACTAAATGAAAATAGTCTTTTATGCTCCCTTAGATGGACATCAGGAAAATGGTAAAGCCAGCATCAGAATTCAGGAGTGCTGAAATTTGCCAAATTAACAGCCAAATTAACAGCCACCACTACCAGAGAAAAGCAGGCTTTGTTGTCACTTCAGCATGATTATTCTTCCCATAAGATTTTTATTTACCCCACAACCATTTTTGACAAAAAGGAAGGTAGAAGAAAAAGACTAAAGGGTGCAGAAATGTACCTTATAAAAAAAACTTCCATGAAAAAAACATTATTTGTTTTCCACATAACATGTCCTTGATTAAATCCCAAAGAAGAAACATTGTGGAGCATCAGCATATTTCTTTGTTAAACCAAAGGGGCATCCTGAAGATATCCTTGTGCTTTCTTTCTGCCTGGCTAGACCCTGGGATCAGCAAAATATGCAACTAGCATAACCTTGACCACTGCCTTGCACATTCAACAGGGAGCTGTTTTTTACATAGCATTTTCCCTGAAGTTATGCATGTCAGTTTTTCATTTTTATGTGTTTAGACTGTTGATTTCACAAATAATTTACAAATTAATCACTGCTGGTTTGCTGTAGAATACTATATTTTACTCCTAATTTTCTATACAAAAATAAAAATCAACAAAAATCGTTAAAAAAAACCCGCAGTACAGGCTTGAGTAATTGAGGGGTGGGGGACAAAAACCAGATGAACAAGAGAGTAAGCAACACCTGATGCCAGAGTGTTTATGTTCAAGTACAGTTTAGGATGGAAGGTACAAAACAGAGATTACATCCCAGTCAGTTCCTGGATCAGAAAAGTATTGGTTATGAAAGATGTATTCCTGTCCACGAAAAAAAAAAGCTCAACGAAACATAACAAGGGTGGGGGGAATAAAAATTGACTTCTGAAGAAAAGAGCTATGAATCACTAAGGAACGAATGACGTGCAGTTTGACAGAAATACAAACACATAAGAGGACGTTTCTACGACAAATTATGAAACTGCTTCTTTGACTTTTGAAATGCTGCACTTTCCATTACACCTATTCATAAGGCAAAATGTTTCAAAACTTTTTTCCACAGGAGATAGAGGGAGAGGGCAGAAATCAACAAACATACAAGAGAAGCTCATTGCTCAGTGAGACGCAGAGAGACTTGAGTCACACTCCCACCAAACGAATACTTATTTAAACAAATCGTCTCCAGGGAACCAGCATAAGACACATTCCCAAAAGAGCCAAGAGCCTGGCAATGGGTGCTACTGCATGTGGTAGAACAGGCTCTGGTTCAAGGTCCTAACTGTGATAAAGTCAACAAAGTGCCAGTGCCTTCAATATCTTCAAGAACCAATCTCTGGGATATGAATCTTCTCACCAGAAGTCCATCCTGAACCTAGGAAATTTTGAGCCAGTGAAACCTTGTGGAAATATTTTTTTGGGGGAAGCCCAGATTTAGAAAAACCTTTGTCTTCCATTTTTAAAACACTTCTTCATGAAGAAGTTCCCAGGTAGTTGTTCTCTCCAACGCATGCTCTGTTCGGATAGAAACACTGCACAAACGGACAGAAATAACAGACTCCAAGCCCAGAAGAGCTTACATTTTAATTGTTCTATATAAAAATCCAAGAAGAATGTGACATCATAAAGACCAAGAAAAGTCTCCTCTCGTTTGGAAGGCTAAATAAATATAGCTTGTTGTTAACGTACATGTTACTTTTTATTAGCATTGAAGATGAAATCAATAGAAATTGGTGACTGAGGAAATTTTGGTTCCAACAAAGTTAGTTTGTAAAACAACCCATTAGAAATTACACCCTTCCTGTACAACTTCTACTAACAGTAACAGAGCATGTAGGGCTCACAGCATAACAAGCTGAAAATAAGCTCTCACAGATATTAAAAGAAGATGCCAAGAAGGAGATCTGGACACGTGTCTGAATTCAGATTCTCACTTGGCAATGTTCTGAAGGCAAACCTAATTAAAGGTTACAGTTGGCTACGTTGCATTACCCAGATATTACAGGCTATAATTGTTCTAGGCCAAGGCAAGTATTTAATTTCTACAAAAAATATCCCACAGCTAAATTAAACATTTTTCTATTTAAGATAGTGAGCTTAACACCCACTGAAATAAAAGAAAACACAGAAAAGGTAACTGGATGAATAGGAACATAACAGTTTGAAAACTTTTGCTAGTTCAATTCCCATCATGATGCACAGCATGAAGCTGACAGTACTACCAAATGCAGAAGTACGTTCCATAGAGAAAATCGGTTTCTCATCTGAGAAATATGGGATATCTTACTATCTTCTTTTGTTTCTGAACAACTAGTTAGGCATGTTGAGCACCTTACACCGTCTTTAATAGTCAAGACTGAAATGAGACTAAACTTCATTCTTAAGTTTCACCTTCTACTCAGTGGAGTATAGGACTGAACATTACTTGGAGTGCCAAACATACATTCAGTTAGTTTCTTTGCCCAAGTGGATCTCAGTTGAAATCTTCCACCTCTCAAGATTCAGTTATCTTTGGGTGAGTTGCTCTCGTTCTCTATTACAATGAGTGCAAAGAACTCTGTCCAAAGGGAGCAGGAAGGAAATGGGTCATGGAGCTCAAATGCAGTCCATTTATGCACCTGAAGCCCATCAGAGTGCTGAGCAACTCTCTAGTCCACTGATTTTTCTGGACTTCCTCACCTTGAAGACACCAAAAACTATTAGACAACTCAAAGTTCTGGAGTTAGGCATTAATATCTTGAGCTGAACCTCCATGATCTGATTTTAGCATACAACTACCTGAACCTCCCTGAAGTCTCGTGAAGACCCTTGGAAAGGTGAAATTGGTCAGGACTGTAATTCCTTGGTGCTCATGCCCTACTTTTCTGTAGCAGTGTAATGGTTGGATTACTCACACTGGGAGTAGGAGGTACTGGATTCAAAGCTCTGAAGAGTCTGAGGGAACCAAATCTGTATTTTCCAAATCCTGGGAGAATGACTAAGTCCCTGCCTCTAGCCTGATGACTATGAGTTTCCAGACTCCACTCCCTGCAACATGTATGTATTTTACAAGACACCTTCACTGGATAAAAAGAAATATTGTGGGTCAGCTGATGTCTCTGATATTATGGAAGTTTAAGTGTTTGAAGCAAAGTGGAACCCTTTTGAAAACAGATGAGAGTATCACCATAGACAAAACCCAACACACCAAAAAAAAGAGGAAAAAGAAGAATCTTGACTTCCTACCTTCCAAGTAAGAACTTTAATTTCTGAGGCATTGAGGAATAAGAGGAAGAAAAATAGCGCTTTATTATAGAGCTGGAAGTGGTTCTAGGACATTAGCCAAAATAGGTCCTGACAAGAATTTCTTGTGAAAGTGGCACAGAGTGGGTCAGCGCGTTCATGCACAGACATCAAAAACATAGGTGTTAGGAGTCTGACAGTGGAAATTCAGGTATTAGATAGATTAGTGCCTCCACCATTAGCTAGGAGTTTCAAGGATCTCAGCTGCAAATAGCGTCCTAAGACCTAAATCTTGGTAGACTTAAATCTAGCCAGGTATCCGTTACCTCATTGTATTTTCCCCAAAATAAGCCTCAAGTTTCACGTTGATCATCTACGCCCAGGTGAAAAAATATGGCAAATGCCTGGTTTCAACTAACACTTCATGATGCAACAGCTGTTTGACTTTGTCTTAGAATAAAACTTTCACAGTTGTTCTTTTTGCTTAAAGACAAAGGGCTTATTTATACACAGATTTTATACCTCTAACAGATACTTCTGTTTCCAGAGGATGGCTATGTTTAGAAATTCATCTATGTAAATAAAGTGTCTTAAACAACCCTGGGTCCCTGAATAACACATGGTTACAGATAAATCAATGTTTTTGTCATGTTCAAACTGGGTATCTTTCACCTGAAGTCATGTAAAGTAGATCCTATTTTACTTTGTACATCATCAGCAAAATTCTCAGCTGAATTTTGACTGTATTTTACTTGCTATTAGTGACAAAGAAAATGAGGCAAAAAGAGTTGCTCTCTTTTCAAGGAGGTGGAATTTGCAGAATCTGCCTGCAACAATCTACATTTTCCAAGTGTCCATATCACATATTTTCTTTTGCACTGGTAATAAGGAAGTACAAGTGTGAAACAAAGGAAAGCTACAAACACATGTGCTGCCCTTTTGTCAAAAAGTCAGTGTTCTGTGAACCCAATGTTTTAAGCAAATTTTGATTAAAATAAGAGATTCTCAAATGGCATGTATTTGTCAGGCTGACAATTTCAGAACTCTGCTGAAACTGAGACATCTAACACAACTGAAACAGATACTAGCATACAGAAATTACAGTATATTAAATACAAAGAACAAGGTTATGACTGAAAACAATATGAACTTCAAAAGTCATGGTTAGTCATGATACACCATATGTCCTCCACCACCTAGCCACAACAGGGTGCCCCTTAATTATTCTGTTAATGTGTTCTTTGTGCCTAAGTGCTGGAGGACATATGGTACCTTTCACCTGTAACCATGAATTTCATGTCTTTAGTGTTTTCTGAGAAAATTCAAATGCCCTTTTAAATGTATACATATGTATACATTTGAATTCATATGCTGGTATTGTCACCTATTTGGATCCCTATACCATTCTGTACCTCATGGTGCAACATATACTTCATTTCATGAGCAAACTGATAAAATATTGAAATCTATTAGATTCTTATTGCACAGACATATTAAAAAACAAACAAAAACACATCACCACCTACTTAATGACCTGGAAGAAGGAGGGACAGGCAGCTAAATCACCAGTTGTAGAAAAATGACTTTCGGTTTCAAACTTTATGGCTGAGCTTACACAAAGCAATACTAAGTGAATCAACTGTACTTCTGCTTTATTCTTTAAGATTGTATCAGAGAGCAGCTTTAAAATTTATTGCCATGTGCTTCTGTCCATTAATGGACAATATTTTTAATAGATTTTTTTCATTTCAGGCTAGAAAGAAGACGGTTTTGTCAGTCTCTTCATTCTTTCTGCAAGCAACAGTTTAGATAGGAGCCGATGAATGAAAATGCCATTCTGATGTGCCTAATGTATTGTGGGCAGCAATCAGATCCTTGGTATAAACAAGGTGCAACACGGGCTTCAGTCTTCCTGCTGAACATGGTATTCCTCATCTTAAAAAGTGTCAGTATCTAGACAAAGACGATGACATCCTTTAAAGTGCCTTTGGAAATTAGACAGTGATTCAATGCACCCCAGACTCACATGGTGGTGATGTGCCCGATGTATGTACAGTCAAGACAATTAAGTTACATTAATCACATTCTGAATCAATTATAGTTCCAGAGAGATTTGGGATTTGCCTTATGTAGGAAGGAGGTTCACTTTTTGTTCCAGTTAAAGAATTTCTTAAGCATTGCCTGTGTTGTTCGTGGGTTTAAATCAGAAAACATAGGCTTAAAATACACCATGCCATTTTAAAGGTTAGGAAACTTACAGACTGTTCAGTTTTACAGTAAACACTAGTCAGCCAGAAATGTAGCTCTATGATGGGTCAAGTCTACTTTTTCCAAGCTCAATACTGCCTGCTGCTACTTTTAAATAAACCTGCATTCTGACACTTGTCTTTGATCTGTGAATAAATATGAAGTGCAGTTCCTCACCTGAAGGAATATTATGTACAAACTGGGATTCCAGCATTTGGCTGTTCTTATCCTCCATAGTATAAATAAGCCCCCAGTCTAAGCTAATTTCTGAAAAGGACTAAACCAAAGTAATTTCAGAATTAATCATAGGAAGAGAACTGTCAAACTCAAGGACACATATATCTTCCCCTGTATAGATGGCTAATATATTGGCATTTTTATACTACTGTGAAATGCTTATGAGGACTACTGCCCTTTTTTGTTGCTCTCTTTCAGCATAAGAGCTCCATTTGTGACAAAGGAGCAAAAGAACAATGCCAGGAGGAGATTAGGTTATTGGGGATTATGTGGGCAAATTCCACACATTCTTACATAAAATGAAAACTCTCCATAGCCATTTATGATTCAGCTTGCTTGAAACTATGCCAGCTGAATTATAGCTGTTTGGTACCAATCTGCCGAAATTCACAGGATAAAGCAAAATGTTTACAAGATAATGCAGCTTATTGCACAAGATGGCTAACAGCACATACAACTACAGATTCACAGCTATTCAGGGAAAAAAGATACAAAGTGCTGTAAACAATTTTCTATGAAACAGCTTTTAAAACACTGCCCAAGACAGATGAAACCACTAGAGATTATAAAAAATTGTCAGAAATTGCAAGTTCATAGTTTCAGTAACCCTCCAACTGGCCAGTATCTTTCTACAATTGCATTCAAAAAGACATTCTATTTACATGGACAAGGAGTTCAGTTTTCATATTTGTGACTTCAGAGGATGATCTGAACACAGTACAAGGCCAACCTGTGAGGCCAAATTAATTACAATGTCTCTTGTTAAGGTTTGTGTATTGGGAAACTGCAATTCTTATGAATTCATATACACCACAGTAAAATGTCATCTGAAGTAGAAAAATAGAATAAACTATATTGTGGGAGATTAGTGAGTCTCAAAAAAAGTACAATAGATGACTTTGAATCCAAGTCTCTTCATTGCAGATCAAGGATTATGCTTATTTTAGCACTGGGACAGCGAGTCAGATTTCTTCAGACAAATACAAGCAGCAAACCCAAAACTAAAAGGGAAAATTCAGCCATGCTCCTCTTATTTTTTATTATTCTTGTACCTAGAACTAATCAAAATTAAAAGTTTTAGCTAAAAAAATATTACATTAACCTTTTAAAAATGTTTTTAGTAATGGCTGCATAGGACAGAACTATATACCACTGACAATCTCCATCTAAAAATTATAGGAAGTTTTAAGTTTCACAGGTTTTCCTGGCATATCCCCAACTGAGAGTGCTCAAATAACATGAAGTGACTGGACATATTAAAGTATGAATCAAATGAACCATGTTTGTAAAAAGGAGACCTAGAAAATTAAATTATACAGAGTATTTCAGTGTTGGGTTCCTCATTTAAGTCAATTCAATAATGAAAACGATTACATTTGTTTATCTTGACTGTCTCTGTTCAACAATGTCCTGTCAAAATCACCAGCACTAGCTAGGAGCAAGGCGGTTAGCTTTCTGTAGAGTCACACATTAAATGGATTTGGAGGATGAACTCTAACTTCTGGTAAGGGTCTTCCTCTACCAGAGAAGAAATCCATACTGACTGGACTCTTTGGGAAGCACTTCTGACTTGAACCTTTTTCTCTCCTATAGGAAATTGCATTCTTCAAGCTACCAACTCCTCATTGTTCATAATCTCTAAACTTACATTACAACTAAAGAATCAGATCAGTGGCTTTTGCAATAACAGCAAAGATGCATTACTTATCAACTTTGTAAACTGACTATTAGTGAGATTTATTTTGCGGATGCGTTTGCAAACCAGACACACAAAAAATATTTGTACAAGCTTTATATTTTCTCATCTTTGGCAAAATGTAGGCTCCATTAAACAGGACAGAAAAGCACCTTCTCTCTAAACAATATGCTTCTGTGGTTTAGGTTTGACTTCATATCAGTGATTACATTGCATCAGCTACCGATCAACAATTAGAAGAATTAACTGAGAAAAGACCTGAGTGGTCACATCTGTGTAGAGAGAGATAAGCAAAATTCTATTTAAATAGGAGGATACCTTCAACTATCAGTCTACCTGCAGTGACAGAAGTTTGGATAGCCTATTACTGTTTAAAAAAAAGAAAAAAAATTATGCCTCTCCGCATTAGAGAGTTAAGGTAGTAGCTGCAGCTCCCTTCCCCACACCCCTTTTTTGGGTTTGGTTTGTTTGGGGTTTTTAGGTTTCTTGGTGTTTGGGGTTTTTTTTAGATTGGGGGTTGGGGTGGGGGTGTGTCTTAGTTTTTATAAACTGCTAAACATGAGAAGAATTTTTTTTCCCCTCTTTTGTCCAGAAAAAAGAAGTTCCCTTGTGGTTGATTTTCATCCAGTTTCTTCATGAAAGAACTATCAAAGGAAGTTACAGTGTATATTACTTTTCATTTCAGAAGGATTTCAGCAATCCCTAAACCTCCAACAGTATCTTCTTGACAACCTAATCTCTTTGTAGCGGTAGCTAAATTAAACCAAACTGTCATCAATGAAAGCTCTCAAGAGTAACTCAAGGATATTCGGCACACATGACCTATACAAGCACAGTAACCAATCTTTAAAAAACACCATTTAAGGTAGAATGTTTAATTAAAGACCACAGTCTTCCCAGGACATTTTTATTTATTTTTGTCTATTCTCATCTTTAAAATGTCTTCAAAACTACTTATTTGAAGTTTAACTTCAAAAGTTACTCCTTCACAGGTAAAAAACCCCGGAAGACTGTAAACTTTTAGAAAAACAAACTGTTGTTGAGTTGAACATAAAAATAACTAGAAAATACCACAAATTGTATCTCCATACCATTAGGGTAACCCCCAAACACTTATATCTATACAAGCATTTCCATGAGATTACTTTTCTTGATGTATGCATTCCTATTTCCACAAGCCCATTTGAATACTGAAATACATGTGCATTTTCAAGCCTGGGGCCTATATGTCCCTCTAGATTCCTTGCAGACCTACATACCAAAAATGACAGACAACATATTTTACAGTCCACTTCCAGCTGTAAGATGCATCCTTTCCAGAAACTGCCTGACCTCAGCCATGCACAAAAAAAA
The DNA here is from genome assembly GCF_963921805.1 of Phalacrocorax carbo. Lineage (NCBI taxonomy): Eukaryota > Metazoa > Chordata > Aves > Suliformes > Phalacrocoracidae > Phalacrocorax > Phalacrocorax carbo. The sequence continues at coordinate 47,801,024 of NC_087518.1, read as the reverse complement.
TCTTTATCTGAGGACTGGGTTGTTAGAAAGCAGAATAAACTCTTCCTTTGAAAGTATCATAAAAAGCATAATGATGCATCCCCCATGTCAGTTGCATCTTCCCCGTATCACAGTTCAGCAAAAGCAAACTGTATCTTCACATTGCTTGTTCCACAAGCCATCTATGAAATTTTAAATAGGGCTTTTTATTCTCACAGCCCTTGGTGGACTGCACCAAGGAACCACCATCCCTCTGTGCTGCTCCTGCCTCCAACAGCTGTGTTCCTACAGAGCAGGGAAACACATTTAACAAGCTATGCACAAGCACTGCAGCTTTCTCATTGCTGAAACAAAACTGGGCAACTCACCGCCGTACAGCTGAGTGAGGAATGAAGTTATTCAGTCCTGTTTAACATAATATCACCTTTCTGAATGAAGGAAAGGGATTTTTATTCCCACAAATTGAAACAGAGAGAGGAAACAGGCATGATATAAATTTTGGTTTGACTGCATACCTCACTTCACAAGCTCTTCTACTTGGCAAAATCTCAAATGCTTGACAATGGGAGCAACGTACAGATCTGGGCAGGACAGAATATCCAACCACAAAATCCACATACTCCACAATCTGCCAGCCCATAATTCAGATACTGTCACTTCCATTTAGTTAAAAGTTAATAAGACAATGTGAAACATGCTGTTGAACCACGAAACAAAAGCTCTGAATTCCACAGTGAATTGTTTGCCAGCTCTCTACATTTTCTATGCAATGAAAAAAAATATCGCTACATTAAAATATCAGTAATATTTGTCTCTGTGAAACATCTCTACAGTATTTTCCATGCTCTGAGTAGAGAATAGGATATATATGGTGATAAAGTTTACTACTAAATGGGATAAACATTGACTTCCATATTGAGAATCCCTAACAGGATAGATATCAAATACAAAGTCTGAAAAATGTCAAAGCTCCAACGCTACGGTCATGGTTTCTACTCCTAGTTGTCTAAGCCCAGAAAGATAAATCCATTACAGAGCACCTACAGATTTTGAATCCTGATATCACTACACAAAACACAGCTTTCTGATTGGAACTCAAATCCCTTGCTACTGGCTGTACACGTAGCTTTAAAGCAACAGTATAGAAATCCAAATTTGGAAGCAGTTTACTTATATTCTTAATTATACAGTGGTTAATAAGATTATACAGTCCCATGACTACCTTGGACGTTACAGTACGTAAAGCAAAGTGGGGATGAATACTATTGGGAGCAACACTGCTTTATGCCTCTATGTTATTCTTCAGGTTTTGGTTTGTTTGTTTGTTTTAAATTAACATGTAAGAAAAAAAAAACAAAAACAAATAAAACATCTCAGACTTTTTGTTATGAGACATTGAAACTAATTTGCATGCTGTCTTGCTTTGAGGTTGCAGCAACTGATACTGTTTTCAGAGACACAGAGACACTTGTCACCATTATGAGCAAAACTGAATTCTGATAAGCTCTGTAACACAACAGGGTATGTTTGTTACGATGAGGGAATAAAACAAGAAGAGTGAAAACATTTTCTTTTCCCATTTGTAGGAAAATAATTTTAAAAATGGGGAGGCAGAAATATGCACAATCCACCCACAGTGAGCTGGTTCTGCAGCAGCTGCCACAACTCCCAGAGTAAGAGTTAGGTGGATGCAGCACCCTGAACTTCCAACTTTACTCAGCTATGTAGGTGACAGCTATTTAATGAAACAGCATTTTAAGAGCATGAAGTGAAAAGTCCATATTGGGTGTTATTAGTGGGTTGTGTCTTCCATGTGACTGATAGAAAGCAATAACTGTTAAATGGTATCAATCAAATATAATGATTTGTTACTGATGCTGTCACCTATATTTAAGTGTTAGTCACTCTCCCAGTGCTCTGCTATTCACAGTTGGAGAGGATATAGCCAATGTCTGTCAGCCTGAGGTTATCTCTGAACTGTTGTCACCTTAAGTCATATTTAGACATTGTAGCACGTAAAATACCTTTTTCTCGCTCATCAACACTTTGTATTACAGTGTCAGAGCTAGACAGGATATTGTACAAAGGATTGTGACTACCCAAATTGGTTGGGAAGATGTCAAAGTCATTTTGTGGCAATCAAATGAACATTTTTATTTACAGATGAAATAACTGAACATATATTTATTATAGTTTTGATTCAGTCCTCGTCCTTTCTTGGAGGACAACAAACAAAAGCTTTTATCATGGACAATAATGCAGATACTAAAAGCACTAGCCAAAGAACATTATAGTAAAAAGATGTGCCTTAAAATTTCATCCAGACTTTATATGATAAATTACTTGAAAGGGCAAAAAGAATACTGTCATATTTGTCTCCATGTCAGAAGAAGCCCCACAGCACAACTTTTATTTTAAATAAAAAGGAGTACTGTAGAAGTTAAATAATTAAGAAAAATCTTCAAGCCTTAGTAATTGGAAAGGTCCCAAAACCCCTTTGTGTTTCATGCCGAGATGCACAGAATTGTTTCATACTTAACTGAAAATGTATTAACATTACAATTTCAAAGGTTCAAAAATAAAGGGAGTTTCCTGAAAATTTAAAGCAGGCTTTCAGTGTTTCCTGTTGTGCAGAAGAAAGATCTGGTTTTAATGGAATAAACTGTAGAAAAGGACCTAAAGAGGGCAATTTCTTCATTTTTCAGGGAAGCTGGTGGGAAGTAAAATTGTGTATAATTAGTTTTGGTGGGTTTTCTTTTCAAATATGTTTAAAACTTTTTGAAGGTTAATGCTCCCACACAGCTGCATTCAAACGCAAACTTTATCTGAATGGTGTTTTCACTAATTTTAGATCCTACTTATTTGAATTTACAAATACTAAAGACTACTCCTTTGAAATCCTTAAAAAGTTTTACACTTTCTTTTACATGTTTTATAACTCTTGCAAATTATAAGATTACATATTGTTTTAATGTTAATTATTTTTCCTTCTTGATAGGTCATGGATATCTATATAGCTTCAAGAGAAGCCCTTGAATATATGTATAAAAACATATATGCAAACTAAAATGGAAAAAAAAAAAACGAGCTCAAGATCATATTTCTGAAAATTAATCATCCCAGGTGGATATTTGCAACTAAAGAGAATCCAAGCACATCCAATTTAAAAGAGTTGTTGGGAAGAATTGCAGTCAAACACCCCAACATTTTATTAATTTTTTTTTCAAGTGGGTTTCTTACACCATTTGATATCCGTTAAAAACTGTAACTTCATAATGACTTGTTACTCATTGGTCATACCATTTTATTAAAAAGCGCAATCAATGACACAATTGTAATTGGGAAACGTTATGCTTACTATATTATACTTTTACTTTGGTCTCCAATTATCTGGAACTTTAAGAGGTCTGATGCATAAGCCAGTCAGAACACCTTAGATCAATACTGGTAGAGTGAGCAATTGACACTTCTTAACACCATAAATTAAATGATTACATCTATCATTTTTTCTTTATGTTGTAAACAAAGTTATGGCAACAGAACACTGCCACAGGATCAATGTCTCCTGCTTAGAAAATAAATTCTTCAACACTTATGCAGCAGCAGGAGATTATTATTGTACAACAACAGCCTATGCCATTTTCTTAATTACAGCAACAGCCGTTCATGCTGCTGTTATGAGGAAGAATTGCTGAGTTTCTTTTATAATACACTTGCTTCCATAGTGTACTTTTATTGCTTTGGAAGGGGCAGGTGCTGTTGCTTTAAGAGGACATAAAGTGACCGGAGAAATAGGCAAGGAAGTCTACCCAAGATGCAAAGAGCAGGCAGAAGCTGATCCCTGCTGCTTGAAACCTTGCTTTGGGGCTGGTCAGCAAACAGCAAGGGTAAGGTCAAACCAATTTGTTGCACAGAGGCATCGACAGCTTCTTAACAGGGGAAGTCTTCACTGCAGTGACTCTTCACACACCTGACATGCACACTAGCAGCAGCACGCTGCAGGAGCTGCTGTCTGTGATCCCCTCTACAACCTACACATGAACCCCTATCCATGTATTCATGTTCTTTTTAAAGCTGTGCCAGCATACTTGGCTAAGCAACCAGGGAAAGCATATGGTGCACCTTGAATGTATGGTAACAACTAAAGTACATGTTCTCACATCTGTACTACCCATCCATAGATATTTCTCCAATGCATTCCCACAGTTCTTTTACCCACCTGTCCAGCCGTACTAAGTACTGATTTTCCCACTCATTCCCTGTTCAGAAGTCACCCCTGCAAATGGAGGTACAGCTGGTCAGCATTTTAGCTTTTGCTAACATATAGGCACTCCTGATTTTCTCCACTGCTTGCTGTGAGGAAATTACAAGTGCAACGATGCCACTGGTGCCCAACATAATTTCAGTATCCCACCCCATGCATGCCATTTTTTATTTCAGGCATATATTTATGCCCTGAAACTGTAGAACATCAGTGATGTTGACTGCTCACGTTGACTTCCATCAACACACCAATGATAATTTTCCTGTTAATATCATAACACCAAAATCATCTTTAATAAATCTGGGAGATGTCAGATTCCAGTTACCTACTTCTAGTGACTGATGTTCTCCATCATCTCAAGCCAGCACTAATACTAATTCTTCATATTAAGCAGAAAATAGGTCCCCTTTCCAGGTAGGTACTCTGGAACCACTATAGATCACGTCGAGCCTACATGACAACATTCTCCCTTCTCTGGGTAGCTCCTTGTTTGTACCTTCTTGTACAGACAGTTTTAAAAGGGAGCCCTGGCTTCAGCCATTCCCAGAAAAACCCATCTTACTGTATTGATTCTGGCTTTGTAAGGTCCAGCCTCCCAGGCCATTCACTACAGTGGCATACAGCTTCTACTGCTTTTGCTGTCTCTAAACAAGGGGACACTTTATTGCTGCTCACTGGGAGAGGTGGATAACACAGCTATTAGCTTCAGTGGGATAACTACACTGCAAGGGACTACTAGCATTGCGATCTCTCTGATACAAAGACAAAATCATGAGACTTCATACCTCAAGTCAGTGTTTTCCAAACAGAAGTAATAACAGGCTTTTTATTTAGATGTATTTCATATCTGCCAACCAGACTTTGCCTTCCTAACATCCCTTTCCTTAAAGCATCATCAACTTGGAAAAGTTGAATACTGAAAAGGGAAGAAATCGGTTTAGCTCCCTTATATCCATCCATTGTCCTACAGCCTTTATTTACAAGATTATACATGTAAAGGTATCATTATAGTTTATTTACACAACAGCCACAGCATGATCTGCTAGCAAAGAAAACTATCCTAAGCGCTTCCCTTCTCTAGACAGACTAATAACCAGTTCCTGAATTAGCCATCATAAAAGGATACAAGACCATGGTTACCAGTCTTAGTTTAATGTAAAGCTCTCCAGAAAGCACATCCACTTTACTAAATCATACATGGTAATATATTATCCTGGCTCTGATGAAATTAGGATTTTAACCTTGACAGTGGGCCAAAAGGAGAGGAAGAGAGAAAATCTCACAAATAACTTCTGCAATGTTTTCCATGGTCCATTCAAACAATAGCATGGAAGATACTACAGGGAAGAACAGATGAAAACTAAAGCTCCCAGATAATAAGACAGATGCCAACAACATTTTGGTGCAAGAAAGAAAAGTAAGTAAACACTTTTTTGAACCAGTGGCTTGTAGATTAAAAACCCCAACAGGTTATGCATTATGCATGGCCTTTATCATACCTAGTTAAATAGACACTGTGCAAAACTATTGCCCCTGTAGCCATTTTAAAGGTAACCTCATTCATCCTTTCTCCTCATATTTCTGTATTTAAATGTAACCTACAACAGAAAATTAAAGAATCCAGGAGATTGCCATTTATCTTGTTTTTCATTTACAAACACCAGACAAACCATATAGATTTGCAATTCACAAATCTCTGGCTTTTTTTACATGTGAATATTCACAGGGACATTTGATAATAATGTCCAAATATATCCACATTTCTTTATGGGTTAATAAGTAGTTTAAAATGGTAACAGTACAATCCTGGCTTGCCAAGCATATAATTTAAACAAAATTTCTGAGAAGATATTAAAGTAGATATTTATCTCCCTAATCAATAAAATTGGAGCCATAAGTTCTTTGTGCTTTATGTGAAATAACTGGTAGTTTCTGCTCAGACAGATTATGCCAATTTGGATGTTATGGTCCAGAAAAAGGGGTCATGTTACATTTTGACAATTAGATTAATACAGTAAGAGAAACAAACTATTTTGATCACATCTCATCCAGCAAGTATATCAGATCTCGTCCTGAAAAAGTGACAAGTCAAAGCTTCAGCAGAATCATATTACACTACTCAGGGATATAGAGAGGCAGCTTCCATTACAAATTTCTGCCATCACCTAATGAGGCAGTAGGCTTTGGGACATAGTTGCCTCTCTCAGAGTACCTGCTTTTGTCTTTGGGACTTCAAAATGAGGCTATGTAACAGGAGATTGGGCCCTTGGGAACAAGCACACACTTTCCTGAATTCATCTGAGACCTCCTGCTTTCCTGGTAATGGAGCAGACAGACCGAGCTGGGAAGAACTTGGGAGAAGATTCTTAAAGAGGGTGACATAGTGGAGAGAAAGGCACCTTTCAAGTCTTTCCCAAGTTGGGTAAGATGTCTCTGTTACTAAGAACTCAGTAACTTAGTTATTGCTTACAAGCAGGAGCTGATGGAGGTGACTAATAATGAGTATGACATATGTGGTTGGGAACATCTGATGTGACTGAGGCTGTACTGCCCTGCTCTCAACTACAATACAGTCAGAAGAGATTTTTACAGTGAGCCTTTTCAAATACTTCATAATAACAAGAAATTCCATGCTGAAGAAAGGAATCAAAAGCTCAGCCATAACCTTGAGGTGGTTACATCATCTGAAGCAGCTGACAGATTGGCTCACTGGATTACACACACTCTTATCCCCAGAAAAGATTTGGCAACAGTTATAGTTGTACTAAAGCAAGACTTCCAGTTTATAATGACTCATGTAGTAGCTGCGTTCTCAGAAATTAAGTATAGTGTAAGTGATATGGCTATTTTGCCAAAGTGGGGCATAAGCTAAGATGAAACATCCAAGGGAATGATCCTATTATGGCCTGGCAGCTGGGTAATTGCAAGAAAAGAAACAAATGGTTTACACATCTGAGTCATCATCTACTGAACTAAATTATTTGAGTGCAAAGGCTGTGAGAGGTTTCATTAATGAACACGTGGGAGAAACATTCCTAATGTTAGTCCATAAAGACAGGAAAGGCAAAAGTTGGCTGTAGAAAAACAAAGTTATATGTAATAACATTGAATAACCGAAATAAAATTTCAGTATTAAATATAAAGCTAGAATGGAAACGGACCATTTCAAAGACAGTAAGAAAGTTGGTCCAGACAGTGCATTTACCCTTGTCCAGTTCATCTTTATGAATACGTTGAAAGAATAAAGGGTTGCAACTAAGAAATACCATGACTGAGATATTTTCATGGACACTTTTACCCATTAGACAAAAAGAAAACCTTTATCTGCCACAAGTAAGAGTTCTGATTGTTCCATTTAAGCTAGACAATTATAGTCCAACAAGGCAGTTTTGTAGTCAATCCAGTCCAGTCTCACTGATATGTGAAGCTTGTATTGAATACCAGAGGTTTGGAATGCCCCAGATCATTCATCTGGGGCAGCTATTAAAGAAGTGCAAGCACAGGCCAAATATTTCCTATTGAAGTGCTTTGCTAAACTGAGCCTGCATAACAAAAGACATGGTCACTTTTCAATCCAAATCTGCACAGAAGACAACACAAATATATTTAAATCACATTGGAACATAAATGCATGCTTATAAAGTTAACCATATTCCTACAAGTTTTGCTGAACAGGAACTTCAAGGAAAGATTCTGAAAAGTCCACTTAATTCATAGCTGTGGCTATAAAATTAAGAGATGTCAACAGTTATCTCACCCTCTCACTCTCGCTGTAGCAGGTTATTGACTTTCACCTTTCTTAGCAATAGCAAACCAGCTGGTGTAGGTGCCAAAGTTGGATCAGCATCAATGACAATCAGTTAAAAAGCAATTTATCTATGTACTTGGCACCAGACATCAACAAGTTTTACCACTACCACACTTCACAATTAAAACTATGCATTTCTTGTGTAGAGTCAACTGTCATTTTCAACCAGAGGAGACAAAGAAACATTTATTTTCAGGGCATGGCCTTCTGGAAATTGCATATCATCATTCAAGTGCTGCAGGCAAACTTTTGGGGAGAACATTATCCTGCTGGTCGTCCTCACAGTTATGCCATATAATAGGTCTAGGCATGCTGTCATTGCTCCCCCCAAACTGTTTTGAGCCCATTCAGGCCTGCCACAAGGAAATAAATTAATGTGTGAGAAGTGGGTCAACGACAACAGGAAGTGAACAGCATGGCATAAGCCAAAACATTAAAAAAGAGTACAGTAGGAGGAGGTGGTGAAAGAGGCCTCCCCACAGCTGACAGACTTGCTCAGGATCAGGCTTCTCCCAGCCGATCTACTTCACCTTGAAGCATTCAACATTTCTGGGCTGTGCCATTCATTTCTCACTTATAGACATTATATTCTTCAATAAAAGTAAAAAATCCAGGCTCTTTACACATTCCTGTCTCAGCTTCATCATTCAAATTCCAGCTTGCCTTCATGTTGTGATAAATAACACATCGCTGTACATTCACAGACTAGTTACTGGTAGCTATGACTTTTAGCAGCTTACCTTACTGCCTTTTAAGGCATTTGGTCTGTTATGGGGAACAACTACCAGGGGCCGAAGATGGCGTGTTGAAATTGGGCGCATGTACATCACTTGGGTCAATGCTTTACCATAATTATTTCTATATTATTTCATCTCTAAAAGTCTCTGTGCAGGTATCATTACAGCTAGATGATAACACCACACAATTTTTCATCTTATTTTCAACAATTCCACTTATCTAGTCCTTTTATAATCAGCCTATTCCATACTGGAGCTGAAGCCATTAAACACACTCATTTCAGTCTTAAAGCAAAGATGTAGTAATCATACAATGCTTGAGCATGTTTTGAGACAAGTGACACTAGGCCAGCAGTTTTAATTGCCTTGAGTTGGTGAGAATCAGATATAGCCAAACACTGTCACAGTGTAAATGAAAGTGTAATGGGTATCTGAGATAAACAGAAGCACAAACAACTCAGCTGCAAATGAGCAAAATCTGTTCACGAGTCAGTCTTATGAAATAATTGAGCACTACTGTGCATTACATTTTCGCTTGGGCTATTAGCAGTCAGGTGCATCACCCATTACCGGGAATTACAAACCTGATTTCTCATGTACTGTGGTGAAAATGTGCCCTGAAAACAAAAGGCCATCTAAACTAGATTCCACCTCTCCTTCTCAGATTACTCCAGCTTGTTCCAGAGCTCCCTCACTGCGTTTCTGCCCCATTGGCAACCCTTAGCTTTGACAAGAGTTTTACAGTCATTAATAACAACGCTACTTACCCTAATGCTAACCACAGTGATGAATTCTGGCCTCCGCGCAACCATCCCTGTATTGCTGCTGCTGTAGTGTTCCATAATTGGCCTGTCTGCAGGGGGGACCGTGGCTTCCCTCTCAAATGATTTTCTTGTAACGTCTCAGCTCTCGCTAATAGCTCCTGACAAATAACTTCCAGGGCTCCAAGGTTCTTATTTCCCATTCTTAGCAGGAATTGGAAAAATATACATTTCTGCCTGTTAACTACTAACAAACATTTCAAGCACGGGTCACCGATTCAAACGCAGGTCTCTCTTTCAGGCAGCTTCTGTTCCTGCCACAGTCCCCCTTGCCTGCAGCCCCCTCAGACATTTCCTGTAACCGGACTATTCTGAAACAGCTGTGGCTCCCAGCTACCCTCTACTCTAAACACTAATCTAAGCCCAAGGAGATGATTAATCTCAAAGTTAACCCTTTTGTTGATTCAATCCTATATAAATTTAAACTTGAAAAAGATATAGCAGCTCTCTTGCCAATTTAAACATCTGTATTGCCAGAATAACAGTCTTCCCTGGCAGCGGCAAGTTTGGCCTTTGATTCAGTAAAGCATAATCCATATTTTTATATTAAGGAAATTTACTGTGAATAAGATTGTTCATTTATTACAAAATTATCTTTATAGTATAATAACTTAATACCTCCCTACTGGCAACAGACCCAAATATTCAAATAATTCTTAGAATGAACATTTTTTTAAATAATATCTTCTTAGTGTAGCTAGTTATTTATATGGCCCCCATCACCATAACATTACACTATTAAGTCCCTGAAGAACTAATTCTAAAGCATCTTTCTGGCATAGCACTCTATGCTGTATGGATTGACAATTTAGGAAAACACTGAAGATTAACCAAGGAATGAGCACCAGACCTGGCAGTCATACCTGCCATCTGAGTTCAAGTTTAAAATCTGTTATTTAGAAGTCAAAAAAAAGAAAAAAAAAACCTCACACACAAACAAAAAACCAAAACGTCATTTGCTTAAAAGGGAGACATTCCCCCCCGGGGAAATGTGTCCATCTAACAAGGAGCCCCATCACGCGATCCAACACATATATGCAAATTTGACATATAGCACCTTCGTATATAACATGAGTGGAAATAATGACATGTTAGTCCCAGGAGACAACTTGCAGCCACTTGAGGAATCTCCAAGGAACCTCAAGGAAAGCAGGTAGCAGAGAGCAAGAGAGCCAAGATTCGTTTAATGCCAGAGAAGGTGGGCAACCCTGATTTAAGCTACATTTAATAAAAATGCATTACAGTAAAGACCTGATAAATTGAGAAAATGAATAGAGCATAGCTGCAATTCATTACTTATTTATCATTTTTATCAGTCCTCTCATTTTAAATGTATAAGTTATTACACAGTTTGAACAAAACTGCGTAATAAAGCCGTACATCAAGTGCAGTGCCTAAGATGGCCACCTGCTCAGTTAAAATTCTAGCATCAATACATTAAATAATTATTCCCCTATAGAGGTTTATATGGGTTTTTTTCAGCTTTCATACTTTGGATTAAATTATTTTCAACTACTACCTGTAACTACAAGTTATGATCAAAAGGTGGCAGCAGAATTGTCAAGTATTCCTCCCTACACATACTTTTTATTTGCTTCACTTCAAAAGCAGGCACAATTTTCTTGTCACCCCTAATAAAGGAACAATTCTCAAGCCTCATTACAAATGTAGATTTTTAATAACTTTCTGTTAAATGTTTTGTGTGTGTAGGAATGCATGTTCGCGTGTATGCTGCTCTATATTGCTGAGTACGCAATGTAAAGTTCTTGAGCTTGATTGTGTTTATACGTTCAGTTTGGAATCAACTCACTATGCAGTCACTACTACTAGCTAATTTAACAACTTAATCTGACAGAATATCTTACAGCAATTTCATGTTTTACCATGACATGCGTACAAGCGTTACCATCACAGCCAGAGTGTTACAGCTGAAACATAAAAACGAGCGCAGGAGAGAACCACTAATATTCAAGATGTTCTTGTTTTCGACTAAAGATACATAATTCTAGGAGGACATTTGTGTTCCAGTCAACAAAACGTTAACATTTAAGGAGAAATATTTAACACACAAATGTACAAATCAACAAAAGATTGCGTGATATGCTTTGTCTGCTGCTGTCATTCTCTGCATGTGACCAGTAATAGAAGCTGGCAAAACTCCAGCAGCTGTGCTTAAGTGTCTGCAATTTTGCACAGATGCTCAGTAACACTCTGGACAGCACATATACCATACATAGCACATGGGAAACCATGGCCAAGCACAATGGGTAGAAAAATAAAGGTCATGTCAAAATAGCAGGAAGTTTGCAAAACAAAATACTTGAATGTTTAAGTCTTAACCTATCCCCTTTCTACATATGCAAAATAATGAAATCTTCATTGCATAGCGAAATCTTCATTGCTTATTTTCCCCATGAGATTCAAGCAACACTGAGAAAACAGAAAGCAGGGCACAGTATTGATGAGCAGCTCTTCTGTACTTTGCTTTCCCCGTGTTACTTTATACATGGCCTCCTGACTTATTGCACACTGTACAGAAGGGACAATCAGCAAACTTGTGCATGGGTTCATCAACATGCAATCATTTTCATAGTACCCCTATACCTCCCCAGCATTACATTCAGTTAAGCTTCGCTGCATTCTGTGAGGCAAAGCAGTGGTAAAACAGAGCTGCTGCTCCTCCTGCAACTTCCCCACCTGGTTACTGGGCATATCCACCTAGGGCTACATGGGTAAAGCTGGATGTTCCCTGAATCCACAGCTCCAGAGCAGGTGGAAGCACTGTTCCCAGTTAGTCCTTTGGTGTAACTACTGTTCCCAGTTAGTCCTTTGGCACACCTAGCAAGGGCGGTAGAGGACACTCCCTGATCTGAATGCAGCAGTGGCAAACATTCCTCCAGGGGTAGGAAAGGACAGATGCAAGATAGGAGCACTGTCTGGGACACACAGAGAATGTAAAAACACCAGTTTCTCAAAATCAGTAAGTGGATCAAGCCTTAGTCACTTTCTGTCATGATGACAAAACACAAACCTTCATGCATTCTGCGGTGAATTTTAAGGCCTTACACCGAAGACTAAAGTACCAGGACAGTCATAGATCACTTACATTTTTTAATGGGGTTCAGATAAAAAGCCTTATTTTAAGGGAAAAATAACAGCATTTAGGTTGATGTTTTCAATGGTTAAAAGTAGTAACATTACTGTAAAAGATATAAAATGTAATACATTGCATAACTCCACTTCCAGTTAATTATGTTGTAATTTAATGCATCATTCTGGGTTTTTTTCCCCCTTAGTGAGCCTTCAGCCAATACAGCAAATGTTTTTGCAGTGTAAATTGAAACTAACATTTGAAGCTGATTCACACTTAGGACTGAAGCCCTTTATGATGAAATGATACACCTCATGAAAAAACCTGATGTCACACTAATGCTGCTAGAATAGAACTCCATTAAATTGCTGAACAATGACACATCCATCCCTTCAATTTAGGCACAACAGTTCTGTAACTTATTTATGACCTTACATGTCTGAAATGGGACAGGAAAAAAAAGATAATTGCAAACTACAGTGTAACAAACAATTATACTAATGATGAAGAAAATATTAACGTTAATATTTTGTGCTTTAAAACTGAAGTACAAAAGTAGTTAAAAATTATAATGCAGCTTAGATATTGCACTCTTTTGCTAATAATTTGGAGGTTACAACCAGTCATAGCAAAGCACCTGTGTTCCTGGTAATCACTGGCATAAATGTTACCATCTAGAGACAACACACTTGCATACTGCACAAATCCCCATCACCTGGAGCTTTTACTACTGGCAGCCATTTGCATTCATCATTATCCCACTGCTACTCTGATCCTTTGCACACAGTTATCTCCATAGGACCTACTGTAATTAAGATGAAGAAGATGAAATAGCATCAGAACAGGTAAGGACCATTTGGCCCAAAGTAGTTACTTTCCAAATACTTATCTCAACGTACACACTGACAAAGCAAACTCCCTTTTGAACTGAAGTTCAAGTTACTGTTGGAACAAAATACACGTAAGACTAACAAAACCCATGCCACAGTGAAGTTATTTAACAGAATAGACAGGGTTCCTCTCACCCTAGACTCCAAAAATCATGAAGGACTGCTGACTTTGAGGTGGAAGAGACTGTCTTTAAAACAATTCGATTAAAATAATTCAGTAGGCCAACTTCAGCTCTCCTTACCCAGAGGGTACTGTAATTCCACTAAACTGAAGAGAATTATTTTGCATTACTATTTTGCATGAGTGCCAAGCGCAGTAGAATTTAGCTTGGTACATCCCTTACAATGTCTTCATTCATTATATAGTTAAGGTCCATATATTACTGTATGTTTTGTGTCTTTATCTATATGCAACTTGTACTGGTTTGTAGAATAAGAAAAACTAGGAATGCATTGTAGAGGGCCTCATAGGGATTGAAAGGAAATAAGATATTCACATGACCTCCCCCTGTTTTAATAGGCAGAATTAGAATGCATAGATTAGGGAGAAGTCCATTCAAATAGGAAATGCATAAAAGCCAGAACTGAAGTGACAATTATAAACCAGTTATTTCAGAGTGTCTGCAGAGAAGGATGATGGGATAGACACAAATCTGATTCACAGCAAGGAGCAGGATCTAGTTGTACAGTAGCAGATAAGAGTGGAGATGAGGGATGGCAAGCTTTCGTAGAGTTGTGGTGACTAAGAAAAAATATGTACCGGAGACTGGAGAGGTAATATATAGCTGTTGATATGAACCAGAACAGTATGTCAATATTTCTGCTGGTAAACTCAAATATTATATAGCCTTCATGTCCACATTACAGTCTGGAAAAGATTTATTGCTATTTATGTTAAACAAATATTTAAAATCCAATATATTTAAAAATTATTATATATTTAAAATAACAAGCCACTGTTCTCTCATTCTTTGTTTATGCTGTAACGCAACAGCTGTGGTAACATATTTTCAGTTATTTGATGCATCCACAAACCATAGTCTGTAGGAACACAACAAATTAAAAGTGAAAATAAATAAATAACTGAATTAAATTAACAAATTATACCAGCCATGCTCAATAGAGGAAAAACACTTGAAGTAATGAACCACAGGAGAAGTGTCCAGTCTTCACTGGCTCCAGGTTTTCAGGGCAGCTAAGTCAAATGGTGACACAAGAACCAGAGTCTTAAGCGGAATTTATCCCTCCTGAATATAGCAGAGCAAGGAAGTACCTCAACTGATTTCCATCGTTGCAATGATACAGGAAGAAAGCCTTAGTTTCTAGCACACCAATATCCTAAAACATGCTAAAGTGTTGTTCTCATCCTACTGTCCAAAGGCAGCACCTATCAAGTCACAGTGATTTTAAGAGAGGCTAGAGTTCAGGAACTCTAAAATCAGCACATCTCCTAGGCTGTGTGATAGTAACTTGTGAGCCTAATCTTACACAGCCAACAAGGAAAAGAATACACAAACAATGTCTCCAAAATTTCATATCGAGTTTAATCAAGAGTGAAACACATTCAGTGTAACCTATGGCACGAAGCAAGGCCCAATGCACTCTGCACAAGCTGCAGACTCCAGCTCTCAAAAGATAATCCTAAACAGACCCCATTACTGTAAACCCCAGCAAGGGGTGAAAATCTATAATTAATGATCACTGTCAATTTAGCATCTCCCACGAGCGATTCCAGAGAGCTGAAGTCTTGACATTTTAAGAGTTATCAGAATCAATTTAATTAGTTGAAAAATGGTTATTCTCAGTATAATGACCACTCTAACTGTTCCTAAAGTACCCAAGGAAACCAGAATTTAAGAGCATTTGAAAGGACTTACCTGTTCAGAGACTGATACGCCCTCGGAAGTGGAGGATATGACATAGATATGGTGCAAGATAAAAGGCTATCAAGACGGATTACAAAAGGACATACAGTCCTAATGTTTCATAATAATTAAGCACCCAGAAACAGTTATCACAGCAATTACTGTACATGCATGATTGATGCAGACTTTTCCAGGTTTTTAAATTATACTCTAAATGATCATGCCATGGCAATTCCAGAAAATGACTGGTCTTTTTCCCATTAAATTAAGGTCCAAAAAGAATGGACTGAGAACAAAAAAAAACCCACAACACAATCAGTTCTTTAAATAGATAATGCAGGACACAGGAATTATTCAGGGTTTTAATGAGACCTAGTGCAGAAAGCAACAACAATAATCCCGAGGCAAAGCCTCACCAATTAAGAGACTTTTTATCTTGCATTATGTTTAACTTAGAAACCTTTGCATCCCTGCAGTCTACAAGAAAAAAATTCTTTACATAGCAGGTTTCAAAGATTGCCTAACAATCAATATTTGGGAAGAGCTACATGAGAAATTTCCCTTGTGATTTAGCAATGACTCCGATTCCCCAAGGTCTATGTTACTGACACTGCTGCAAATGTAGTGCAAGCAATGAAAAATGGAAGCTGCACGTACTGTGCTTTCCCTGTTGCCTTTACTCAAGTCATAACTCACTCTTGCATATACTGTAATTTAACCTGTGGAGATCCCAGAGGGTGCTGTATAAACACTGTGTGAAAACTTAACCCGATCATTAAAACAGTATAGCATATTTTGCAGATTACTGAACATTTTCTAGTAGATCACTCAGCTGAACTTTCTTGCATTAAGCAAGGCTTCATCTGATTCATAAATTAAGTTTTCATATTAGGCAAATCACCAGATTACTTTGACACCTAAAATGAGCCAGGAGCTGAGAAATGAAAGCCGTATATGTCAAACTTCTTCATGTTTTCTGACAGACCTTAATCTCTCTCTTAGCATGTCCCTTAAGGTGCCAGAGCCACTTTATAAAAAATAAAATATACCACTGCTGGTTATAAATAAGGAGCTGGGCAGCTGCTAAAGTTACCTTTTGAAGAAAACTCTATCTTTGGGTAAAGACTTCACTCTCTCTCACAAACACTCAGCTGAAGTCTGGCACACCTTCACATCTGATACCCACCACTCAAACTGTTAGCAGGTATTAGCTGTCACATTACATTAGCCCCTCATCATGCTATCTTGCATCATGCCAGCATATAATGTGATTTAATGGAACATGACATGACATATGTGATGTGACGTGATGTGATGTGACAGCTACCATTTAAAGGGGAACACACCTATTTTCAAATCAGATGAACATTATCAATTAAGCTGCTCTGGCTATGGTCAGACATTTATATGTCAAGCCCAAGCAAAACTAACCAGCATGTGCTGCTGGTGCTACTGAACTGATGAGCTGGGAATCTGCCAGCTACCCAAATTATCCTTGGGTAATTTGACAGATCTGTAATATAAGCTCTGTGTATCAGTTCCATGTCATATTTGCTCAGTACTACTGAAAGCATGTTTTTGCCATTTTCCTTCTTCATCCATCATAATTAAAATCACCTAAAATGCTGATTACCAAGCTGTAACTTCAGTTCTGTTATTATCAGCTGCTGTGCTTGGTATGTGAAAGAAAAAGAGGACAAAGAACGTTATTCTGTTGCTGCAGTGAACAAAGTGCTGAGAGCGTCGCAAAAATGGTCATTTAACTGACCAGATACAATGTGGAACTAATATGAAAGTTAGTAAGAGCAGCATATAGCGTGAGTAATAAAACCTTTTTGTATCTACTTCTGCACAACAATTTTTCTACCTCAGTAGAGAAAAGACATTAAATGCTTGATGCTTAAAGCCAAAAAAGATTTGCATAGGTGCAATGAGATTGTCATAAATCTGTTGTAGGCAACAGGCTGTGTAATATATGCATAATTCAAAAGGAAAGAGCTTGTAGATGAGTTTAGCATATAAGTGAAATTCAGACACTGTAGTGTGGCAGCTTTACAATGCATAAGGAATGCATATTATCCGTATGCAGATTAAAGTATCAATTCTTCATCATTCTATAGTTTAGCTATTAATATTTATGCAAACCCTCTGGGCTGGTCACCTTGCAAGAACGCACAGAGCAGCGCAGGATCAGCCCTGTTTTGCGTCGGCACTTCAGCACTGGAGAGCTTTCTGTGCGCCACAGTAACATGGCTTCCTGTGAGTGATATGCCTGCAGTTGCTGCTCAGTTGACTGTTTCTGATGATCTTGCTGCTACTGCAAAAAAAGGGTAAAGCTGCTGCCTCTAGATTTCCCGATGCAAAAATTGCACTTCAAGGCCGGATGGCAGCTTGAAGGTCACACACGCTGACGACTCGCATGTCAGAGACAGGAAGCCTAATTTTAGCCCACAAGAAACTAGAGTGCTGATTAGAAAAAAATGAGATTCTATAACGCTTCAAAAGCTTTACAGGGGAAAATGATTCTTAGCACAAGAAATCCCATCATACCTATGGGATGCAATGCTTCAAGGATGTTGAAAGAAAAGGTTTCCATAATAAGTGGTGGATATGAATGAAAAGTAATTACACAATTGTCTAAAACAAGGAATGTTGAAAGAAATACTGGATATAATAGGATTATACAGTGATTCTTTACCTTATGATCATCCAGCCTCATAGGACAATAGGGAAATAAGTAGCAAGCAAAGAATTCAAGACATGGGAAATATTTATAGTTTTATTTCCTGGCATAGGAGTTTCTACAAAAACCTGCAACATGAACTGTAGGCTTTGCCACCTTTTCCTTCACAAAATACTCCCAGATCTAGTATGATGGCTCCCAACATAAGTCTGTCTTAACCAAGAGCCTGGTCTCACCTGACTTCTCAGGCATGAGCAGACAGGCTGTGTGGTGTTTGCCCAGGACGTACTACAAAGTGGCAGTGGTTGTTTCATGAATTGGAGCCTGATGCCTTAAGAAAGGAGTTATTTTGTTAAGAGGCTTGTTTCACAGACAGCCTATTTCATTCATAATCACACGTACTTTCCTTTTCTCTTCTTTGCAGTCTATGTAATTCTTGCAGAATTCGCTACACTTGCTTTCAGGGAAAAACAACGCTCTCCTTGCACTTGTTTTAAAACAGTCCTTGAGAGAATGTAGTGGCCAGAAGAGAGATGCAGATAGAGAGGGGTCATGACCAGCTCCTTACAGATCACTTGCAACCACTGCTGAGAATCATACTGGGAATCTCCAGCTCGGCAAACTCCTGGAAAAGGTCGGCAGGGGTTTCATGGCTGCATGGCCAGCTCTGCATTCACACACTGGCTACATCCAGCACACCACTAACACTGCACGTCATGAGAACCAAAGAGCAATGTTTTACTTTCCACATTCTTCATTTTAATAATAAAGCAGCTTTGGAAAAGCTTTTTTTGTCCCTCAGATTTATTTGGAATTTTCATTTTCCTGTTTACAATTACATATATTGCTTAGCATTCAGATATTCTTCATTGTGAATAATTTTCAATTCTCAGATAGTTATAAGAATAATTTCTGAACGTCATATAATGCAATTACAAAACAAGCATAACCAATTCATAAAACATGCCACAAAGATTATTACCAACATTTCCGCTCTGCCAGACTCCACTTTTTGCCTGTGTCAAATCATAAGAATAATGTCAAGATCCAGGTTCACTTTCAGAAGCATTTTTGAGTATATTTTTCCTAAAGCTTTTTAATAGAAAAATAAAAATAAACATGTCATGGAAGGAAGCAATAAAGTTAAAGGAAGTAGTACCTCACTGAAAAGTTTCAATAAAATTACCCTATAAGCGCCTGGCCCACCAGACATGGTGAAATATATGTCTGCCTGCATACGCCTTTTGATGTACCCTTGACTTGATGCATCATTGGGATTAATTGCAGACTTTATGCTCATTGATCTACATTGCGTTTCTAGGACTTCTTTACATGATGATTTTGAACTAAAAAGTTGCATGACTAAAACGTCCCTTTACTTTGTGCTATACAGAGTTCTTGAAAATGCATTGCAAACAAGTGTAGTAGAACTGGCAAAGGGAAATCAGTGCCTAATAGTCTGGGGGTTATATTCCTGTATCTTGCACCTTCAGGCACAATTCTGACTTGATTATAATGATATCTTTACGACTGGGGAATTTCTGTTCCTATCCACATTTTAGAAGTTCATATGAAGGTCAGAAATTGCATTTTGGACTTCGACTTCAGATTCCAAGTCTGAAGTGCTTAATACTTTTTTTAGGATACAGAGTACACAATTCCTCAAATTCAGGTAAATTTGGAAAGCAGTTAAGAACATAAAAACAGCCATACTGAGTGAGACAAAAGGCCCTTCTAGCACTATGGTACTATGTCTCTAGCAGTGGCCATAAGTGCATAAGTAGGGAAGAGTATAGAAACAGGACAAGTATAAATTATATTTCCCCTAATATTCATCCAGGCTCCAGATATGATATCTATGTGTTTAGCTAATCTTCAGTGAATTTCTCCTCCATGAACTTGCCCAGTCTCCGCTTAGACCAATACAAAATTTTAGCATCCATCATTCCTTTGGCAAGATCAACTACCTACTCACATGAAATCCACGTCTTTTTATTTGTTTTAAATCTGGCTCCTAACACCTTCATTTGATTTCCCCTGGCTCTTGGACAAGATACTGTGAAGCAAATGTGAACAACTGAGCCTTATCTATGCTCCATATGATTTTTATAGACTGCTATCATAGCCTCCATCAGCCCTCTCTTTTCAGACTGAAAGATCCTCGTTTATTTAATCATTGCTAATAAAGGAACTCTTCAACACTTTGCTTATCTTTTTCGAGCTTCCTTGGAGCCCTTTTCAGCTCTTCTACAGCCTTCTGGAGACTGGGGAGGGCCTGCAGGGGTGGCAAAAACTTCTCATTGTCTAGGTGCGGGCAGATCATGGATTTTCACATAATACTGTAATGATATTCTCCATTTTGTTATTTTTCCTTTTCTAATGATTTCTAACATTTGATTTGCCTTCTAACCATTATTGAGCACTGAACTGACACCCTCAGACTTACCTACTATAACTAGACAACCTTACTCCAGAATATTCAGGATAAGATCAGAAAACATCATCATAGGTATATGAAGGTAGGATTCTTTTTTCTCATGTGCATCACCTGACATTTACCTATATCGAATTTATCAGCTACTTTATTCTGCAGTCACTCACTGTATCTGTTTTTCATTTGTCAAGCAAAACAAGGCAGATTATCTGTGCATACTATCAGCATCCTCTAGACACATTTTTCAAAATGGGCTGTTTGTGCTATCAACTTTGGATAATAGAAATTGCTCCTGCATGTGTTAAGGTATTTGCCCCATTTGTCCACAGAGGTCCCAGCAGGGATTTATTACAGTTTACTTCATAAAAAGTAACATCCTTATGAAGGCTGCACTGTATTACATGCCCACCTCTCATGCTTCTGAATACATCCAAGTTCAACTGCTCAGAAAAATCTTATACATATTTTCAAGTGAATATTGAAATAAAGACACTCTGCAGAAATAGTTCCACTTCTAAACATTAACAAAAGTCAGGAAGAATTCTAGTGGACTCTTGCCCATCTACCAACTCCAAAGACCAGTCTTGTTTTCTGCTACTAGCTCATAGTGCTAGTCCCTCCCAGGTCAGCAGGACTCTGAAATTCCCTAGGGCTTCCAGGTTTCAGTCTCTCTTCAACCAGCTGAAGATCTTCTGGCAGCCTGTTTGGCTGCTATGAAGCAAAGGTACTTGGAACTCTGGCAACTGAAGAACAATGCTGAAAATTCCTTCCAGTTTTTTTTAAGAAATGGTTTCAACAGGCTGATCAATTGTGCTGGTGTTATTTATTCATGGAGAAACACAACTAACAAGAATTGTGTTACTTTCTGCCTGCAGTTACAAGGTCCCAAGGCTTTGCTGCGTAGTACCTATTTCCTTTCTGAAAAAATCTCGATTGTCTTTGAAAAGGAAAACAACAAAGAATTTTTACTGAACATAAATATTTGGGTTGTGAGTTTGGTTTGGGTTTTTGTTTTTGAATTTTTTTCCTAATTTTTCTCCCAGTTTGAGAAGAAAATAGGGAAGGAAAACTTGAAAAACTTTTGCAGAACTAAATTTTCGCATAAACTCTACCATGAACAGTTTTGTGTACTGAAAGTAGGAAAAGAATACATTTGTTTAGATTCCCGCTATCTTCACATGATATTTTTCTTCAGTTGCACAGATGTTGATTTTAAAGATGTACATTATTTAATAAATCACATAATTAGGAGGATATCTAAACTAAAATCCACTAAGTTGCCAATGACAGAATAAAGATTTCAGATTTATTTCAGCAGGGCAACTTACTTAAATGTTCATACTGGTAACTACTTTTTTCAGAGGGAAAAGATTACTATCCATATACACCTTTCAATTCCCTAACGAATTCTTTCACTGCTAATGAAGAATTTTACACTTGAATAATCAGCTGCTTAATAGCTTCCCATTAAAAAAATTAAATCAACAATGCGAACATGGTTTAGGTTCCCATAATAAGAGATTGGGGGGAAAAAAAACCACCACACACAGAGAAAACCATCACAAATTCAAATACTTCCAGATCATATTTTACTTTAAAACTGCCTGGAATATTTGTTGCCTGAAAAGCTTCAGCCAGATAGGAATTTCAAAACATCTGTTTTCAGAGCAGCATCTATTTTTTATTAATATTGAAAAATATTCAAAAGTATCTACTTTCATGGGTGAGAACCACAAGCAGAAAAACCCAGACTATTAAGCTTTCTTATGCTTCCCATAATAGATCTTCTCTCATAGGTCTGCCGTATCTTGCTACTCTAATTCATGCAGATGAGCTTTACTCTGACTGATTTAAAAGAGCAACTTCAACGATGAAGGGTTGCAGTACAGGTCTACTGCATTTCAAATTTCAGATCCCAAAAAAAAGGCAAAAAGAATTTTGGCAGCATCATTAAAGTATCTGTTCTTCTTAAAATAGAAAAGAAATAATATGTTTCAGCTACTCTTTGACTACACAAATCAGTAATTGCAAAGATCATATGATTGTTCTTTTAGTACAGGAAAGAATAGTTTTAGTACAGGAAAGAATAGTTTTCTAATAGAACAATTCCCGTGTGATTTCTTTAGAAGACACAAAATATAATAATTTTAACCCACAGATTAAAGTGCCTTTCTCCTTCCATTACATAAATCCTACACCAGATTAGAAGACAGAATCATATTTCTGTCTCCATTATGACCTAAAATGAAACAGTTTTTATACTATATTGACAGAAATCTTCATCTCCAGGGGCCTGCATTTGCTCTTACTGAAGTTAATGCAAAAAATCTAATTGGTTTCAATGACAGCAGGATATAGTCTGAGGCTCCATTCATGAGCCTTTCTGGAGGAAACACAAGGAAAACATTTGTGACCATTATCCTCTCTCTATAACCATTGATCCTTTCATTTTGTTTTACCCCATATTTCAAAATTTTAATAGTTATTCACCATTGCTGAGGCTAGAAAGAAACTGCCATGTTGGAAACATCCTTCTTGGGTACCTATGAATGACTTCAAACTGCCAGCTCTCAGGGACTGCTGGCAATGTCAACTTCTATGTTGGATATTGTTCATTTTTTTGAAAGATATACAGAATTATATTTGTGTTTTGCATTAAAATATAGCTAATTCTTATACATAAGCCTGAAGATGCAAAACATTAGATTAACTGGGTTAGATTTTCATGGAAGGACGTGCTGAAAGGTAAATTCATAAGGCCATGGCATACTGAACTCAGTTCTATTACAGCATTCTCCATTATTCCATGACAAAAATAATTCTGTGTATCTCAAACCTCCCAAATAGGTACCTATGAAAGTACCCACTCTATCCACTCTTCCACTGAGAATAAACACAAGAAAGCAGATTTACCACTGTCTTTCTAAAACTTAAGAGTTTTGCAAAATCAGGACCAAATTGTAGGTGCTTGCCTTTGACTGAAGCTGCAGACATTTACTAATTCTCACATTCTCAAAAAGGCAATTCTAAATGGCCTCTAAAATTCTGTGGGAATTTCAAAGGCATATGCAGCACAAGTTTGGTTCCCAATTGTATTTAATAACATTCAGACATGTGGCAGTTTAAAGGCAAAGAGAAAAATAAAATCTTCAGTTGTAATATCCCAATAGTAAACATTTTTGCAAATACATGAGTCTAGGACTCCCTGCATGCTGAGCTCTTCCCATTCTGAAACAAATACCACAAGCCAGGACAAAGCTGAAGCAAGGACAAGAGTATGCACATTACGTGGAAACAAAGGAGGGAGAAACATGGAAAAGGCAAAAATGTTTTCAGCACAAGTTAATTCCATATAAAAATGTCCTGCATCTATTTTAATTTTTCCCCTAGGGATGCTTTTCATTGTTCCTGTGTTTTTCACTATACTTGAAATAAAGCAGACAGTATCAGTGAAAACTTATGAAAGAATTTAGTGAAGAAAATTAGAAGGAAAGAACAATGGCCCACGGCCAGACAGGAATGGGAAAGCTCAGCCACTATTCCCAAACAGATTGACAGAAAAGGTCAGAATTTACACTGCTAACATTAATATTGGAAATCCACATCTTCAGAAATGGGAAAAATATTAAAATTAGTTCATTGTTTGCTGGTTTCCATATCCTCAAGTCTTCTCAGCAATCAAATATCAAACTAGTACAAAGTGACTAACTAAAGTATCTTTCTAAAAGAAGCTAACTGAGAGGATTTTCTGATTACATTGTTCACTCAAACCAAAGGTTGCCACGCTGCTAGGAAAAGTATTTTTGTAAGTAGAGCCCAGTTGCAATCTAGTCACATACTAATACACAGCTCTTTTCTGAGGCATATTATTTACATTATGGATTTATTATTGTCTTGTGTTATGTTGACACAAAATAATCTTTCATCTCCTTCTATGTTAAAGGAGTGCAAGCGTCCTTTGCTCAGTAAATAATTCAAAGACATATAAATATTTTAAGAACAATAAGCAGTATATTTTGGAGCAGTGCAAGAGAAGTTAAATTAGTTATTTGTAGCTGAGATCTTGATTGCAGCAGCATAATTGTTTTTCAGTTTTCATTATCCCACAGTGAACCAAATTTCTCCCTTTACTTTCAGACCTTGAATATTTAGTTTCATCTGCAATAGTAATTTTTATGAAAAAACACAAAAGCATTCAAGCATGAACTTCCAGTGCTCTCAAAATTCCTGTGCTAAACAAAAGGAAATTTATTTATAACTATTTGTTCTGCATACATCTTTTTTAAGTATGGCATAATAATCTTTTTCATAAATATTGTGTTTATGGGTTAGTGGATACAACCTCACGGAGTACTTGAATATAATTAGCTAGTGAGAAATTTTCAGTCAAAAGGAGTTTTTTCTTTATCAGGCCGAAATAACAAAGAAGCAAATTTCTTATTCTTTTTATATTCACATAGAAACTATAGTTGAAATGATAAATCAAAACTGACCTACAGTCAAAAGTAATAGAAGTTTAGAAAGCTGAATAATGTGCAGATACAGCAAAAATTCATTTGGGAATCACTTATTGCTAGTTATTTTTCTACGATCTGAGGCTGGTCCTCAGATCTGCAATGCAGATCTCCAAAATCTGAAATAAGACAGGCTATAAGACCTGGCAGGAGCTCTACATTAATATTGTCAGTCCATTCACATGTCATCTTCTTTCACCTAAAAGATTAGCACAAAATTTGTGTATCCTTTTCTCTTCTCAGTGTGGGATAAGCCTGCTCTAAAACACATGTAAGAAGCAGATCTTGAGCCTCGAAGCTGTAGTGAATTTAAGGCACAGTTGATCTGTTATTAGTTTGAAAACACAAAGCATGAAAAGTTTTAGAAAAAGATATAAAGCTATACATTGCTTTGGTTCACTGCTAACAGAACAAACAATAACCCATCTCTGAGCAGTCAACCCCTGTCGCTCCTTCTCTCTCTGTATAAGGTTATTTTATAATGGAGCATTTAGCTTCAGTTCTTCAACGTGGCTTTGACAGTTGCAAACCTCACTGCTACAGACAAGTGGTTAAACCCCCAGAAATTCACAACTTCAATTTAAATAGGGCTTCTAAAACACAAACAATGCAAAGTTCAGAGAAAAATCTCTATTTGATCAGAAGTTTTCTCTCAAGATGTTTGCAAATATACTTGTGTTAATATTTTTTTTAGCCATTTATGCACGTATTAAAAAAGGAAGCATGCCCTATGCTTCAGTACATTATAAGCGGGGACCCCATCCAACCATCTTCATCACGCTATGATGGGGGGTTGGACTAGATGACCTTTAAAGATCCCTTCCAACCCAAACTGTTCTATGATTCTGTGATAAATACAGGACTTCGAATTCAGAGAACCTTTGTAAGATGAAAAAGAAACATTTCGAGGAGGTGAGATGACCAGGAGTGTGGAAGCTATGGATTGATTTCACTCAATTTCTCTTACAAAGTGACACATTCTTTGGAAATCTTTGTCCATTTAAAACAGGGAGATTTTATAAGTTTTGGGTTAAGTCCCTTTCTCTCAGTTCTGTTGTGCCTTTCCTTATATTTCTCCTGAATATGGCTTGTTATTCTTTGTTTTTTTCCTGTTCCTGTTTGTTTTAGAAGCTGAGGGTTATATAAAATCTCTCTGAAGTCCGGTAGAAGTTTAGTAGCTGTCCCTGTGACATTGATAAAGATCAAGGATAGACTTGACACAAAACTGCTAAAAGGCAGTAGCAACAGAAATTGGAAATATCCCTTTAGAAAAGACAGGAGAAATAACCCCTTCAATCTCCAGAAATATCAGAGATAAAACTGATACCTTTGCCTACTCCCAAACATAAAAAGCAACTATTTCAGTACTCTAACTACCTTTTCAAACATATTTCTAACACTATAAGAAAGCAGACTGTAAGTTGTTGAACAGATCCATCAGCTGGTAAAAAGAAATTAAATTATCGATGTGAGAATTCTTCTAATGATCTAATGCACATTTTTCTCACAGGCATTTTAGCACACTTTCTTTCCAAATCCAGACCGAAGTATTGGAAAATACCTAACCACTATTCTTCCAGCTCCAGACATCTAAGGCAAGACAGATATTTTTCCATCATACAACACCTTTACAGGCCTCTGCTTTGGTAGCTCCTAGAACATCTGGAGAGGATTGTACCTGCAAACCTGCAGGACCATGTGGCTTTTAAACTATGACCAAGTTTCCAACTTAACTCCCTCAACCTGGTTAATCGACCATCTCTACCTTGTCATTTTGGGACATACACAATGTTTCAGATGAGCTTTATTATGACTAGAATGACTGATGAGGGCCTTCACGTGTATCACTGAAGTATTTGAAAAAAAGTTACAATGGGAACTTTAAGAAATTATCAGCATAACCACGGGTTTTGTTTAGATTAGTTTATGAGGAAAAAACATGATAACAAGACATCCTAATTGACTGTATCCCATGGACTTTAAAAGTGTCAGAGCAATTTAGCCTTTAAAGCACTACATAAAATATTTTATCACATCTCTGCCTCAGTAACTTTAATAAACTACACAGCCTTCAGGGACCAGGCTCCTTATAAATTAACTGCCTTCAACTTGCTGCACAAGGGTCTTTATCTCTTGTCAGCTTAATTATGTGTTTAATTTTATTTTTAACATTTTTTAAAATGACCCACACCATGAGAAGCCTAGATTGTTTAATTAAATAAATGAATATGGTTATATCTAGCACAATCAAAGCACTAATTTGTCATACTAATGTTTTATACAGAGTTGATAGTTCCATTGTAGTGCTAATACATTAGTTTACTCTAAAGTTTATCAGCTCACCTTGCCAGCAATAATTTAAAGTTTAACTCAGTTCCACCACCCTCTTACAACTAATTCGCTGTAGCTTTTCCCCAGTGTCTCCACAGAAGCTACACTCTAATAAGTTATTAAGCAATTACTAATGCATTATTGTGTATGCATGTGTGTTCCAAATTTACACTCTACTACAGAAAGGCCTGAATGAGTGTCTGGGTAGCAGAACACAGCTGCACAAGAATTTATCTTCAGCAGCAAAATCTCTATTTTAAATATGGGACTAAAACAAAAAAAGCAGTAGGTGTTACATATCTACAGCAAAACCTAGAAGAAAGACCTTATCCAAGGCTTGAGGTGCTCAAGAACAGCATCACCGCTAGCCAATACATGATGTGAAACACCCTGACTGCCAACACTGAATACAGAGGGAAAGGGGAGAGGCCCAAGCCCAGGAGCTGAGCTGAGTTGCACAGCATCAGCCTCCTGTGCTAGTGTCCACACAAGCCCTTGCTCTCAAAATTCATCAAGAGGAAGGGCACTGCAGCTACAGCATTCACAGTCAGGATGTGCAAGTTTTGCTTCCAAATCCCACCTGTCCAACAAGACCTCAACCCACACCTCAAAGTACATTAGCCACTTATGCTATAGGGTACTGCAACAGGGAGAAGATAATCCTTCAGTTCTTTCTGTTGATTTGGTTGCAAGTAGGGGGAGGAAAGAAAAGGAAAAGAAAAGGAAAAGAAAGTTTCTTAGCCCTGGTCCTCAAAACAACACTCACCTACAATGGGAGTCTGTATCCCACTACATGCTCCTAAAGACTGTTTTGCATTTTACACTGAAATGTCATTAAATAAGGACAAAATAATTAGAAATTAGGCCATTCTACTGCTCTGTGGCTATACAGAGTGACAAGGTTACAGTCAGGCATACATTCACTCTCACTTCAAGGCAAAAAAGTGAGAAGCTCCGATAGGTGAGAATATTAGTCTCCCTTCTCTTCCAAAATAACCTCTAGATAGGAGACCTCACCAGGAATGAGATCTTGAATCCTTTTGGAAAAAAATGAGAACTGAAGCCAGATCTCCCACACTCAGGGGAAGCATTCTAAACACTAAACTACTGCACAGCAGCAGTGCAAAAGGAAGGACAACAGCAGCAGAGTAGTTTTGGGGTTGGAATCAGAGGTGTTAAGTCCCCAAATTCAGTATGGCTTCTCATATGCAAGGTTACAATGAAAGGATAACACACTCCTGGTGCACTGAGTTAGGTACTAAGCCCTTAGCTTTAGCTGAATTTAAATTACTAACTCCCCTCACTTTTCAAAGAGTAAAGCAGTAAAAAAGGGAGATAACAGGATTTTGAGAAGACACCCAAGATCAAGGAAGAACTTTGGTGGCTGGGAGCTGGCAGGAAGGCACAACCACAACGGCACCCTGGGCCTATCTTTCTGGAATCGGTATCTCCCTTTGGGTGTTCTCCATATTCTGACTTTCCCCCCAGCATCAAGCCTTTTTCATTGTAGAATGATTAGCATTTTGGTCTCATGATTTTTCAGCTAATATTTTGATAGGCTGACTCATGACCCATGTACACCAGGACTGGCAATAATGGTACGGTACATTTTCCTGCTTTAATATTAATATAGCTTATTTCCCCCTTGCAGGAAACTCCTTAGAAGTTATAGTCGTGTAACATGGTACAGGGATATACTGAAGACCTGCAACAACCTTACTTCACCAGCCACATTACAGACCATGACAGGAGGTGTATGTCTGGTCTTACCAGACTTCATCTTACCACGATGAAGTGGTAAGCACAAGCTTTTTCCTTACTTGGCCATACAGTCTGTCTGGTCGACACGCTCACCATTTCTAGAAAGCAGAGCAGTGAGAGTGGCTAGTGGTGACAAAATTCTTCATGTCACAGAAAGGCCAACTATCACAATACATAATTTGTGCCAGGGCTTTTTCTAAATATGAATTTGAAACTCAGATCAGTAGAAGTCAAATGTATATTTTTTTCCACCTTCAGTGCCAGTATGACACTGGGCAGTAGATGGGAACAGTGCATAGTGATGCAAGTTTGATTGATGATGGCCGCACTGTGCATATGATATGCACAGTAACTTTAGAAAGTGATAAAAAGCACCTGGAAAAAGTCCACTTTGAAGGTCAAAGCTGACAGAACCTTTATGTATGTGGGAAGATGCCAGTGGAAGAGCAATAACTTTTAAGAAAGCTACAAGAAGTAAAAAGCTGAAAAGTACAATTGCAAGATCTTGTAGAATTTATGGCTTGCTTGGTTAATACGTCTGTCTGGGTGACTGATAGTTCTATTGTGGTAATAATACAATAGTTTAAAGTGAAGTTCAATTGTCCATCTTTCTAGACAAAACGTAGAATTTCCACTTTATTTTACAGTGTCCCTCAGACCAACAACAAATGAGTGCCAGTTTTCCCAAACTCACTGGAAATGTTAAAGTTATTAGCCAATTAGTTTTGCCACATGAATCCAGGCATATCAGTTAGTACATGAAATTTAAGGACTCACACTTAATAGTAAAGTTTGAGAAGCATTTTAGTTAGAGTGCTTGTTTATATAAAACCAAGATTTTGATATTTACTTGTATATGTTTTTGGAAGTCCTTTCTTTTTAGGAATTTTATTTGTTCCTCTCTTTTGTCTTCATTTGAAACCATTATGTCCTACTTGTTACTCTCCACAGAAATTAATTATGTTATCAATGAAGCATGACAACTTCAAGGCAGAAGTAGAGAACAAACATTTCATCTTTTCAAGATTAAAATATCAAAATCTTGTTTTAGTGTAAGCAAACTGATAGCTACTTATTGCAGGGGTAAATCTACTGAACAACAGGCAATGTACTGAACCATCAAATGAAAGAAAATAATTTATTTAAAAGGTATTATGCTAGTATCTCCCTAGCTGCAAAACTAGCTGAATTAAAGGTATGATTGACAGCACCTTCAAGCTTCTTGAATCTTTACCCACTAAGAGTGGTTTTCAGTTGTTGAAATGAAGAAGTTCAACAATTTAAGCCAAAACTTCCCACTATGGATGTTCAGATTCTGAGATGCTCCTTTGCTGTATGAATTCTGGCCAGATTACAAACTCACATAAAATCACAATTCCTCATCCCTGTACAAGTTTGTTAAAACTCCAGCTAAACTCCCCAAAGATTCATGTTCTGATCTGTGGCAGCATCATTATGTTTTCCTCAAGTTCAGTTGCTGATCTGGAAAATAAGCCAGAAACTTTTCTTCCCATGCTCGTCATTTCTCTCTTCCCAGTGATGAAGCACTGTGGAGGAAGAAGCCTTCTGAAGGCATAAGAGCTAGACCTAAGGAATTAAAGGAAAGAAGGAAAAGGGAAACAGACCAACTGTCCAAGAAACAGTTTAAAGACAGGAGATTGTCCCTAATGGCCTGTCTGCTCCACTGTGTTTCACAGTGGAACTGGGTTTGCAGCTAGTCACCAGAATGGCTTAGCAATTTAAGCCTCTGTGTATCTTTGTCTCAGAGAAGGGTATTCAGATACACCATGGTCCCTGCTTCAGAAGTGCCAGGCTGCTAGCCAAATGAAAGTGCCTCCGATCTGCTCATCAGCCAACTGTATCCTGGGCTGCATCAAAAGAAGTGTGACCAGCAGGTCAAAGGAGATGATTCCGCCCCTCTGCTCTGCTGAGACCCCAACAGGAGTACTGCATCCAGTTCTGGAGCCATCAACACAAGAAGGACATGGAACTGTTGGAGTGGGTCCAGAGGAGGGCCACAAAAATAATCTGAGGGCTGGAGCACCTTTCCTATGAAGACAGACTGAGAGAGCTGGGGTAACCTGACAAAATTCAACAAGAGCAAGTGCAAGGTCCTGCACCTGGGGAGGAACAACCCCATGCACCGGTACAGGCTGGGGGCTGAACTACTGGAAAGCAGCTCTATTGAGAAGGACCTGGGAGTGCTGGTGGACAACAAGCTGACCCTCAGGCAGCAATGTCCCTTGTGGCCAAGAAGGCCAACAGTATCCTGGGATGCATTAAAAGGAGTGTGGCCAGCAGGACGAAGGAAGTTATCCTCCCCCTCTACTCTGCCCTGGTGAGACCACGTTTGGAGCACTGTGTCCAGTTTTGGGCTCCCCAGTTTAAGAAAGACAGGGAACTGCTTGAGCAAGTCCATTGGAGAGCTACCAAGATGATCAGGGGACTGGAGCATCTGCCTTATGAGGAAAGGCTGAGAGACTTGGGTTTGTTCCACCTGGAGAAGAGAAGACTGAGGGGGGATCCCATCAATACCTATAAATATCTGAAGGGTAGGTGTCAGGATGATGGGACTAGACTCTTTTCAGTGGTGCCCAATGACAGGACAAGAGACAATGGGCACAAGTTGAAATACAGGAAGTTCCAATTAAACATGAGAAAAAAACTTCTTTACTGTGAGGGTAACAGAGCAGCGGAACAGGCTGCCCAGAAAGAATCACAGAATCACAGGTTGGAAAGGACCTCAGGGATCATCTAGTCCAGCCTTTCTAGGAAGAGCAGAGTTTAAACATGGTACAGAGTGATGAGATCCCCTCTGAGCCTCCTTTTCTCAAGGCTGAACAAATCCAGTTCTCCCAGCCTATCCTTGTATGGCAGCTTCCCAGTCCTCTGATCATCTTGGGGGCCCTTCTCTGGACCTCTTCCAGACTGTCCACATCCTTTTTGTATAGAGGGGACCAGAAATGTACACAGTACTCCAGGTGTGGCCTGACAAGCGCTGAGTAGAGTGGGATAATGACTTCTCTCTGCTGGTGACGCCCTTTTTGATGCAACCCAGCATCCTGTTGGCCTTCTTGGCTGCAGCAGCACACTGTTTGCTCATGTTGAGCTTTCTGTCCACCAGGACCTCGAGGTCGCTTTCCACAGAGCTGCTCTCCAGCAAGGTGGATCCCAGTCTGTGCTGCACTCCTGGATTATGTTTTCCCAGGTGCAAGACCTTACACTTGTCCTTGTTGAACTTCACATGATTCTTGTTGGCCCACTCTTCCAGCCTATCCAGATCTTCCTGCAGAGCAGCTCTCCCTTCCAGAGGGTCTGCTTCCCCACTCAATTTGGTGTCATCTGCAAACTTCATCAGGCTACATTTGATCAAATTATCCAGATCACTTATGAAGATATTGAGTAACATTGGGCCCAATATAGATCCCTGGGGGACCCCACATGTGACAGGTTGCCAGTTTGAAAAAGAGCTACTTACCACCACCCTTTGGGTGCGGCCTGTCAGCCAATTCCCATCCACTGCATTGACCAATTGTCTACGCCATAATGCATTAACTTCTCCAAGAGGAGGCTGTGGGGAACCATATCAAAGGCTTTGGAGAAGTCCAGGTAGACAATGTCCACCACCCGCCCCATGTCAACCAGGCAAGTCACTTTGTCATAGAAGGCTGCCAGGTTTGTCACGCACGATCTGCCCTTACTGAAGCCATGTTGGCTTTTCCCAATCATGTACTTCATTTGACTTGTGATGGCCCTCAGGAGGATTTGTTCCATAACTTTTCCAGGGATTGAAGTAAGACTGATGGGCCTATAGATACCTGGATCCTCCCTCAAGCCCTTCTTGTAGATAGGGGTAACATTTGTCTTCCTCCAGTTCTCTGGGACACCCCTTGCTCTCCACAACTTCTCAAAGATGATGGAGACTGGCCTCGCGATGATGTCAGCCAGGTCTCTCAACTCCCTCGGGTAGATGGGGTCAAGGCCCATCGATTTGTAGGGGTCAAGCTCCTGTAATAATTCACATACTAACTCTTCTTTCACTGATGGTGGGTCTGTGTTTGGATCAACTGGAAATTTCATTCCCGAAGCCCGGGACCCAACAGTGTTGGTAAAGACAGATGTAAAGAAAGTGTTGAGGACCTCAGCCTTTTCAGCATCATTGGTGACTGACTCTCCTATTCTGCTTAACAGTGGGCCTATGTTTTTCTTCTGTTTCTGCTTGTGGTTGACATACCTGAAGAACTCTTTCTTGTTATTTTTTACATCTGCGGCCAGTTTCAATTCAAGCTGGGCTTTTGCTTTTCTAACTGCATCTCTGCACACTCTGGTAATATCCTTGTAGCTCTCAATGGATCATCTTCCACTTCTCCATCTCTGGTATGCTTCTCTTTTGGATTTGAGTAGACCCAAGAGTTCATGGTTGAGCCAAGGGGGCCTCTTGCTCCGCTTACTACCCTTTCCTTTATAGGGGATAAACTAGTTTTGTGCTTCCAAGGGAAAGTTCTTGAAGAACTCCCTGCACTCACTAGCTCTTTTATCTTCCATGGAAGCATATAATGGAATCCCTCCCAGCTGAGCCCTGAGTGAGATGAAGTTTGCTTTTCTGAAATCTAGAACTCTTGTCTTAGTACTGACCTTCAGCATGCTCAGCTGGATCCCGAACTTGGTTGTGGAGTCTCCTTCTCTGGAAGTGGTCAAAACTGGCCTGGACACGTTCCTGTGCCCCTGCTCTAGGTGTACCTGCTCAAGCAGCGGGGTTGGACAAGATGATCTCCAGGGATCCCTTCCAACCCCTACCATTCTGTTGATTCTGTGTTCATCCTGGAGAAGAGAAGGCTGCAGGGAGACCTTATTGCAGTCTTTCAGTACTTAAAGGGGGACTATAGAAAAGATGGGGGCAATGTCATTAGCCAGGCCTGTTGTGACAGGACAAGGGGTAATGGTTTTAAACTAAAGGAGAGTAGATTTAGACTGGATATAAGGAAAAAAGTTTTTACTATGAGGGTGGTGAAACACTGGCACAGGTTACCCAGAGAGGTGGTAGATGCCCCATCCCTAGAAACATCCAAGGTCAGGTTAGATGGGGCTGTGAGCAAACTGATCTAGTTGAAGATGTCTCTGATAACTGCAGGTGGGTTGGAATAGATGACCTCTAACAGTCCCTTCCAACCCAAACCATTCTATGATTCTATATACAAATTAAAAGTCTGGTATTATGCCTGTATGCAACAAGGTGTCCAAATCAAGACTGTCCAGCATCTTTAACCCTGACTGTTTACATGGAGGTGATTGTGCTGCCTTAATAATGTACACTTTGCATAGACTGATGCATATTTATGGTTTTATATATACACATATATACAGTCCATTAGATTAAATAACTATTCCATATCTATCAGGTAGGGCTGAAGCAACCCCACCTACTGCAGCTGGTAAAAGTGGCATATTATAAAATATATTTGCTTTTATACATCAGATTCCCACTACACCTGCTAAGAAAATCATTACTGCAGGTGATGTGGTACACTACTTTTACTTACAGTGAAGGAATAGATTTCTTAAGCTGTAGTTAGAAGCTTTCAGAACTTAAGTGTGTCATGTAAAGTCGTCAGATATTTTACTCAAATTGAGAACTCTATTCTAGGTCAGTACCAGTTAAATGTCCATTTTATTTCTTCTGTACCTTTCTCATTCGCTGAAAGCTTGGGCAACAGCACACCTTAGGTCAATCCTAACATTTTAATTAGTTCAGAGCTGACAGCTATTTGTACTTTCAGTAATAAATTTTAGAGTCACTGGAAAGTAGATTAGTCTGTAATTTAGGAAAGCTTGCTCATGTGTTTCACTTCCCTGTGAAAGACAGACGTGCTCATGAGATTAAGCTCTAACCGGGCAGACAACTTGCTTTTCTTAGCACATATTTGCTTCTGATGTCATAAATCATGTTTAAATCCTGACTTTCCTGGCCTGCTGGTGGCAAGTAGTTAGCATAAGACACAGACTCATTTGCAGGTAGAATACTCAGAAAAGTGGTGCCATGCTTGGAGATATGGGCTGGTTGATGAACTGATTTGCCCTTCCTCAGTTCTTTTTTGTTGTACGTGTGCTGCTCCAATACACTGCCTATGGAAGTCACTGTGTTCGCAAGCAAATTAATTTGCTTTCCCCGTCTTTCACACCTCTGACTAGTCTACCTCTCCATACATATTTCTAGAAGACCTGTATTACCAGTGCTCTTGTTCATCTCAGGTTACAGTATGACATTTATGACAGAAAGAATACTAGTGCTCTCACAAGTAAGGTCTTATTGGAAAAGGGGGGAGGATTTATTTGTGAGGAAGCTGATTCTTCAAGTAGAGAAAGCGACCCTGGCAGTTTGACAGGGTCAGGTCAGATTTAGCCAGTGACATAAAATTATGCACCAGTCATCATTCTTCAATATATACTCCAGGGAATGAAAGAGAAATTAAAACCTGTTCCATAGGGCACAAATATTCTTTCATTGTGACTCCATAGACTACACAAACACACCTGATTTCTTTTCCAGATGTCTTACAAAATTGTAAAATTGTAATATTGGACTTTACAAATTCATTCACTGCTGTACCATCAGATTTGAACCTCGCATGTGCTTCCATAAATAAAATAGGAATGCTCTTACTGTTACAGATGCTGGAAATGACTAGATAATGCATTTCACAACCATGCCAATGGTTATTTTCTTTCACTCATCATCTTTTGTTCACTGCCAGTTATTTCAGTTGGCAGATGTGGTTTCACAATCCTCTATAATTGTATCTGCTAGCATTGCATAGCTGAAAGTTCCTCCCAAGAGCACCTTTAGATATTTCTTATGTCCACTGCAGGTCTGTTTCCCATTAGTTATTTCCTTATAGAATAATTTCTTCAGTAAATGCCTCTTATCCAACTGTGGAAGGCAATCTCCTTATCCGAGTGTGATAGGAAATGGTACCACACATTCCCTTTTCAGCTTCTGGCTAGCCTGGCACAAAAACGAAGTGACTGTGCTCCTCAATAAGAGCTCAGCTAACCCCACTGCAGATGCTTCTACACTTTCTCTTTCTATAATATTCATTCACATTGCTGCCGGGGTTGACCAGATAGGAACCTGAAAGAGCGTTTTCCTACCAAAGGGGCAAAAGGAGCAGCATAGTGTAGAATATGCTAGATCAGATCAGTTTAGTGGCGAGTAAATGCAGATCTAGCTATAAATTGATTTAAAATATTTTAAGAAATTCTCCAGGTGTTTTGACAGTGGGTATAAATGAATGATAGATTATAGATGTTAAAACAGAGCCAGTAATTCATTCAAAGTAATTTTTCTACAATATATAGGCATTTTTACTCAAATATTGTTTTTTTACTTTACCCTGGCCCTATAAACAAACACACACTACCTAATCAGCATTTAACATTTTCCCCACCACTTAGTAAAGGTATTTGTAATTCACTTCAATCAGTTTTATTAATAACAAAAGGTTTAGTTTCTGTTGCTAGAAGTATTCTGAAACCCCATGCAGCAAGTGAGAGTAAATAACTGCTGTAAAAACAGCAAAACACTGCTAAAATTTAGACTTTGTTAAAAATAATTTTATTTCTCAGTTATGTTAGAATCATCACAAACACTAATGTACAGCTGGTAGTCTCAACTGTTCCTTCACTTGTATGTTATTAAAGATGGGTATAAAAGTCTGAAACAAATGTGGAAATGTTATTAAGATTGAAATTTCAAAAAATACTGCTGAAACTTTATTTTTCAAATGTATAATTAGGACCATAAGAAAGGGGGGTTTAATGTATTTATATCTTAATTGGAACCTGTTTCATAATCAAATTGTTTACTCTAATCTGTATTCCAGTTCTCCTGTTTTGTACTGCTAACATATACCATAACAAGTTTTGCAGGAAGATAAGCACCTCTCTACCCCACCAATTTTTTATACTCATGCTGTATTATTTTCCACTTCACTTGCTTTACCTGGGTTTCTAGTTATGATCTTAAGAACCCCAATTTTTGATCTCTCTAAGGGAGAGGTGATGTAGAAGAATATTTATAATGATTAAAGAAAAATTTTATATTTGCTCATGCCATCCCACTCTACTTGTAACACATTATTTAAAAAAAACCTAGCCTTAATTACAGATTTATATTCAGATGAGTTTTCAGTATGTTTCCCCTCTTCATTCATTGTATCCAGTGGGCAGGGGAAAGATTTGCCCCAGTCAGTACATATTGGATTCTCTGGTTACTGTAGGCCTCCTTTTATCATTCCCAGAATATCATAATATCATTCACGAACTAAACCTACAGAAATACTGGACTTCTCAGACTTCTCATTAGAATAATTTTTAACTTATACTTAAGATTCTTTCTAAATTAGAGGTGAACGGAAAAAAAAAAAAAAACAAAAAACAACACACAACAAACATGCACAGAATCTGCCCAAGATGAATGGCTGTAACTAGACCAGAGGAAGTTATTTTTCTCATTTTAAAGGTATTTAAATTTTTACTTATGCAGCTTAAAATATACCCATCATTCTTTGCAAAGTATACTTAAAAATGAAAACATTATACATTTATTTTTACAGACAAGGAACAATCAAATTTATAAGCCTCTCAAAATATTAATTAAAATTTAATAACTTTTCTTGGAAAAGGTGGTAGGTTCTTTTTATATACATGAAAATGTTTATTTTAAAAAACCTCCTCTTTTGCAAGAAAAATCATTTCATCAAGAAACATCAGCCAAGTCTAACAATAAACCATTCTTGTGATTTACAACCTTTTATTCAGAGAATAGAATTCACTACATCATAATAAAACTAGTTGCCCACTCCAGGGCAGCAGCTGTACTGAACCCTACATGGCACAGAATATTGAGATGTCTCCTGTCAAGCAAATGGAAAGAATAGCTGGGGTACAATCTAACAATCCAGCCTGGGAAATACAGATATGCACCAAGATTTGGGCAAGCTCCCCAACAGTGTTGTTACAACGGAGATGGGTGGTATAACCCACCTCTCAAGCCTCTAGTCAATTGGAGCTGCCAAGTGGCACCTTGTACTTCACTAAAGTGAAACTCTCAAGAATGTCCAACAGTTGGGTGCTGTCAAGTATTTTGCTGAAATCTAAAGTCCTTAAACAAGAAAGCTTAATATGATATGTATGAAAATCATGCAAAGTATTACTAAGGATGTGACAAATCATATGATAGGAATAGCTTCAAAGCCCAGCAGCATGTGCCAATCTGTGCCCTGATTACTGATTAACATTCAGAAATATTTCAGAGAGAAGCCCGACTCTAGACAGGATTGGAAGTGATATATGTTACGAGAGAGGTACATTCATTTTCATAAGTGACTCTTCAGAGACTTTTGATAATTCCCAGAGGGACTCCCTCTAATGATTTAACAAAGTGATCAAGGATCAAGGCACCTAGAATTCATGAACAGCATGACACTGCCTCCCTTTCATGTCTGACATCCTAAGGACAAAGAAACTATGAAAGGTTCACAGCCGTAACAAAACTGAGAGTTGTTAAAATACAGCACTGCAGTGGTAATGATGGCAGTTACAAAGGAATTAGTCTGAACTCAGCAAAACTTTCCATAAAACAAATTATTCTAGAAAAATTACTCTCTAACATTCTTCAGTATCGATCAATGATACCTTTTACACATGTCCTATATTCTTCTATCATGACTTCACTAATGTAGCAGCACATTAGTTGGACTATTATTGGTTAATACTCAGATCAGTGGGGCAACTTTTGCATTGATTCCTTTTGTTTTGCGTTGCCCTTAAGACCGCCTAGCTATTCTTAGTTGCTGCTGGTGCCTGCTTGCTTTAGGTCACATTCACATTTGGAAAACATTCAGCATAAACTGATGCAGTGCCACGACAAAGAAAAGAAAGCCCTCTATTATGTCATATTCAATATCCCAGAATGCTGTAAGAGAGGAACAACATGCTTTACTAGGTGTGGTTTACTATGAAGATCCTGTAATTTTGCTAGAACGTTTCCAACTACTTAAGAATGCGCCATACAGTCATAAATAAAACTACAAAGAAAGCATGGACTGGTACATATAAAAAGAAACTAATGTGATGGGACAAGAAGTCACTGGGCAAATAACATTAATATTGTATCAGGTTCTCGTGAAGAAGTAGAGACAGACACAAAAAGGAGGAAGTAAAGCAGGCAGGGATGCTAAAGTCCATATGTTACCATAAGAAAAATTCTTCCCAGAGATCAGCATCTGGGGCCAGCAGATGCCAGGTTTGCCTAATGAGAGGCCACAGCAGTTAACAACATTGTGACAGGTTGAAGGGCAATGGGAATAGGACTGATTCCTGAGTACAATCCACAGCAGCAAAATACAGACCTATATGGGAATGCTGTTGCCAGAGCAGATAAGAAAAGTATGAGCGTATTAACTTTAAAAGAATGAAAAGGAAGTAACTTTAACGGCAATCTAGGTTTGTTAGCAATGAAATATTTGCATATGATAATTAAGCACAAATTTTTCTGCCACATATGGAGTTGAATCTTATGCTGCTTTCCCACATCCCTATTACTTAGCAGTTACTAAAATCAAGTTCACTGACTTCAGTATGAAGTTTGCCCAAATTCTTTTTCAAGTTCTTTCATTTCACTCTTGAAGGCAGTTACGCTCATTTGCCTAATTAAACTGCTTTGGTTGTTGAGAAGGCGAGAATATGTTTCAGCAAGTCAGGATACATTTCCTTGAGGAACAGGAATTCTGGGAGTTCTTATTCTATTAATTGATCCATTTATGTAAGTACAAGAAATATCTGATAAATATGCAGTGAGCAGCATATAATTTCTTTGCAAAATAGGTAAATGTAGCTCAACTTAACAGAACTCTTTAGAAAGTACTAACAGTGACCTCTATTAGAGCACCTTAGGATTTTGCACTGAAGGTGTAAGATCCGAGGGGCAATTACTAAGGAAGGAAATCAATACATTATGTGAACTGAAATACGTGTGGTCTGCCTGCTGTTATGAATGTTTTTCAAAACATTATTTGAAATGTTGCTGTAAGGGAACCCTGAGCAGTTCAATATATTTCACAGAACCTTAGAAAGCCAGCTCCACACCAAGCACTGAATATTTTTTCAAATAAAAAAATAAAAAAATTAAAAAAAAAAAAAAAGCCGCTTAACATTACTAAACATTGAGTGTAGAAATGAGGTTCAGGTAAGCATTGAAAAATTAGACCCCGACTCAAATATATTATAAAATATATATTTAAATAGAAATAGAATTTAAATTCTTTTTAACAAAGATTATAAACTTGTGAACAAGTTAAAAGAGTCTAGTCTCTGATACTTTATTCATGTTTTGATAATGCTGCTGTTTGTATTCTCTCCCCTTTACGAGAAGTTTATACCTGGAATTGCCATCCAGACAGGTAAGAAGCACTTCAAACTATTTAAATCCAAATTTGCACGTTCTCAAAAATCTTTGGCATTTGAACATAATGTTCTGTTAAAGGTCCTTGTTGTGCCCAGGAGACAGATAGGATCCCAGCTCATGCTTTTCCCCTTTTATCTTTTGTAGGACCTTGCACCATTTCTAAGCAAAGAGTTTCTAACTTTTCTCAGTGGAAAAAATCCAAATCTCTATGAAAACAGTGAAAGAACCCTCCTTGTCCCTAGCGACCTTTGCATAAGGACCTGTATAGCATGTTGACTGCAGCTATACTTAGGAGTCTTCAAGTTTTTTCCATTTTACTCCATCACTATCTTTTCTCCTAAATTAATAGCAGTGGCTTGCCAAATTTACAGAGCTGGTAAAAATATTCTATTTGAAAAGCACTGTAAA
This sequence comes from Phalacrocorax carbo, assembly GCF_963921805.1. Taxonomy (NCBI): domain Eukaryota; kingdom Metazoa; phylum Chordata; class Aves; order Suliformes; family Phalacrocoracidae; genus Phalacrocorax; species Phalacrocorax carbo. The sequence continues at coordinate 47,759,974 of NC_087518.1, read as the reverse complement.
AATAGGTGGATTTTTAATGCTTTGCCACTGCTTGGTAGGTTATAAACAAACCCATAACGTCAAACACTGCAAGCAATTTTCAGTGAAAACTCTTTTGGTAGCCCCTACCTAAAATTTGATTACTGTATTTGGTACATTGATTTAGCAATGAAAGTAATAACAATATCATCATTTTAAACTTCCTTGCAGGAGTGTTATAGAGATACATTTAAGTTCATGTTTGTGTAGTTTTCTATGTCTGCTTTAAATTATGAAATGCATTATTTAAGGAGAGTGATAACAGCTCTAATTGCAAATAAAAACAGGGTGTATCTTTGAAAAGTGCCCCTGTGAGACATTACAACTAAACCCAGTACTACAGGAACAGCACATAAAACCTGATAGATTATAGAAAAAAGCCCAGTGACAGTTTTCATGGTCTGTTCACTCAGTATCACATTTCTGAAGAAAGCATTGTTAGTTAAATTTGCTCAGCAAGGAACAGAAATGCTTACTGTTATTTATGTGTACTTAGAAGCTCCTACTATAGACTAAGGCCTCACTGTGCGAGGTGCTGTTCAAATACAAAAGACTTGCCCAGCTACAAAGGATGGATAATGTGAATATTATGGATATGATCTGTTTACATTTGTATTGCAATCTTTATTTTAACCTTTTTTTAGTTCAGACACTTCCTGTCTAGTACCAGCTACTTCTACCAACCTACTGAATTCACCAGTGGTACCGTGACAGCTCACACTGACCTGCTGTGTTTGACCCCACTAATGCTGCACTTGTTCTCGAGGAGGAGTACGGGGGGTTGTCTCCTATTTAGCTCTCATAACAATCCATAAATGTTGCAAACAAGGTATTTTCCTCCCTACCCTTCAGAAATGGATTCTAGAGCACACACTCTCTCATAAGACATACAAAAAAAGTTAAGAACAATTGGCATAGTTTGTGCTAGATTTAAGGTTAGGTTTTATTGCTGCACAGCTAGCTGATCTTTGTTTTAATAGTATTAAAAAAAGTGATAACATCAACAATGGTCCTAGACTTGATTTATTACACAGATACTGCTACCTGATAGAGAACCTACTTTACCCTCCATTCATTTCTTTTATCCGATGTATACGGAAGTTCAAGTCAAAGTTTTAGCCTTAAAATGCTCTTTTTTTTTCCCCCTTAAAGCTTTAAACTCAAACTTCCAGAATGCATGATGAAGTATGCAATGTTCTCAATGCATCTCCCAACTAGCGTGACTGGTGACTTTGCCTTCCGTCTTAGCTGTCTCTCACTCATAAAGCACAAAAATATAATTAGTATATCACTCAGCACTCAATGGTATGTTTTTTATGTTCATGTAATTTATCTCCAATTTGTCAAAGCTCCTGTCATATTGCCTATCACTACATGGTGCCTTATTCTAGGTCTGTCCATTGATATGAAAGTCTTGAAACCAGGCAGATGGTTTTGTGAAGTAAAGACTGTTTTGCCTCAAGCAAGAGGCTTTTAGATTAAAATAAAGGTTAATTCAAAGATAATTCAAGGTAAAGATAAAAATTTGACAGATGTGCACAGTTCTTTCGCCGATCCCTTTTCCATCATGTCACTATAGTATTTATATATTCTAGATCATACCTACGTGAAAGCGTACAAAATTTATCATGGGAGTGAGGATCTGAAATTAATTTCTAATCAGCAAAGAATATCCTGGCAATATTGCTAGTCTAAATTCCCTTAGCCCATAGGCCATGAATAACCCCAGCAGCTCTGCTTTCAAAGTCCTATGAGCAGATACTGTAGAGACTTCATGATATAGATTATCTGGTTTGGCAGTATCACACTCCGCTTATGGGGAATGTCAGTGCAGGCTTGTGAAATGATCTTTAAAAAGCAAATTAATTTTTAGAAAAATGCTATCTTCTAAAGGAATGTAATCGAGATGTTGCATGAAAAATTGCAATGCCTCCTGGTTTCAAAGCTGTAGTGAACAGAAGAACAATCTCCTTTGTATCTGCCTGTTTTATGTTAAAGAGTTCTATATTTGCAATTAAAAAAAGTTGCAAGATGTCTTCTGCCTGTCTATTTTGGGGGGAAAGAAAAAGAAGCAAGCAATATTCTAATAGAGTAACAAATCAAAATACTATTCCAAATTTGCCCTACCAGCTGTGTCCCACTCATGCCTAAGGGGCCAATGTAAACATTTATGATTTAAAAGCATATCTTAAACAAGGGCTATTTTCACTAAAATAAGCATTAAATGAATGGTTGCAATGATAAGTTATGAATGAGCTTCACAGAGTTTGGAGGTTTGGTTTAAATAAATATCCACATCTGGCAGTTAACTACAGGACCATCATACAGGAAGAGATTTTATTTTGATGCAAGGTAAATGTTTTTGAGTTAACTGGATCTTGGATGCTCAAAAAGAAAAAAACTCCTTGATGTCCTGCTGTTAGATGGCTTGGAAATGTCTTCAACACAGCATTTTCCATGGTGTTTTGGCATTATTTTAGAAGTATTTTATATGTCTATATTTCTATTTTAGATTGTCTCAAATAAATGAAGCAACACTTTAAAACAAGATCATTCGTGACATATGTTCTTTGTGATTATGCCTCAGATTCAACTACAACAATTTTAACACAGCAAAAACAAAGTTTCTGATAATGCCTTCTTCAGTTTTATCTCAGGTTTCATACTGTTTTGCCTCAGTAAATGAGATGACCTGTACCCACATCCTTTTCACCACAGTTGAGGCCTAGGTTTTCAGGGCTGCTAAGCTGGGTTTCTCCCACCTTTGCAATGCCTACCAGGTTCATCTACTGTCTGTGGCATCACACCAGCTCATGTGTAAAAATTGCAGCTGAGGTAAAACTTTCTGTTTGCCCACACAGTTTACATGTTGGCATCCAGGCCCTGCCAGGGAACACAGAGCAGGGGCTAAGGACAAGCAGGAAACTTGCTTTGGATTTGGCTCAAACCACTTAACTCTAAGGTCTTATACCTAAACTCAAGCACAGCTATTAGGGAGACACACCCAAAGGAGTCTAAGCTTTATATTCAGAAGGGATGAATTTTCCTGGAGTCTCACTGTCTCAGCTACACAAGCCACATTTTGTAATGCTGAATGAAGCAATAATTAAATACCTTAGCAAATCAGAGCCTCAGAACTGAAACAGGTGCAAGACTGTTGCCTTATTAAACCTATGAAAGATTTGTAAGCCTCCACCCCTTCTCTTTCCCCTCCTTTCTGACCATGAAAACTATTCTTTCTTATTCTATCGCAATGCATTGAAGTTCCTCTGCTTGTCTCAGTTTCATTCATATCACTGACATTGCTTGCTAGGTGACCTGCCTAGCACAGATTTTGGGACTAGGTCCTACCATTTTTGCCAGGAGGAAGATTTTTGAATGCCAGTGTTCTCAGTGTTTTTTTCTGCAGTCAAGCATATCTAATGGTAGCTATTCTGAACGAGTCAATATCTGCTTCAGTACTTTTACCTTGTTTTTATCAGCCACTCATATTGTCCACCACTCGTTTTTCCTGCTGTCATAAGATACTTTCTCAATTTTACTTTTACAAATATTACTCTGATTGAGACTATAAGTGAACAATTGCAATTGGCAAAGTCACTGAGCTGCAACGTTTCATCCAGTTAACCGAGGTTAATACTCAAGGTTTAACCCAACGGAGCCGTGATTTCTGTAGCTTTAAGAAAGCTGTCCATGCTAACCTTAGTTTTCCCTTTCAGCATGACTTCTAATTTGATCAAACCCTGTAAGTATCTAGTGTGAAACAGATGGTGTGTGTTTGGGAAAGTTTAAAAAGGGAGCATAATATAATCCCTTTGGCGGGCGACTCTGAAATGCATCTGTTCTCTCTGCAGCGAGGCTCTTCTCCCTATTGCAGGCAGGCACTGTGAAAACCTCCACACACAGCACTCGCAGTGTGCTGTCTGAATCACACTGTTCATATTACTTTCAAGTCCTGAGTCCCTTTTAAACCAAATGCTAATCAAGGTGGTATTTTTTGATAAAGGACAAACATCGACAAAATTAGGACTAGACTTTCAGAAAACCATTCATTCATGACCTCGGGATTGAGGCCTAGAAACCTTCAAGATATTCTGTCTGAAAGAACTAATGAAAACCACATCAGGTTTTAAATCAGGGATATGCAGCCTGCGGCCCATGTACCGGTACCAGTACGTGGGCAGACCCTGAACAGCAGCAGGGCAAGAGGCAGGTACATGTAGCACCTCTGGGAGTTAGCAGCTCCCACCTTGTGACTTCCACCAAAATCTGAGTTCAGCAAAAACAAGGAGCTAGGCAGAGACACCAATCATCAGACAGAGGGGGCAAACTCACACAGAGTGCCTCCCGGCACATGTCACTTCTTGCTGGGGGAGGTTAGAGGGGTAGAAATACAGCGGGGCATTCCACCTTTAAAATGTTGAAATGGTAAGAAAATTATTTGTTATTTTTCAGCTCAAAAAGGTAATGACTATGAACTTGCTCTGGAGGCCAAGGGGGGGGGAGGTCATTCAGTGCATTAAATCAACACTCACACTGACATTGATTTGGTTTCCTTTGTATCATTAACAATACAGATACGGTTTTAAAACTTAACTCAACACACACAGCATCAGTGCAATAATAGATCAGAGCTTGGCTTAAGCTGCCAACAGAAACGCAGAAACATTTTTTGGGCCCAGTCAGGAGGATGGATATGTGTTACTAGCCAAGAACACTAAGAACATCTCATCAATAACCACCTTTGTATTAAAATACTGATGAGTCACAACTAATACTTTTTGATTATCCAGACCTAGGTGCTTGCTGCACAGACACTGGCTTTATAGAGAGACTGTAACTGTGATTCCAACTTCACTACCTGAGCAACAATATACCGATCAGGAAATAGAGTCCAAGCTGGAACAAAAGACTAGCAAAAAAAAGGTTAATGAAGCACTCGCCATCCAGATCGCCATTCATCCTATGCAATCTCTCCCCAGAATTTTTTTTTTTCTTTCCAGAGACTATATGCTAATTATGTGAGGAAATCACTCGGACCCAGGATTCATCTGTTTTATTCCAGTATTCTGGGGCTTATTTTCATCAACAATTGCCCACTGGGCAAACAAGACAGATTTACGCATCTGTTTCTCAGCAAAGCAACTTCATATATTGACACTGAAAAATTCTAACTCAAAGTGTTTTGGGCTTCTCAGTATAATACTCCTTTAAAAAGTGAATCATTATGAGATTCAGTGAGATTACAAATATATGATTGTATTTTAGAACTCTGCTAGTTTTAGTAGCTTATTTTGATTTCTGACATTTCAGATTGGTTCTTTTCATTTCTTGCATTTCAAGCAAAGGTAGAGGAACTGAAAGCCAAATCTCAGCAGCACTTCAGAGTGGTCATAATCTTGTGAAATGACCTCTTGGTTATAGTATTCCCCAAATACCATTTTTCAAAAGTCACTTTTTAAGGTAATATGTTAATTTAATTAAAGCTAATAAACTGCTTTGAGACTGTCAGATTAAGACAAAAAAAATTAATTGATGAAAAAATGTATTTGCTACTAAAGAGTTCACAAACATTAACAGAAAAGGAGGAAAGCTCCACTGTGAGATTTCAGAAGAACAGCATATTTCTTTAATTAATACAGTTTTCATTTTCCTCTTCAATTTGCAGGATAAAGGGTTAGCCATTAGATGCACAGCTGTTAGTCAGATACATAGCATATAAACCAACCTTCATAGAAAGCAGTTGCTTGTTCTGCAAATATTGTTTCATTAATCTGAATGATTAAGCATTCTATATTATCACTTTTTAAAAGCATAAAGCAATTAAAAAGTAATACGACATTCTGGAAAATGGAATTCTGCACTACATACTGTAAACCCCAGTCTCACTTGTTATAAATACTTAAACAGAAAAAAAATAAACTTTATTATTTAAAGGCAAATAAAGCTACGCTTCTCGCAAACTGGAATGTCCCAAAGGTTTTATATTCTAAAGTCTTCCTTCTAAAAGGCTTTTCCAATTTATTTTCAAAATAGAAATGAGCAGGACACAGGACTAAAGGGGCCCCATGGAATGAAAGTGTGGGAATGTTCTTCCCTTTCTCTCTACTCAGATTTGTTTAGCTACAAAACTTGTAAAACATTTGGCCAGGACTGGGAGGAATCAACTTCGTTAACATCTTGCTGTCCACAACCTTGTGGTCAGTATAAAACAAGATGAAATTAATTCAACACTTTTAGCTAACTATATTCAAATACAGGAATGACAGGATTTTATCAGACTAGAACATAAAATCAAATACATGAATCACAGCCAGCTAAGATGATTCTTCAGTCATCTGTGCTAGTGCCAAAACAACTGCTAACCTTTGACAGCAAAGACACAGAGAGCCAGAGGGAGGCCCAGGGTTCTCTAGTTGCAGCTGGGATCGTACCACCTCTACAAGGTCCCAGGAGGGCAACAGACCCACTTAAACAGCCCATGAGTCATCTGCAAACTAACTTCACCGCCTCTTCTCCTCTTACAGGGAATGGTACATGGGCAAACCTTGCAATACTCAGTCAGTAGAGTATCATGTTTGAGGGGCAAGAAAGTCGAGATGTTTCCATATTATCAGTACCAGTGGAAGAGCTTGTGTTGACCAATAAGTGAGGGTCCAAAACTAAACCTTCCCTCAAGAAAAAAAAATTCATTAAAGGTTTCAAGTTTTGCTCAAATAATTTTTAAACTAGTTCCTGTATAAATACAATCACACAGAGTGGGAAAACTTACTGCAACTTTCAACAACCAAAATTCAGTATAGCCTACATTAAATCATGTTTGAATAGGTGGATGTTCTTGCACCTACTCAGTGGTTTCAGATTGATTTCAAGGATTATTCATGTAAGAACTGCAAAATGTGATCATTTGCTTGTAAGTACAACAAAGTTAGTTTGTGGTGACTGTCTTACACTTTCATATAAAGTTAGGAGCAAACAAGAACTATATATTCCAATTAAACATCATATGCAACCCTGATAAAGACCTAGGTCTTTATTATTATTAAAAAACAACACTTTAACATACCGATTCGGCTCGATAATTACAAATTACTTTTGCATAAGGTGAGACACATGTAAACATTAGATTTCTGATGAATACCATGACAAAATTCATACAGCTTTGCCACTTTACTAGAGCTACTTTCAAACATTTATTGTTTGCTTGCCACAAAGGAATACTAGTAAGCTTGTAAGTGACTGAATCATCTAAGCCAACAATCAAGACCCACAATCTTTTGGGGAAATGCTGTGCTTCCAATCAAAGCCAGCAGAGTAGAACAGCAGCCGCATTTTATTTACAGGTTTAGATGTTTATCAATAACTCTCAGTTATGTGACTGATGCTCACTGTTACTCATGAATGATATTACAAACCTCTTAGTACACTAGTTTTAAAAGTCAAATGCTCAAGCAATGTATTTGTAGTGGCAGTTTTACTAGTAACAGAATAAATTGCATAATTTATAAAATCTTCAGCAAAATGTTTCTTTCAAACAGTAACATATAGACACAATCTGAATATAATTTAGTTTTAATTTACAGCTGCAATAGTAAGCCATAAATAGAGTTTATTAATCTCTGCCATATTTCTATGAGTTCCAAAGGTAGACTTCACTTTTGCAAACATATGGCACAACTGTAGAATAAAAGCAAACATGAGATGTAAAATCTGAGTTTTGTACATACTTGCAGTATCCAAAAAATTCAGGGAAGCAGAGGTGTTTGACACCAAAAGAAGAAAAAAAAAACCAAAACGCATTTAAAATGTAAAAACATCTACAGCACATGCTAAACCTTTAAACATGATAGATAATTGCATAGCATTTGAATGCTGATTATTAATTGATTATTAATTTAGATTTTTTTGCTGTACGTGTAGCTAAAAATGACTCTGGCATTAAAACCAGAGCTAAAACCAAGCAAATGGATGTTCTATAAAAATAACACACTGTTTGATTACGCTAGCAAAGGAAGAAAGACAGACACAGAGAGAATGGCCTCGCACTCAACGATAAATAAGCGGCCAATAGCTATTCCAGGACAGCAGATGCTCAGGTCCCATGACCTATGATGCTCCTGATAGAAGCCTGCTCCCAAGATCCTGTGAGCTCTGCAGCTGAGGAACCTGAGCACAGTCACAGCCAGAACAAGGTAGCAAATGGTGTTTCTGCCCACAGAACAACTGAGGCTGTCAGGAACCTGTCTTGTGACAAGATCTTAACACATCTTTCCTAAGATACTTCTTATACCGGTGTGAAAGACCCATACGAGGGAAAAATAATAGCCTGTTGATTGAGCTGTTCAGCTCTTCAGAAGATAAGTCAGAATCAGTCACTGTTCTCCCATTCTGGGTTTATAGGCCTTCTGACCAGAAATATCTTCCAGGCTCATTAAGTCAAGTTTCCAATGATTAAAGGTATCACATTATCTACACCATTTCATAACTTTCTCAAACAAAAAGTGATGTAGCATTATTTCCCCTGTTATTGGAAGGCTGTTTCAAAATCTCTCTCCTCCAGTATTCAGAAACCTTCTAATTTCTAGTCTAAGTTCATTCATTGCCAGTGTTACACATTTGTTTTTAGGTGAATGCCAACTTTCTCTCATGGAAGACAATCCTACAATATATTTATAAGGTAAATTTCACCCTTTCTCAGACTTCACTTTACTGGAATAAACAAACAAAGCTTTTCTGGTATAATTGTTCTTTTCTCCCCTGACCTTCTCTGCACCTGTGCCAAGGGTAGTCACCTTTTATGAAAATAGATGGTAAAAAACGTACACAGTACTCCACAGAGTATCCTTTGTTTTTAATGAATACATAGTATACCCCAATTCAGCCTGGAGAATTACTTTTTTAGTACTCAGACCAGAAAGACAAGGCATGCACTAATAAATTTGCAGCCTTTGTATGAGTAATTCCAAGCCAATAATCTACCTCCATCAGCAGGTATAGTACATAATGGTTCAAAAAGAATGACACAGCCATCTGATCCACAAAAACCCGAAGAAGTTTATAGGTGTACATAAGAATAATAAGATTTTGTTTTGTTGTATTAAATAGAGATTAGGCCTATGATATTTCATTCCTCCTATCCTGGCCTCAGTACTAATTTAGAGGGCGACTGTTTCTAATAACCTAAGCAAACTGAGGTGGGAGCTGTGGAAGAGAAGAAACGTATTTAAACTAGACCTTGAATAGCCAAAATATAAACTGGCCTGAATTTGACTTCCAACAGGCAATAATGAATCCAGTTAATGCTCAACCGCAGGTGAAATATATTCTTAGAAATACAATAGGAAATACCTCAGTAGATCAAAGACAATAACCTTTTGAATCTCCTCACTTTCTTTCTTATACAAGCATAAAAGTATCCTGCACACAGTTTCTCCTTTTTTTTTTTTTTTTTTTTTTTTTGCATTAAATTTGCCTTTATAATACAACTTGTCTATTTTTTATATGTTGGAGATGAGTCATGTCACACTCCAGTCACCACTAAAATCCTACTTCTTGTACCTACGTGTGCATCAACATATGCTCAGGTTATTAGAGACTTCAAGTACAAATAAAAGAAAAATACCCATAAGGCACTCTAGCTTTGTCCATTAACAACTGGTCAGATAATCAATGCCTGAAATATACTGAAAGCATTAATTATTTAAAGGAGTAATGAAGACAGCTCTGCTTATGCATTCCCTTGTAATGGTAAGAAAATTGTGGTCTGAAAATCTCCTGTCTCATCACATGGCACCTACATGTTCTGTTCCCAGAGATTTTTTGCTGTTTGAAATTAATTCTAATTTTAGGGAGACACTGAAACTCAAGACAAGATAAAATGCTAAGAACCATGCATACCTTCTTTTTCAGTCCTTTTAAGTGCATATGCTATTGCCCACACACATCTAGCATATAATTGTTGGCAGTGATGGTTTTTGGATCCGTTAGTAGTTGAAGGTTTCTGTATTGCTAAAATGAAATGGTATGACTGCCTCAGAAAGAGACAAAGTAAGGGGGTGGGAAAAGTTCATATTGACATACTGCACTTTCCCAATTAAGTTAAATATCACCACACGGAAAATGCTTTCCTGAAAAATTTGGTCTCTACCTTTGCTACAGAATTTTGGCAGTTTGTTGGCATTTGGCAGTTAATTTCACCAAAATGTAGACAAGGCTAAGGGACAAAAAAACCCTCCATTATATTTCTGTTGTCTGGCAGACTTATATTTGCCCAAGGGCAAATCTCTCAAATGAATATTTTTAAAGCTAGAGTGGCCCATCCAAATTATCTGTTTTCAGCTGCTGTGGATGCTTGGTATTCTCTGGCAATTAGAGGGCAGCAATTGCGTGTTGGGCACCTGAAAGAGCAAAAGATAGAGGCCACATAGAAGCCACTTCTGTTTCTCATTATTTACAGGCTTAAGGTCCTTTGATTAGACAAAGGATAGATAAAGCTTGGAGAGTGTCTGGAAATTTCCACATCATCCTGCCAATTCGCCTGAAGCTTAATCTGGAAAGACTGCTTTAAGATGTCAGAGGGAAGTTCATCCTCATGCTCAGAGAGGCTGCCAAAAAGAATGTAATTGTGACAGGTTTTGTTTTTTGTTGTTGTTTTTTTGAATGTGAATACCATCAGTTCCTTTCACATAGACTCCCAAACAACCATCGGATGATAATAAATTTCTGTCAATACAGACCCGAGCCAAATTTGAACTGGCAAGCTACAAATGAAAGACTATGTATCTGTTACCTATCACCTGGGGTATCCATTCCTTCTTACTCACACTTATTCTTAATTTACAAATAAACTGTCAATCAAAGTCAAAGGCTAAAATTAGTTGGGGGAAGAAAGGAATACTCTTTAAATACACACTTCACGCCCTGATTTTAGGGTAGCAATAAACAGTGAAGCCATGAAGTGGGGTGAAAATACATTGGGTACACTATTACTTCAGCTGCAAGCGCTTTCTGTGAAGAGTCAAGCACAATTCAATATTCAGCCATGAGTTTTCATTCTTGGCCCAGCCTCATCCACTGTCATTGAAGGGGCACACTGGAGAAAAGCTTCTACTTGTTTTAAGTAAAGATGCTTCCCAGATGAGAATTCCCTAACAGGGAAGCTAGGAGTCCCCCATATTTCAAACATGCCACAGCCATAACCCCTCACCAATGTAAGCTCACGAAAACAGTTGTAATTACCAAAATTATTCCGGAGCTAGATATCACAATGGACAATTTAATACCCACTGTGTTTTCAACCTTCGGGTTTAAGGCAGTTCGTTACACTTATCAATGGGAGATGACACAGCGGTAATGTCAGTTACATGGTATTTTACTCACACACACGCTTTCCAGGAAATGAAACTAGGACTAATGGGTTAATTTGTTTCATCTTGTCTGAGTGGACTGGAACCTTCTACAGGCTGCTGCTATTTTTAATGCATTCTGAGATTCAAAGGACCTCTACATAGTCACCACTAGGAAATAACTGAAATTTAAATGCTTACTGATTTTGCAAAACACTTTCCATTTCACAGATAAACCGTATACACTGTATTTTAAAACTCTATCATCTATTAAGGAGTGAATCAGTTTTCAATGTACACTAAATGTCTGGGGATTTCTTTTGTGCAGCAATGAAGAAACTGTTGAGAATTAAAGACTGCGAAATAAATGGATATGGGAATGGCTCTAGGGCTGACAGAGACATCTCAACAGCAAATGAATGGGACGCTTGGAAGAATATCTATTCAAAAACAGCCACAAAGTATGTTCTCAGATGAAGTTTACTGAAACAATGAATACGCAAAAAGAAAATTCTCTCAAATACAGTCCGCCAGACATGGCTTTCTAAACAGCAAAGCCACCCCATTAGCAGACTTGTGTTCAAACTCTGTATGTTCTTGCAAATGAAACTCATGCCTTCCACAATGCCATAAAACCTGGTATCATCACAGGCCAGTTCAAATCTTTGTGCCAGTAGACAGAATGAAGTGAAGGAATAGATGTGGCTAAACAAATTTAAAAGATATCTGAATGGCATTTTTAAAGAAAATTTCTTTGTCTACATGGGGAAGCTGTCAGCGTTAGTCCTACAGACCAAGAAGTAGACACACAGTACCAGTGTTTTTTTACGTCATTTACCTGTGTTTTCTGGCTCCAGTTCTAAGTGGGAAGCTTCTAAGCCACCCTAGCAGAACAGAGCCCATACTGTTTGATTTAAATGGAAAGATTTCTTAACTTGAACTCTGTTGACTTTATCATTAGGATTTCTTCCTGCTGGGTCACTCAATCTCTGCCTCCAGTGGAGCAGGGATGCGGTTATAATTGAGCCTCCTGCTATATCCTCCCACCTGTAGCACTGAATCTGCTGAAACAACCCTGGCTCTGTGTTGGGTTCTGGGAACCTGAACCCAGTGACAGCGACCCACTGTGATACATACAGCTCATGTGATGAGGTTGAACAGAAAAATTAGTTAAAATGTTTCAAGTACTGAAAAAAACTGACAAAATTAAAATAAAAATGTAACCAACCCCAACCTACCTATGTTTTACTTGAAGAGAAAAAAGGGAACAATTAATAATTCATTCTAATCATTACACTAAATGTCAGATAAATATCTGAAGTTTGGTATCAATGCCACATACTCTGTGGCTATGTACTGTGGTTTTCAAAAACTCTGTCAGTGTGTTTTTCATTTAACAGGAGCAGAAGTTCTATCTATAGGTGGAGACCTTTGTTCCTCTGTCACTTACGGCCCTATGGTTACTGAGAATAAGGACTATTAAATGTGTGGTTTACAAAACATTAGTATTTCATATTCCTCTATGTTAATTACTAATGGAATGCAATTAACTGATTCTCTCGTGAACTGTGATACCAGATATAACAAGCCTGATTCCTTTCTCTCTCGCTGTGGCATAAATTAGCAGTAACTTCATTAATGTCAATAACACTATATTATATAAAAAGGATGAATGGATGAAAATAGAGAAGAGTGTGGAAAATCTAATATCAGGGCAACATATTAGAACAATATATCAAGTCAATGGATAACAGAACAACATATCTTATTGGTCTAATACATTTTAAAAACAGTTATAAAAATACGCTCAAAACTGTGTTCATTACATTTCTAAAAGCCTTACAAAATGCAAGACCAGCCAGAAATGCAGTTTAGTGAATGCTATCTAGTGTCTTGGCAATCCACTGCTGAAAGGTAGTAGTGAGCAAAGAATCTGGTGTTTCAAATGTCACTTTAATGGATTAACTTTTCTCCCTCATATTAATTTAAAATTTCACCTTAATTTGCCTTCCTAAGCTGTGAGTGTGCTTGAGTTTTGTAATTATATATATGTACTTTATATATTTTTTTTAAATCTAGCTTAAAGCCTGTAAGAAGGTAACAGCAAGTCTTAGAAATGTCATATATCTGGAAAAATATTAATTAAAGTTTTACTTATAAGGTCTGTGTGACTTTGAAAGTCACAGGTGAGATGTGTAATTCCCTATGACTGCTGTCTAGTCTATTCCTAAAACAGAGACCAGTGCCACAGCCTCCTGATAGTGGGCTTTTAGGCACAGCCTCCAAAGGTCATGATCTTAAATGTGACAGAAATTAAGAAATTTACAAGCATTTATTAGAGGCTGCAGTTTGGCACACAGACAGTTAAAGGCTCCATGTGTTAATAAGTTCTCCACGACTCAGAAGATCTCTATTTATCAAGACCCAAACTGTAAAGTCTGGTTGGAGGAGAATAAGAGTGGATAAGAAGAACAAGAAATACCATCCCCCTCTGGATACACACCACTGATTCTTTTGCACCTACCAAGTAGAAGGACTTGACAAGATATATTTGTTTTTCAGTTAATATTCATAAAAGGTGTGAATAGGATTCAGAACTTTTTAGTACAAAGCAAACCCAAACAAAAGGAATACTCAAATTAAAACTCTTTCATTTCTTCAAGACACAGCAGCCTTTTCTAAGCTTTATTAGAAAATTATCATGCCAGCTGTCTCTTTTCCCTGACTGTTATTCACACAATATGCCTCTCTCTTGTTTCTTTTCAGCTTTGTACATGTATAATAATGAGTTTTCTAGAATGGAAAACCCAGTGGAATATTAAAATTGCAAAGAGCAGCTCTTCAAGTTAATTTCACCAAAGTGCATCAAAACATAATACAATGTAGTAAGAATTAATTTCTAATAGGAATTCATTCATGGAAAAATTAATTAAAGAAAATGTTATTGCTAATATAGATTTTCATATATGTACTGTTATTAATTGGCAATAATAAAAGCTAAACATTTTAAAAACCCAAACTGCTCATGACATTCTTCCTGGCCTGTATCATGAACAATATCTTTGCACAATACCACAGCAAATATTGACTTAAGAAACGTCCACTTATGATATTATCGAAATACAAAGCATGGTGCAGCCCCTCCCCACAGTTGCATTTTACCAAATGATAAAATTAAAAAACTTATGCTGTATCATTATCAAAATGAAAGCTACTAGAACAATTAAGCTTTTCATAATGATATTCACTTAAAAAAGGTAAAAATACAATGAAATTTCCTAATGAAAAAAAGCAGACAATGTCAATGCATAAGAAGATTGGAATACCATATATAAAGAGTGAGAAAACCTTGAGGAGTAAAGTAATAGAGGTAGGATGAAATACAAAGCAGTGAAAGCTACACAGCTACAGACTAATAAGAAATAATACTATAAGCCAGAAATACAGTAAACTGAAAAGGGAAGGAAGAAAAAGACATATAGGGTGATACAGATAAACTTTAAAAAATGGCAAAAATAATCACAGATAGGATACATCAATCAGTACATTTCCAGGGGAGATTAAGAAAGTACTCACAGGGCTGCGTAAAGCACTGACAAGGCCCTATCTGGATTTCTGTGTACAAGGGAGGAAATCAAACTAAAAGTCAGTGCTGGAACAGCAACAAATGTCCACGAAAAAATCAAAATAAACTGGTCATGAATAAATTTATCCTAGAGATTAGAAGGTTTCTAACCATCAAAGAATCAAAGCACAGAAACAAAGTCTACTAGGAAAAAAAGTCTACTTTTAATCTGGAATGTGGTAGATTGTGAAAAGGTTATGTGAAATAGTTGCCTGTGATAGAAGAGGACCAGGCAAGATGTTTCAGGAGATTCCTTCCACTTCCAAATTCTTAAATTCATATTCAACTATTCAAACTATGCTTGCTCAATGTCAAACAGCATACATACACCTCTTTGTGTTTCTCATAAAGATAAAATGTTTTCCTGATTTTCTGTACTTTGTTTTTCCACAGATCTCAATTATAAGCTTGAACGCTTTGGGGTTTGGTTTGATTGCTTTTTTTCCTGAATAGGTCCAAACTTGCTTAAACACTTACTCACGAAACCACATTTCAACATCTGACTTCTCGTCCTAGGTAGTCACTGCTCCTATTACACACCACTTTGTAACAGGGCAACTAGAAGCAATTCCAAAACAAAGTAGCCTTTACCCTGCTTTACCTTGGTAGTAAGATATTCATCATGGGAAATGCAAGATTTAATCTCCTTCAGCAAAGGAGAAATCAAACTTGAGACCTTACATACTATATGAAAACTCTTGATACATCCCACATAAATATATCTAAGTTAACACATATAAAATGAAACCAGCTTTTTAAAGGAGTCAGCTTAGAATGCATAGGAGACATGAGATATCTAGAGATGGCTACGAACTATGGAAGCTGAGCAGGTGTCACATAAGCACATCACCAAACAGTCTGTATTCTACCTTGGAAGCTTTTTCTAGATACACATACCCAGATTTCACAAGTTTCAAATGTTTAGCCACATGCAAGAAAGCAAGTAATGAACAGACAGTGATAAGAAGAGGATAGAACTGCTATGATCACAGAGAGGCAGACTGATAAACCAGTTGCTGGCAAGCTACTTCTCCCCTCTACCCTGCCTTTTTTTGGGAAAAAAAAATAATAAAAATTAAGTATATAAAGTGCTGTTCAGAATATCTGATAAATAGAAAAGAAAGCCAAATAATGGATAATTTTTCCTGGAATACATTACAGATTGTTATTCATTCATATGCCAGCTTTATTTAAATCTGTGAGAAATGAAAAATATCTGAAAAGACTCACTGTGTGCAAAGTTACATATTTAAAAGCAAGTTTACAAATCTGTATTTTAGCCCTTTGAAGCTTTTTGCAGCTTTTCCTTTTATTTCAAGGCCTATAGGCATGTTCTTTTTTGTATCGTCTAAACATTAAAATTGCAGCTCCCTTAGGATGAATGACTTGTGCTCTGAGTTGACTTTTTATCAATCATGTTAATTTGGAAATAAGCTATTGGTTTGACTTTTTATTCATCATAGTCAAAAGTGGATTGTGTTAGCCCTGTCCCATTTGCCCTTAACTAACAACCATTGAATCCCCATATTAATTAGCAGAGCTGTTAGATTTTTACATCACTTTTCACTATAGTGGATAATTAAAAGTCCTATTAATAAAACTCTGGTATTCATAATTTGTATAAGCCTATTATGAAACAATAAACCTGATTATGCTATAGCTTTTTACATGCTTATTTATTGATATGATACTGCCTTCATTTAAAAATAATTCACAGCCTTATAAAGGTTTTAAAGTGGTGGCTTTAGTTTAATTCATCTAGTACATGAAACTTCTGAGATGACTGACTTAAATACTTCCTGAAACAGCTCAGGAAATAATTGCTACTACTGGAAATAAGCAACATTTGGTCTACATGTTGTTCTGGGTATGGGGGATTTTTCTTTTCCTTTTTTGTACATTTACAAAACCACAAACCTTTATTTTTATTTATAATGCAGAACAAGAGACTGATTGATTCCTGCTTGTGCACAGGAGGTGCAATCCAGAAGACAGCAACTTTAAATGACAGCTACAGCTTAATTGGCATCATCCAAGGGAAGCTGTCCTGCTGAGGCACTGAACCATCATTTCCCTAAGGCACCTTGGCCTTGCCACATCCCCAGTCAGCATCACTTTTGCATTTTCAGATAAAGTGCCTCAGGGCCCTTTGCTGGAAGATCTATGCCAAGGACCTCTGAAACCATGAAGTCCAATGCCTTAAAACTTTTTGTCAGTCTTTGATGAAAATGAAGTAGATATTTATGTTCATAAAAATTCAAACAGGTGACAATTGTCAAGGATGTTCAGCTGATGGTGACAAAATATTAAAAGCTGACTTAAGATATTAAAAGCTGACTTAATCCTGCTTACCTTGTACCCATGGTATATCTTCTGATTAAGCATAAAGTCACTGGGTTATTCATGAAAATTCAATTAATGCAATTTGATCCATTTCAAAACTCTACCAGATAGCCTAAAAAGTGGCAGAATTATGATTTTTAAAAGGAGTTTACAGTTCCTGAGCTGCAAAGGGGACAACAAATCATAAATGCAACCACTTGGACAAATGACAGATTTTCAGATTTTCAGACACTTGCATCAAACCTTTCCTCAAAGGTAGAGTTTATCTGCTTCCCTATTAGTACTTTCATTGTTTTTAACTGTTTTTTATAAAACATTGGTCAATGATTTCAAGGGCCTCCAAGATCTGTGAAATTTGCTGTTAGATCAGGTTTTGAAAGTCAATTATGTTAAATATTGCCGGCTCAAATCAGTGCAGCAAGTCAGTACTCACAACCCACAAAGACATTAATTCCTTTTCTGTTATGTGTTTTCATCCTTAGTAACAGTCTCTAATCACCAGTTAATATTTCTTTTTGAGACAATTTCAAAATATGGAGGTAAAAACCTATTCCCCAAGATTTTGAAACCTTCTGTGAGAAATAAGCAAGTACTACTTTGATTTAAAGCAATATACAATGACATTTCATGCCAGCCTTGGGAAAAAAAAAATCTAGGATGACATTCAAGAAGTCATCACAGTTTCCTCACCAAAGAAATTCACTTAAATTTCAAGTTTCAAGTTAAATCTAATTCTGCAGCCCTGTTTAATTAAGCAATCTTTAGCTCTTTTCACTGAGGATTTGTTATTCCCTGCTGCATTCTCACTAGGACTGGTTAGATTTGCTGAGTTTAATTTTTATCACAGTTCTCTGGCTTTCTACCTCTGTCATGTACTCCCAGGCAAAAACCACCTGTTAAAAAGCCCTACAAGCTTTCATTTGTAATAAAAGGTTAAAAATTAGAGAAAGCAGCAGAAATGTATGCCAACTCTGACATTCCCTCAGGAAACGTTGCAAGTTAGGGAAATTTTTCAATATTATGAACCAAAGGCTTGGGCTGTCATTTCCGTGGGAACTGCTGATATTCTGCTGCTATGACTTTTGTGCAAATGAAAGTCTGTGTGGGTGAGAACTGTATTTAAGTAGAGTGGCTGTGAATTTATAAAATGCAGACAAGATGTTCTGCTGCAATTTAACAATTTAGTAAGAATTTGCAATTGCAAACAAACAGGAAAGATACCGCAAGGCCAGCTTATCAATATGCAGGTGAAAGACAGTGAAGAGTACCTCCCACCAACAACCTCTCTTCTCCACTCATTCTTTCAACTAAAAGTGTACTCATGTCACAAACTATTGCTCAGGATTTCACTAACGTAAGTCAGATACGATAAGAAAGGTTACCTGCTTAATATATCAACATCTTGAAATGACGTGCACCTCTTGAGTTGTGGTTTGTAGAAAAAGGACACATCTATACTGTATTTTTATTTTATAATTTATTTTTCCTACATTTGAAATTCAAGATGGTGACTCACTTTCCAGTACATTTTCAACACAACACAGTACCGGTTCTGACAAATAATTTCCTAAAGCTACACAGAATTTCCAACAACCAGGTATTTTGATCTTCTCCCTCACTCATCTTTTGTAATCCTTTGGAAGTAGCTATGGGCATAAACCAAATGCCCAGAAATATATTGGCTATATTACTTAAAATCTAACTAATATTTCCTACAAAGCCCTATTTTGAAGGATTTTTAAATAGCTAATATACCAAACTTCTGAACTGTTGTTTTTTTTTTTTAATCAGAAGTGGTTTAACCACTTTTCTGAAGGTGAATAAAACCACATTTCTCATTATTGACTTTTAAAAAGTTTGTATCCCCTGTATTTCAACAGCAGCTGAGAGGAATAGCAATCCTGGCAACGTCAGAGTAGCTGATTTATAGGTATGCATTTTAATGGTGTATGAAAAATCCATTTTTAACTGTGTAAGTAATAAATGTGCTGGTATCTATTACTGTGCTATACAAGGGGTTTTTTTCTTCTTTTCTCTATTAGTGAAGAAAGATACTAGTCACAATGAGTAAGGTATAAGAATACACTTTTCAACATGTAGATTAATAGATATATAAAATAATCTGGTGAACAGAGGGAAAACTCACACCTCATTTTATGCTCTAAGCATGAATATTTAGACTCAGTTTCACTATTGCTAAATTTAAAATACCTTCCCTATAATCAGCACATCATGCTGACACATGCTAGTGGTGGATACGACCCTTTACTTACAGCAACACTTCATTCATAAGCAAAATACAGCTACTTCAGATGCAGGCATTTCATAGAAACACCATGACATGACAGTACTTCAGAAGAGGAAGTTAAGATGATAATTAATTGGAACTTTGAAGGAAAATTTTGGAAGAATATAATTAGCTGGCTTGGAACACGGCCAGGACGCTAGGACTAAATAACTCTTACTTGTGAGAAATGAACCTTGAGATATTTAAGTGAAAAAGGTTGTACACGTTGCTGACTTTCCAAGCAAGAATGCAAGATGCCATTGACCTAAGTGTCAAGTATACCTGAAAGTAAATTGAAATAGTTATGCCTGTGTTTGTACGAAACAGCTAAATCCTCACTAGTTAAAATAAATGCCTTCTTTGGATTAGATTTGATCAAATCACTAATGATTTCTTTAAGACTAAAAAAAAATACAACTATTTTATCTGAGAAAAACAGTCACAGACTGGTGGGTCTTAGATCACCTGAACTGACCCCCTGCTTGTTCTGTTTGAATCAAGATGACTAGGACTATCAGTCAAGGTCCATAATGGGTACACTTTTCACCCTTTAGCTATTTTAACTGTTCTACAGAATAGTACTTAAGGCATTGTTTTTATTGTTAAATACACTACAATAAAGATAATCAGAGTAACATCCTGTGCTGTCATAAGTTAATAAACAGATCAAAGAAATTAAAACAATAATTGAAAAGCCTGGAGAGCTATAATGACTTTTTATTAAAGATGTTATGGACCGTATGCCAATAAGGTTGCAAAGTGAACTTGAGTCTCTCACCCTGTACATGTATACTGTCATTCATCCTGTCAGCTCATTCTCCATTGTGACCCTGTAGGTACTCATTAAATGAGGGGTCTCGAGTGAGAAGGAGATGGTGAAGGGAAGACAAAAAAAAAAAACAAAAACCACACTTCAGTAAGCACGCTGAAAATTTTAAACTGTGCTAAGGAGATCTGCCATCTGGGATGCTGGAATGCAAAGAAAAGGAGCATTTGGAGTTGTGAATATGGATCTGGTATGATGCATATTGTTTCTACTTCTATGGATTCACCACTCTTTTTCAAGCCAGTGTAATCTATTTCCTGTAAGTTCATAACGCAAGGATCAGGAATCAATCAAACCTCTTTCAGACTATTTTCTGCAATTTGCTATTGAGCTATATAATTGCTATAGGTTACCATACCCTACCTAAAGGCAGGCTTAGCTGGCTTCTGAACCTAGTCCGTTGCCTCACATACTTGAGGATGAACAAACCTTTCCTCTGCCTCCATATCAATAGTTTTTGCAATGACATCTTTCTGTCCAGCATAACAGGAGAAAAATGTAGATTAATTTTGGTTCAGCCTTTACCCTTCAGCCTGCATGCACAGATATCCCCACCAGAAGCAGAACTACACATAGCATATGCTACGTGGCTATAAAGATTCACAACTGCCCCACAACAGCAAGGCATTTTTGTGAGTAGCAGTAGATGCTTGCAGACTATAGAGATGAAATTTTTGTAATGACTTAGAGGTGTGCATATGTAGATGAAAGGAAGAGAGAAGCCCAGCCAAGTCTCGCTCATCTGGTGGCAGACAATTTCTTCATTCTGCACTTATTTTAAGGCAGTTTTTAAAAGCATCTGCACCTACAAAGAATTACTCAGTGTGTATTTCAAGGAGACATTTAGAATCACACAGTTTGACAGCAGAAAAGTGAGTAGAAATCTCTCCACTCGAAGAGTGTATGGCTTTTCTATAAATCTTTAGAAACAAACAAACACCTCCCTGCCCTTGATTTTAAACTGTAGAAGAATTCTGCTCTGCATGGGGTTATCTATTAAGCACATACTATGCCTAAAGCAGGCCACTGAAAACCAAACAAAAAGCAACTAAAAAGGGATTACCTGAAAATTGCTATTTCTGTATTTTGACTGAAGTAAAGGAGCACTTCCCAGAATAAGTATTTGGAGTCTGTCCCCCCGCCTCACAAAAAAAAAAAAAAAAAAAAAAAAAGTTTATTTTTTCTATGTATTCTGTCTATAAACATCCATCCTTGTTATGACAGGTCCAGAATAAATTGAGGCTTCACTGTCACGTCCCAACATCTGCCTCCACAGCTCACTCTGCATACACACTGTACTACCAGCTGTACTTTATAGCCGTAACAACCTGGGTAGCCAATACAGCAGGGTGAGCGTCACCGAATACCATCTCAAACAGCAAGATGATCAGGCACATTACTGCTTCACCACGACACAGAGGTCTGAAATAAGGAGCCTTAACAGTATGTTCATGCCACCTTGCAAATTCCTTCTTGTTCTCTCCTAATGTAACTGGCAGTTAAATTTAAAAGCTCAAAATACCGGTCTTGTTTTTCCCTGTCTTGACCATAGAGCACACATTAACAAAGAACAAATTATTCTAGTTTTTGACCTAAAGCACATTCTTTGAGAAAGCATCACTGCAGCATTATATCAGAGAGGTTTATTTTCTGTGGCATTCAGCTCAGAATGTTCCTTCAAAAAATTTATAGCCACATTAAAGTGAGTCCTTGTGAGGAGAAGGAGACTGGCTGGAAGAACAGAGGTGAATATCGTTTCAGGCTATGTCAAGGCTACAGATTTCTGCCAGCATAGCTGCAATGATCATGGATAAGGACTGGTTAAAACCCCGAAAAATTACCTGCTGTGGGAAGAGTTTCCTAGCATACTCATAATCTAAATCTTACAGATCAGCATAAAGTGCAGCAACTCTATTGTAATGTTATCCTTGGAAAGAGTTTCTACTATATATATAGACCTAGTATACAAATTACAGGAGACTGATACATTGTATAAACTTCTGTGGAATAGTTATTCATTTTGTTTGTGCTTTTTGTCTCCTGATTTTAAAAATTTGGCTTCTCTAACTCAGCAAAATCTACTTTTCAAATACAATCACTTAAGTGATGCCTGGCAGGTCAGAAATGCACAGTAAACATGACATTGAAAGATATTCAACAAACTTTGGATTAATGAATGCTTAACTCACCACTTTATTGCCTATAGTCACTCTTTGCCTGTAAATAAGGCTGCAGAATGACACAGTAGGAATGAAATGGTGAAAAGAGAGGTCAGTAGCAATGCTGAATCAGCCCTCCCTGAGCTAGCATCCAAGCTGGTATCATCAGTGCACACAGCAGCACCAAACTGACTTATTCAGAGCAGGGCCGAGTGTCTCAGTACTTGCAGCCTATTTCCCATCCATCAGCCGAATAATCTACCCCAGGGTAATTGAGACACTACTGTACTAATTTTCCATCCAAGAGCGAGCTTGGCTATGAATGCTGTGATAGTGACTTTGCAAATGCTGATTTACCAATGATCTAAAGAAGCAAGACATCCCCACTGATATTTCTACCACTACAAATTCAGATGAAAACTTTGAAAAATCCTTGATTTTAGGCAAATCCGAACTCTGAATTTCCCTTCTCTAGCAAACTTGAGGAAACTGCTACCTTCAGCACTCTTATAGTTACCTTATCACAAAGACACATAACATGCTTAATTTTGAAGTTTGACACTACAGTTTAACTGCAATGGTTTTGTTTTAATTTAAAATTTTATATAATATTTGCTAAGAATGGCCTCCTCACTAGCCAAATTCAATTTCAGATACTTTAACCTTCTGTGAAGAATTTTCTGAAATTTGGCTACAATATATTCCTGAATTAATTTCAACCTTTTCAGCTGCAACTCCAATCTCTACAAGAAAGGGATGGGGCTCTCAGATAAAGGGGTTCATATGGTTTTAGTCTACAGACTGGCTGCAGTAGATGGTAAAATACCTGGCAATCTTAAGATACAATGGAACAACACCATTAAAGTAAGTGGAAATATTTTTTTAATAAACTGGCTCTAATTTTCCTTATATGCATCATAAGCTCTTGTATCCCCAAGAGGGCTTATTAGGTTCAGATAAAATGTTTTAGAAAACTCCTATCACCTAACTACTTTAAGCTGCATTAATCATTTTAAATTCCATCCAAATCATGAGCAAAAATCTGCTCTCATCTAATGAATATAAATGCTTTCCCTTCCATAGCTAAATTTCTTGGGCTGAAGTTTTACAAACATTTAATGGGAAATGTTCACAGAAAATCCATTAAACAAATAAAAGGTTGGGTGTGCAAATTTCCTGTGCAATATGTGGTATGGAAATTCATCCCCTTTATTGCTTAGCATTTTCTTTTCAAATATCAGGGTTGGATTTTAAGTATTTAAAAGTCATTCTTTTGATACTTTTGATTTTTTTAATTTTTTTTACATCTCATTACCCATATCACTTTAAAATTATTCCCTTGCAAATCATCCTAAGCCTTCCCTAGCCAGGCAAAAGCAAAATCAGGAATGGCACAGAAATCACACAGGTCAGCAGTGATGATCTATGGACAAATATCTTCATTCATTCACCTGGATCTCTCCATAGAACATAAAACACTGAAATGCAGATGTTTTGTGAGAGATTAAATTCCCCGTCTCCTATATTTTCTGTTATCCAAATAAACAGAATTTAATTCTGGCAGTTTTGATTCTGTCTTTCAGAATCTGAAATCTCTGATCAGAAACTTTCTCTTTTCTTTCCAAGGCCCACAGACACTGTTCTTTCACATTTTATAATCTGTATTTATGTTGAGCTGCTAGTGGGTATCACATAATGCCATGGGTATAGATGACAGGAGTATGCAGATGACACTCACTTATGCACTAAACTCTGGCCAGCTGTCCCAGTGTAGGATGACATTAACAATTTGATGAAAGCAGCTGGCTGAAGCAAAACCTAGATCACAAGATACCAGATTAGTCAAGGATTAATGGTAAAGGCACTGGACTGGGATTTGAGAATTCTCTGCCCAGTTCCTGTTTCTACACCATTTGTGACCCTAAGTAAATCACTCTGTCCCAGAACCTCAAGTGGTAATTAGACACCAAATATCCAAGGATTTCAACGTCATTTAGGTTTCCAAATCTAAGTGGAGCTAAACACTAATTAAACTTGCCAGATCTGACCTTAGCCAAACCCGTCAACATTAAGACTATCCTATCTGTCCCAGTACATGTCAGTATGGGAGTCTTATCTTTTGTCAAGGCTATGGTAGGGATGCATTGCCTCAGTGCCTTTGATGGACTCCTCCCAATTAGACCAGAAGTCTGAGAAGTCAACGTGCCACTCAGGCTCACAGCACAGAAGAACAGCTCATGTGCCAAGTTTAATGCTTTCTTCGTGAGACACCCACAAAACAAATTTCTGGAATACTATAAACTGATTCAGTTAGATGGAAAACCAAAGGAGAGGCAAAACTGTTAACCTGAAAAGAACAACTCTGACTTCTCAGGGTGAATAAGGTATGAAATCTCCAGTGCCACTTAAATTGAAAGAGCAGAAATAGAAACAGCTGCACAAAGCAGCTTCCTCCATCCTTTTCTGACTGAGCCAGTACGCTAAAAATTCAGACTACTTACATTCAGAAATACACTAATGCAAGAGCTTCCTCGGCATATCACCTGGCACCCTGGGAACTCCCTCTGACTGGCTCACCTGTCTAGATAGGATATTTTTAAAAGTTCAAGAAGATTCAGTGTCCAAGGCAAGCTAAGTAAAGTAGAAGTTTTATGTTTGACATTTTTAAGCCTTCTGTGAAAATCCCAAACCGTACTCCCAGGTGAAATACAGCTTTGGCTTCATAACGCCTAACTTTGCATATACTTTCTGTATTAGTAATAAGAACTCCAATAAAACTCATCCATGCAATAAGTTCACTGAAGCCAAAGAAATTACAGTGATGACTACTTTGGTCTACTGTCTCTTAATTAACTTCTTTCACATTCAATTGACTGTGGTTTAGCTAGCTCTACAAAACCAAAGGTTATTGTATATAGAGTAACTTATTTGCCACAGATGTGCTAGTTTTAAACCATACTGATCTCCAGAAGATTCTGCACCCAGATCTCTCCATAGGAATAGAAAGTAGCTGCCCTGTGGCTGAGGCAGGTGGACTGTGCAGAAGGTTCTCTGCAGGTCTGAAGATTTGCAGCTGGGAGAAGTTTGGCCATGGGCACCAGGCAGGTATGCTGCCAAACATACCTTCTCCGAAAGCCAGAGAAGGATGAATACTTCCACAAGCAGTACTTGTTTTTTTCAACTTCACTGGTAAATTCTGTTTGAAGAGCACCCTGGAGACACATACTGGCTAGGAAGCATCTGATGCTGCAAGTCCTCTCTGGGGTAGGGAGAGGCAGAACTTCTGCAGTTACAATCAGGGCACAGGGACACTTATTGACCTTGTTGGATGTTAGGTTCTACACAAATATCAGGGAAGCAGAAAGGTTTAAAGGCTGTATCCCTAGAGTGTTATACAGGAGAGAAAAAATATATTTTCCCAAGCTGTAGAAATTCAGTGCATTCACTAATGAGAAGAACCATGTGCAATTTCTTGGCCTTACCGTATATATATTCCCCAAAAGTATACAAAGTGGGTCGCACATGAATTTAGACAAAGATGGATTTCTACCATCAAATATTAACAAGTCTGAGCAATTTTTTGAATACAAAACTCATTTCATTATGCATTCGTGAACAGGTTTGAGGTTCAGAGTTAACAGCCAGCAACAGTTCAAATGTTCATGCAAGTTTTGTCGTAACTACCCTCCACCACAAAACACTTTCATGCTTCCACACAACTCTCTTCAATCCATCTTTCTATATCTGGGAACAGGACCTGACATCTCTTCCTTCCCACTTCAGATTCTTTTCTTTTCTGTAAGTTAAGTGGATCTGCTCTCCCTTCTCCAGAGACCACCGAGCCAGTCCTTTCGTTTTTGAGCTCTCTGGATACATTCCCATAGTGAAGCCTCACTCGTACAGTCCACTGCTTGAACACAACTTAATAATGCATAGAAATACATAGAATTCTCTTACTTTATTCCTACTTTCCATCATCATGATTCTTCTGTTCTTTAAACTTTATATACTTTGAGGCTTAGAATACACCATAAAATGAAGTGTTTCACAGATCCAGACAGAGGTGGAAGGGCAGAGCAGTAGACACTTATTCTAGATAGTTGCTGGGATTTTATTAATAGAGTTGCTTCAAGCTTTGGGTAAGCATTCAGGATGGCTTTTCACAGCTATTTAGGAAAAATCATATGATTTTAGTTGTCCCTAGCACACCCATTTAGTATTTCTTTGTACTTGCTTAAAATTTGGACTTGCCATAATTTTTAATGGGTTCACATTCAAAGAAGGACATAACTGTCATATAAAAGGTTTATAAGAGAACACAGAAACCAAATGTAGTGAAGGAGGCTCACTACTACTTAAGTCATGTTAAGGGGATATTTCAGTGGCGACAAAAGAAATCCAGAATGTAATTCCATATAGTGAATCAGGTACTGAAACTAATTTTCAATCTTCTTACAATTCTTAACTACAGCAAAGGAGGACAAATCTTTTTATGGGTTTTGCTCCCATAAACATCTTATATTCACATTCTGCAGAAGTTTTACAATCCCTATAGCTCTACATACTGCAGAAGGAATAGCTTTTTTTTTTTAATGTCCTTTTCAGGGTAGTCACAGTGCTTCAGAGACTTTGACAGCTGAAGCCCAGCAAGTTTTTGAGCATTACAGCTTCTAACTGCAACCCTCAAATACTTCCTTCATATTTTAAATACATATAAAAATAAAAAAGAAGTAGAAAGTTAAAAATCCATTTTTAAAATCCTTCTTTCAGGAATATAACCCAGAGTGATAAAGAACAAGGCATTTATCTTCATTTGCAGAGAATGACATAACACAACTTAGTCAGTCAGCTTTGCCACTTGTGAATTGTTTCAGCACCCCAAATGTATGAAAAATCAACACTGCTATAGTGCACAGTGCTTATATATATATTTATCTTTTTTTTTCATCTTCTAAAAGGCATAAACAACCTGTCAGATCTATTCAAGCATATGCAAAATTCTAACTAGACAGACAAAAATAATCTTTGTTCTTTTCCCCATGTGCTCTGTGGGAGTTTTGTCTTGTTTGTATGATTGATCAGTTTGTATTTTACTTCAGCAAAATCATTTTTCAAACACATACATGCAGTTTGAAAGCAGAAGAAAAATATTTGAGCCAGACCTTTTACTGGACAAAGCAGAGGCAATACAGAGCAGAACAACTGCGATGTTTAATAAGATTGTGAAGTGTCCTACCAAATAACATTAGAATCCTTATGAGAAATAATGGGGGGTTCCCCAGTACTCTAGTACTTGGGGTTTTGTGCTAACATAAATTTCCCCGGCGGGTGGAACCCCACAAGATTTCTAATAGCCATTCTATTTTCTCTGACAAATAAAGTCTTTGCGGGATCTAATAGCAAATGAAACATCAGAAAATTGGCAAAATAAGTTAAAGCCAGCAATGATTGCATTGGTCACCTTCAGAAAAGGTCACATTTCTTTCGATCATTCTTCAGTATGCTGTAATAATAGAAGCATACCAGCACTTCCCATGTACTCCTCTTTGTGTTTTCCCTTTCCATGTGACCTTACAAAGATACCCTCTACTCATTATTATTTTGCTATCAGAGTATGGTAATACGTGGGGGGTTTTTTGTCAGCAAAAGCTAGTTCCTTGCTTTTACCCTTGGCAATCTTTAATACAATGTGTTAATTGTCAAGATTTCACCTTACAACTTACTCTTTAGCTTCCTTTGTTTTTTTGACACTA
Organism: Phalacrocorax carbo; assembly: GCF_963921805.1. NCBI lineage: Eukaryota > Metazoa > Chordata > Aves > Suliformes > Phalacrocoracidae > Phalacrocorax > Phalacrocorax carbo. The sequence goes on along the minus strand of NC_087518.1, from coordinate 47,731,618 downwards.
AGTTTCATAACTTACATTCCTTGTACATCTCAAACTTCTATGTCAACAGGAGTCAATAGGAGATTGAGGCATGTACAGAATGCAGAATTAAATTCATCATCCAGTAATTACTTCTAATTCATAGTAATTCTTCAGAGTTCTTTACCGCAATGTACCATACAGACTACGCATTTCCTCAGCAGAACTTACTTTTGCAAAACACTCATCTAAAACAATCACCTGTCTTTTCTTCATTTTATTTATGGTAGCATTTGCTGAATTGAGTGAAACTTTACAAAATTCTACAGCTGGAGGGTTAAAAACCTTGAAAGGGAAAGATATCACTACACAATTGCAAATATTTTTGTACAGATTTCCAAAGCTAAAATTGTACTTCATCCTCAGTGTAACATTTTTCCCTTGTGAGAATGCAAGTATGCTGCTAATCATAGTCGTCACTGCATACTACTTCACTGCTGAATGACGGGGTAAAGGATCTTTCATTCCTAAAATAGCTATGATTTTATAAGTGTGCTCATCAGCTAGTTTAGACAGTGTAATTTAACTGAAGTCAATCACTGAAAAAGTATTAAGATACAAATTTGAAAAAGCAGTGTGTGGCAACAATGCAGTAAACTATCTCACAGTCTTCTGCCTTAGCAGTATTTGTTGCTTTTGCAGTATGTACCTTGCTCATTTTTGTGAACAGGAATTTTTAGAAGCCTCTACATGTAACACACAGTATCAGTAGTAATCAACACAGCAGGAGTCACCATCTTTAACGTTCCTGTTTTTTTTTTTCCCTGAACAATATTGGTGTTTACCTAGAGGTTTAAAGGACCACCCTGTAATTTCTGGCAAAAAGTAGGTTTCTTTTTCAGTATGTTTTCCAGATATCCCCTCCTTACTCTCTGACACTCTGGGTGACCTTAGGCATTTCAGCTGACCTCTGTAAACCTCAGTCAGCTCAGCTAGAAGACAGAGTCCTTTTGAAAAGCAGATGTTGCATCAGTATTGAGTTTTGTTGGATAAATGCATTTAAAATTAAAAGAAAGCTATGACTGTTCAGTGACCTTTCAGTACACTTAATGTCAAGGGCCTTTCTTTTGAAGACTAAGTGTTTATCTGGAATTGCTAATGCAATTTAAAAAAGGAAAAAGAAAAAAAAATCAAATTTTAACTGCTCACACAAAAATGCAGAGGTAGGGACTGCGTTTTCATTTATACCATATGCTTTGGCTGTATTACACCTTTTCTCTTGGTCTATTTTAACATAATTCATTTATAATATATTCGTGCAACAACATATTCATGCAGCTTTTCATTTTAAGTTCTATATTTGTGCTGGATCTTTCATGCTGAAACATCTCAAAATACATGCAAACTTAAACCCATACACAGACAACACACACTGGACCAAAATCTGTAACAAGCTGATGACTATAGTTAAAAAATGAATTGTCAGAAAGCTAAGAAACAATGTTGAGTATGTCCAAAAATAAATACATTTTTACGTAATGAGGATACAATCTCCCATAATATCCCCAGGCCCTGCCGTCTGAGCATGGATGTTTGCACTTGTCAGGTACCAATTCCACATGCTGCGCGGAGCAGCTGCAAACCACAGGCAGAGTGAGCAGAGCAGGGCTTGGTGGCTCGGATGACTGACAACCCCAGGGCTGGGGAGGACTCTGGTAGTGGCTGAAGCAGTCCCTGAGGTGGGCAGGAGTTGGTGTTCATCAGCCCTTCCGTCAGTGACTCAGCACGTACACGCATACACAGTTCAGTATGGTTCCAGTGTAATCTCTTCCAGCCTTTAAATCCTTTAATTCACTGCCTGCTCTTCTTGTGGTTTTATTCCCCTGCTTTTGCCTTTTAATGCAAGAGAGTACAATGTTCACCAATTTTTTTTCAAGTCCAGTAAGTTAGGATTTCTTTTTTTAATTCATGTAATATGTGAAATCAGTTACCAAACACATATTTTCTAACGAGATTGACACATGTTTTTGTTTATATGAAACTGCTTTTAGTGCAAGTCCTCATGAAGTATTCTCTTAAGCCAGGTGAAATTCCACTTACTGTTTCAACCTGTTACTCAAGTGCAACTACTTGTAAGGCAAAAATGCAACACTATTTAACACAATATGGTCATTCAGAGTTTTTTTCTCACTAGTGCTCTGGTAATTATGAGGAAAAAAGAAAGTAAACCTAGGTTTACAAACTCCCACATCCAAAACCAAAACCCCTAAGACTGTATTGCTTCTAAGCCCTTACAGAAGTTCTGTGTGCTGCAGAGTGTTACTGTAAAAGTGCTGGCATGTCAGCTTTAGAGACGAGCAGGCTGCTAACTGCACCCATAAATTCCAGGAAAAGGTGATAAAGTTTTTTGGTCCTTGGCTGGATTGACCCTTATCCCCACGCAATGCAGTTTATTGGATGCAACCAAATGCAGAATGAAGTGGCAGAAATCCCATGCAGAAAGTATATTTCTGTGTATTCAATGAGCCACTGTATAGGGAGGGAGGAAATATGAACAGACCAACAGTGCCTGGCACCTTCCCAATTGGCCACTGCCCACTTCCTTACACAAGAGGAGAGCACATGCTCCATCTTTGAAGGTTTCCTTCTCCTCTACTCCTCTGGACCTCCCAGTTCATAGCCCAGTCACCTATCGAAGTCAACTAAAAGCAGTGCAATAATGAAATTGTCATTGTCTTTTTACTAATATACATCCATAACCTCTCCCTACTGCAAACAGAACAATTTTCTGACTTTCCTGGCTGTGTTTAACCACACAATTCCCTAGCAAGACTTAGAAAGAAACCTTGGGAAGTCTTAGGAGGCTATATAATGAGGACAAAAGGTCACCATCCAAGCACATGTTAAGAATTTAAAGTTTGGTTCAATCTTTAATATATTGCATAGTATTTTAATACATAATTATCCTTATAGTATAATACTAGTATATTGAAAAATATACTGTTGAGAATAACAAAGGAATATAGTAGAGTCTCAGCTGTAGCTCTGAATTTCCTCATGAACAAAGAGGCTGTCGTTTTTACTTCCTAGCATATAGTGGGTATTACATATAAGAAACAACAAAAATAGTAATTATTTATTAATAAAAAGGGATAATAAGTAGGAATTTTAATGTTACAATGTTATTATTAAGCAAACACAGTTACTGTAGTTTTAATGCAAACTCTTCATTATCTTCTGTTGGTTTGAATGCTATGTGTAAAAATGAAATTCTACGGCCTTTCTAGTAAATAAATTTCAAGTACTGTTTATCCTTTGCAGCCTTGCAAAGAATAGCTGACTTTGTCAACTGAAAATATTCTGAACAATTTTGAATCATTCTCTGGAGACTATTAACTGAATTCCCTTAGATATTTTGGGAGTCTCTGTTCTACATTCACATACCTGAGTTGATATCTGAAGACTGATTGTCCACCCACTTGGACCAAAGCATCTTAACTTACAAAAATAGTCTCAAAGAAAATATCAAAAGCCTTGTTAAAGTTGAGGTAAACAATCACTTTACCCATCATCCACAAATCCCTTTATCTTATCATAGAAGGCAATCAGCTTGGTTAAACATACCAATTCCTTCCCCTTCACATGCCCAGAAATATCTTCCAAGACATCTTGCTTCATGATTTTCCCAAGGTCCAAAGTGAGGTCAGCTGCCCTGTGCTTCCCTGTGTAGACCTCCTGGCCATTTTTGAAGATGGGTACGTTTGTCTTTTTCCAACCAAGAACAAGCCAACCAAGAACCTCTCGCCACTTTCATGATCTTTCAAAGGTGATAGTGGCTTCTGTAGGACAGCCGCCAGCTCTCTGAGAACTCTGGATGCTGCCCATCTGCTCCCATGGCCCTAAATGCGTTGAGTTCTCTCAGGTAATCCCCATCTCTATCTTCATCCACTGCTGGCAGCTCTCTCCTTGAACCCTGTCTCTAAACAGGTCTAAAGGCTTGGGAGACCTTGTCAGTGAAGACTCAGACAAAGAATGCAATGATTGATAATGAGATCGACTGTAGAACCAAATCCAGGCCTGCATTGGGAGTGTCATCATACCAGCAAAACAATTACCATAGCGTAAGAGTGGGCATTAAGCTTAACATATTTGTCATGCACAAAACTTTTTTTTATGCTCTCTGTGTCTCACAACCTTATTTTCTCACACCAGAGGCATCAATCAATTTCATAAGCAATGTCTTCCAGGCTGTTCTGAAGATTAAATGGTAGGATAGCATTCCCAACACCTTAATTCTCACGTGCTCATACAGGTTCAGCTGCAACAGTTTTGACATGCAGGTCATAAGGTTTATTTGAGAACAACCAAAGCAGTTCAAAAGGTTAATTTGATAACATCCAAACCTGTAATCTGCAATCAGCTGAGGTAAGGACCTCCAGCTGCACAGGTGGTACAAAGGTATCCATGCTACCAACAACAGCTGGGGAACAAAAATCAACATCATTGTAGTAAATTTCCAATGTGTACACAAACCCTTTGAAACAAGGCACATAAACACCTCCTGTGAGAAACCAAAGTAGTCAAAAATGAAAATACAAGTGTGCTGTGATCTACATTATTTAAAGCCTCTAATGCAGTCATGCCTGTGATTTTGCATTAATCTCATTTCCCATTATGGGTTTTTAATATGTGGCTGCTGAATTCCCAGGCATGAATATTGATCTGAGACACCACGATCATCAGATATTTTTGATTTGGAATCATATGTTCACTGTACTGTAGTTTTTTCGCCCATAATTGCAGTCTGTCAAAACCAAGGTACCTATGCATTTCTGCAGTGCAAACAATGTCAGTGAGTAACTGCCTCTATCTTCTGTTGGGGTTGCAGAATAAATCTGGGCAGCTGATTACCCTAAACAACTCTTACAACACAGAAGCCTACACTCTTCTTTCAGGCAGACACATAAAAACAATTGAAAGGACCTAACTACGGCACTGATGATTGAACATACGGGCACAGCAGTAGTGAATTATTGTTTCTCTGTCTCTTAAAAAATTGCAGCTTTCATGGATTCCAAAAGCTAACTGGCCTCTAACTCGTCCCAACCTAGAAGTGTCGCTTACCCCTCTGCAGTAGCAAAGCTTAATGTTTCCACTCCTCTTAACAACCTACATAATAATCATTCTTCAACAGTTTCTGCATTGCCTACAAACAAAACCCATTCTTAAGCTGTTCCCAGAAGAGCTCTACAATATTCCCACTTTCTCTCCAGAACCCTACTGTATGATTAATAATTTCTTCTGTAGATTTCCTGTAACACATTGTTTGCGGACTCTTCATTATGTTCTACCGGGCTGCTTGCCCCATTTTGTCTAATTCTGACGTTGCCATGGTACCATAGTAAGTAGCAGAAGTAAAGATTCTACAATAGTAGATCACCTTTTACTGCACCACCCTTTTTAGCAAAAGGAAACAATCCACTTCATTAGTGATTATTGCTCCTACTAAGCTTATTTTAAATGCTTATGTTTGTAGATCTAACTCCTTTAAGCCAATGGGAATTTTGCGCACTGAGAACTAGAGAACTGGTTTTTTGCTTCTTTATTACTGAAGTATTACCTCAAACCCTGAAAAGCTTGCTAAAATATTTGCCCATTCATACTTTTGACTTTTATCTTATTTGAAGTCTTCCATTGACTGAGACACAAGCTAAGAGCAATTTCAAAAAGAACTCTTTACAGTAATAACTTTTGCTAGATATCATTCTTTTTCTGGGGGCAGGGGTGGAGGGAACCACCAGAAACCCACCAAACAGATTTGAATTTCAGATAACTAATGGGTGGTTATGGGAAATACTGATTCCTCATCACCACACCCTTGTTCCTTGCTAGATTTTCATCAAGATTAGAACAAACCTATCAACTAATTTAAGCTTAGATAAGACCAGATTATTAAAAGCCTAACAATTTTTGCAAGATACTGGCAAATATCTTAGATCAACTGGTATTTCAAAACTTCCATAAGACAAGGATAAATGTCTGGGCTGACCACTGTCACCATAGAATCTTTCTGCGAAGAAATGCCTTTCAATCTGAAATAGGGAATAAGCCATCCAACCAAATGATCCTTGAATAAAGCAGAAAGTCCAGTTCCATGGATACTCTTAGTACTAAAAAAGTTATTCAAAGAGATAGCTAATGAATTATTTTAGTCTTTTATATGCTTTGCAAAGAATTGGCAGATTTTTTAAAACAGCACACGTAAGCGTACATACATAGAAGCACGCTGAGATACACCCTGCAGGATGTAGCAACCACACAAGTCAGCTAGGTTCCAGGAAGAATTGTTGGATTTCCCCAATGAGACCAAAATCTGGGGACCACACAGCATTCACTGATATGCACAGAACATCTTTTTTCCACCACTATCTGTCCAAGTCTCCCTGCTACTCAGAATGAGCAGTAATTGTTCCAGCAGTGAGAGAGGCATCTCTCGATCTTACACAGCTGTGGTGAAACTGCTTCCAAGTAACTTTTCCACTAGCCAAGCAGCAACTCCAAGTCTGCTAGTTCCGTTACTAAAAGCAGCATGCTGGAAGCAGGAGAACAGATAAGCTTGGGAGGGTCTTTGAAATTATTCATAGACTTACTGACAGTTCCAGTAGAACTTTTAACATTAAACAGCTTGCAAACTGAGATCATCAACAGCGCATCAGCTTGTATCAACTATAATCCTTCTGCAGGTTTCAAGTTATATGCAGTGGGCATTAGTGTAGCTCAAAGTGTTTAAAGAGAAGACTGTAAGAAGCTGGAAAGCACAGATATTTCAAGCACAATTCAGGATTTAATTTTTGCTTATGATAATTTTGTTGTGCAATATACAACTGTTTAATTCTTGAAGGGAACCATTTGTATTATTTTCTCATAATGAAACTCAATTTTGTATCCATTGGGGGGGGGGGGGGGGGGGAGAATGGCTAGATTTCAACCTATTATTTCTTTAGCAATGGGACACTACATGATTGACAGTGCAATTACCAGGGCAAAGTTTTTGATATGCCAAGCAATACTTAAAATAGAACTTCAATACTTTTCATGTACAGATCTGTGGGTTTTGTAACTACCTATCTTTCTGTGATTCAAAAGACCTTTACAGGTTCAAGAAGAATTCCTTTAAACTTATGTTTGTGAAGAACAGCATGCATATAATAGGCATTCTACCACACCATTGAAAGATTTGTGAAATTAACATTTCCATTATACACAGAGTAGTCATACTTCTGTAAATCTTCATTAACTTAAAGAACCTGGTTTTATTTGACAAACATTTACAATCTCCCTTCTCTAACAACATTGAGAGATAATTTAGGCCTAAACTTACATATCTACTTTAAGTTAGTATGCGAGCATGTAACATTAATGTCAACTTATTTCTTCCCTTTTAGTACCATTTTTCTCATTTAAGTTTGTGAGGTACATTCTGAACAATTGGGAAGCTACTAAGATTTACCAGATTCAATCTCTTATATGGAGGTTCATCTATTAACACATTAAAAAAAGCAAACACCAACTTAATGTCACTTTTAGACTCAAAGCTTCAGTTTCACTATTCACTATTAATAGGTTGTATTTCTGTTCACTTGTCTGTCTTTACTGTGGGTTACACAGAACATGATCCTTCCTTTCTTGTTTAAAAATATTCTAGAATATTATAAGCACTACAAAACCAACAGCACTTATATTGTGACCCTTATTTGGGGAATTTTACAGTCTTTGAAACATTGGCTAAAACATCCATTGATTTCAGCCAGATGTAGATTAAGCTTTGTTGATATGAAATGGCAGAAGACTTCTTCAGATAGCCCATATGACCATTTGCAGTTTTTACTTGAAGTCATCCCCTTTTAATTTGACTAAAAGGCAAACTAATTATCACAGCTAATCATCTCCTACACTTACAGACAAAAAGTACACAGCTTTGTCACTGATCTAGCAGAGCACTTAGGCAGCATGTATTGTATGAATGACTTAAGTAAATGAATAATCTTCCTGAAGTACTTAGTAGCATCTTTCAAATTATATACAATTTGCTGCACAGAGGTCCAGGCTAGGATTGAAACCTCCTATATCCACATAACTCTAGAGCTAAACAGCTGGAGAGCAATTACACATGGACAAAGATCAAAGCCTTGGGAGTCGTCTTGTCCTTGGGGATTCCTCCTTACAGCCCAGTCTGCAGTGTTTCATCAAATCCTCTACACTGTGAGGCATCTACCACTCCCCTTACAAGACTATTCAGAATATATGTTGCCAAGAATTTTTACCGCAAGCACTTACAATAAGAAAGAAATCCAGATGGGATTTCTGGGATTGTCTTATTAAGTCAGTTTGTTAATATATTATTTCAAATTCACAGTCATGACTGAGAAATTCCTTAATATCTCTGACACTAGTTAATTACCTTCATAAACCTCACCTATAGGTACTGCAAGGCGATCTTTGCATTGTCCACTTAGATGAAGGACAGAGTGGTTGTTCTTTTATTCAGAACTAGGAAGATTATCTCCCTCTTGCTTTCAGAGAGAATTTGGCTATCCATCATAAAAGAATGCTATGGATCCTGTAGAATAAACATACAGTTTCACAAAGGCAAGTATTCTGGTTTGCATCATGCTTCTGTTAGGACTGATGATTTGTTAGGATGTTTTCTTCTTTCTCCTAAAGCTTCTCCTACTATTACAAATCTCTTATTATTTCTGCTCTTTCTCCCCTCTCAGCTTTTACTGGTTTTCATCACAGTTGCTAACAGAAGTTCTCCATTTTGTTAGGGAGGACAGTGAGATTCCTCACTCTTCTAATCTGTTCCAGTAGAAGAGATCAAAAGAACAAACCCCGCTGAGAACACCTTCTATCAGCTTGAGCTTTGCTACTTACAACCACAGGATTTAAGAACTGTCACTGACAGCTGCAAAAAGACAGACTCAGTTTGTTATCTTAGGCCAAGATATATGGCAACCTTTAAGACTAATATCAGTGTTGTTTAGCCTAGATTAAGCCTAGAATATCCCTGTATTTTCCAAGGACACAAGGAAAGGAGCACAATAGTATCTTCAGTGGTTGGTACAGCTGAAGAGAAGGTGCAAGTGTACTCACAACATTCCTTGGCAGGTATGCAACCAGAGAATAGAGTACAGTCTTCTAGTTGTTCAGTGAAGGAAGAAAGCAAACAGAGGTTTTTTTGCACGCTGCCAGGATTTCCCAGAAGCAGCACACCATCCAGAAGCATTTTCTACAATAGAAGTGCTTTCCCACCCTTGGAGTGTTTGACTTTACCTAGTCTCATGTCTATCTGCCTTTAGATTGGCCTCAGCCATCTGCTCTTCACAAGGGTGCTGATCTCATCTGGGCAGGGAATATTTGGGATACCGTTCTTTGGATTAGAAGCAAGTGGTACATACAGTTGATGACTATCTCTGCATTGCTGGCATTTAAGAGAAGAAACCTATATCCAGCAAGGCACTTAAATTTGCGCTCGACTTTGACTTCAGTAAACTACTCACATTTTCAAGATTAAGCGAGCACTTCACTGGATTGAGACCACAATATCCTATTATATAACGAAGTAGAGGTAAGCAGCCTATCTTAGTGATGTAAATCTAAAATAACTCTAGCTAAAAATCCAAAGGTTTCTCCAGATTTACACTGAAATGAAAACAAGTACTGACCTATTGCATTCACAGTCCCCACAGCTACTATACACAATTCTTAATATTGCAAGTTCATTCTTTGCTTTCTCAACAGAAATACCTATGTAATTATTCCACATATGAGTTATATTGGATCAGAAAATCAACTAACATGGGATTCAGCAGGGCTAAGAATTACACAGGCTGTTTAATTAGCTTAATATTTAAAAGAAACTTTTGTTGTAAAAAAAAAAAAAGTGCAATAAAGTTCTTTGTATACAAGCAAATCAGCAACTTTTTTAATGTGCAGCTGAAGGGCTGTGGACATTGGAAATTAGAAACAGTCATTCCATGAGGAAAAAAAAGCTGCATGACATAGTGTTAAAGCAAACGTGAATTTCCTTTTCATGTGTGTGTAAATCGGAATTAAGTAGAGAAAGAAGGAAAAGAGTAAACAAAGACTTTTTAAAACAAACCAGAGACATTAGACACAGTACAAAAACGGGCCACACCCACCCCTTTTGCCAGCTGTAATTTTACTGCAATTAGTGCAGCCATATCAATGTACTTCGACGGAGTATAATATTGCCTAAATATATTCAAATTCTAAACAATATTGCCTTAAAGTTGTTTCTTTTTCATCGTTAATATTCATGTATGTGGTATACTTTGCTGCTGTCTGGATGGTAGATGGATCAGCTATGGGAAACATTTACTACTGTATCAAGGGCTTACTGCCTCTAGTAACCCTATTAACTCTAAGTGTTTAGAGGAACACATCTGTAATTAGCATTATAAATAATTGCCAACTACATTTTTGTTCTAGGATGCACAGAAAAGTTGATTTGAAACTAATTTCAATCCAGCAATATTTTTTCTCTTTTTTTCTGCAGTTCAGAGATACAGATGGAAGAACGGTCATCACTCAGAAATGAACGGCAACCTCTTTATAAATTATTTTCCAGGTCATTTCACTGAGTGTTTTGCAGGTATTTCATTTCATTCCTTGACAACTGACCCAAAACTTTGAGCTGGGTTACTTGGGAGATAGGCATTGTTGTTGGTGTCCTTGGGTAAAAAATAGAGCTATTTTTCCAGCCTGTAATTCTTCCTTATATACAAGTGAAGACGCCCTCTCAGCTCTCACCCTTTTTCTTTACAATGGCATTTTGGCCTTATTACTTGCTAGGATCAGAAGCAAAACATCCATATCCTTATAAATTAGAAATTGTTTAATAAGAATGAGCTTGAACAAATTTTTATTATAATGAAAGGATTACAGTGCATGATAGCATTAATATTTAGGAAAAATTAAACAAAATTGCTTTTTATCTGCTGCAAACTATGTTAAATATTTAATATGCCACATTATAGGGGCACCATTTCAACAAAGGGTATGACAACCTTTGTGTTATGAACCTTCATTTCGGTGGTTCAAACTTCGTTGGAAAACCTCTGAAAACTAAATCTAACATTATGTGCAGGTTTTCTAGGCAGTTAGAGCTGAGACAGGCTTCCAAACCTGTGCAGAAGGTCTATAGCAGAAAGTCATGCAAGCAGTAGGTCTAAAGAGGCTGTCTCTTGTGGGCTCTACTGACCCAAAACGTGGTTTATTTAGAAAGGAGCACAGAGTTTAATTGTTCTGAAGCTTATGGGAAGCCTTTTTGTTGCTTTATTTGGAGTGTCTGCGTATGTTTTCAGACAGTTTTAAAACACAAAAAAAGGCAGCCATGCAAGTATTCTGAGATGATAGAAGGGTCATTTTTTCCATAAACTTGTGGCAGATAACTTCTATATAAATATTGTGAGAGGCAAATTCTAGTTCTCAGATTAGAATAAGTGAACATAAATATTCCTTTACAACCAACAAAAAGGTGTACTAAATCCTGCTAGGAGCAGTAATATGCTTCTGAAACAAAGCAAAATATTTTCTGCACTCTGATGGCCTGGAAAATTTCAAGCTTTCTCTAGGAGTTTAAAAAAATACATCTCAGAAAAAAATCAAAATAAGTAAATACCCAAAACCAAGTTGGACCTGCTTACAGCCCAGCTATATATTCAATGAAATTTTAAAGTAATAATGTAACAGTATAATGCAGTAAATTTGGTAGGAGATTTTTGTTGCTTTCAGATCACTGAACTGTGAAACAAACAAAATGAAAAAATTCTGAGTTTCTCTAAAGCTGATCCTTACAATGACCTTGAAAAAAAATATCTATTATCCTTTGCCTTTATCTCTCCTCCTGTAAAATGCGATAATAAACACTAGTTAAGCTTTGTATTTCTATCTTGGGATGGGACTTGGAGCAGAAGACAATGCAATATAACTACCACAGTCGACCTGACTGAATTCCTGAAATCAGCCTTCTCACACTCTATGTCCCACAAGAACCCAAGCAGAATTACCCTAACTGTTCAAAACCTGTCAAGGTCTCATTAGTTACTTTTAAAGCCCTCCTTCTACCTCAGCTGACTTTTATTTTATCCACCCAAGGCAACTGTTTTCATCTGTATACATGCCCTAGGCAGCTATTAGCTATTTGACTGGGGAACACTTCCAGAGATTCAACCCTGTTGTGCAATCCAAGTGCGGTACCATCATTGGGAGCAGCAGTCGGGTTTTCTCCTTCCTTTATTTCTTATAGAAGTTTTCTTTACTGAATGGATTTTCTCCCTTTGCAATTAAAAACTTTACAATTAGCTTATTATTATTGAGCAACTGAAAACATGACTTCAACTTCTGAATGTTGCTGAATTTTCATGTCTGTAATATACTGTACTTGTTTTCAAGGCACAGTTTTCTGAAGTTCATATCTCACATTCAAGGAAATACAACATAAAAAAGGAAGAGGAGAGAAGTCGTCAAACAGCGTCAAATATGCAGCAGTCATTATTAGTTTCCAGATTTGCTGACTCTGGCCTGCCTAGCCACATTTAGACTTGCCACAAAAATTTAAGACACATTTATATTTCACCATTTTCCAGTTTTATAGAATGCAAAGAAGTGACTAATTGACTATCATTTGAAAAACACAGCTGTTTAGTTTAAAACCAAGATGGAAGATATCCAGCACAGCCTTGCAGAAAGTAGAGGTAAGAAATGAAAAATGGGTACTGTTCAATAACTCTAGAGGTTTGAGTCTCATTTCCCACTAGTACAGTAAAAAGATACTATATTTTAATACTTTTGAAGCTTGACTTCAATAACTGTATTTTGTTACTAAGTGCCAGAGGGGTTTGTGACATTTTAGATTTTTAATAATTTAAAATGGGGGGGGGGGTTGTCATTGTTTTTTGGGGGTTGTGTTGGGGTTATTTTTTTTATCTGTAATTAAAGGTGAATCTTAAAAAAGATATTCCAATAAGTAGCTTTTATTGGGGCATTAGTGACCATTAACTTCTCATGCATTGGCTCATGCTGTCAGACAGGATGTATTAGTGATACTTGTAAATGTCTGTGAAAATATACACCACTTGCGTGTGTGCTATAGAGTATCTCAGCTTCACTTACCAGAAGGTTTTCTGAACATTAATCCACATTTCTGGTGGCTTCAAGAGAAAGAGCTTTTATTAATTACATGTTAAATTAAAGCTATAAACAGCCTTTATTTATGTTAGCACAAGATACTGTCAGTGGCTATATATCTTTATTTCATTGCACTGTGCTTTCAAAGAACTAAAATCTTTAAAAGAAACTCTAATAACAAGTTTGGTTTGAACCTAAAATTATGTACCAACTTCTGAAACAAAAAGTAAAAACCTTCTGTTTCAACTCTAGAGTACTAAGATGCTAGATTGTGCTGACAACATGTATTTGGAGGGCAGAAACTTTACACGCATGAAATCCCTCCTTCAAAAAAGGCAAGCCAAAACTTAAACAAAAATACAACAAAAGAGTAAGTCTTTTGAAATGCGCCCATGCCATTTTCACTGCCATCGCTCTCCTTCCCACAGGTACAGGCTGCTTTGAGTGTCTTGATGGTTTGGTAGAGAATGGCTTTCCTTACCTGCAGAATTTCAGGGAAAACCACACAGTGGCAGTACTGTGAATGTAAATGCTATGCTGTATTGTGCAGCGAGATAAGAGTCTTAAGAACTAAAATAAACTGTAACCAAGCATGGGAAACTCAAGTTCACTGTTACTTTATATAGAAGACATCCTGGTCTCTATTGCTTTAACAGTGGAAGAAAAACATGCAGTCAACGTGCAATTTATTTCCCTCTGTAATTTTAGTACCCAGAGGACTCAGACACAGAGTTAGTCACACATTTCATTCCAGGCTACTATTTTCTCTCAATTTTTATCCACTCTTCCATTTCCTCTATTCAGATATGTTTTTGAAGCGCAGCCTTTTAGCATAAACTTGGAATTCTTTGCCAAAATAAAAGGAAAAGAAAACAAGCTGAAGGAGCATCCCCCACACAAACATATACACGCGCACACCCCCCCAGACATTTATGATTCATCTAGGTTATTGGCTTCTATACTTTCATAGTACACAGATACAAGTTGATGAGCATTAGAAATTACAAATCAAGAATGCTCTGTTCATTTTCACTGTGCTGTGAGACTCTTGTCAAAGAATACAGCCACACAGATCAGAGATTCTAAATTCTGATGTACAGGTATCTCCTCCCATCGCTGCAAGGAGAAATACTTTAAAGTAAGTCTGAAATAAGAACTCCCAGTACATCCCAGTTACAGAAATAGAAAAGCATAACTCTGACTCCTACATGCTGCTTTAAGACATCTTGAATATTGACATGCACTCTACCCTTTGCACCCGGCTTCTTTATCAGCAGACCTGCGGTTTAGTGTTCCCTTTCAGACTGATGTACAAATGTCCACATCCAAGCTCAATTATAGAAATAATGGCAAGAAAGCAGAGTTACATCTGTCAAATACTTTCAAAAGAAAAGCTGCTCATGTTTTCTTCTGTGTAACTGATGCCTCATACTTTTTCTCTCCTTCTTTCTGTGCTCTAAGACACTCAGTTTGCAACTGCACAACAATGGAAATTTCCTCCAGGTGGTCGTTCTCAGTATATCATTAAAGGCCAAGATTGCATGTAATTTACTGGTTTTAAAGCCTATGAGCTTTTCAGACGGAAATGTAACAGTTAACCACACGTGCTCGAGGACTGTGACATACAACACTACAACACCAACCCTTTTTTATTTATACAGAAAAATGTGTTTATATCCATGACCCTTTTTCCTTCCTTTTAAAACAAGTATCAGACTTTTGCCTGCAAGGGTAAACACCCAGTGAATCCAAATGTTTCCTTCCCTGATTACCTTGGCTTTCTTTCCTTTTAGCTACAGAAGTTGCTCCTGAAAGTAAAGCCCTTCTGACTGCACCGGCACTTTTCCCCTTGCTGAGTCATTCCTCAAGTTCACATAGCCCAGATAAGCCAACCACTTTTGCACCACAGTCCACCAGCTGCATCCCCAGGATAGTGACAGTCCCTGAAGAGAGCCCAGGGAATTATGTTTAATAAAAAAAACTACACACAAACATACATATGCTGCATGACTCCCCTTCAGTGACTGAATGACATTTAAAAGACAACCATAAGAGCATTAAACTATCCAGGAGAGTAGCAGATGGGGAAGAGTTCTTTTCCTTATCAAAGCTAAATTATTATATCACTGCTGGTCTCAAAGCTGTGAGGTGCTGGTGCTTTTTAACTACACTGACAGAAATATTAGGAGAGGTTTTTATCAAATATTAAAAGGCACGGTAAATTATTTTAACTTGGATATTCCTCAGTTTCTTTCTATGGTGATTCTATCCTTTTAAGTTGAATCTCTTTTTATCTTGAGCTGCAGTAGCCTTTCCTATAAATTTGCTGAAGGGTATCACACATTTCCAATAAACTCCTTTGCAAAATTCTTTATAGAATGAATAGAGTATTTTTTACAACAGCGCCTGAAAAAGGCTGAACAATAGTAAAGTCTTTAAAGAAAAAGCAAACACAAACACCATTTTCTTCCTCGATCTCAGTAGCAATTCTCAATTTTGGAAGTTACTGATTTTGCCATTCAAAATCATTTCACTGTTAGTCCAGCTACCCAGTGCAATTTCTTAATAACTTTACAACTAATCCCTAAGAAAAAATCTAACTTTCGAGCTGCTGATATACTTTCTTTTCATTACTGTGTTTCTTATGACATGATTCTCTCAACCATACTGTTTGTGGGCAGATAGCACTGGAGGGACACCCATAACTTGCTTTAACGCCTACAGGCAACTCCAAAGGGACATGGGAAAGGCGGTACACCCTGGCAAATCATGGAATCCCTTGTCACCAGCACCCACTGTTTTCTCTCTGGGCTTAGAAGCACTGAGGAGGGTGGCTGTGCAAAAGCACAGAAGGAAAAAAATAAGAGAACAAAGCGGCAGTATTGTTCATAGCTGAGCCTGAGCAGCACAAGGATCACAGCACACAGTCAGAACCTAAGGGAAGGTGGCCCCTGGAGGTGGGGACAGCCCCACCACAGCCAGACCATGGCACAGGGCACCTCACTTCAGTCCAGCTGAAATGCATATTTTATGGGTTTTTCATAATTGTTTTTAATAATTGCCACACACCCTTCACCATTAAAAGATAAAATCAGGAAAATATTTTGTGTGTTATTGGGGTTTAGAAGCTAAAAAAGACCCTTACCAGCCAATACAAGCAGAGACTGATCTCTCACCTTAGAGCCTCCCATCTGTTGTGTAGAGGCCAGACAGGCACAAGCATCATTTTTTATTATTTTTTTTTTTAGGTACCTGCACACCTGTAGCAAATATAAGGCCCTGAGGATGCACACCTGCACTTCAGCTGCACAGCTCACCTGCAGTCCATCTGCATAACCATGGCAAATAAGTCCCAGACCTGGGGACTCCATTACAGGTACTGGAGAGACTCTCCAGCCTGGCTGCCCAATGTTTTGAGACACTGGACAGATAAATACTAGCCATGAATTCAACCAACAGATCTTTTAAGCAGCAGAGAGGATGTGTGCAGAGAAACCTGAATATCTGAGAGCAGTAATAAGGCGCTGCATTGTTCAAACCTATACTAATGGTTCACAGTTTACAAAGGGATGATATTTCAGCCAAGAACTAGTACCACCCAGCCCCCTCACACAGCACAGCCCTTCCCCTCCCCAGCACCACTTTTATTTGTCAGAGGTAGGGACCTGTCAGTAAAGCCACTGGCTTTCCACTAGGCACCTAGAGCCTCACCTTTCCATCACCCAAAGCATCTGACAGCCAGTTATCCTTGTGCTGCCTGCACAGTATTAGACAGAAAGATTGGAATTAGTATTTGCTGCCAAAAAATATTGGATACATTCTAGTCACACTAGGAGAGCTCTTACTAGGTTTTCAATCTCAGAGATGCTTAATATAGTGAAGAAGGAAGACAAAGTTTCACTTTCAAGGTAGAATTCAATAATCCTACATGAAGCAGTTTAAAAAACAAACTTTAGCCACTGCCTTAGCATCTAGAAGTGCAAGAAAGATCTTATCTCTATTCTATTATAATTAAATTTTAATTCTTTCAGACAAGTCACATATCATACAGAAGTTAATTCATAACTTAACCCCAGTAATCACAGCATAAAAATTAGGTTTTTATGTTTCAGGTTTATATACAACTGTTGAATCCCATGAGGTAAAGTTCAAGATACAGCACCTATTATTTTAACGTTCTGTTCCTGCATTATCACCTGCCATACTTATTTACTGCTTATTTTCTTTACAATTCTCAATTTCCACAGTACAGTAAAATGTTTTTGTCTTCTGTTTTATGTTCTATTGAAAGAAGAATTGAACTCATTGCTTTGGCTTTTACCATGGCACTTCAAATATAAAGCAGGTGCCTGATAACTGTCTCACTTTTATCAGAAGTTCACAATGAGTAGTTCCCATTACCTTTTGCTCTGCCCTGAATGTTGTTTCTTCACAGAAAATGAATGAAAAAAGTTGTTGTTAATGGTTCAAACAAACATTTACAAATATTAGGCTGGATATTTCAGCCCTAACTTTACTTAGAATTGCATTTCTGATATATTGCACAGCCGATGCTGTTATGTCATACATAAATTTAAACAGTACTATGTACTTTTTAAATTGTATGTTGAAAGATCTTTAAAGTTGCAAGGCTAAGTGAAGGAAAGCCAAAATTCAACCTGTGCTGTGTCCTGGTGCATTCTGAATTCTATTATGTCATAGGTTATTACATCTTGTTAAATTCAACTTGTCTAGCACTCTTCAGACCTTTAAAACATTCTTAAAGAGATGTTGCATTTTCTGATTACAGTTTTTGGCTCTTATTTGTGTAGTCTTGTGCTAACAGTCTGATTTTCAAGTACATTTCTTGGTGACACTCAGCTTTGTCTGTGTAGGGCTCTTACTACTAAGTACTTACTGCTGATAAATGCCATTCTTAACAGAGGTGATTTTCATTCTGCTTCGCTCCATTAGTTCAAAGTACAAAATTGCAATGAAAAGCTGCAATGTCCTACTACTGCAATGGTAGTTTGACTCTGCTTTGAGTTCAGTGCTGCCCATATTTATTATCTACCTACAGAATCATTTGGGGGGAAAGGGCCTCAATTTTATATACTTTTTTTAAAAACCTGCCAAGGTTAGGGACCCAGTTCTGTGAACACTTTTCATGCAATCAGTTCCACCAAATGCCCATCACCTGGGAGAACAGAATGACCTATTTCATGATGGGATGCAATGCACAGTGCTGGTCATACTTTGCAGCCATTATACTCACTACCACGTGCTGCAGTGGGAAACCCCTGGCAATTTAAAATGACTGAATTGTAGAAACCCCCCTGGCTGCAAATTTCATTGTGTTTTGCACTGGTGATGGGGGAAATACTGTCTGGCAGCTTCACTTTTTTTTAAGATTTTTAATTTCTCATCAGCACCCCAGTAATTAAGTATTTATAGATGAGAAAAAAGCACCTAGCAGGAATAGACCCATTTGTTTCCTATGTGCTTCAAACCTTTCATGAATAAAGTAGTACCAAGGGTAACCTTTCATGAATACAACCTTAGGGATCACAGAGTGCCCTCAATCAATGCAGGGAACTCATGTTGACAGAGTATATGGGAAACAGATTGAGGTATTAAAGCACATAGCCTCTGGTGTTTTAGATGTAAATACTATAACCATCAAATATTTAGACTCTTATGTAAGCAGTATGTCATTTTTTTAAACAGTAACTGCTCTGAATAAATCTTTAAGGAAGGAATTTTCAGAAGTGCTCAGTATTGGCCTAACTTTGCTCTTACCAAAATCAATCATAAAATTTTCACAACTTTGGAAAAGGACTTTCTCTGTTTATACATTTCCACAGCACTAAGCACAATAAGTCTTGATCCTGGCTGGGACCTTCTGACTCTGCTGTAATCTAAATAAATTGATTTATAGGAGATCAGGCAGATAAATGATGAGGAAACACTACATACATATAAAATAGCTAGGGCTTTTAAATGATGGCTTAGCAGTCCTTTGGAGCTTCTTCATTATTTTCTCTTTGAATCCTAACATTCATTTGCCTTCATTTAAATTAAATTTACTTATTATTTTTCCCCAAAATAATTCTATGCATCTTCAATTTCCAGTAAAGCATCAATAGTGACTAAAATCTATCTTTCTTTCTTGCCACAAACTATTACCATTTAGTTTGCACAATAAACACGTTAGTTTTGGGATCTGATTCATACTTTGTATCAGCTGAATATAACCTCTCCTCTATTTGCACAAAAGCTGTTGCTGATAAGAATGATATGTAACCTACTCTATATTCCCAGGAATAACTACATTTGCTGGACTGGGAAAGGGGAAGAGAATGCCTTTTTTCATGGGTTTGTAGAGTGGTTAGGTCTGTTTCTTTTGTTATTTCACAAGATTCACACAAACATTAATTTACCCAGGGACTGACTTCAGAGTCAGTTATTTTACTTTCATATACATGCCAACCTCAAACCTGTCTAAAAACATCTTATTTCCTTCCAAAGAGCTACAGTAAGAGCAAGGCAAAACTACTCCTGCTTATCCCTCAATGTGGAATTTTAAAAGGTCAACACTGCAATGTCTTTTTCCCTATTTACTCCAAATAAAATGTTACAAGTTATTGAAATGGAGGCTGTAGTTCCACAGACAATTGTCTAGGCACTTTTCTAGCAGCTGCTATCCTCATTCACTCACCCCTGCTCCAGCCACTTATTCCCACCTCCATCACTGCTCCTCCAGTTGGACACATACACCTCGTTTTGGATCTATGTGATGAACCAGACCAAGACTAAATTCTCTTTATCTTCCTTGAAAGCTTACTTTTACCCTGGGCCAGCTCCCAGTCTGGTGATCCCACACACGGTTGTACTAGTACAAGGGAGGGAGCAGCTCTGAGGAGCCAGATCTGCATCAACACACACCTGTGCCATGGGAAATATTTCTGAACTTCCAAAAGCATTCGCACCAGATCCTTCAGAAAAGCAAGAACAAGCACACATTACATTATAAAACTGGCAAAGGAACAAACTTCAGAGAGTAGCCAAAGTTGTAAAATAGGCTAAATAAGGAATCAGGTAATGATAACGGCTTTTTCATCTTCTTTACCTAAATTCAGGTGATGCTATCACTAACTCTAGCAATATAGATTTTGTAGTAAGCAATTCTAGTCTTTCAGATTAGCAAGCTATATATATATAGTGCTTTATTCTCAAACTGTTTCACCACAAATGACAGCTCGTTTCACAAACAGCTTATCTTATGGCTAAAGATATATAAATACATACTAAAAATGCTGCTGAAAGTCTCTGAATGTATAATGCAGCCTGGTAGACATGGTAGTGATTGTAACACTGCATTGTAGACACAAATGTTAAAGAAACTTGGCAAGAATCAACACATTTTAGCTACTCAAAATTCAGATTTTCTCAGTCTTGTCCCCTTCTGATGAATGGAACATATGGAAGTATTGTTCATAAAACTTGCATTGCTTTTCTTGATGTCTACCAAAATTCCTCATCATGACAATATTTACCAAGATACATATAGATTCAAATTTGAATTAATTACCTAGAAGTTTTTCTGTACTCCCAGGTTTACTGGAAAAGAAAAACATCTCAGAAGCAATGTGTTGTGAGTATTTAACAGTACATGTTATAGCAACAGAGGTACTGGAGTGCTTGCTGGGGAAGGCAGCTATCCAGTTAAAAGCCATCAATGCTGAGTGAGATAAAAGACAGGGAAGAAAGTAGCTGCTTTGCCAAGAAGCAGTTTGAAATCTGACATTATAAACAAAACACTTGTAAATCTATACATAAATCCTCTCTCATATGCTGAAGGCTCCACAATATTTAAGCTACCAATATTACTTACAAACAAACAATTCCTGAAATACAGCATCACAACTACAGAACAGCCTTTAACCTTGTGTTCATCCACTCAGGAACCATGTTATTTATTATCCTTTATCCCTTAATTATGGGGACTTCACCTACTGCTCTCTGCTCATTTGAAATGCAGAATAAAATACAGTGGATGTCTGAAGACTTAACAGGTGTCAAACAGATATTTGCCAGCTACTGCTACTATTCTACTGGGAGGAGTTGCTGTTCTATAAATACTAATTAGAGTTTTGCACATGATCTTGCTGAAATACCTAAGGTGATGAGTGGCCAGTTGTTACTTTTAAAAGATTAGCACAATTTGAAAAACTAATGTCCCCAATGAGGAAATGCTCACACTGAATAATCAAGAGTTATAGCTGTTCTCTACCCAAAGGGAATATTTGCTCACTTCATCATTTGGAAAATCTGCTGCCTCTCGAACAACTCACTCTTCTATTTCACTTTGAGAAACTTGTAAAACTTCATGCAATCAATATAATAATACCGTATATGCACTTAAATGGCCTTCCACTGCTACGCCTCTGTGCTGGTCTTGGCTGGGATAGAGTTAATTTTCTTCACAGTGGCTAGTATGGGCTGCGTTTTGGATTTGTGCTGGAAACAGTGTTGATAACACAGGGATGTTTCAGTTACTGCTGAGCAGGGCTTGCACAGAGTCAAGGCCTTTTCTGCTTCTCACCCCACCCCACCAGCGAGTGGCTGGGGCTGCACAAGAAGCTGGGAGGGGACACAGCCGGGACAGCTGCCCCCAACTGACCCAAGGGATATCCCACACCATGTGAGATCATGCACAGCATATAGAGCTGGGGGAAGAAGGAAGTGGGGGGTCATTCGGAGTGATGGCGTTTGCCTTCCCAAGTAACCTTTACGCATGATGGAGCCCTGCTTTCCTGGAGATGGCTGAACACCTGCCTGCCCATGGGAAGGAGAGAATTAATTCCTCGTTCTGCTCTGCTTGCATGTGCAGCTTTTGCTTTACCTATTAAACTCTCTTCATCTCAACCTAGAAGTTTTCTCACCTTTACTCTTCTGATTCCTCCATCCCACTGTGGGGAGAGAGCGAGCAGCTGTGTGGGGCTGAGTTGCTGGCTGGGGTCAAACCACAACAGCCCACATGGAAGGCTTTATGCTTACCTTCCAAGGACAGCTTTTAGTGTGAAATCATGATTAAGAAACTGCAACAAAATTATGTTGCACTTAAACGAAGAAGCAGAGAAAAAGAAGATTACAGTGAAAAGTGCATCAGCATAGCAAAAATTTAATTTCCTCAAATCCATCTCACCTCAAATTTTTCATCTCCACAAATGAGACAAATAAAAAAGACCCAGTTAAAACAGAACAGGTATCTATTATAGCAATTGAGTTTTTTAATATTTGTAGTTGTCATTATTTAGAAAAAACACCCATTCTCTAAAATCTTTGTGTAATACTTCTGAAGAACCAGCTAATTTTAAGCAAAATGATAAGGGATCAGACGCAGCACATTCCACTGGCTTAAAATAAAATCTTGAGTTGCATCTTGTCCAGTTTGCTATGAAGTGCAACTGATGTAACATGGTGTGACACAATGCTGCATTTCTACGTATGAGCTGTGATTCATTGCAGTGAAATTTGACTGATGCAACTGACACAACCCCATACTATTTACTGTCAACATAGCGTGTCCACAAAAAATGCACAAAAAATGGGTAGAGGGACTCAGAACTTAACCTACTTAGTTCTTTTTTATTTTGCTTTATCCTTCTGGGAAAGAATATTCAGTAAATCTATCACCATATATGGGGAAAACAGATATTTTAATCAGAATTTTTTTTCTTTTTTTTTTTTATATTTTCTTCGGAAAGAAATCTGTTTTTTCCTTATTCTTCAGCATACTGCTTCCTCTTTTTAAGTAGCTCATTATTGGAAATGTTTGGCCTTACTTCAAAAGAGAAGAATATGTCAACACCAGAACATCTGTGTCCACATAGAGTGCTTTGATGACAGTGATACACTCCATTTACATCAGTAACACTGAGCTGAACCTTGATGCTGACTGCATTTAAAGATCTTACCCCACAGGGCAAGAGAATACAGGTCAAAAATGTTGATCTGTTTGACACACTCTCTATTTCAAGAGCAGTTGGCAGTGATTTGTTCCAGAGTCAAGAATCAAACTCACAAAACGTTGCAAAGCTCGGAGCCATGTTTGCGTAACCACATTCAAAACCACCATTAAAATTCATCATCTCTGGAGGCCAATCTACTTTTGATATGCAGGATTTTGTGAGCAATATGGTCAAATTCTATCCTAAATACAGTGGGAACTTCCTCATTTAAATCAAGAGGGCATAACTCAGAATATCTGTTATTAAGAGGAGTAATGTACCTATATCTCTCAAATGTGAGAAGAATAGACACTTTACCACCCTAAAACTCAAACCTGATTGTATTTAAAAAAAAAAAAAAAGAGTGAAATAGTTAGGTGTGACACAGCATTGCTCCTATCAGTGAGGCCAGAGGAAGTTGGGAGAATTTCAGTATGGATCACATATTGAAAGAGCAGGCACAGTGTGGCAAAGGCAGGCAGACACAAAAATGTTGAGCTCTTCAAATATTTAGTACAGAAGAGTTCAGAGATGAAAGACTGAGCTCTGCTACAGAATATTTGCAGACCTTGGTTTCTGGTAATCTTCCTTTTAACTTGATTTTAGAACCTTTAATGTTTCTTGAACATTTTTGTAATTAATATATCATTTTCTGATTTAATTACATCATACCCACTAACCAGCTATGCTGACTTAAATCTTAATATAAGGTAGAGAGTTCAATAGTCTCCTTCCACACTTCTAAATCCTGAGTACCCTCATGGAAACCTCAGCACTTTTGCAGTATCGCATGACTCATATTTCTTACTAGGCTAATATAAACAAAGCATCAAACAGGATCAAATCGATGCAGCTGGATATTGCCCTGTTCATGTTCAAGGACTGTATGCTGCGTTAGCAAGTGCAAGTACTAGTAAATCCTATTTCAGCAAACAGAGAAACAGAAAATTTTGTTTACAGGTTTCACTAGAATGCCATGGAAACAGATACAGAGGTAATTGTAAAAGGCATAATCCAAATGAAAGATGGCTCTAAGAAAAAGCATATATCCAAAAATAATGTATGTGTTTTCCCACTTGGAAAACACATACATAACTCCTGTTAACATCAAGACAGAAAATTATGCTAAGTAGACCCCAATATCACTAAGGCCTCTGATAATAGTATGAATTAATGTGCAGCTTTAAAGTACAGAAAGATGTTTTCATACACAGACTATTAGAAAAAATAAAAATACCTTAATAATGGTCTTTTTAAAGAAAAAAAAATACAGTTAGAATTTCTGAAGCAGACTAAAGTATGGTAGTAGCCCTGTACAAGGAAGCTGCTCAGCACCTGCTGCCTACACTGTGCCTGGCTCCAGGCAATGTTATTCATTCCTCACTTTCATGGGAGCAAAATATATCCCCTAAAAATATAAACCACAAAAATAAATAGATCTCTGGGGAAATGGAAGAGAAATATGTTTTAAAAATAGCAAAGGAGCCTATATGTTCTAGAAAAAGCCCATTTTGCATTGTTTTGTAAGATTTACACTTTAATTTGAAACCAAAGTAAGGCATAAAATTTGTATGAAAGCAATATCTGATTTATAGATAAACTTAACCCACAGAATACTTAGCTGCAAATACCAGACCCCAGTGAGAGAACGAAAAGGTTTTGAAAGATGATTAAAGCATGTTTGGTAAATGTGGCCCTGAAATGTCCCAGAAGATTTTTCTGAAGTTAAACAGTAAACACAACTAACATGACTTTTGGTACAAAACCACTAAACACAATGGATTTTTTAAATTAATTTTCAATATTATTACATGTTCATATTGAGCTGGAATTGACTCCATCCACTAACCGTATTGTGAGACAGCTCTTCTGTCCATATGACTTTACTGTCTGGATAAAAAAAATCAAATAGCCAATCTGTTGGTCATATGAAGATGAAGCCATACAATAACAATGATCTTATAACCACCAAAAGTTAACACCTTGTGGGTGGAAATTTTGTGACAGTTGAAGTATTTAAGAAAGATATATTTATAAGGCTCAGGTAATGCACAGGTTGATCACATGTATTATTAATTAACCAATAAAAATATGCAGCTGTAAAGGCTTACAAGAATACATTACTGTACACACCTAACCTAAGGTGTACCTGAGCCATAAGGTCTTTGCTACAAGAAAGTGCCAAGTAAAACACTTTTATCTCATTAAGCAAGTCTTTGAAAGGATAACTTACCATTTTGGTCTGCTTGTGGATTTCACCATTGGAGCCATCCCATCTCTATAGAGGCTTTTGGTTTTACTGAAGTTGACAACATTGAAAATTACTCTCTGGGGAAGAAAAAAAAAAAAAGAAAAAAAAGAGGTCAGGTATAAATTATGAAGGTGTTTATATGCATATTGCATATACCAGCTGCACAAAAATATACCGAGAAAATATATGGAATAGATGTGTATCTTATGAATTATTGTTACTCAGATCTCAAAAAATGGATCCCCTGTCTGTTCCAAGTATTTCAATAGCCCATATTGGTTTACACTCAGTGATACACATGGAATGTATGTTTTGAATTCAGTATGCTGATTTTTCAGTAGGTACTCTAGCCATACAAAGAAGTAGGTTACTCAGATCTGAAAACAGAAAAGCAAGTCCAGTTTGCTGCAGTTAGTGTTAGAGAGGTTGGTGGAAAGCTGGGAGACAGGGTAGCAGTCCAATGAAAACTTTCCAACTGCTTCATCTCTTAAAGCCTTTTAGTTGCTTTTTCAACCTGTTTAGGCCTCATACAGCAGCAGGAAAAAATAAAGATTTCTGCTTTTCTTTCCCCAAAGGAAGGAACATTTTTCTTCAATTTCCTTGGCAAAAGGAATAATTTTCCTCTGCAAAATCTGTACAGGATATCTACACAGTAGAAATTGCGCTTAGCCATCATTTGAATATGATAGAGAAGAGTCCAACTTTGATCTTAGTTTACACTAATAACTTTGGGAAAACTGTAGCTGATATTTAACGGTTCAAAGTAAGAGCAAAATCTAGATCTTTGCTGGTAATGGACTGATACTGAAAGTAAATTCATACTGGGGGAAGAAAAGAGAAAACAGACAAAAACCTTTTTCCTTACCATCTGTCTGCTGTAAGTCATTTTATGCAAAATTACTTATTCTGTTTCTGTTAAGAAAGTCTAGGTTGGATCTAGCTCATCTCATGTAGTAGATTTACATTTCAGGTGTTAAATCCAGTATACCTGGTTTCTCATACTTTTTTGACACCCAACATTAATGTACACAGAAAAACCAAAATATGCAGACTAAATTTCATAATAAGTCCCAGGATATATCATACATTCCATTTGTACATCTAAATTTCTTTTCAACAGGTATCAGAGAATAAAGACCACTAAAAATTGTATATGCCCCTAGGTATTCACATGTTTGGTTTTAGAACAAACTGTTGTAATGTTTACACCCTTAAATAACGGTTCATGAGAAGTCAGAGAATTAAAAGGCCACTGTTTGAAATCAAACAATTTTTACTAAAGCACTAAGATCAATTAAGCTTTCTTATGTAAAGTTTTGCAAAACCAAATCTGGCCTTTCCAGGCAGTCTGCTCAGACAACAGTGAGTTGTAACATTAAAGTGAAAGCAATCAGCAGCCGGAGCTGACACAGGAGCCAGGCACATTTACATTTATATGTGGGGCAGGTAGGAATCCAGGTAAACTATATAGCCCTAATTAAGTACCCCCGCACTCAAGAAAATTTAAGAAAGTTTTTTTTGAGGTGAGGTAGTGCTGAAGATTTTGTAAGTGGAAGCACAAGCTGCTCTGTATAAGAACTCTGCAAACTAGTCAAACAGAATCTAAGAATAACCTGTAGGTTTTACTGGAGCTGACTCAAAAAATTAGCAAGTTGAGAAAAACACTTTCTTAAATATGTTAATTCAATTTTGTACCAATGATAATGAGCAAATTACATATCCCTGTACATGAGTTTTCATGTATTTTGTCTATTTCAGCATTCTGAGATTTTCTAATGGTCTTGAGACGAGCTTACTTTTATAACTCTTGTTGAAAGCATGCACTTAATTTGTAAAATGTTATATTTGTAATTTTAAATATTTAGGATATTGCTTCTCTGATGAAATATCTGTCTTGGGAGGTCTCTAGTTTTTTTCCATCTTCTTATGTTTACAACACATGGCTTTAAGTTAGATAATGATATTTAGGTCTCTATATAGTACATGGTAGCATTTTCCTGTATTAGAATGCTGAGTTTCTCCTCTGTTACTCGACTGTTCATATTTGTAAAAACAAATTAAGTTGCAACAAATTGGTTTGTTAATCTTGATGTTTGCATGGAGTGAATGAAACAAACAAGATCTCCAAACCAATTGCCACTGTTGGAAAGAGAAAGTTGCTAATTTTGTTACATACTGACTCAGAGCAGACAGCTGGTAGAGAATGTTCTTATTCCAATCAAGCTTATTTTGTATAATGTGTTGGGCAAATGTACACAACTGGGTAAGCAACGTATATAAAAACAAAAATATGCAGCTCATTTAACAAAACACTGCAGATTATAACATTTCAACCACTCATGTTCACCACAGAGTAAGCAGTTAGCAATGCGTGCAGCTCTCCCAGCATGGTGTATAGTTAGATTGGCAGAACCAAAAATTTAACAGCACAGAACAGAACTTTATCAACATACACCACTGAAGTAATAAAGTACACAAACCGAAGCACTAAAATAAGCAGCTGAACTCAGTCAAGTGTTCCTGGTGATAGTTAAAGTAGTGCATGCAGCTCAGTCAGTGAAGTGTGTAAAAATGTAATGACTACAGCATACACACCTTAGCCAGAAAAATATGCAGCTTGCTCAATAAGGTATGCAAACATCTTTGAACTGAATGCTATAATAACAAGCCTGTGATACAGCAATCAAACATTTGCTGAACAAAGCTACTTTTTAGCCTAATTTTTGTCTATACTGACATTCTTTAACATACCAGTTACAAACTGCCAAGAGCAACAGGACTAGATATACATTATGTACATTAAAACACTCTTTCCTAAGAAAATTATCACCATTCTGTATGTTTTTATGAATTACAAAGATGTTCAATGGGTGGCATTTAATGAGCAATATAATTTAGCCACTCAGAGATAAAAAAGAAAAAAAACTAGCAACTTTTTTTTTAAAGAAGTGTCAAGTTAAGACACTAAAACTACATGAAATATACTTACAAATTCCCTTGAAATTGCTCTGGTCTCTAGAGCATCAATCCAGAGGAAAATGGCAGAAATCTTTACAATAAAAATACTTGTGTTCATTTAGGAGGGTATGAATACCACTAAAAGAAGGAATATTCAAACTGATGCCGTACCAAAAATGATAACTGTGTGATTTCCCTTCAGTTATGACATATTTTCAAATTACTGCATTATTCTGACAAACGGATCTGCATCTTCTGGGTAGGTGGAAGAGGCACAGTGCAGGAAAGCCCCTCCAGACCCCACCAAGTAAAACCATACCATGGGCGGGGTGGGGAGGTTGGGGGGGGCATCAGGATGCATTATGGCTTCACAGCATGAGGGAAGACAACTGCTGCAGTCTCCAGCTCCACATGGACTGCCAGACCCAAGACAGATGTTGGAGAATATGAGACAAGGCAGGTATGTTCTGCCAACTAAGAGAAGACAGACGACTTTGTCTTTCCATAACGTGTGTAGGAAGTATGCATTTGGACGTACCTTGCTCCTAAAACCACTGAGACAGAAATGTGATGAAAGGCTTGGTCCTGCCTTTAGCCTTAAAATTTACTGATTACTTTTGCTTTTCCCAATAGTCCTTTGCAAATATATTTCATGAATTAAAAATGTAATCACAGAATCAGGTGTTAGGAGACACTCAGTGGTTTTAGCATGAACAAGATAAATTTGAGTCTTGAACACAAGGGGAAAACATGGTTGAAATATGTCACACATTTTGTCTTATTACCAGAAGTTTGCAGTTTCCTGACTGGGGCTGGAAGGAGCTGGTAGGTTTTTTTGCAGGGCAAGCACACATCAGGATGGTTTTGGATTGGAGCTGAAGGCATTGAGTGTGGATGGTCATACTGGACATCATATTCCAACAGGTCTGTGTGAACACAGCGTGAACTGTGATCTCAAACATTCATTGTTCACCCACACTGTAGCAGGGTTTTCCATCTGAGCCTACCAACTGAAGCATGTATCCAACAGAAAAGTCTCGCCTTTGCCAAAGGTTAAGTGCTTTCCAGGATAAGGACATGCTAGGTCCCTTCAAAAAGACTGCCAGGTTTATTTTGCATGGTTTTCCCTAGCCGACTTCTCAGGAATAGCTGAGCTGCTTTGGGTGGCATTAAAAGAAAAAAACAAACAAACCAAAGACCACCACAAAATTCCACCTGAAGCAGACACCCAGCACAGAAAATTTTGTGTCAAATCATTACAAGTATGAGAAGTTATAACTGAAAATAGGGTTTGCAGTAGGAAGTGTCAGGCATTCTTAATACTTCTGTAACATACACATTAAATATTAACAATTACATAATATAATTAATAGTAATAGCGTAATAATATCAACTCAGTGGACAATGCTCCATGCTACAAGTATGACACAAACTTCACTATGAGCTGCCAAGGTACCTGGGGACCAATTGTTGAAGTCAGGAAGGAACAATTTCATCACTGAATGAGCCAAAATAAGAGAACTGGGCACTAAGTAGTAATACTAAGACCTTTCAGCTGAAATTAAGTCTGAGCTCTTATGCTCTGAATGAGCATTAAAGATCCAAAGTTCCTGGATATCATGGGGCTTTGCTTCACTTTCACTACTGACGTCTTGATTTCCTCTCCTGTTGATTCATTAGACATTACTGGGTTTTATGAATTTCTGAAACTTGCAGCTTTTTGTGAGCTGTGTTCTTGCCTTTGGCAAGAATGATGGTTATTTTTCCCTTCCTTCCCTCAACTTTTTTTTCATAAATAATTTCTCTTTCTTTTGTAAGTGTAAGTTTTCATCCCTCTAAAGACCAGATCTACTTTAAAATTGCATTCCATTAAAAAAAAAAAAAACAAAGAAAGGAAAATTAACTTCTCAAGCCAACCCCATAACTTGTGAGATTTTGAATCACCATTTCTGAATATGAGAAACTGGCAGTGTGAGATTGCTGCCTTCTAACAAAAAAAAAAAAAAAAAAAGAAGTGCTGCATTTCTGTATTTCTGTCAGAAGGTCTTTGGTATCTTTCCTGACAAAGCACCTTATACAAACCTATACAAAAATAAAATATACTGAAGGAACTTAAAAATAGAGAGGAAAAAAGCATCACCTGCAACTTTTATCAGTGCTGAAGAAAACAAATAATGTAACAGTCAGGTCTGTGCAAAATCCCTGATGAAAACTTACAAATTTCATTTTCCTGACCTTTTAAAATTTAAATCATTCATTACTGCTAACATTTTAAAATAACCCATACCTTCTTCCCTTTGTAAGAACACATGTCCTTTCAAATGGAAAGGTTTTTAATACTGATAGCATTTAGCCTTTTTCCTCTTTAGCAAAGGAGTTTTCAAAACCTACTGATGCTCAGGAGAGGAAAACAAATACTCACCTACTGAGGGAGGATGTTAGGGACCATCCAGAGCTCCACCAGACTCGCTAATCAGTTGCACCTGTGTCTTGTTAACTGGAAATTGTCAAGTCCTTACAAGGTAACAAAGTCTTAGGAAACTGATGCAGAAAATGGTCTACAGATTGTGAATTACAGGATCTCTTCCCTTGGTAGAGCTCATTATTTAGCTACTTAAAAGAGAGAAATGCTAAACTCTGGGATGATACAAAGAGCAACATTAAAATAAGACTCAATGGTTTTTAATACAGTAACATCTCTGATATACTGCTATGCTAGCTATAAAATGAGCTTAGCATTTAACATGGTATTTGTCTGTGTATTTCAGATATTCCTGGTGTTCATGATAGCCCAGCACCCATAAGCTGTATTAGCATTTTTCAGTTAACGGGGCATAACTCTATCTTAATGACAAAAGATACTTTTTAAAAATAATTACCAATCTAGGCATTTGCTGTGCTTATCTGTCCTTTCTGGCAGTTCTTTGCCTCCAAACTAATACGCTTAAGCACAGACCCACAGGAGACGTGACACCCGTGTAAGGCAGTGTTTCCCCTTTGGAATTTCACTGTCAACATCAGTGTTACTTCACTCAGGTCTAGGGCAGGTGGATACTGTGGAGAAGGCCATCTTCTAGCAGAAAGCTTTCAAAGG
Source organism: Phalacrocorax carbo (assembly GCF_963921805.1). Classification (NCBI taxonomy): domain Eukaryota; kingdom Metazoa; phylum Chordata; class Aves; order Suliformes; family Phalacrocoracidae; genus Phalacrocorax; species Phalacrocorax carbo. The sequence goes on along the minus strand of NC_087518.1, from coordinate 47,700,153 downwards.
GATCTACAGAGGAATTGCTATTCCTTGTTTTGTGTCATGCTGTGGACTGGCTGCTAATTTGTCTTCTGCGCATGATCTGTTGGATTAGAACATTGTGAGGGCAAGAGTCACTCCAAGTTTTCCCATTCAACCTCACTTGGAAAAATGGCAGATTTATTATTGAACACCCTCCCCTGCCAACAGAAGTCACCTTTCTGTTAAAGTTTTTACTTTTCATCTGAAAATTTCATCTGAAAACTCAAAAATGTCCATTTAGGAAGCCAGCAGTGGTATAATTAGACCAACTCACATTCCTTGCACTCTCGGGCCAAAATCTCCACTAGAATTGCAAATCTCTCATAAGACTTTTGTTGTATTGTGTTGATTTATCAAAAAGAAAATCGCAAGGGTCCTGACAGGGCATATAACCAGGCTACAGAGGTATTTAAAACAAGGGTGAAGCTGAAAGATTCTTGCCAAACTTTTCCATTCCTCATAGCAAAGGGTCAAAATATTTGGAAAAAAAAAATGGCATCCTTATTTAATCAGCTCTGGAAAAAAAGGTACTTTTATCTTTTGTTTCCTACCTTTTCATATATATGCAGTGTTTGGCAGAAGATCCACTTCTAGTTACATTGCTAGAAAATTGCAGAGCTACAGGAGTACATGAGCAACTTTCTATTTTATATTTGACAGCATGTCTGAGCCCTTTTGGTCTTGTCGTTGACTCTCCATATACAGGGGTAATATTTTCAGGAATCAGCTGAAATATAGAATAAGGAACCTGCATGGTCTTTCACCGAGACTGTCTCAGCTAGGTAAATTATTTCCTAATATATCCCATGCCATGTTACAGCCATTGCCAGATGATATTTGAAGTACAGTCATGTATTATACTCTTTCTACATAATTACAGAAGCTATCCGTGTTTAGGTTCTATATTCTTTTCAATCAATATTATGGCTGCAGGTGGATAGTAACAGCTGGCTGTTCTGGAATGTGTTAGCAAAATTTGCTGATATCTTAGATTCCTCAAGAGGAAGCAGCTGAAAGACTTACTTTTTCCTTTTCCTAATAGAAATTATTTAGCCAGTAAAATTCTGTGAAGTTTGGTAGGATTTAAAATAGTAAGAATAATTACATAATCTTAGTGGTTCAAAAAGATAATGCTATTTACTAAATGTTTTCTGGCCCAAATCCTGTTTAGAGTATAGGGCCCACAGGAGGGATCTCAAAACAATGAGATCAATCTGGAAAAAGGAAAAATGGTCAGGAAAAATCACCACATCATGGTTATAGGGAATCATTGTAAAAGTAAAAATAAAAAAGTCTATGTTTATGAGCACTGGCATAAGGTGTGCCACTGAAGACCAGAGAATGAAGTGGCAAACAATAAGTTCACGTGGGAGTGTTCTGCTCACTCGTTCTTTCTTCTAAAGTCTCTTTTTCTGGGCCCTTCATAAAGTGCAACAGTCAGCCTATGATCCAGAATCAAAGCCTCTGTTACAACAAGAGATACACTTACCAACAAATTAGACATTTATTATGGACACCAAAGTGATGCACAGCCATAATTACTCAAGCTTAAAGCATGCAGGTGGAGTGCTGATAACTGACACTCTCACAGAAATACTGCAAGGCAGTAGGCGAGAGTGGCATTAACAATGAGAGTGTGGCAGTGATATCTGTATGGATCATGATTTTGCTCAACCCTTGAAAACACAGAAGGTAATAATCACAATTTAAATAGCATGCAAACACAAAGGCAGCAATCCATCTGATACCCAGGCTGGAAGATGAGAACGAAAAAGCCTTTTCAAGTGTAGGTCCTTGTGAGAAGTAAAGGGGAGATAAAGAAAGCCCTGTTAAGGGAGAGATTTGGATGAAGCTTTTCCACCAATTGTTTACTTTGGATTTTTGTAGCTGGCATTTTTCACAGTTAAAAGCTATTGTTTGTCTGGAGCTTGTGGGAAAAACCTGTGGGGGGAAAGGAGGAGATAACACATAGAAAGAAAGACAGGATATATGGGAGAACTCAAAACCAGCACCAATATATTTGCCTCAGTGTTCTCTGATGGGTTGCAAAAACAAAGACATTTTGATGTGTACAATCAGTAGTTATTGCTGCCAGTGGTCTTGGTTACGTTACTGGGATCATAGTATTGCAAACGTATGAAACATCTCTATTTACTTCTGCAGTAACTAAACACAGATGGGCTTTGTGTTTAGGTTAGTCACAGAGGTCCTTGGTTTTCTCTTTTTTTAAATTCAAGTGTTTTGGTTGCTCTTACAATGAAACCTTTGAACATTCGATATTCTTCCATGCAGGGATCTGAATAGTAATGGACTAAAGGTTTCCCCATATTGTGTAGTTCCTTTATATTTAGACAGAATTGGAATCGGATCCTTACTGGAGTAGCTGCAGTGCTGATGAAAAAAAACACCCAAAAAAGTTTTTTTGTGGAAAAATATATCCTATTTGTTATAGATTTGATTAAACTAAGGGATGTTGTTATAGCGTGTACTCTTTTGTTTTCTTTTGCCAAATTAATAATCCCTTCTATTTCTACTGCAGAGTTAAAATACTTTTTTTCTGCCTTTTCTAGCTGAACCCTTTTGCAATACTGCAACATTCACACAATTCGCCGATTTCTATAAGAAAATGTAATCAATATGTTAGGGTACATTGGAATCTTAACATTGACAACCAGTAGCTTGCGGTATTGATTTGAAAAAAACTGCTTATGATTTCTCTAGTACTTCAGCACTATTTCTTGTATTTTCAATTTTTACTACCTTGAAATCTACTCCAGGTGTCCAACTTATGTACTAACAGACTATTCAAAGTTTTGTGCTTCAAGAGAAACCCAGGGGTAAGTCGAAATAAATCTGATCTAGTTCCTGCTATTTTTGTGTACCTGTCTATTTGACATTTAGAATAAGATCTCAGAACTGTCTTAACCAACTGTAATAGTAAGGGATATATGAATTGTCCTCACAGCTTTGAAAATCCCATTCTGAAGCTGAAACGCTGAATGTTAGATCTAAATGATGATCTCTGCCTGTTTGCAAAGGTGATTCGCCATGTGTGAATAAATATTTTGGCAGTGTCATGAACAGAACAGCTAAACAAAAGAACTGGGAGGATTTCAATAGTGTCTTAAAGCAACGTGCCCTGTGCTGCATTTCTGTAACACAGGTGTCATTCCTCCCTGGCACTAACCCCCATCTCGAGGGGAAAAAACCCCAACAATGGTAATGCATCATTACTGGGGAATGCAGTGTAACTGCAGTCCAGTCAGTCAAGTCCTTTTGTTTTCAAATACCACAGGTAAAATTTACTGTCTTGTCCTGACTGAACTTTAAACGTGGTTATTTGTATTCAGAAAAGCTCTCAAACACATAAATATTTAGCCTCACTTTTAGTTGTTCCTAGAGAATTAAAGTTAAGCAAACATTCACACTTCCTTCCTGAATAAGGGTGGATTTCTGACTCAGGATTTAAGGCAGTCCAGCAATATGGGAAAAAGCTGATGGATTTGCCAAAATCCCATAGGCACAATTTAGCCTTAGCAATTGATCACTGTAGATTGGAAGTGACGTTTCTGCAGCTTTGGGACGCAGGAACATTTTTATTACAGTTACAGATCAACTTTAAGTGTAATATTGTTTTGTTAGTTTATGTAAATCAATCTGAAATGCTGTATGAATAAAAGTAATTTGAAAATGGATCTCTCATTTTTATTGGCTTTGAAGTACTGCATATACGGTACTTTGCTGAAACTATTATATTAAATTAAGTTATAAGGAACATTGCTCAGATACTGAGCAAGTCTCCACACAAATTCTGGTAATTTTTCACCAAAAGTGAGTCTCCAAAAAGATACAAATATGGTACAGTTCTGAACATCTTCTCTAAAGAAATCGTATCATATATGACCAAAGCCCCTTTCAATATCTTACAGATTTGATTTTACTTCAGCTTACTTCCAAATGATAGTGTAGAAATCTGCTTCAAAGGGCCCTCTTGGTAGAGAAAACATAATCTCTAAATGGTTGCTTATTCTTCTGCAAAGCAACAATAACTGCAGACTACAGCTGTGAGGCTACTACAAATGCTCTGTGCATTTTAACAGGTAAATTCTGCACTCTTCAACATGCCGATTTGATGGAATACTCAAAGGTGCTGAAAACCTTTCTGGGGAAATGTGAAAATTGATAACATTGCTTCATAACACAGTATTTTAATACAACATCTCAATATTAACCACAATACTGCAAAAGATATTTCACATTTTATGTTGTTCAATTTTTTCCTGTTGAAAAACATCATGAGGGTGTTTTTTAAACAATATGTAAATAGAATTCCTTTCAGATTTCCTAGAATTTTAAAAACATAACAGCAGAAGATACAGATTACTGGCAAAAAAATTTGCAACCCAAGATGTGAGACATTTCTCAGTTCCCTTACAAAGTAATTCCAGCTGATCATCTTTAGTTTTAGTGTATCATTTAAACTCTAAGCATACTTTCCCAAAACACTAATGCAGTTTGCACTTTTTTTTAACTGCAATGCATATGAAAAAGTCTGTCTTTGATTTTACTTAAATCTATAGTTATCACATCATGAACACTGGTCCACGAGCCAGCCTATAACCACGTACCACAAAGTCAAAAGTCTGCAGAAACTACTTTGGTGGCACAGCCTGGGGAGGAACACACATAATACAAGGGAGGCAGGAAAATATGAACGAAAAGTAGCGTATGCAGTGGCATGAGTAGGAAGTTTCCAATAAATAAATACTAATATGAGTGTTAAAAATAATGAGGAGTTTCACACAAAATTGGGACAGCACTTTGTCAACAAAATACAAATACCCATTACATGGCAGAATGCTCTTCTGTGCTCCTTACACACTTGACACTGAATTCAGCAGGAATTTTAGATATGCCAGGAATGAAGACAAGCTGTAAATGTGACTGTGAGAAATAAAATGGTGATTCAGATTTGGGGTGTCAGCTGCAAGAGGAGCACTCAGCATGTCTCAAGAAGGTAAAATACATGGATTAGCACTACCCTAGTTCTGGTTCATTAGGGATTTCCTTGGCATAAATCAAAGCAATCCAAATAGCATGCTCTCACCCCAGCTGCTAAGATCCCCAGAGTGGGAAACCTGAGTCATTTGCTCTCTGTGATACCACCAATTACAAACTTGTCCGCCAAGGGCTCCCCAAAATGGGGACCTTCTTTCCTCAGGTGACAATTACAGCACAACACACAGAACCTCTCCACACCACAAACTCAGACCGGTATCTGTAGAAAAATAATCTGTTCACATTAAGTAACACTTGTTTCGTTATGTATAAAGGCATTTTAAGAGTATTGTAAGTTTGTCTACTCCATGGCAAGTTTTATGAAACACTGACATAAAAATGTGACCAGGAAGATTTTTCCCTACTAAAAAATGCTCATCTTACAAAAATGTGTGGCAGTCAGGTACCCTCTTTTGGAGGGAAGAATTCCTTTTCTCAGATTGTTCCTCACAGCTCATATTTTAAGACCTTTTTTCCTTAAGTAATTGACTGAAAAAAAGCATGCCTATAGGATTAAAAAAAACCCCAGCTTTGCAGCATAGATTAAAATTTTGTCCAAGATTGTAACTCTATTACCCTAACCATAAACTAAATTACATGATATTTTACTAGAACACTGACAATTCTAAAACCTATTAAAAATATGAACAAATCAATAAAGATAAACCTGAATTATACATATAAGAAACATTTTCTTTATTGAACAATTCTTATAGATCGTTTTGAAATAACATTGTTCTAGGCATTTGCTTGGATGATCTTATTGCTAAGTTTTAACGTGATAACTATAGCAGTGTTTTATTATGTCCTTGCCAACAGAAAACAAGCAGAAAAATTGAAAGACATTCAGCTATAAACATATATGAAGACCTCTGTAAATAGCTTTAGGGTTTTAATCACATTAACAGCACGTTTATTATTTAAAAAACTGCTAAAATGCAGCTGGGAAAAGGAAGAGTGTCTTATTACAAACATAACCACTGGTAATGATGTTGAATTAGAGTAGTTACTTTTGCTGAGACTTGTTTTACTTATTAGAATTTGTAAAAAAAAGACTATCATTTATATCTGCATTAAATGTAAACCTAAGAAATGGTCTGGTAAATTTAAAAGATCTGTTTCAATATTTATAAAAATATTTTCTGTGTATAAATACAAGATTAGCAGAGTAAATTATAGTTGAAAACCAGGGCAGCTCTTGTCCCAAGAATTCAGTACTGCTGACCACAACTGGGTTTTAAGATTTATTTTAATCTTGATAGATGTTTAAGTGAGCTAAACTGGTTATTTCAGCAGTAGAATGTGTTATGGCAGACTTCATTGTATTGTATTTACATGATTTTCCCAAAGAAATATACCATTGCATATACAGATATTTGTTACGAAAAAGCCACGGCAATTCAGTTCTCTTTGCTTCTTTCACCCCTGGGACGACCTCTCACAATAAGAATTGTCAGTACCTTATTTATAATGGCAGATCTAAGGTTTGATTCTGGCAGCTTTTGATCTCTTGATGGCCCAAAAGCTTTCAAATACAGAAGAATCTGATGCTTTTTTGGCATCCTGCAGTGTGCCTAAACCTCAAAAGCAAGTTTAGTCCCAGAAGTGAATTACTGAAGCAGTGTAAACAAAACACACATGCCACCAAATGATGACTATCTCAAACAAAATATCTTTGTCAGACATATGACAACTTCAGATCATCTGAAAAGCATTTGCAGAAACTCTGCAATCTGCAAACAAACTTCTGTTTTACAACTAAAACTAAAAAGTACATTAAAATAATGAATTAGGAAAACCTCAAATATTCTTTTTCGACATCCATATAAAAATTCAAATATATTCATTCTTTTAAACATCAGTCCCTGCAAAAAGAGATTCCTGCATGTTTCTACATCACAGCAATGCATATAACTACCTAGTTACAACATAACTGTCAGTAAACAGGATACAAGAGCTTCATTGAAAACCATCTTCAATGAAGCTCTCATATCTGATTTATTGAAAAAGTACAGAACAAATAAGAGGCAAAATATTTTATATCGTTTAAAAGAAATAACTTCTGATGAGTATGTGACAATGACAGTTATTTTATCCCTAGAAACCTCTTCCTGGATAGACTACATTGATTAGGTAAGACCCCAAGACAAATGCAGAATACAGTCGTCCAAAATTTCAAATGGGAGAAGGTCTAGCTTTTCTCTCTGTTAATATGATATTCTTTAACTCTTAGCAAAGCTTAAGGTTTTTTTCTTCCTTGCAATGAGGGGAATGGAAGGGGCAGGGGAGGAATAGGGAAGGGACCACACTAGGCTACATAAGGTGGCGTGGGTTGTTTTTTTTTATTTTAGCACCAAGATACAATAAAACTGGCTTGCCAATTTTCAGTTTTATGTCTCCGTGCTGCTTTAAGGTTGCAGTGGATGCCATAAAATACTAGATCCGTGCCTCAGTCTAGGCATCATACATTACTTTTTTTAAGCAAACTGGAAACTGGGATAAAATGTCGTAGACTAGTAGGCTTGATACTGTATCCTTTTTATACTGGCAGTTGCAGCCCTGGTGTATATGGGGAAACTATATATAACTGGCTACATAAAGATAGTTGCCATAATATCATTACTGGGAATCAAGGCACGTTAAAAATGTCTGCCTCTTATGCCATTCTATAGTGGGGTTAAATTAGCAATGAAGCACTGTGCTAGTAACATATCCATTCATCAAAAAAAAAAAAAAAACAAACAACACCCATCAATGTGAGAATACATTGGGAACAATCCAAAGAGATTGCGGAATGACAGCAGAGGATTTGCCAGACTAATCAAATTCCTTGTTCCTAACCTTTAAATACCTGTGTGTACAGTACAAGGCCCGTTCTGACTAAATGCATGCTGTTAGGTTTACAAATAAACCTGCTAAACCTTTTGCATTATTGATCAGCGATGGCATGCTTAGCCCACACATCCTACATTCCGTTTCTTTTACACTTCTGAGATAGAACGTGTCTTTTACAAAACAAGAGCTCTTTCCATTTAAACCCTGCAGTTTGTGTTCTTCCTGTATTTTAATGGTTGTAAGCAATTTAGAAAGTTAGTCTTTGAATAGTAGATAAAACTGGCAATATTTATTGGTAAATAAGTATCTAATTATCATAATTTAGGAACATTTCCAATATTATGCTTTTGATAAATAAATAGCTGGAAAATTATCTCCTTTGTATACCAATGTTACTTAAATAAAAACAACGTAACGACTTACCTCATTCTAATGTTATAATGAAGAGATTTTGCACCTAATTTTAAACACAATGCAAGAATGTCTTAATTTGAAAAAAAAGGGGGGAGGGATTAAAAGATAGTCAGTTCATTCCCATGTTCTGCACAGAGACGGAGTTTGTCCAGTAACAAACCAATTCCACCTTTCCAAGTTTAGTAAAACAGTAGCTAGTACAGCACCAAAGACAAAGAGAGATGGCATGAGCCAGGTCTTGAAAAAGTTCTGTTTCAAGACACATTAGGAACAATTCTGATTCCTGACTCCTGCTTCTGGCTGTCTGCAGCAAGAAGATGCAAGGATCAAATCCTCTTTAATATTAGGTGGGCTTCAAACCCCCACACTTCCTGACCAGAATCATATTATCTTATAAAGTCCTTAAAAAGATCTAGAGAGAAAGTTTTAAAAGAGTTCCCCACTTTCCAAATCTGTTCAGAGCATTCATACCACAAGGCAGTTTAAACATCCGTGTTTCTGAAATCAGAAAAGGAAAATCATCAGCCACTTCAAGCAGGTCCTGCTTTGACATCAGAAAGTCAATTCAGTCAGCTTAGCAGCATTCAATTCTCAACAACATTTTGTTCTGGGTCTCTGTCAAGTTATTCTAGGCTGTGAAATTGTCAGGAATGATGGATGACTATCAGCCTTCTGCTATCTTCTTTCCTTCCCCTTAGAGATTTGCGGCTGCTGACTGCAAAGCAAATTCCTCTTTTCTTTTTTTTGCACAACATACCAAATGAACAACAGTAATTATGAGAAAGCCTACACTACAATTATTTTAGCACTTAACTTTGTATTGACATCTGTAAGAGACGGAGCTCTCTAGATTGATTAGCAATGATATAGCTTCCTGCCTTTTAGTAATATTGCTGCAGTCATCCTTTACACGCAATTTGCTCAAAAAAAAAACCAACCCACTGTTTTTCTCTTTTAATATTTTAAATTACAAATTGAACTAATTACAGAAAAATTCTAAAACTTTATGAATATAACATGTTGTACCAGTATTTCAGCTGTATAGTACTTGTAACATAATCAAAACTGACATAAGAGAATAACTTAAGGATCTTAAATAGGATTTTGTTGGGGAAGATGCTAAAGCTGCATTATTGTTCCAGGTTCAAATCCTTACTTGAACAAATCCTGTTTGGCCAGCCAGTTGCAGCCCTGGTGTATATAGGGGAAATTTTCCTGAAAGCAGCATTAAACCTATTTAAACATTGACAGAATTTGATGTTGGGTATTTAAACCATTTACTAAAACTAAGTACAGGAAGAAACATCTGGTCTGGAAAAAAAAATTTAGGGAGGAAAAATGCAATAGTGAGAGACAACAAACTGGGACATCCTTCACCCCCTGCCAATTATAATCCAGTCTCTCATATTCCTATTGTATTCAAAATAACTGCAAAATTTATCGCAAACAATTCTCTAGCAATAACACTACATTAATTAATCTCCGTTGCTCTCAACCACATAGCTGTTCTTTTCAATTAGACATTGTATCTGCTCAGCTCGGTGCACAGGGCTACATATACACAGTTAAATGAAAATCTATTCCATCTCAGGCAATATGGTAAATCCTGAAAAATATAGATTCAGTAACTCCAAGGAAACCATCATAATTGTCGTTACCATTAAATCCAAACAAAACCAAAACAACTCCACTTTCCAAAAATCTTAAATATAGCACACACATTTTTCCTCTAACCCATTAATGTACCCTGGCCAGACAAGAGGCTTACCTTTACCAGGAGTTATTCTTGATCACATTAGATACATGTGAGGTAGAAATAAACGTTTCTCCCTCACAAGTCCTTACTATGAAGCAGGAAATATTTGCAACTTACTGTGGTTTGGAATTTACAAAAGATGAAAATGCATGTGTTTCAATGGGCTCATATCAACAGAGAGATTTTCTCCTTGTCCTTTTTTTCCTTTAAATGCACTTCTTACATCAAGTAGGTATGTTCTGTTTCTTTTAAATAGAAGGTGTTTAACTCACTAGACATTTAATACAGACTTTTCTGGGGTTATTAACTAATTTGCTATTGTCTCAGCATTCTCTTGTTTCCCTCAGCTTTACTAATGGATAATCATTTTATTCTGGAATGATTATCTATGAGTAAATCCAAAGGAAAAGAAATAAAATACAGAAAAATATAAACTCCTGCTTTCTATAAAAATAAAATCTGGGCTATATTGTAAAAATTTAGCTCAGTGCCTTTGCATGATATTCTGCTACAATCACTGGATTTGTCAGAATACAATGAATGTCCCATCATTTGCTATGTATTTTTATTTATATGAAAAGTAAGCTGACCACTGTACTGAAGTACTCGTCACGAAACCAGGAATGGTTTCAACTGGTATAAACATTGATTTAGTTTAATTAAACCTGTTGTGACAGAATCCTGTCATATCACTTACAAAGGGATTAATAAGTGTTTAAGCTGCATGGTTCACTCTCACAAAAATACCAAAAGGTCAGTTTAATTTTATGAACTTCAATGTATAAAAGATTACTTATCTTAGATTTAAAAAAAAACAACACAGTAGCTTTCATCTGTGAACAAAACGTACTCTTCAACACAACATTTGATACAGGGATTTGACCATTTTAATGGTGAATAATACTTCTGTACACCAGCAGTAATATTCACTTTATAGGAAAATATGACTGAAAAAAAAATGCACCTCAACATGAATCACAGTGACAGAACTTGGCCCTAAATAAAATTATAAAATTGCCCGCACCTTGGTCAGAAAAAGTACTTTCAAAACATCAGGTCAATACTAGGCCAAAGACTATCAAGATATTTAATCTACAGATCTTTAATATATGAAGTCAAATTTTACATTGAAGGTAGTTAATTATTGGGACCGTAGTATCAAAATTAATCCTTAATCAGATAAATTAACTCACTGGTATGTTAAAAAAAATTTTCAATCTTTTTCTGCAGTAGAAAAATGAATCTAACCTCTCCTAGGAAATGTCCTAAATGTCTCCCTCAAAAAGTCATTAGCTGGAATCTGCAGTATATGGTATCTTAATGTCAGAAAAAGAGGTAACAGACGTTAACAGTCCCATAATGAGACGAAATGCAATTTATACGGTAATCTCATTACCTAAAAATAAATAAACCTCTTCTGCTTTACCTTTTAGACTTAGCTTAGGACTATGTGTTTTATCTCCATTTAGGTTTCAACTTTAATCACATCTCTGAAGCTTTTACACGGAAGAACTGCAGCAGCAACTGAGTTTCTCTACAATATTTGCCTGCTTGTAGCTGTTTACCCTGTAATTTCTCATTTGGTACCAACTAGAAGGCAATGTCCAAATTCACAGAGCAGAGATAAGGGTTTAAATCCCACTGTCATAAAAATCACCTTCTCACCAGAGAAGTTTGAACCATATTTAATTAAATATTAATTTACTTCCAATGCATTCATTTATTTTTCTTATACCAATAGTAAGTTCCAGATATGTGTATAAATAAACATTGCATTTTGTATTATTATATAATGTGATTCTAATACTATTATCTTTCAACTTCTAGGAATGCAGAATTTTTATTTGTAATTGTGTTTTCTTAAAAAAGCGTATGTCCGAAAACAGATTGTATGTATGTATATCAACCTATATTGTATAAAACGAATGAGAGGGAATATGAGAGAAAAAGAAAGTGTATATTCTCCTTCATGCATGTAATCAACTAAATACTGATAATCAAAAACTGCAACAAGACTGAGTTTACAAGGTATTTCCAAAAACAAAAGCAAAACCCCTACCACTCCACAAGCATTTATGCATAAGAGACTATATAAACAGTCTTCCAAGGAAGGCATATGAAACTCAAACAAAGCCAAATTAACTCCAATTTCCCCAAAATCCCAAGTACAGCGTATTTTCCCCCTAACCCTTTAATATGCTCCAGCCAGAGAAAAGGCTCACGTTTATCAGGAATTTTTCTTGATTATATTCTATGTAATATATGTACCCATTATATTAGGTAGAAATCAATGCTTCTTCCTCACAAGTTCCCTTTTTGAACCAGAAAACATTTGCAACTTACTGTAGTTTCAAATCTGCAAGATAAGAGTGGGTGCCTTTAGAAAAGGTCGGTTTTTTGCTGTCCTTCTCCACCCCTCTCCAAATTGTTTTTTATAACAAAAAGAGAATATTTTCTATGTTAAATAACTACCAGCATGTCAAAGTTAATGATAACATCTTGGAAGCTGTGTTGTTCTACACCACTCTACCATGTTTCAGTTATTCTTTGGCACCATTTTGCACAAGTACATTGCTTGGGACTTGTTGACTCATGTTCATAAAAACAAATAAGGAGTGACAACTTAAATAATAAGGGCAGCTAGAATATTAGTATGTGAAGAGCAATGTCACATTAGTAAAACTGGAGGTCACAGTTTTGGGTACACAGAATTTGTAAGGGTTTTATACACAGGAAGGTAAAAGGCTACCCTTTTTGGTAGCAACTTGGGGGAGATGCAAGAAGAAAACTGTAACACCTAATAATTCAAATAAACAGCATTTTATCATGTCATGTTTTCTTGAAGATGTGCATTTCTACTACTATCAGGTATAAAACTTAGTTACCCTAAGCTTGACTATGTTATTCAAATCAGATATATGATCATTTTTAAAACTTTCTAATCCACCTTTTCCTTTAATAAATCCATAAAGCCCTTTACATGCATTACTGAATGAGCTATTCTTTCTCTTTATATATTTCAAGACAAAAAACAGATATATATTCCACAGATTTTAAGAAACTGAGAAAAAAAGGATTTAAAGATTGACATTTTCCTGGCTGACAACTCCAAAAGTATGCATGGAAATCTACAAGCCACGGTAATTTTCTTTTCTGAAATCAAACACTTGTTACTAAATACAATCTTTTTCCGTTCTTTCCATTCAATCAGGATTTGTTTTCAGATGAGTTACATTTTTGACAGAAGAACTTGTTGTAAATATGTTGTTGTAAGCTACCCTTTAATTAAGGCGTTATGTCAAAGTTGAGTAGTGATCACATTTTAGACAGCATCGGAAACAGAAAAAGTTTTGAAGCATTGTGACAGAAACCTAAGTAACATTTAACCAACCCAGAATCATGGCCATCTTTTTTATTCTCAGGAATTATAAGATCAAAATTGGGCAATATTCACTTGACCTACAAAAAAAAACCCTATAGATGGAACATTTTTTTAAGATCCTTTCTACTACAGGATATAAAGATAATTATCCCATAGACATGCCTAATCATTTGCGCGTTTCAGAGGCTGACCAACTGAGATATCAGTAATTTAGCAAGAAAAAATTATCAGGACTCCTGTTACATTTTTAAAAGGAATTATTATTTTGCTATATTATGCAGAATATTATTAAAAGGGCAATAACTGAAAGCAAATATTTATTCTTATTTTCTGTTAGTCTGCAGTCAGGCTGGTGCCTCTGTAAGTTAATACTATCATTATCAGCTGCAAAGGATAACACACTCTCAAAGTTCAAATTATTTGGTCACACTCTACCTTTTATATTACCAGATATTTCTAAGGCACTTTCACTTTCTTCTTGAAAGTAATCAAATTACTATATAGGGATGAAAAAGTACTAAAAACATTGGATATTGTGTTGAAATATCAGTGGCCATGGAGAAGACTATACCTTTTCAACCAAGCTTTTAATTTTTTCCCAGCTGAAGAAAGGAGCTAGTATATTTTTTGGCAATAAATGTTTCCTATGCAGATGTATTATTTTAGCTAGGTTGAACCTTGAAAGACAACACCATTTTCTTTCATAGTCAAGTGACCTATCTGAATGAGTATGGATAACGCAGTTTGCTGCAGTCACCTTAACATTTGTCATACTTTCGTATTTCTTAGCAACAAAAAAAGTTGAAAGAGTTCTGGTTTCAGAAGCTCCGCTAGAACTGTATTTACGACCCATGCTATTTCTACTTTGGCTTTCATCTTACAATCCCTGCTTGCCATCATACTATCGAGGAGCCTGACAAGGCCTTAAGCAAGTAGGATGAGATGCCACACTTGCTGGGCCCTCCTGTAAGCCTGCAAAACATGACACAGGCTTACATTGCAGTGCCTCCATTCCTTCTCCACCTTCATTTAACTCCACGACTCGCTGACCTACGAAACACAGCCCTCCTCTTTACATTTCTGTGATGTTGTAACGCAGCCCACACTAGAGACCAGCCAAGCTCAGATAGTGTCCATACTCCAACCTCTGTCAGCAGCCACCCCAGCCCCTATTGCTGAACAATTTCTCAGAAAATTGCTACAATCATGGGACAGCTCTATAAGAAAGCCTGTAGAAAGATGACACTACGAAGAGAGAGGCATCAACATGGAAAGGTATAACAAAGTAAAACAAACAAAAGAAAACAAAGGGTTTAGTCAGGAGTACTCTGGTCACTGGATGAGCTAAGAACCAAGAGATGTTCATTGTTGGTGTTGCGTGCATCCATGCACATTTGGGGCAGGTGGAAGATGGCAACCCAGCAACACCAAGGAGGAGCTCCAACAGGCTTTTGCAGAGATTTTGCTGGCCAGTAAAGATCATTCTAGATAGTGAGTATGCTAATGCCTAGCCTCATAGCTCATTAAATCCTAGTTATTTTTCGTGTGTGTTGGACAGTAAATAGTTACTTTATCCTTATAGGCTGTGTATGTGCTGCTTGCAGAGTTGGTTTGTACCAAGCTAAAGAAGCCCAAACAAAAGGGGAAGTAACAACACTATGATGACCCTTATGCAGATTTTGAGTGTTTGTGCACCACCGTGGTGCATGACATATTTGTGTGCCTTACATGCATTCCTGTGCTTAGAAAGTGTTGGTTCTGTGGATCACATCCCACATGGGGTGTTTTCATCCTAGCCAGCCAGCAAAAAAGGGGCCAACATTCAGCATCCCTGACTCAGGCCTCAGATTGCCTCTGTGAGACAAAAGGCGTCAGGTAAGGCCCCTGCTTTTCAGCAGGAGAGGGCAAGCCGAAGGGAGGTGGGAAATTAAGTAGGAAGAATAATCCAGCCTTATTCCACAGCAACCCAAAACATCTTACAATCATTTCAAACATATTGACACTCCCAACACTGAAAGCCTTACATGTCCCTTACACCATATCCCCTTGAAAAACCTTACTGACCCTGCCAGCCCTCCCAGCGGCAACAAAATTTAATTTTGCCTACACTGCTGCGAAGACTTAAGCTGGCTCTGATACGAATAATAAGCAATGATCCCATTGGACTAAGCATTTTACAGCGACATAACAATGAGTTGGTCCCTGCCACAAAAGCTTACAAGCTAATTAATGAAAAAATAGGTTTAGTCATATCTGTAAAACAATGTAAAGATATAAATGGGAGTCCCATGGTGAGTGGTCGGGCATTGTATGAAGTGCTGCAAAACTTTTAGTCCAAAAAGGCAGAACTTGGGCACATTTGTAAATTACCTTAAAATACTCTTCTAAAGCTATCCAGAAGCATGGAGAAGGGAAACGTGAATAGGGCGTGTTGTAATTACAGATATCTCTGTGTTTCAGTCTGTTTTTTTATTCCAGTTAAGTCAGTCTGTTGTTCTTGCCTTAATCTTGGTTTTCAAGCACTCTGTGATTCTTCCCCTTTGCTACAAAATGAGCATGATCACAGTGAAGTATTCCTCCTTTATGACTTTTAGCAACTTAACAATATGAAGAGAATATAATCCAATACAGTGATATATCCTCCCAAGTCTACAAACAGGTAGAGGTGATAACTCTAAGATGTGTGAACTGCACTTTTTATCTCCCTTATGTTACTATTATTAACTGTTTCACTGTGGATAATTTTAGCACAAACACCCAGCAAATTTACCATACAGTCAAAAAAACCCACAACCCTTTATATCTTTCAAGCCATGAAGAATCCATCTACCTCAATGCTTCCTCAACACCAGCAACTTTTTAAAATACTTTTTTAATGAGCTCTTTGACAAATCTGCAGCAGCATGAAAATGAAATATTAAGTTCAATGAAATATAAATAGCCTGAGGTGCTACTAAGAAAAAGATTGTACAATGACACTTTAAACGGTGGCTTCCAATCTGGGTGAAAATACCAGTTCCAGTGTTATCCCCAGTGGTAAGGTGTTTTAAGTACAGTGGCACAAAGGCTGTAGGATTAATTTGCAGAAGCCTCCGCAGTGTTTTCTCAAGGGTTTGCACCTATCTGCCTGTGTGGTTTAGTGTGTGAAATTCTCAGGGCGATACCTAGCTTCTCATTCTTTTTATTACAGATTCTGTATGGCTGCAGGCTCAAGAATATCACTGCTGTAAGTATCAGGAGGCCTGAGGAAAAGTTCCTTGAATAAACCCAGGTAAAACTCTGTCTAGACAAGCGAGGCAGTTTGATTCACACAATTCTGGGGTCCAAGAGGAGGAGGAGTGAAACCCAACCTCATCAAGAGTTCTGCCTACAGATTCCTGCATGCACTCAGCATCAAAAGCAAGCTTTTCTGTTTGGTCAGGTGGTTCTTCATTAATTCTTGTTAATTCTTAGTTTAGCCATCCCATTGCCACTGGGACAGTCTCTCTTTTATTCATACGAACTTTAAAATAGTACTAAAATTTCAGACAAAGCAAACTGTCTTTCTGGAGAGCATATGTAAAATATCAGATAATGAAAATACATGCAGTTGAAATGGGATTTTATTATATCAGTTTTAAACTGTAGTCTTCACAATTCAGATCATATGAAGTGACCACAACACTACTCACAGAGAAGACTGTATGTAAAGAATATATCTAAATGAAGAAAATTAAGTATGCCAGTCTATTATTTCTATCCATAAGGGAAACACTGTTTTTAATTGTTTATCTACATTAATTAGAAAGACAAATATAAAAAAAAATCTTCATGAAGAGGATGTTACTAGATATTTTTTTAAAAAAAAAAAGTCATTATTCAGGAACTAGTCAGTAAACTGGGGTGTTCTTTGCACATTGTCCAGTCTTTTTTTCTTTCCTAAAAGCTTCACAAATCAATACCAGGAAAAAAGCAGATACGAATAATTCTAAGTAATGTAAGAAATTCTAAATGTAACAAAACTACAGAAAAATATGCACTAAATGACTTTGCAGATGCAAGAAGAAATCAGAAGACTCACAGTATTCAACATATCTCAGAATTTTTCATTACTTATTTGCTGTAGTTGGTCTAGCAGATACACAGTAGCATGCAACATAATGTTTCTAAGTGTTTTTGAAATCAGGTGGAATGGATCTCTGAATTTAGTGTCTATTTCACAGACATATGCCTTAAAAATCGAAAGCACTCTACTCTGACTTCTATTTCTGAAATTTCTATTTATCTTCTAACAGCATATTTTTAGGTTATTTGGAAACACACAGATTATATAATTCTTGTTTGACTCTTCCTCTTGTCCTATAAGTTGAGATACATTTCAGCAAAACGTATAATGTACTACAAATTTATCTATAAACATATTTAGAAATATTTGGGGAAGTAGTCCTTTTAAACCTCTGGATATTCATGCTGCTTCTTTAGGTCTGAAGTCTTCTGAATTTTCTTTCTGTTCTCAGAATATTTTTGATTACCAAGACTGAGTTGTTTAAAATTACTTTTGTGGTGGAGAACAGTTTCTGTGATTCCAAATACTTTTACCTACTGTTTGTTTTCCAAAACTTTCAGGTTCTGTTCTATTAATTTTTCTCTGCCTGGATGCACCACTAACTGCAACATAAATCATCTAAAGACACGGATTTATCACATCTGGAAGAGTCTCTTCAGTCTCTTCTGTCTGTGAGGTAAAACCTTTACTTTTTCATCCACCTGTACTTCACATTTCCCTTTTATTTGGCACATTTAAACTAGATGCAAAATATACTTTCTACTTAGTCACTAAGTAACTGAGACAGGATATGACAGCTGTGCAAAATGGAGAAGACGACCTTTAAAAGGTTCACAAAACAGGATACTAAGACACTGCTACCACATGTACTGCCAAGCAAGAGTCGATTAATCAGGATACTGTGGCAGGAAAAATGTTTTCTCAAATTTGTGACACAGAGCTGAGGCTGGTTTGTCACTGGGCACTATTAAAGGAGTAGTGTTCAATCCCATCTTTCAAACCTGATTCCGACAATTTGTAACCTTATGGCAAATCATACGACCTCTGTGAACCCCACTTTTCATCTCCAAAACAAAAATGGTAGCAGTAACCTGTCTTCCCAGGTTGTTATTATTAGTCTTAATTGATTAATATCTGTAAAACACTATGATCATCAAATGAAACACTATTTATAAATGCAATTACTCTTGTATCCCAGATAATGGATAAACAGGAAAGACAATCAAAAGAGAGGGAAAAGCATATTCACTGCAAGTGCACCAGCCTTCTCCTATTGCTCTCACCAGTCCACCCTGCTTTAACCACTCTATTTTTCAGTATTTCCACCAGTGGAAAAAAATTTATCTGTTTCATAAAGTTGGAAGTATATTTGCAAATGAAGTGGCATACGATATTGTGCAATGATCAAGTGAAAAGCTCCAAACAACTGCTACGTGCTAAGGTGAAAGAGCATCCAACCACAGGCGGTGCAAGAGGATTTTATTCCTAATAATATTATAGCCAGGTGAAAAATATGCAGCTTAGATCCAAAATCCTGCATGGCCTTCTCAGTCTGGGACTTCAGGACTAGCAGCATAACAGCAGAAACAGATCTGTTTTGTATCCTACTGACTCGTCTCAAAGAGCCCACTCACACCACAGATACTCAAGTAGAAAAAGTAGAAAAAGCTGAAATGTGTGTTAAATATCAGAAAGTATAAAGACTGACATTTATATGAAATTATTTTTAATAATGGCTCCACTTTTCACAAAGACTATTCTCAATAACACCTGCCTCCTTCTGTTATCTGGAGGAGGCATTTCTATAACTCTAGTGTGAAAAAGGGAAAAAAAAAAATTTAAATCAAGCAAGCCTATATGTGCTGCTAAAGAAAATGGTTTCTGAATTAAAACAAATCTGACATGCATTTTTAAAGTTTGCAGTGCCCAGAGAGGTGTAAAATATAAGAAGCTTTGCCAGTAAATAAGCAAGTAAACAACAGAGGAGGGCATGATAAGGAAAGGACCAAGTCAACACACGCCTCAGAAAATGAGAGCTTACAATTAAGAAATAAGATAACACCAGGAGGCTTATCCCCTTTTCAGTCGCAGATGTGTCTATATGATTTATATGTGAAAAACAATATCAAAACAAACCAAATCAAAACAGTCTTCACATTTATGGGGCTGTGAGTTTGTACTTTTCTTCAGTTACACAGTGATAATTAAGAGAAGACATTTGAAACACCCACTTCAAAAACTGAGCATACTTAATATAGGGTAAGATAACACAGAACTTAGTAAAGGTGTCAGCTTAGTCTAAAATCATAATTACTGTGTACAACTAGCTCCTGAGGGGTTTTCCCAGTAGAAATAATTGCATTACTTCAAGTTCCTTTTATTAAAAAAAAATTACAGATAGGCATAACATGTAATTTTGCAAACAAAAAATAGTGTTTTCCTTTTATTTCCAGATTTTATATTTCCCTGACTAAATGCTGCAGACTGCAGGGAAAACAGCAGCATTCAGCTTGGAGTAGATTTTAACACTTTGAATCAGATTATATTTAAATTAAACAGCTGCACAATTAATGATAGAATAAGCAAACTTCCTAATTACCTGAAGTATAACTTTAATTCTTATGATTCTGTTATCTGTAACCCACCAGCTGGACTATTACATTCAAGTCTGGCCCTCATCTTATCCAAAAGAAAATTTTGGTTATTCTGAAGAAAAGAACAGTTACGGAAGGGTGATTAAGAGATATGTTCAGATCACAAACACAATAGAAGTTGTGTGTTTTGGTTTTGCATTAGAAAATATTACCTAGCCTTTCACAGAGCACATATCATCACCCCATAACTCTGCTTAAACCTAAAATTTTGTATGGAATAGTGTATCGTTACAAAATATATTGCTTTGATTAAAAGCTCACAATGGTCAAGAAGTCCATTACGTTCCTAAGTCAATTGTTGCAAATGTTGAATGTGCCCCACTGCTGCAAATGTGTGCTTCCTTTCTGTGGTCTGGATTTTTCCCACTCGTTGGATACTCCTATGCCTTTGGTCACTGGAGACCAAAGGTGTGAGTGGCTCCCAGCCTATGTAAACACTCTTCATGAGTCTGAGCAGTGTTTGGCACAATGGTCTTCAGGTCCTTGAATGCTACAGCAATAAAAGTAATAACTCACGGTAAGTGAGTAAAAATGGTATTTATGGTATTTATAGTTGTCTTACATGTGCTGAAAACACTTGTTCCTTCAGTCAGTCTCTTCAACTCCCTCTACCCCTCTCTTGCACTATGTTTGGCTTCCTTTAAAATGGAGGGAACAAAAAAACCCCATGTTTCAATCTGTTAGTTCCATTAGAAAAAGATTTTCTCTCATTGGCAAAATCTGTTCTCACAGTTGAAAGTATATACTTACAGAGATGTGTAACACCTATAAAATCATGTGCAACACATTAATACTGGATAACGATAGAAAAAATAATTTTCTCATTTATCTGTTCACCACAGAGGCTCTTATCAAATGCTGCAAAAGCAACCTCAGTCTTTATAGATATTTCCCAAAATGTACAGTCTATCTGTTACAAATCAGCCTTGAAGCCTTGATCCACAGGGCAGGGCAGGGATTAAAAAAAAACACCTTAGTTTTAAAGACTGTATATCCAGTTTTTCCCTTACATTTGGAGTTAGGGAGAAAAGATTATTTTCTTTTACTTTTTAATGAATCAGCATTTATTCACAGCCTGGTAACTGATTAC
The DNA here is from genome assembly GCF_963921805.1 of Phalacrocorax carbo. Lineage (NCBI taxonomy): Eukaryota > Metazoa > Chordata > Aves > Suliformes > Phalacrocoracidae > Phalacrocorax > Phalacrocorax carbo. The sequence goes on along the minus strand of NC_087518.1, from coordinate 47,678,904 downwards.
AGTCACATTTTTCCCTATTGAGATTTAAGCCCTCGGGCCTGCTGAAAATATTTTTTTACCCCTCCTGTTTAAAGTAACAAGGATGAAAGTGGAGTAGAAATGCAGCAAAAAGTACTCACTGCATGTTGTATCTCCATGTAAATAAATAAACCCAAAACAGTAACAAGAAAAAAAAACAACCCAAACAAACAAAAAACCCACACTCTATGTGCTGTTAACATGTTAATAATCCAAGGTAAAATTATACAGTGAAGCTTAAAAGCATGGCTCTGAGTGAGTGCATCTACCAGGAAATTGCTGTGCACCAAAATGAAGTTAGCATGCCCTCGTTTTCTTCTATGCAACAGGATATGATATTGTCAATCACCATGAAACTACTTGTAAAACAAAATTTCAAAGGGAACCTCACAACAGCACCTCAGGCTCAAACACCCTTAAGCTTAGGAAGAAAAAATTCATCTTGAAGGTTTAATCCAATTGCTACAAGTGGGCTGAGCATGAAGAATGATCCAAATAAACCTTCCATGTAGGAGGAGTTCACTTTTGGTTTTGAACTCTGGGCCTGTCTTCACAAATTTCACAAATCAGCTGTGAAAACAATCCCATTCAGAGTGTGAAGATTTCTAAGCTATTCTATAACTCATTAAGTGTCTGTTAAAAGTCAAATCAATTATTTCCTCATAGACACCAAACAAGCTCTAACTGCATAATAAATAGAAGACACACTATTTATTAAGTAACAAGTCTAATTATTTCCTGAGCAATCACATTCTCTTCCCCTTAGAAATATCATTTCCTTTGTTCTTCCATCCTTCAGCTTTTTCCCCAGTCGTTTTTGTCTTCTTTACAAATTTCTTTGTGGATTGCTGTCTTGTTTGGCTGTAGAAAGTGACTGAGTAAAAAAGGAGTTTGTCTCAAGCAGCTTTTTCAAGAAAGTGTATTTACACCCACACTTCAGAGCTGGGGAAAACTGGATAGCTCTTCAGGTTTCATTTGCTCCCCAGGAACAAGATGGAGTCCCCATCACTGGAGATTTTCAAGATGCGATTACACAGGGTGCTAGATAGTCCCATCTAAGCTCCCTTTGCCACAAAAGGGTTCCCACAAGGTCCTTTCCAACCTGGGCTATTCTATGATTTCATATTTTGAATTAAGACAATTTGTCTTCCTCCAAGCTGTAAGCCCCATGGCTTCTAAAACACGTACCAGCTCTGTAAGAAAATTGAAAACAACCAGATAAATGAAATGGTGATGGGGAAGGATATGTTATCTCCAGATGACCTCTGTGCACCAAGCCACTGACCCTATGTGGACCCTCACCATTGTTCAGTAGAAGTTATTTGATAAAATGATGATGACAACTTTACTTTCTTTATCACAATCTTCCTCTCCTATTCCATCTTCATTTAATTTTGAGTATTCAGCACTATTTTTTATTAAGCATAACCTGATTACGTGAAGACACAGTGATGATATTACTATTGACTAGGATATTAGAATAACCTTGAAAAACATAATTCTTTTATAATATTAAACAATTCTACTAATATTTTTGACCTCTGGTCCCTGCTATCATTACCTTCCATGGACTGGTAATCCAAAAGTAGAAACTAAATGAGAGTGATAAAGTGCAGTCTGTATACATAGTATAAAAATATATACTGAATATATACATATTTCTATATATGCAGATATGCCTGTTCACCTACAACTATATGCACAAACTACCTCTGCTCTTCAATCCCGAAGGTCAACCTTTACATGAAGATTGACCATTGAAAGTTCAGCAAATTCCAGATGATAAGTATCGCGTGGTAACCAATGTTGTTCATGTCTGAAGAAGAGGAGGGAGGTTTCCTCATAGGTGGCAAGCAAAATACCCCACATCCCCCTGCCTGCCCTATTCTGCCTTCAACAGTCACTGTGTGCACTGAATTGCTCACCAGAGAGAGAGAAGCAGCGTCACTTAAGACAGTGCTACAACCTTGATGTCATGAAGTCCCATTTTTGCCTTTCAGCTATGGATTCCCTCCAGAAGGTCCAGCCAAGTGGTGTGCAAGCATGCCCAACTCCATGCAAGCACTCTCCAGCCCTAACCATTTTCCCCACAGTCATTGCATACACTTGAAAATCATGCATACACTGAAAAACAAGCTACCATGGTGTAAGGGACTAGAAACTTGTCTCAACATTGTTGGCAGAATGGCTTGACTACCAAGGCTTCACCACGACAGCAACTGAGAAAGTTCTACCCAGCAGGAACATATATATCTATATCTTGTTGTCTCGGAGCACATAGGCCCAGTCCTCTGCACATGCGCCTGGCCCCAGGGTCATCTTGCAACATATGGGAGGGGAGCTTGGACCCCCTGGAACCCTCTGGAACTGTCTAGTGACGATACTGCGCATGCGCCCCACTGCCAAGTGGGAGATGTGGCCATGCAAACCGGCTCATTGACTATGCAGCGGGACAATGCTATAAAAGGCGGAACCAGCGGAGACCATTTGGAACGTTCCCCCACCAGACTGAAGATACATCGGACTGACGGGACACCGCAGATCTGTGGTGGTAGCTATTGTAACTCTCTGTCTCTCTCTTTTTCCTTTTTTCTCCTCTTTCTCTCCTTTTCTCTTGCGTACTTGTTGGAGGCCAAATAAAGTGACTTGGCACTTGACTCCGTTTTGACTCTTAATTCTGTTCCCGAGAATACAACAAACCTCGTCACGATAACACATCCAATTGAACATCACTCAGAAGTTAAGCCCAGCCGCCCCTAGCCACCCAGAATTATCTGAGGTTGGTTAGAAAGCAAGGGGGCTCAGCTTCTGCCAAATTGTGCAACCCAACAGTGGATTGTGACACATGGGGAAGGCTGATTTAGTGGTAGAAGAAACATAAAAGACATATAATATGTGCAACAGAGATGTGCAAATAATTGATTTCCGAGCCAGATAGCTGAACGAAAAGTAGGCGAGAAGTTTGTTGTTTTCAAAGCAGTTTTTCTTTAGCCTTAAGAAACTAATTAACTGAAGTTTATTAGATCATGGTCCTAGAACTCGGGAAATCTCTGGAAAATCTCCATTGGATGTCTCCACTGTCCTAAAGTCAAACAGGGAACAGATTTCAAATCTTCCTTCCACCTCTCAGTTGACTGTATAGGCTGCTAGGCTAGAGGCTATTTGTAGATGTGAATCCTCTCAGCCATTATTTTGCGTTTCTAATGTCACAACACTCCTTATCATGTCTTTTCCGAATGTATCCTTGCTCAGATCATAGCTGTTCAAGAAACTGTTGCAAAGTTTGTTCTCCCAGTCAGCTACTTTGATCATATTACTCTTTGAATCCCTGTACAGACTTCCTTTTCACAGCTGCATCCACATTATTCACCTTCATTTGCAAAACTCTTTACAGGCTCAGATTAAAACACACATTTCAGTAATTTTGTTTCAGAAACTCTTCTCTCCTTAAAATGTTATACAGATCCCAGCATATCGTATATCCAAATTTGATGAGTTGTAATGAGAACAAAATAATAAATCATCACATTCCTAACCATCATGTTAAAATGATGCAGTGGTTAAAGAATTATGTGGCAAATAGAGCAGACCACTGCTCTGCTATGGGAGTGTAAATCTACAGTAACTTCAGTGAACTCACTGAGATTTACACAGCTGTTCTTAGGGACGAAAACTGACCTACAGACCTTCGTGAAGTATATTACAACCGTGAGGTTTCATAAGTAGGACATAGATGAGGATTACATCACATGTTAATAGAAAGACTGTTCTTAGAAGTGAAGGATTTTGCACTTGTTGGAAGGTGCTTGTCAAATGAGAAATAGGAGAGCAGGAGGAACTGAAGAATAGCAGCCTTATGTCATGGGTAGTCTTATGAAAGGCAGCCTTGAGTAGAGTGCACTATAAAGAAAGAATATTGTTATGTTTCCTGACAAGGATCTGGTTTGCTAAGTGAATCTTGAACTCCACAAGGGGACTTGTCTCTTCACCTTGATCTAAAAAAATGTACAAACAATGCCATTTAAACTCAAAATATGCCCAGGCTGTCTTCTGATTTCACTGAAAGAATCTCAGAACCAGGCAAAACAGATGGTACTGAAGCCCTTTCCTTTAGCTAATACTGGCTGTACTTATAACTCTGAGAAGAGTGAGAAAGGTTTTAAGAGGAAAAACAGACCTTATGGTTTTGATTTTTTTTAATTGTCAGGGTTTATAAGTAAAGAGAAGGTTATTAATCCAATTATTTTCCATGGTGTGTTGATACACTGTGGAATGATCCAAGCTAACTGATATTGTGAGATAGTAAACCTTCCCATTTCATCCATTTCAACAGGAGGAAAGAGCTTAGCACATCGGATCAGTTGTCCATAACAAAAAATGGACTAAGTTTATTTACCGTTTTGATCAAAGCAATTTCCCTATAGATCTGCAGTTTCTTATGTCATAATCACAAGCAGAATCCTTTGATGCAGTATTATACGTGTTATACATAACTGTCTTATTGGCATTCTTTTCTAAAAAGAAAATGTTTATTTTACCATTTCTTGAATTTTTAATCATATTTTCAAGGAGAAAAAAAAACCCTGCCTCATCACAAAAGACCAATCCACTATATTCACTGGAGAAAAGCTTATAGTGGCATGATGCTCAGATTATTACAGAAAAATTACAAAGAAATGGCAACAGAAATTAAAACAAACTGTTAAAAATACTTGTTATTATCTATTCTTTCAGGGGATAGAAAGGCAGAAAAGAGCACCAAGAAGTCTGAGATTGAAGAGAGCCTTTGTTACCATAGATACTGGGCAGGTGTGTCATTTTCCACTATAAGCACACATTTGATAAGAGGCTTCTGACTGCAAATGCACCTGAATAAAATAAGGAGGAGTTGTTAAAAAAAAAGAAAAGGAGATAGATAGACTGAGCTGTTTCACACCTCCAGCTTTATCTCACAGCTGATGTGTTATCAAGTCTCTGAAATTTCCATCTAAACAAAGAAAGAGCAGATTTTTAGAATTTACTGGGTTGTGAGCTTTCAAATCTGTTCACCCTTCATTCCACCACTTTCACGTAGATTTTGATACCAAATACTCATGAGATGAGTGGTATTTCTAGGCATCTAAGTATGTCTTTCAGACCTTTCTGTCTCGATACAAGCAAGTTGAAAATATTATTTTTTTCCCTGAAGTTCTATGAGAAAAACATGGGAGAAAAAATAGCTGATGGTAACAATTGTAATTTAGAAAAGAGACAAAATATTTAAAAATTCAGTTTCTCAAAACTTCTAAATGTATATTAGTGATGCACTTGCTAACACCCAGCAGCAGCAGCAACCTACACAAAATGATACAAAATTCAGTTAAATTGCCAGCCCCAACATTACATTGTTTAAATAGAAGAAAAATGTTAACGTAGAAGTAGAGGCTAGCAGTCAACCTTCATTGTATATACATGTGATCATCTTTGGAAGACTATTAAAGTTGGTTTCACGAAATGACTTCCACTATTCATCTACAGAAATAATCAATAATCTGTATCAACTATATGCACATCAAAAGAAAAAAAAATTGAAAGATGCAACAAACACTAAGATGAATTTTTATTATTTTTTTTTCTGTCACTATAACTGGTATATATTAATTTCCTTGCAATCAAATTCATTGGGGGTAAAGGCTTGGAATACGAGCTGCTAAACAAAAAGTTAATCTGCCCACTAAATCTACATACTGTCCTATTTGTTAGCTTATTCCCCATGAATCTTAGTTGTTACTTCCGACCAGACTGAAGACTGTCTCTTACAACATTTTGCTAGAGGTAAAAAATAAATAGAGGTAAAAAATAAAACTCTGATCTAAGCCTTTCTAGCCCCCAAAAAAGGTTTAGTTTGAGCTGTGGTCAGTAATTTTATCTGAACTATTTATGTACCTTCTCATCTCTCTTCCTTTATAACTTCGTGTGCATTGTATCAACATCATCAAGATTTTTTTTCCCTGAAAGAAGTACAAGTATAGTTTCATTAAGATGGCAGAAAACCCTGAGTGAGCCAAAGCTTGGCAGGTATTTCATCAGTGTTAGGCCTCTGGGAATATAAAAGCACTAGTCATTACAGGGAAATTAATAATCATCTTTACCTTAAGTATCTTCTTCAGGTCTGTGAATAATAACAACTCACTGTATTTAACTATGTTTTTAATTCAATCCACACCTGTAGGCAGAAATTACTTCCAGTATTCCAATGATAAAATCACACTTCCAAGGAACTATTAGGAAATGGGCTGCTGTGTTTCTCCAGCTGGCCATTCCCTGGTCTAGAATAGCTTTAGTTCCTCCTTGACTTTAAGAACCACCTTATGAGACAGAAGGAAAGTTAATATCTTCAGCTTCTCTCTAATTTCTCATAAGGTTTCCAGGAGGTCCGTGTCATTAGTGTGATCTTTGATGCCTGCAGATGGCATGCCATAGCTTATATGCTCACGTTTCACATGTATGGTTTACAGAAAGCAGTATGTCTTCATTCTTCGGTTTTGAAAATGCCTTCTTTCAAATGAAACAAAGTGTGTCCTGACCACATGATGTCACTGAAGCTCATACTTGACAAGAGCATGGGATTTTGCATTGCCATCCTAGTCAAAATGCAATACTCAATTCTTCACTTTAGCTTTAATTAGATCCAGTCATGTTCTTCAACTTGATGATAGTATAGACTTCTATGACTAATTATTCTCAGTAATCATAATGCTAATAAAAATCTTTGTATAGAGGAAATCATCCATTAATTGAATGTTAATCTCATGAGGCCATTTACTGATTTATCCATTTATATGTTTCTGCTAAAAGCAAACAGCACATGCACGTTTTCCAAAGAAGCAGAAGCATAAAATATTTCTCTGAGATTATCTTGAAGCTATATGTCAGATGAAGGAAACTTAATTCTTCATCTCCAGCCATCAAGTCTCACACCAAAGAGCTATTCAAACTCTGAAGTGTATCATCAATCTATCTGCAGACAACAGCACTGCCCAGATCTGAGCACTGATACAAACCCTACCTACCTACTTCACTAATCATGTACATTTGGAATACTTATTAATACACATGCAATGTCCCTCTACCAGCCAGGAAACAGCTTGATTTCACTCTAAGAATTCAACATCTTTGCATCACAAAAAATATTAAACATGGTCCAATTCTTAGTAATTTCATCTCTGCTCTTCCAGTTGGTAAAAGAACTGTAGGAGTGACAAATCTTCCCGTGACCCAATTTGACATTTCCTTTCTTCATCAAGAATACAATAGGATGCCTAATAGTGAATTCTTCTTCACCCTCCTTACCTTCCTTGATAAAATGGACAGTCAATCCTAAACTTTGTTTTCTGACCATATTCACATGGAGATTGATCAAAGGCTGCCTAAAATATAAACCGACTGAGTTCAACATTTTTATTTAGCACAATGTGTTTTGCAGCAAGGACTAGGACTAAAGATTCCCTAGTAACATTGGTCAGTTTTTGATGATGGAGGGCATTTGTTTACTTTTTGTCTCCTGGACCATAGCAGCATGGAATAGATTGGATCACTAGAATTTTCTGACCACCCACCAGAAGGAAAGTCTACTAAAATTCCTTCAGAGAGCCCATGACTTGCCTGGAGGGACACATGCACAGTGCAGAGATAAAGGACTACATAACCCCTCCAGACTTAAGTTGCAGAAACATTCCTGTTGTCAAAATCAGCTCTGTGTTAAGCTAAGATCATCTGCTTATCCATCAGTGGACTGCTGAAACTGAACTCAGGAGCAATAGTGGTGAGACCCTCTGAGATCAGGTGATATTTTAAGGAATTGCCACTGCAGTGTAGTCTTAAAAATGACTTTAAAAACCTGGAAGTACCCAGCTGTGAGTGTCTGAGACATTCTTCAGTTTGATAAATTTCAGACTCCACAGTCACCTCACTGCAGAATCTGTCATTCATGTGTGAATTTGAGTCTTAGAATCATAGAATTATTAAGGTTGTAAAAGACCTCTAGGATCATCAAGTCCAACCATCAACCCAACACTACCACGTCTCCTAAACCATGCCCTGAAGTGCTCAACCAATTCCCTGGGCAGCCTGTTCCAGTGCTTGATAACCCTTTTGGGGAAGAAATTTTTCCTCATATCCAATCTAAACCTCACCTGTTGCAGCTTGAGGCCATTTCCTCTTGTTCTATTGCTAGTGACTTGGGAGAAGAGACCAACACCTACCTCGCTACAGCCTCCTTTCAGGTAGTTGTAGAGAGCAATAAGGTCTCCCCTCAGCCTCCTCTTCTCCAGGCTAAACAATCCCAGCTCTCTCAGCCACTCCTAGTAAGACCTACTCTCCAGACCCTTCACCAGCTTCGTTGCCCTTCTCTGGACACACTCCAGCACCTCAATGTCCTTCATGTACTGAGGGCCCCAAAACTGAACACAATATTCAAGGTGCGGCTTCACCAGTGCCAAGTACAGGGGCACCATCACTGCCCTGCTCCTGCTGGCCACACTAGTCCTGATACAAGCCAGGATGCTGTTGGCCCTCTTGGCCACCTGGGCACACTGCTGGCTCATGTTCAGCCGGCTGCCAACCAACACCCCCAGGTCCTTCTTCACCGGGCAGCTTTCCAGCCACTCTTCCCCAAGCCTGTAGTGTTGCATAGGGCTGTTGTGACCTAAGTGCAAGACCTGGCACTTGGCCTTGTTAAACCTCATACAGTTGACCTCAGCCCATCGATCCAGCCTGTTGAGGTCCCTCTGCAGAGCCTTCCTACCCTTGAGCAGATCAACGCTCCTCCCAACTTGGTGTCGTTTGCAATCTTATTGAGGGTGCACTTGATCCCCTCATCCAGATCATTGACAAAGATATTAAACAAGACTGGCCCCAACACTGATCCCTGGGGAACCCCGCTCATGACTGGCCACCAACTGGATCTAGCTCCATTCACCACAACTCTCTGGGCTTGGCCATCCAGCCAGTTTTTTACCCAGCGAAGAGTACACCTGTCCAAGCCATGAGCTGCCAGCTTCTCTAGGAGGATGCTGTGTCAAAGGCTTTGCTAAAGTCCAGGTAGACAACATCCATAACTTTCTCTCATCCACCAGGCAGGTCACCTGGTCATAGAAGGAGATCAGGTTGGTCAGGCAGGACCTGCCTTTCATGAAGCCACGCTGGCTGAGCCTGATCTCCTGGTTGTCCTGCACTTGTCTGGTGAGCTCACTCAAGATGTATCACTCCATAACCTTCCCCAGTACAGAGGTCAAGCTGACAGGCCTGTTGTTCCCCAGATCCTCCTTCTAGTCCATCCTGTAGATGGGTGTCACATCGGCAAGCCTCCAGTCATGTGGGACCTCCCCTGTTAACCAAGACTGCTGATAAATGATGGAGAGTGGCTTGGCGAGCTCCTCTGCCAGCTCCGTCAGTACTCTCGGGTGGATCCCATCTGGCCCCACAGACTTGTGAGTGTCCATGTGGTTCAGCAGGTCATAAACTGCTCCCTCGTGGATTATGGGGGGTTTATCCTGCTCCCCATCCCTGCCTTCCAGCTCAGGGGACTGAATACCCTGGGTATAATTGGTCTGAGAGTTAAAGACTGAGGCAAAGGCAGCATTTAATACCTCAGCCTTTTCCTCATCCTCAGTGGCAATGTTCCCCTCTGCATCCAATAGAGGATGGAGGTTCTCTTTGGTTCTCCTTTTGTTCTTAATGTATTGGTAAAAAAATTTTTTGTTACCCCTTACATCAGTAGCCAGACTGAGTTCTAGCTGGGCTTTTGCCTGTCTATTTTACTCTCTGCAAGACCTAATGAGGTCTCTGTACTCTTCTTGAGTTGCCTGCCCCTTCTTCAAACAGTGGTAAACTCTCCTTTACTCCTGAGTCCCAGCAAAAGCTCCCTGTTCAGCCAGGCCAGTTGAAGAATAGTCGAAGACTATTCTGTGATTAATGTGATGACCTGGTTTCATTAATGCCTGCTACTGCAGCCTTCTGTCAAGCTCTTCCTTCAACCAGCCCCCTTGCCGTCCTCTCCCACATCCCATGAAGTTCCTCCAAGGTGCTGCCGCCACAACTTCAAACTCCCATTTGCAGAAGACAACAGTAGCAGACACCAGAATGTTCAGGCACAGTTCCTTTTCTTTGATGCCTCATCTTTTCTATGACTCCTCCTGATAAAGAAACCATTCATAGGGAACTTCAAACAGTGAAGTATGCAGCAGTGCATCTTCTTAGCCACTAAGATTTTTCAAGAACACTTCAAAATTCTGCTCGCTACATTGGCTTCTCATAAAGTTCAAATAAGTCTTTCCTCCAAGTGATCTATGCACCCATCCCAGGGCATTGAAAAGACAGCAAAAACCTTCACAAGGATTTTTGCCTTCTGACACAGAAGGGTACAGCTTTTTGATATAACAGATGAAACATTTTAATGAGCTGCTTTGGAGCCTATGATAATTTATGCCACAGTCTATGTTACTCCAAGTATAAACACTTATTTGACCTGTTGTCTGATAACAAAACTATAAAATAATTTTAAAAACAAATTGTGGGATTTTTTTTAAGCTACATGATTGCCCTACAGGTGGGCAGGGCAGAAATATCACTTATGATGAATCACATGTCTATGACAACAGTTTAATGACCATAAGTTATATATGCTGTTACTTCTAATGCAGAACTGTGCTTTTTGTGATGCTTCATGCAAATAAATGGAAAAGAGCCTCAGTTAGCCAGACTGCAGTACATGCAAAGAGGACATTTGATTCTGGTCATATTCATTTCTAGCTTTCCTATATTTTCTTATTACTTTAGTATTTTATTTCATAAAGGTATAGTTCATTTATGAAGCCTGTTATGAAACAAATGAGAAATCTTCTCAGACTTAGGTCAAATGAAAACTAAGCATTAACTAGTGCAGAGGCAGGAAAGCACTACTGTATTACTTTTTTTTTAATGGGAATTTAAATTCTGCATTTAACAGTAGTAATGGTTGAGAGATAATCCCTGAAACCTTTTAAAACAGAGAACTTTGTTACTGCTTGTCCTTATCTGGATAATCAAATAATAAAGTCCAACTGGCTACCAAAGCACAGCTTTCAAGCTAACTCTGAAATACTTTAAATGTAATTTGTTCAGTAAACTGCAGTACATTAAATTTCTATATTAAGTAAATTATAAGGAAGAGTGCACTTTGCAAAATTAAAAAGTGCTCCGTTAACTTATCTATTATTCCTCTGGGAAAGTTTCCAAAGTGTGTCTAGTACAATTAGATACTTTCTTTATGGACAGACTATAGCCAGTAAAGAATTCTTGCAGCTCAGCAAATATGTTTCCAGTATTGTTGTAGACTCCTTTTTATTTTCCAAGGTGAAACTCCCTGATCACAAACACCATTTTTCTAGGTTGTATGGGCAGATCTAAAACTTTTAGATAAAAATAACTACCTAACTCCCTATCTGGCAGTTAGAATCAAAGAAACATTGATCACTTGCATGCTTTTAAGTGACTTTTTAAAAAGTACTCTTTGGAAATGCATTTAGAATGAAAGTAATTGGGATACACAATACAGTGGATTTATTTCAGCACAACCCCACCGCACTGCAACTAACAAATTGCTTTCATCCCATTCTATAGGATATAAATGAGATATTATTTTCAACAAGTTATTTTTATAAGAACAGATACCAGTGCTTCATAAGGATATGAAAAATGCTTGACCTAAATTTGTTTTTTTCTGTAAAGCCTGTCATTCTGATCTATTTTTCACTGTTTGGATACTGAAGTCTTGAGAGCATAGGAGTCTCTGACGTATCATTTCAATGACCGAACTGATTGATGCTTTTTAGTTATCACCTCTTCATTAATTACTGTAATGACAAAAATCTTATTTGCATGAGATATGCCTCCCTTTGTATCTTGCTTGACAAAGTCCAGGAGGAAAAAAGGGGGACTTTTTACTGAGCTAGAAATGGCTGCAAAAAACCCAGAAAGTCAACATTCCTCAAAGGATTGTTGTATTTGCTCAGTGTATGTCAGCCAGAAAAAAAAAAAGCATGCTGAAACTGCACCTGTGGAAGCTTATGAAAGTATCAAAAGGAAGATTAAGGTCACAGCATAATCAGACTTTCACATCAGCCACATCGAGAGCTCTGCAAGACTCTGAAGACCATGGATGTGAGGTACAACATGAAACATCAGAGAGATCCTCTCCCAAAGAAAAATTGCACTAGCTGAGAATGCACGAACACCTACGGTAGAGTACCTGGACTTTGGGTCAATGATGTGCTTGCTAGAATTTCAGTATCATCCTTCCCATTGTAAATATTCCCCCAGCTTCCTCTGCTTTTAAATACTCTGATCCCAGCCAAATTGACAAGATTGCCTGTGAACAATAATCACACTAAAACCAGAAAATAACTACTAGCATGTATGTGGTCTTTGAATATCACAGCTCAGACTCTCTTTTCACTCAGCCAATAAAGATTTCATGTCCTGGGTTGCGTATGACGTGGCCTTCAGCAGCTGACACATGGTTGGAACATGCCTTCCTGGACATGTTCAAATAACGAAAATTTACCAGATGAGATAAGTGTATATAATTGTCAGAGAGGACCCTATCTATACTATGTATACAGCTGTTGCTGTAACTGGCTGCTGTCTACAATGTGATTAGAAAGACGCCTTTTACATGTCTTTTGCATCTGTATGAATGATGCATTATTTAAACAAGATCATTCCAAAGAGTCTTCTTGCTGAAATATCTCTCAAGGACTAAGACAGGTTTATTACCAGCTGAATACTCAGCAACTATAAATACACTAAAAATTTTGTTTCCAGACTATGCCTCTTCATGAGCTAGCTCTCCCAGGGCATAGCCACAAGGTGGAAGAGCACATACAGCATGTTGAAAAGCCTGTTGAAGAACAAACAATCGTTGATAGCTTTCTGGCTGGAGACAGCTGGTGCTGACTCAGGTACAGCGGAGCCTGGCAGACACTGTCATTCATATCCTCAACCCCTTTGAGGAGTTAGCTTGAAAAATAAGCTCTAGAGATGCATGTATGTCTGTCATCATGCCAGCTGTCAGGGCTCTGACAGTCCCACCTCAGCATGTGAGTACTGGATCAAGGCAACAAGGCCAAGAAAAAGAAAGTGTTATCTTGTCTTTCTGAGCAGTTTAACAGTGTGGTGTCAGTAAAGACACCATGTAGCATGAGTTCTGATTCCTTAGCTCAGGCACTTCTCTGCCAGTTCTTGATTCTGCCAAGACAATGCCAGAACTGTGACACACAGTCAAGCTGAGGAACATCAGGGGAAAATCCCAGTCATCCAAGAAGCAGTAATAAAGACCAAAGAGCATCATCCAGCCCACCTGGAAGCTGCAAATGTAATGAGCTATTTGGAAAAGATCATGACAACCTCCAGCTCAAGTGACTCTTGTTTCTGCCAAATATGAACTAGTTCTGTACCTTGCTGAGCTCACCGCACACGTAGTAGGTCTTGCTGAGTGGTAGAAGTCTAATGCTAGCTCACTTCCACATCTTGCAAACCTGGCTTTGTCTTCGCTTGGAGCTCTTCCCAGCAACGTTCTTTCTGAGAGGCTCTTCAGCTACACTGAGGATGTTACATCTAAAAACAGATGCCAGCTCCTGCCAGCAAATGCAAAATGGCTTGTCGCCTTGAAATGTAATCTGCCCACGCTTGAATTTTGTATCAGTGGCTATTTGTAATTTTTTACCGGGTTTTCTGGGATGCTTGTGTACATTATGAATCTAATTTTTACAGAAAATTTCTGGTAGTTGTTATCACATAAACTAAAGTGCTCATCAGATATTCCACATTTTAATTTTTAAATTGATCTACAAGTACTGAAAACCAAGCAGTACTTTGTTTCACTCCCCAGGACCCTTTTCCCTTCTATTCCTCAAGTCTATGAAACATTTGCCACAGGTAGTGTATATAAAATACATTTATAGACATTTGCCTTCCCACCCTTCCATACAGAACAATATTTAAACCTTTTGGGATGCATGTTGCAAGTAGGATTTTAATTTTTGGTATTTGTACATTTAATGCATAGCAAATGACTTAAATGCTACTCTTGTTTGCTTGAAGTCTTATATTGTGGATAACTTAGGAGGATTGCTGTGGAAAGGGCGGGGGTGGGAGGGGGGAATCTTACTGTACTCCAGTCACAGGACTGTACTTAATCTGAAGAGGGGAAGAAAACACCTCCCATTTAGTGGAAATTGTAAATGACAACGAGCTCATCACCATCTGCAACTGTAAGCACTTGACCTAGGTGCTCTGGATCACTTTCTGGCACTACTTACCTCTTCCCAATAGTTACAGTACTGATACTTAGCTCCACAGCTATATAGGAAATAAGGTCCTTAAAAAGGTGTCTGAATCGTAGCACAGTTAGAGAACCAAAATAACCTTAAGTCATGAGCATCCATTAATGTAAATTTTCCAAAACAAATCAGCTTGCTTAAAAGAGCATTTCTTCATGTCCCCCTTCTCTCCATTTCACCTCCAGGAGGTGCAGTCTACAGCCACACCTCCCCAGTCCTTTCCCATCTTTTCTTTCATCCCTACAGATGTAGCACCAGGATGCAGCCTCTGGACTTCTCCCAGTCACCTTGGAACCCAAAACCAAGGAGGGAGAGCCAAATGAAATTTTTCCCCAAACAAGGAGTCCATTCCCAACCTCACAGCTTTAAACCAGTACCTGCATTGCTTTTGATGTCCAGAATGCAGATGAACATTACATTTGAGGGCAGGAAGGTAATTTTTCTGAGTGATCAATCTGGCAAACAAACGAGTGGGTCTTCACACATTTCATGCAGTGTTCAGGATTCAGGGATCTGACTTTTTGAAAGCTGCATTGTATTGCAACTATCACAGCTTTATTAGGTCTCTATTAAGCTGGAAGCTTAAGCACGTTCTAGCAGCAGATTGTATTCACTGGGTGGTCATAGATCCTGATCATTAACATGTTGCAGTGAGAAGAGTAAATCCGTGTCCAGTGCACCTTACAATATCCCTCAACTTCTTGCTATTGTACTACAGTAGCACATCCTAGCTTCTATGTAGACCTGACAGTATACAAGAAGAAATGTCTTCTCACTCATCATGAGATTGTTAGTAAACAAGGGACATTAAGCAGTGTTTCTGTTCAACAAAGACCCTGCTGGGTAATTTTGGATCATTTACCCCCAGTTAACCATTAATTGCTACATAAAATTTTAATCTCCATTTAAACAGACTATAGCTCTGTATCTGTTCTTGTGTCAGCCTCAAGACAGTAGTAACTTTGCAGCTGTGGAATACTGACTGTTCTGTATTTCCTAAACAGAAAGGCAACATCATGCACAAACTAAATGTTAAATGAGGAATTTAAAAAAAAAAAAAATTGCCACTGTGAAACAGAAAGAGCAGGAAGGGGAGAAAAGGGAAAGGGAAAGAGCAAGAGGATGGCAGAAAGTCAGGGAAAGTTTGAAAAGTGCAGGGGTTTTTTGTTTATTTGTTTGTTAGGATAAATATTGCCTTGAAAGACACTGGCAGTTCTTTGAACATTTTCAAGGGGTTAACCTCCATGAAAAATAATTTAAAAAAAAATCTTAATATAATCAACTGAAAACTTAAAGAGTTTTGTTCCCATATCCTTCTGTGGATCTTGGGCATAAAGACTGACCACCAGAGAATCCCAACACTGGTAGCTTCTGCTGGGCTCTGTCATAGGCTGTAGTCACTTGGCAGTACTATCTGTAGTATGGTGACCAATGTTAAAATAGACATATTGATTCAGAACACCCCATCCCTAACAAAACCCCAAATAAAAATAGTACATTTATAAACATCTCCTCTTGACATAATCACAAAGGATAGAAGCAAAAGTCACTATTCCTCGGGTGCACACTCACACAGGGGAAGCCTCCTAACTTCTTGCCAAGCATTGGCAGGAAGGGACTGATCTACGCCTACTGAAGTGAAAAGCAGATCTCCCATGGGCAAAGTCAAATGCAAAGCAAATAGCTCCTTGGAGTCAGAGTTCTAAAGAAAGACGGAAATAAAGAAGATCTACGGCTTCCCTTAGCCAGAGTGTGAAATCCCGGCTCCACTGATGTCAGTGGGAGCTTGTTCCTGACTTTAGTCAGGCTAGAATATTAACCAGCATGTTTAAGCATAAAGAAAGAGGCCTTTTTTAACAAATTTTACCACCTTCTTTTATCCTGAATGTTAGGGAACTCACTCTCAGCTTCAATTTTATGCTTATACAAACCCTCTTTTTCTGTTTCTCCCTCTTCTTAGACTCTGTAAGCTCTACGTGTAGTTTGAGGCAGTATTTAATCCTCATTTATATCCTGAATTAAATGAGGCACTATTGAAATGTTGAGCTTTGTGCAGACCCTCTAACTAGAAAATAATTTCCTGCTGACTTTCGGATATTTTGACATGACCCTGCTTCTCAGCCCTCAGCGTCATGTGTCTTTTCAGCAAAAGCAAGTACCTGTTTCAGAAATAGCTTGACATATGAAGAATGTCTACATACAGATCCCCCACTAACAATAAATAGCACAAAAAAACCAATCCGTTTAACTAATATGCTTCTCTTCATTATTATGCAATTACTAAGAAGCATTCGCAGGCAAAAGTTTTAAAAATTGATGGTTCCTCTGTTCTTTGTAAATTATATAAAATAATTTCCTTTACCATGGAAATTGTCTTACAAATTATTATTTTTGTATGCTGCTGGTCTAAAAGCAAAAGAGTAAATCTTCAGATTAAGACATATTTAAAGCATATTTAAACAGACTCAGGAAGGCATATATCCACATTTTAATTAATAGGCCTTCAAAGGCAGATACTGGTAAACTATCTATCTGGACACAAATCTGTTCCCTGGTCCTCAGAAAAAAGACAAGATCTCTCACAAACTAAATATAAGTGTAAATGAGGGAGATAATTTGTTTCTTTTTCTGAATAAAAGTAAGGGAAAAAGTGAATGTTCTTTGTTAACTGACTTCTTTGTCAAGGTAGAAATTATGAACAACAGCCACAAGGAGCTATATGACTTTCTTATCCAGCTATATAAGGAACATCTGAGGATAAGGACGTTATGTGCATTTTTCTATCATGTGAAACAATAGTGGAAATGGATTTTTATGAGCCATATGAAGATTTTCCAGACAAACTGATGCCAAGAGTAGCCTGCCAGAAAAATTTGGGCTTTCTCTTCTTGATCTCCAATATTACTACAATCCTGGACAACACACAGCAAATACAGTCTAGGAATTTCATCTGTAACTTATGTAGTAAATACACCCACTCCCCCCCAGTCATCAAAATGTTGAGGATCCCAGTGAAGGAAATCCTGAATATTTTTTTTTAACTGATGGAGGAACTATTAGTGAGGCTCTTTTCTTAGATATATATTTGCTTTTGAATTTAAAACACCCTTGGCTGGAGTAAAATTAGTGTCGGTAGGATTAAAACCACAGCACATCCTGAAGATTCCATCAAAATTCTGAAGCTGCAGGAGAAACTTGCATAAAAGTAACTGTTTTAAGCCACAAAAACTGTTTTTCAACATACTCTGGAAAAGGAAAGTGAGTGTTGCTCCTTTCTGTATACAATGGTAGAAGAAAAAAGCACATCGGTCAATTGCTGCTATGTATGACGAGAGTTCAAATAACACCAAAATTCTTGCTCATCACCTCCTTATACATTTTGAAGGGCATGTCATGAAATGTCTGAGAGATTTGTAGGATAGCACCAGTGTATTCAGCTAACATGATAACTCAACTGAATTTGGGAGACCAACTTCAGACATCAGCATGGCCATTCCTCATTTACGATTTGGGTTTATTAATGGTCCTATAATGCAGTTAATAAAAGCCATATTATATGATGGTCTTCAGAAAAACTCCTTAAACACACAACAGCAAAGTCACAAAACAAAACTGGAAGTTAATGATCAAACCTCTTGATTCTGGATTATGTAGCACATTTGTTCCTGTAGATTGCTCCAATAAAGTACTAGCAACAACACCAAAATGAAAAGGTTGGCAGCTAACATGCAGCCCAAAGAAGCACATAAAAAAAAAAAAGCCATGAGTCAACAATTTCCACAGCCTCACTTAGAAGTTTGACTCAGAGGTATCAATGCACACACATTCTGCTGGGGTTCAGATTCACATCAGAGCTTGCCGGCAGGAAGTGTCATTGCTTGACTCTTCCCTGCTCTCCATTAGGAACTTGCTGCATGGGCCTCTGCTCTGCACCACCTGGCATTTCCATTTCCATAATAGTTAAGGGAAGAACCCGCAGTACAAGTGCTTCCTCTCTGCAAGATCAAATCACAGAATCACAGAATCACTGAATCACAGAATCCCAGGTTGGAAGGGACCTCAGGGATCATCTAGTCCAACCTTTCTGGGAAGAGCGCAGTCTAGACAAGATGGCCCAGCACGCTGTCCAGACAACTCTTAAAGGTGTCCAATGTGGCCAAGTCAATCACTTCCCTGGAGAGATTACTCCAATGGTTGACCGTCCTCAATGTGAAAAATTTTCCTCTCGTGTCCAATTGGAATCTCCCCAAGAGCAACTTGTGGCCATTCCCCCTTGTCCTCTCCATGTGACTCCGTGTAAAAAGGGAGTCTCCATCATCTTTGTAGCTACCCCTTAAGTACTGGTACAAATGGTGAAATACATACTGCTTGCAGTATTGCAAAATCCTGAACTGTAGATAGGTTTTGGCAGTCCTAGTCAGTGGCTAATTTTTGCTTAATCTCACAGGTCTCAGCACAGACGTGCAAAGTTGGTGGCTAATTAATCTGAATGAAGTAGTCCAAACAAAGGATTCATGCTTCTGCCATGGCCCCAAAGATCCTGTATGTATAACAAGTCTTCCTGTTCTGCATTTCTACTTTGTCGTAAAGCATGCATTTGGATTTGGGATGATTCCAAGCAGTATTTACCTATAATCTGCAAGACCTTGAACTAAAATAACAAAAATGTTATTTTCTGTTCCTCCTGCCTCAGTACCTTCCCTATCACTAAGATTTTATGTCAGAAAGGAGTCACCTGTTACTCCTTTCACTTTCTGGCTCAGTATGAGTACAAATTCCTCCTCTCGGTCTCATGAGATGCTAAAGCGCTTTCCCGTAAAAGCTTCTCCACCACAGTCATTACTCTGTTTTCATGGAGAGATTGTGACAGGACCAGAAGGAACAGTAAAACAAGAAAAAGTGCAAAACAGACTTTGGGATAGGACAGGAAACAGATAAAATTCAAATGTTTGTTTTTCAGAACAGAACTAAAGATACATGAAATTGATGGTTGACAATCATTTATGGACCTTGAATGATTGACTGCAAATTAGATTTAAACTTACCATTATTTCAGAATAGTTTGGAATCTGAGCTGAATATTTTCCAAGGCCTAATAGTAGGAATTTGATAACATTATGCAAAGCAGTATATCCAGCATAATACTAAACCACCATAGAATAAAACAGAAACAGCAATCACTGCTATAATATGTAGGAGCTGAAGGCGTGAAGCAAACACGAGCCATTGATAAAAGTCAACATTTGCCAGCCATTACCATACAGTTACTGCAGATACCTCCCATTCTAAGTGAAGAAAAAAACAATGAATCGTTATATACTACTATGAAATAACTGATGGCATGTTTATGACCTTTTCAGATCAAAAGCAAATTATAGCTTATAATGAGAATATTTACACAATAATGTGAATTCAGTATGCTGCATATCAAATTTAACCACAAATCAGGAATTGGAACGGTAAAATGCCACACAGTACTTCATTATGATTCAGGAGAGCCAGGTGATAGTTCTAGTGCTTTGCTGATTATAATTTCTTTAGCACACAATGTAATGAAAGAAAAAGTGAGAACAGTGGAAACATTTTGGCATGATTAAATGGCCACTGTGTTCAAACAAAAGTTCTGATCTAAATCTATTCTGAATTAAATAGCTGCCAGAAAGAAGATTAATCTAACTCCTGGGCAGTGGAATGGGACTTGTGACTTGGCTTCCCTTTCCAACCCCACGGGACTCTGCACCAAACCACTATTTTTTAGAGTTTTCATATCCATTTGTAAAATGGACGTCATCATATGTTTTACAGCCAATGTACTGACTTAGTAACACACTGAGGAAACAGATAGTAGCGTATCTACCTTTTTCCAACAGCAAGTCTCACACAGAGGGTCCTAGTGTAATCAGAGGTGGACAGCATGATGTAAGAATTAAAATTTAACCCAAATAAAAAAGATATTTGACACACAAAGATATTTTTAATGTATTTTAAATGTCAGAATGATTTAGTTAAGTTTTATTAAGCTTTCTGCTCCATATCTTTACAATTACACAATAAAGAAAAATTTGTATTGTCAAAACACTGAGTCCAAATTATATTGCTTTATTTCTACTATAAAAAAACATAACAGATATGGCTGTATCAGAAATACATGGCCATATTTTGCAGATAGAGGGGACCAGACTTGGGGGACCAGTCAACATCTTCAAGGGCAGGGCTGCCATTCAGGCTGGAGGAACGTGCAGGCAGGAGCCTTATGAAATTCAGCAAGAAATGTGAAGTCCTACAATCTCTTGCATGATAAGGGGCTGGGAACTGACTGACTGGAGAGAGACCAAGTTCCATATGACCCAGCCATAGCAGCAAAGGACAACAGCACCCTTGGCTGTATGAACAGGAGCATGGCCAGGAGATCTAGGGAAGTAATTATCCCTCTCTATTCAGCCCTTCTCCAGTTCTAGGCCCTGCAAGAAAGGCGTTGATCAACTAGAGCAAGTTCTGCAGAGGGCCACTAGGATATTTGAAGCACTTGCTCTGAGGATGGAGGAGTAAGACTTGTTCAGCCTGGAGAAGAGACAGCTTCATGGGGACCTACCAGCAGACCCCTGTGCCTACAGAGAGGTTATGCAGAAGATAGAGCAGGCTCTTCACAGTGGTGCATCGTGGGAGGGTGAGCAACAACTGACATAAATTGAAAATAGAGCAGATCTGACTGTTTAGAAAGAGAAACTTTTTCCCCATGAGGACAGCCAAGCAGTGGAGCAGGATGCACAGGGAGGTTGTGTCATCGCCATCCTTGGAGGTTTTCAAGATCTGAGTGAATAAAACCCTGAGCAACTTGGTCTGATTTCACAGCTGACTCTGCTTTGAGAAGGAGGTTTGACTAGAGATCTCCTGAGGACCTTTCCAACCTCAATTATTCTGTGATTCCTGATTCCTATAATTAACTGAGCATGAACCCTAAGTTGTAGAGAAATTAAATTTTTTTCTTCTTACCCAAACCCCGTGCCAAACTTTTTTTTTTTTTTAATTGAGTAATGACATGAAGCAATAGTTTGCAGTGCTCTCTGGTAAATAAAGCTATGTAACTTATATTATTTGATTGACTGCACAAAATTTTACATAACTGGTAGAGTGAGGAAAGCATGTGGATTTATTGCGAGCTGGGTATATTTTTATATTGAAGATGCTTGTGATGAAGACCAATTTAAGAAAGGAAGAAACCAAGTCGGTCGAGTCTTGCATAGCTGGATACACAATCAAGGACCAGTTTCCCGGCTTTAAACTTCCTGCCTGTTTACTAAAGCATTGCTTCATGTGATTTTCTCTTGTAGCTCCCAATCTTAAAGGCAATAGAAACTTCAGGAGAAGAAACTGTGAAGTTCAATACTTATAATCTTATCCTAAATTGCATTATACATTTTTAGACGGACCTTTAATAATTCGCATATAAGCAGTTCTGTGGAATCTCATGCACAGAAAACAATAAATTATGTTTTTGGGCAAGGGCTTGGACACAGAGGCAAAAAACTCTCTGTATACATTTTGTGGAATGCAGGTGCCAGATGTCCTGCACCTTTGGAGGCTTTAGAAAAGCAAATGGAAATTATTCTATGAAGAACAGAGACCATGATCACTTTACAGTCTATTCGTATTCCCTTGCCCTTCCTGCTGCTTGGGCTGGATTTTTTATTTTGACTTCACGTAGAGAAGGTTAAGCATACAGAAAACACAGATCTTTTATCCGTCTCAGATGCAAGCTCATGTGACTTCCTTAGTGGCTGAATATGTATACCATCCTCACAGTAGCCCTGTGCTAGGCTGCTATCTTGTCCCGTAAGGGAGGTTTGATCACATTTGATTAAGGCTCTCTAGGTCAAATGAGAGAATGAACTTGACCAGCCAACCCAGAAGAAAAAGAGTTAAGACAGTCATGGCTAAGTTGTAGCTGTTTTTCTCTCCTTAGTATGCATCTTCCTGAAGGCAGCCAGGGTGGCTTATTGGCTCTCCTATCCCAGCTATTGACAGAATGAGGTAGAAGTTAATGGCTGAATGCAGCAACGGGCCTCGTAGCAAAAAAAGCAAAATAAGCACATTGCACAGAGCTCTATTTTTTATTAAATACAGTTTAGAGCCTGGCATTAAGAGTGTTGTTTTTTGTTTTTCTAAAAATCCCAGATCGTTTGAGGACAGGCTGCCAAGTTCATCCATCAACTCAGCCACTGAAATATGTGTTCTAAAAAATTTATACAGCATGAGTTCTCCACAACCTGCAACTGTGGGGACTTTTATTTTTAAATTATAGTCTTCAACTTCAATTCAATCTTTTTTTAAAAAGGATAGGACTGTGTTTCAGAAAAACAAGTTTGCCTTCTGTGGGCTACAAGGCCTTGAAAAGAACATGTATTTTCTGCAGAATGGAGGTCCTAGAGGCTGGAGGATGGGAATTTTAAGCATGTCTTTAGTTGTGCCCATGTTAGAGTCACAGTTTTCTTCTGGGAAATCTCATTTTCTGTTACCATGTCTGAAAATGTTCTACAATGAACTCTGACTTCTCAGAAACAGAATTTTAGGTAATGAAACATTTCATTCTACAATAAACACACACCTTCGACTTTTGTTTTCATAGAATCAGAATAATTCAGGTCAGAAGCAACCTTGGGAGGTTATCTCATCCAAACCCCTGCTCAAAGCAAGTTTTATATTCAATAAGCAAATATACGCTATGTAAAATTATTATGCTGGAACTTAATTAGCCTGAAAAAATAGCATCCTAACCTCTGTCCAGTTCTCTTTAGCGTAGAAGGATGACATACAGTCTGAAGTGTACAAGAATATGGCCTGCATTGTGAAACAAAAATAGATCTGACACAAATGTCATAAGGCATAAAACAGTACAGGGAAGTTGAAAAGGTAAAGCTGAAGTTTGCATATGAAACAATATAGACAATTTGTGTTGAAAATCTCCCTTCATGACAAGTTTCTCTTTTCAAAATAATTCAACTGTTTTAAGAACAGTAAAAGGGAGAAAACACTGATGTCAGATAAGAAAGTGATTATCATCAGTTTATTAAAGAAACATCCATCAAAATGCATTTCAAATGCATTAAAGTCTGTGCAAGTATCTACACAAGCTTCTGATTTGTTTTAGTTATAATTAAAAAGAGAATAAAGTCAGATAAATTCTTTACTTCCAGGTTCTTAGTGCAGCAGCCCTGTATGTTACTAGTATGAAATACACACAAATGCAGCTTCACTCAGGTGTGACTGCAGCATTGCAGTGGGCTCACAGCCGGCTCCTGGGCTTTCCCCAGCTTGCAATCTCAGCAGCTACAAATTCGAACCAGAGCTGCAATTTTGGAAAGCAATGTATTAAATGCAAGGACTACCAGGACTACTGGTTCACAGAACAGTTTGACCAGCCTTATAACATGTCTTATACCTAGAGAGAGGACTCCCTGGGTAGCATTAGCTCATGAGAAATTTGTGTAATATTTAGACTTTACCTACAATGGCTTCAGTAGGCAAAACTTCAGCCCCTTCATCAGCCACTTCCACCTGCCATTGTAACTGCACCAATGCAAGCAGAAGACACTCACTGTGCCCAGCTGGCTTCACTAGTTCATAATTTGGGTACTAACAGCCCTGCCCATAGTGTCACTTTAGCCATACTACTCTGTTGCTCTTAAAACAGTTTAGAATCATGAAAACCTAAGTTGCTACCTAGACCTTTTGAATGTCCAGGCTGAATAATATTTGACTGACATGAAACCTGCAGAAGATAAGGATGATATATCACCATCGTGATGGAGCACTGTGTCCACTTTTGGGCCCCCCAGTTTAAGAAGGATGTGGAACTCCTTGAGCAAGTCCAGCGGAGAGCTACCAAGATGATCAGGGGGCTGGAGCATCTCCCTTATAAGAAAAGGCTGAGAGACTTGGGTTTGTTTAGCCTGGAGAAGAGAAGACTGAGGGGGATCTTATCAATATTTATAAATATCTGAAGGGTGGGTGTCAAGAGGTTGGGACTGGACTCTTTTCAATAGTGCCCAATGACAGGCCAAGGGGCAATGGGCACAAGTCGAAACACAGGAAGTTCCACCTCAATATGAGGAAAAACTTCTTTCCTGTGAGGGTGACAGAGCAGAGGAACAGGCTGCCCTGGGAGGGAGGGTGTGGAGTCTCCTTCCCTGGAGACATTCAAAACCCGCCTGGACACGTTCCTGTGCCCCCTGCTCTAGGTGTGCCTGCTCAAGCAGGGGGGTTGGACAAGACCTCCAGAGGTCCCTTCCAGCCCCTACCTTTCTGTGATTCTCTGATCATTATCACTAAGATGCCAAAGAAGTGCAGTGACTCTTGTCAAATTCCGTTGATTTTCCTCATTAAACCATAAGACAAAAGTTCTCACCAACAGTAAAATGTTCTGCAAATCCCAGCACAAGGTGTCTTACTTTTCTTAGTCTAGTAAAAGGCAATACAGGACAATCTGTAGCCAATACTGTATTTGATATGTATTTGATATGTTACATTATTCTTGCAACAGACAAACCACCAGCTTCATTAAACTTTTAACAGTATTACTCCTACCATGTGGTAGCAAACCCATTAGTAATGCTTGATGGGATAACTTTTTAAAGTAAGCCATATGTGGAAGTTTAATTGTTATTTGTTTATTAAGCTAGTTGTAAAATTGTTAATTATGTACTAATACAATGCTAAAAAAACCTCCAATAATTAGTTAAATACGGTGGTTGTTTTCTATAGTGAACCAATCTCACACATTCTAAGCAAATATTCTCATATCCTGCACTAAGCTAAGCCTTTAGCACTGTTCAGCAGTTTAGCCTCTATGAGACTAGACTAAGTGAATGGCAGCATGCACATACACAATCAGAATAAGTAGTTTAACCATTCTAAAAAAAACTTTTGAAAGAAAAAGATTTCTACATGCTGAAATACAGACTGATGGAACAGAAAACTAATGTAATTACCACCTTAAAGAATGTTAGAAGGGTGATCAAATTCTCAGCTTATATACAGTGAGCAAACAATTTGCCTTTTATTTAGATGCAGAGGACAGTTTCTCTGGAGCTGATACCTCTAAAACAATATATGTCTGAAAATATTTTTGCAGTTGCCACTTGCAGAGATAAAAGCCATAAAGAGTTAGTCAAAAGCTTGTAAAGAAAAAAAAAACTTATACCGAAAATTCCTGTCCACAAAAAATACAATGTAAACAGCTTTCTTTTTTCCTCTATACAGTTTTTAAACAGAGCTCTCTTTAACCAGGAGGAGATTAATTTCTTTTTTCTTTTTTTACAATATCACACAAACACAACAAAAACACACACATAAAACTTTGAACACACTAACACCCT
The DNA here is from genome assembly GCF_963921805.1 of Phalacrocorax carbo. Classification (NCBI taxonomy): domain Eukaryota; kingdom Metazoa; phylum Chordata; class Aves; order Suliformes; family Phalacrocoracidae; genus Phalacrocorax; species Phalacrocorax carbo. Next base: position 47,653,151 of record NC_087518.1, on the reverse strand, counting down.
GAACTGCACACACAACTGTTACTGTCTCAGGGAACACTTAGTGACAAAGCTTATGGCTTTCCCTCTGTCACCCAAAAAGCCAGCAATAACCCAGTACAGCCTCAGTGCCGAGGCCAGGAACCTGCTGGACAGGGGTAGGCAGCAGTCCTTATCTGGCTGCTACAAAGTTGAGGATGGAGAATGGCCACCTGGTACAGCCTGGCCATGCAAAAGAGGGAACAACTCATCCCAGTTAGGGATACTGTCCACTTCACTCCAGAAGCATGTCTTGATAAGATCAGGATAGCTCACAGGACAGAGGAGCACTGGGAGAAAGAGGATATCATGGAAGTTCTGAAGGAGCCGCCTTCTCTGGTTTATTGGGAGTCCCTGGAAGTAGGTTATATTCAGTCCAATTTCTTCAGCCCATGTGAAATGAACCGTTCTTTTCAACACAGGCGAAATATGCTATTTTGTGCATGTAAAGAGTTTCCTAGGCTGAACATAATATTGCATATCAATGTGAATCCTAGCTCTTCCCTAGAGACCAGCCTTTTAAAGTGCAAAAGCAAGGCAAGGGCAACAGTATAATAAAAAACCTAAAGTAGGGCTTCCATATTGCTACCTATGATCTTCTACAATAAAATGAGTGCATTGAACTGATTGGCCATCAGAGAATCTGCTAGTGCGCCTGCTGGACTGGGAGACATCCACAAATCACTGAAAAATGCTCAAAGTTTTCAGATCGTGTCCAGAAAAGATTCTTTTATTTTAAAAGATGACACAACTAGGGGATGCCCAGATATATGACTGCAGTAGCAAAGAACAATTTTCATAAACAGACAAAAGTTGTAATTAGTTTAAACCTTCCTTGTCTGTTTGTATAATATTTTTGAGCAGATGGCTTTGGCAAAGAGCTAGGATTTGCACGCCTACTTGCATTTTGCAGTGATAAAATAAAGATGAAAGACATATCTTAGGTCATCCAGTCCATTGCCCTATCAGTGAAGGATTGATTCCTGCAACATGTAAAGCAGCAGCCAACTATTTGCCATCTGATGCACACAGTTATCCAAACAGAAGGGATCTATAGGGAAGATCACTAGGCATATAGAGAGGGGGTGAGATGCATAAGAAATCAGAAACGTTTACACTGGTAAAGGAAAAAATATTTACTGCAGAATTAGCCTCATGGAGAGTCAACAGTCACAAGAGAGCAAGGCTTCAGTTATAAAAATGAAATGCTTTGTAAGATGAGGATTTAAAACATCTTAGAGTAAATCGTTGGTCTTACCATCAATACAGCAGTGGCATGTCTGCTGCTTCAAATATTTGTGAAGAAATGGCAAGGGAATGAGATTCGTCCTTGCAGAGTTAGATTTTTGCAACCACAGTTAACTGCATTGCTTTCGTGCAACCTTGCTAATCCTGAAGCACGGGCAGTTGGTAGTGCTTTCACACACGGATTATGAGAGACATGCGTAACAGTGACTGCTCCAGGTATTCTAGAAAATGTTAATTTAACTTTTTATTTACTATCTGTTCACCACTATAACCTGCTCTATTTTCATTACTAAACTTCCTTTCTTTTATGCTGTTTGTTTCTAAAAGTTTTCCCCGACAATTGTCTATGGTCAAAGCCACATTGAAATAATTATTTAGACTGTCCCTACCATAAGGATTTAGATTTTCCCTTTCCTTTTTGCATTTAAATACATAACCATTCTGCAGGTCTTTTACCAACTCGACTCCTACATAATCCATATTTAGCAGTTTCATTTACTATAAAAAGCATTACTTCCTGTAAAGAACAGTTCCGCAAAACAAAGGCAAAATATACATAACTCCATACTGTGTGTGAATCCACACAAGTGAAGATCTTTATTATATTTTAGTTATATAGACATTAAAAAAACTTTTCTATTTGATTTTCTCTCTCAGATCTGTACTTAGCATCTAAATATTCTAATTATTATTTGAATGATGGTAAGTGAAAAGCCCCAGTAGCCTATTGATGAGTGCTTATCACATCTCTAATTCTCATTTGTGCACTTCTAAAGCCTCTTTTGAGCTTGTATTTCAGCATTTTCCTAAAAATAATGGGAGCTATAATTAGAGCCTAGTAGTAACAAGATTTAACAAATAACAGTCAAAGGAGAGCCACCGACAGCTAAAATACAGAAGAGGAGGAATATTAAGGCCGTATATCAGTGAGAACTCTCTATAAATCAGAGCAGTACAAACAGTGCTCAGACCTCTAGTAAATGTGTACATCAGAAATGCATAGGTTAGATTGACAGATCAAATAAATAAGTCTATTCCCTTCTATCTGATACAATGCCAGGTACAGACATTACAAAAGAAGCTTTTGGCTTATTACTCAAAAAGGGAATAATTTGAGACCTTTTCTTTAATAACAAAACGGAAAGTGGTCCTTTACATGCCTCCCATGGGTTTTCTCACCCTGTAAGGCTACTACCATTGAATAACACTGAGCTCATATTTAAAAAATAAAGTAAAATAAAATTTACTTGTGCATAAAGAAATAGCACAGAAAAGACCATGGGCTGTATCAGTTTTTCCTAGAAGCAAAATACCTGTTTTGTGTGTCCTATCATACGACTTCAGTGTCTTCCAACTTTCTGAAATACAGCTACACCTTTCTGAGGTGGGACACCAGAGGGTAGAGGCACTAAGCATCTTGCTGAAGGCTTTTCAAATACACCAGGGGCTAAGTCAAGGGCAGACCTCAGATTCGGCGTCCTCCCAACACTGCATTCTTTCACCATAAGTGCATACTTTCGCCCATTCCTGATATCAGAGAAATCTCCATGTGCCAAAGAAAATCCTGCAGATTTGGAAGCAGTTGAGCTATTTTCTAGACCAAAATGCCTGCTGAAATGCCTTGTCTACTTCAGTAACTGGAATTCTGCAGTATTGTAAAGCTGATTACACAAAGCAGCACAAAGTCCCAGTGACTGTCAAAAGGAAAGTGATGATAATAACACATACTCCTTGTTCTGCCTTCTCCAGCCCATGAAATCTCCTTTGATACTAACAAAAATAAAACACAAAATTTAATAATAATAAGACAAAATTTAATAAAGGAATTTATCCAATAAGGATGAAGGTGCAGAAATTATGCCACACATCGGCATCCTGACTATAACAAAAATTGCCCAAAAAGTGGAGGTTTTGTCTGGTTTTATCCACTAAGTAGGCAAAAACAGTGATGTTACAGGCCTACGTTAACTCAGTGCTACAGAAAAATTCTGTCTTCTTTTACATTTTACTCAAGCAAGGGATATAGTCTGCAGTAGCAATACTCATTATTAAATGATCTAATCCTTTGCATTTATTCTGAGCCTTCCTTATGAGCATTTCAAATGTCTTATAGGTATTGACTTATTCAACAGTGCTCTACAATGTAGGAATGCATTTATATTTCTACTTCCTGGGAAGGGAAACTGCTCAGATTGTATATGGGATGGTATCTGAAAACTGTAGTAAGGTAAATACAACTGAACAGTTTTGCCAATATTTATGCCTTATGACTTGTTTGCTATTGGTAAATTTATTTTTCTTCTACTTATATTTAATGTATTTAACCCTTCTGAAATATATCCCTGCTTTGAAACATATAATCTAGTGGTGGAAGAGGGAGGAGACTAGAAAGTACAGTAAATTGGAATTACATTAATGCAATAAGCAACACTATCTATCAAATACTGCGTGTAGCAGCAGCATGATGAGAGATGAAACAGAATAATGAATAGAGAGGTGACCACGACACCAAACTTACCACCGATATTCTGGGGATTTTTTTAATAATTCTATTACCTATGAAAAGCTGATAAGGATGTGGTTGGCTTTGCAAAAATCATAACTGAGGAACACTTAGGTATTGTCCTATCTAGTATGAAAGACAATCAGTCTACAAAGCCTACTACTTCTTTCTGAATATCCTGAACAGAGTGATATTCTGCAGCATTCTATCAATTTACTGTTGCGAAACTGTAATAGATCTAAAATTGAGTACACTGCGACTTAAGTCTAGAAGCCACTCCCTTCCCTTGGAAAAACTACACAGGAGAGCCTATTTGTTGTCTATTCTGATGCTCTAGAGACTCTAATTCCAAGCACTGGGTTGTTGAGTGTCAATCACAGGAGCAACTTGTTTGATATCATGAAAGCTACTCCTTTTATTGGTGTTTCTTAAAAACAGAAATACAATATTTCATAGCTTTGCAATACGTAAAAAGGTTGTTGTACAAAACCTTTATATTGTCCCACTTTACAACAAGACTGTCTTTGTCAGAGCAGTGCTAAAACAACCTTACTCCAGTTGGCTAAAGACTCAGAATTTTAATTTGTATTAGAAAGAAACAAAGCAACCCTGAAAAAACTCACACAGAAAATCATCTAAATACAACAGATTGATCTCTGTATAAGATCATGAGAATTGCAATTAACATAACAGCCAGAAAGCTCTCTCCCAAAATACCCACTTATGCAGGCTAAATTACTTCTCCCAGGCTACCCAAAGAGGGAGTCCATTAAAATATGATAGAGGTCACTGGCAGTGTAATGTTAGAAGCTTTACCTGTACTACACCTGAGCATGCAGATAAAACAAGGACATTGGTTTCCCATGGTGTTATTCTTCCAGTCTTCAGAAGCATAAACAAGGCTTCTCACTTCTGAGTATAAAAAAGAGGACATTGTACTAAGCAGCCAATAATGAAAATTATTATTAAAGAACAGAGATTCAGTGAAAAATAGGCCCTGGGAATTGAAATGCAAGCCTCCATTGGTGTGTTCAAGACAAATGTAATGTCTTTTACCCTAAAAGACCATCACTTCCCTTTCCTACAGAGACTAAAGCTTCCTTTAGTCTCTTTGTGAACAGATATTTTATAAGCGTTAGACAACATTCCTTAAACACCTCTCAAATGCTTCATTTAAACATGAATGCAATAAGGTAGACTCTGAGAAAAGAACCAGCTGATTAACCAGTCTGATTTTGCATGTGTATTTAATAATAAAGATGAAAAAGCACCTTTTTGCTGTTTTCCAGCAAGTAAATGCCTTATCTATCACCTTAAATTTTTCAAATGTTTTATTCCTTGAAATGAAAAACATTAAAATAAGGCACGATCAGCACAAATTTGCTGCAAAAAAATGATAATCCTTTTTATAGTTTCATTTCTATTTGCATGCCAAATGTAAACTTGAAGCAAAGTGACCTTGGTTATAAAAAATAAGAAAGCAATGTCAGAATTGATAGGACCTACCATTAGTATTTCATTCTGACAGGTAGGAAATAGGCATGTCAGCAGTGAATGTTACGGACTGAGCTGTGGCCCTGATCGCAGTCAAAGCGGTAAATTTCTTCCTACAGAAGTAATTTCCATCAAAACAAAAAGTGCTTAAATAATACAACTATCTAGAGATGAGAATAACTTCCTATGGCTGAGCTCAAAGACAAACAAAAGAAAATGCAATACATAGCTTTTGTATTGTGTAAAAGCCACAAAAATAACACTAGGTGTCATTAAATCATACAATGGTTAAGTAAACAACTAGCTCTCTAGTCCCCAGAAACTTTTTTCATAGGAAAAACTGTACTGAAAAAATGGTTATACAAACGCTTCATATATGGACCTCTTATGTCCAGAACATTGAGATTATAACGCTGAAATTAAACAAGCAACATTTGAAACTATTCAACTCTTCATTCTATATGAATATCATGTAATTATGTGATCAAATAATCATTCATATGTACAAAAATTAACAGGTGTTTGAACTAAATAGGCTTGGACCAAACATAATATAATAAGTAATAAGATTTATTAGCATTATTAAAAAAATTAAGATAGCAAGACTAAATTAGAGTTAAACTGAGTTTTTACAATCAAGGCAAGCACATAAGTAATGCAACAAAGCCCTAAAAACATTATTCTTATTTTGATATATGAAGCCCCAAGGGCTTCATTTCCCAATTATATTATCAATTCTAACATTTAAATATACAGATTCACTACATTATTGGACTTCAGAATGTGTAGCCACAAAAGCTTTATTGGTTTATGTACCTTCCACAGAGGCACTGTTGTCTTAGTATGAAATTTAATACAAAAGAAGAAATGATGATACAGTAAAACTTGCTCACATCTGCTTGTGATCCAGTTTTTCTCCTTGTTTGTCCAGTACAAATAAACATTAAGAACAATTTTCCAAAACTTTCAACATGAGCATTACCCAAGCAGTTCCTTCCCATTTTACCTGGAATCACATCATTGAAGCCTAGTGCAGAATCCAGAATTACACAAGTAATAAGACAATAATCACACTTTTTCTTTGTATCCCCATGCATATGTTAATTTCTTCTCACACAACCTTAATATCAATTACTGGTTCTAATGCTTCTTCCCAAGGTCTTTATCTCCCAAGAGAATCTCACGGCATTTCATATTGCGTATTCCTGCCTACATTAAAAAGAAAAGAAAAGAATCTTCTTTCTAATCATAAAGATCTGACATACCTTACAGGGAGTGGTAAAAAAATAGTAGGTTACAAACCTACTAGTGGAGCTCTTTACTAAAAATGGATGAATCCACTATAACTCTTCATTTTCATCCTGAAGCCAGGGTTTATTTCTGATGTCACAGTTTGCCATCAGATTCCTAGGTACATGCTATACCATTTAACATTTAGGTATTCCTCATGCAAAATTTGATAAAGGTCATATATAGAGGAGACAAGAGTGCCCTAGAAGGCAATACCCCATTCTTCTCCTGCAATAGAGGAAATTATGGACTATCCCACTCCCAGACTCTAACAGGGCAACTTTCTGATTAGGGAAAAATAAATCATTTCTTAAAGAGCTATGTCAATACATCACTTGTCTATGCCTACATTTTTGATATGTAGTGAAAGGTTTCTCCAGCAAACACTAGTTGAGATGGTCTAGCAATAACTGTTAAACATTTAAAGGTTCACCATGACTGCTCTAGGCCAAGCTGGTTCTCCAGCTTGCTTTACTGTCAACATGGAGATGGGCACCTCCAGAGGTGCCCCATTCCTCCTACCCTGGTCATGCTCCTGTTGAAATCCTATACCCAGGAGTCTGGTTGCCTTCAGTGACCCTGAAAAATGGGCATTTTCTTTGGAAGTGACTGATCCTTTCCATTGACCCCACTGGTGTACAAAAGATTCACTTAGACAAGACACCCAATTTAAAGCAATGCAAGACAAGCCCCATCCCAGCTGCACTAGTAATGCCACAGACTATCCAGAAAATAACTTCAGATAGATTCACTAGTTTGTTCTTTTGATGCTTTTTGCCAGCTTGACACTTTTATTATGCTGAAAAATAACAGGAGGATGCAAAAACAAACTGGAGCAGTCTGGAGGGAGAAAGGAATCTATTATGGTTACCATCACGTTATGTTGACTCCAGTTAGTGAACTTGCTGACTATCCTCAGCAGGTTCTGCATCAAGTTACTTCATGCCCTCTGTCATTTCAGTGGAAACTGGACCTTGCAAGTAAAAGGGGAAGGAACTGGGGAAACAGGGAATAATCAATTCAAAGTTTTGCAAGCGTTACTGAAGGGAGCGTCAGTTCCCCTTGGCTCCTGACTAAGATTTAGTCATATTTATCAGTAACACACGCATTCACCTTTCCACCTAAAAAAAAATGTTCTGAAAGATTAGCCACTGTACAAGTATACAGCCTTATAGTTCAGTGAAAAAAAAATTGAGCATTGTTTTAATGTGAAAAAATTTAAGTAGAGCAACATTGTTTCAACTTGCTCTCCTTTTCATCATGTCTTTAACAAAAGCTAGAAGAAGGACTATTTTATTCCATGAATCCATGGAGGATTAAAAAAAAATAGGTCATAGATAAATCCAAAGCAAAACCATTTAAATAAAGATTTGATAAAAGAAAAGACTTAATGAGCATCTACAGAAATGTACAGAAAAGCATCTAAGAAAGATAGGAGCCAATTGTTCTGAGACATTTTCCAATACTTAGTCTTTATTTTAGGAATGTACTGTGTAAGGGATTTATCATAACACAGTGGGAAGAAAAACACCCGAGTGTCTCTGGCCTCACTTACCTTTAGACACCTGCTGCTGTTGGCACCTCTGAAACCTTCTTCCCCTCCCCCATCAGTGGACTATAATACCTCTGACCTCATTTCCTTCTTATAATTGCTGAGCACACATAGAGTTTAATATATAAACTTGTACCCTTCATATTGTCAGAAGAACTATCAGAATACTTACACTAAATCCTTGTACATTTTACCTTATTTTACTAAAGGATTACATATCTGTCCTACTCGCTTATAAAACATGTCTTTTAATGATGTACTTTTAGAAAAGTCTAATTAAAATTCAATGCATAAAAGCGTGCAAGGGTTGATAACCCACAGAACTCAGCAGACCTTAGTTAACATTCTAATGCATCCTCCATTTGGAGGGAGACAGTAAGACTTTTCCACCTCGGTGGCAGACACTAATGATACTTGCAAATATGAGTAATGTCTTCATTGGTGAAAAATTAATGCACCACAATAATTTTTCTACCTGGGGTTAATGAACATGTCAGATGCTGAAAATGAGTTGTTTGAAAGTAAATTACTATAATCTATATTTAGAAGAGTCTGGTCTTGGAAAAAATATCTATGGTGTGTTTGATGTCCTCTGCTTACTTTTGTCATGAATTTTTTTGTTCGCCTAGTGAGATCTACAGTATGCTGACTTTTCTGTTGGTACAACAGAACATTTTCTTTTTCCTAGAATGCCCATTTTTTTTCACGGGGAGAAGTCCAGTTTGACTCTACTTGCCACAGCCACTGTAACAAATATTCTTGCAGCTATACAAGCAGCAGAAGCAAGCTGAAGTCCATGAAAACTGGCTTTTCTTTGCTACGGGTAGTCCCAAAGCTGTGTCTTATGAGGCATTTTGGAAAAACCAGATACCCACTTTACAGCTTGTGTTTCACCTGAAGAGAAGGCAATAGCTCACAATTCAGACTGTTTCTCTTGACTTCCCTTTTCCCTTATCAAAGCTATGTGAATACTCGATGCAGCCATGTGAATAGAAAATAGCTTCAATAAATAGCCATACCAGAGAGAAAGAAGTTGTTTTGTAACTGAAGATATGCTTCTAGTCACTGTAGATCAGTCAGTACAAAATTTTTTAAACCGTGTTCCTTCCAGAGTACTTGGGATTTAAGTTGTCCAGTGGGAACTGGCAGGATCTGGTGACTGGAAATCAGTAACATTTTTGAAATATGGGAGTTGTTCCTCATATTGGAACCATCCTTTCCCTTCAACTGTGACTGCTTCTTCAGAAAATATGCAAATGCATTCATCCTCTAAATGCCTTTTCTAACAGAGCACAGAACTCCAACTCCACATTTAGCACAGGAAGTATAACTCCACAACATTTCTTTTGAAATGTGCAACCAGAGAAAGAAGGGTACAGAAGAGTATGTCTGGCCTTTATTCAGGTTTCAGCTGTAGCTTGTGGTGGGTTTAAGGAGTTAGAAGGACTCCTAATCACAATTTAAAGGCTCTAAATCATGGCAGACGCATTACACTCCTTCACAACCCATCCCAAAGGCTAAGTATTCCTTCCCACTGTCAAAACATATGCACTTCATTTACTTTTGATACCTTGCTGACTTTAATTCTAGCCATAAGATATTTCTTGTTTTCTACAGTACTTTGAGTTAGGATAGCAAACACACAATAGAACTTTACTGTTCTTAAATAAGCTGTCTACCCACAAAAATTTTTGTCACTCCATTTTGACAGATCAAGTAATAATTTTATCTACCATGGGAGAGTATAAACTGTACCAGTACAGGAATCATAGTGGGCGTATAAGCTGTAACCATCATAAATGACACTTTTTATTCCCTTTGAAAATCCTCCTGATTTATTACATTTACTTAGAGACTGTCACAGCTTATTTTTACTAGACACATTTTTTTTCTAACATTCCATCAAGTGAGCTCCTATGTGATGCAGAGCAAACTGATAGAAAATGGTGACACTCTCACCCAAGCTGTCATTATTCAAAATGATTTCTTCTGCTCAGGTTGTTTTCATTTAGTAAAATAATTTTATTTTTCTATGTCTGCCCACATTCTATTCACAGGAGGCAAAGGAAGCTCAAAACAATGTTTTCTGCATTTAATATGCAAGGAGAATGCTTAATAGAATCATTTGCAGGATAATTAAAACTCTGCTGATACATCTTAAGAAAGTGTGAAACAAAGTACAAAATGAATAGAGCCAAATGGCAATTGCTTATTTCTGTAGAATAAGTGCTAAGTCAAAGAGGTCATAATTGCTGTTTTGCATAAGGAAAACAGTCAACAGGGTTTTATAGATATATTTTCTGCAGTAAAACTAAAGCTGACTGTTTTCATACAGAAGTTAGTTGAATATCACAGATGAAAAGGTTACAGGGTATTGCTGCTAGGTCTGCCTGTGATATCAAGGAAAATAAGTCCACAAATTCAAATATAACTGAAGAATGGCTTGAGTTGAAGTCAATTCCTGCTTACATTTATAAAATGGTACATTCAGCACTGGTAATATTCCTCTGAAAATAAACTTGACTTTTTTCTAGCAAACCAAAACACATCTACCTGATTCATTGACATGACATCCATCAGAATGCTAATGCTCTATAATTAATAAATGGTTGCACTGTGTTCCCCAAGCCCTGTTCCCACACTTTATAAGCTTTAACACTTCAAATCATTGATCTAAAGGAAATTTTCTTAAGTATTCACCTTCTGAGGCAGACACATAAACTCTGTTACAAATTATGGGAATTGCGTGTGCTCACTGAGGACAGACTACGGCCACCAGCTGTGCCAGTTATCCTGATTATATTCATCTCTCATGAAGTGGATAGCCCCTTATCTGCCTTTTTTATGACTACAAATTAGTTCTTAATTACAGTCAGTCATTGTCATTTCAGAGCAACTGCTAGCTCAAGCATTGACCCATTTTAGTGAATTATAAGCAAAGTAGATAGCACAGATTCCTTTATTCCCCAAACAATAAAATAAGGAAAAAAAAATACTTAAAATTTGGCTTTACTGTCCCACTCCTGCCTACTGTTTAGACATTATCACAACTGTTCCCTTCACTTGCTGATGTTCACCTCCAAATAACAGCTGCCATACTATGCCGTTTAAGTAAAAAAAAAAAATAATACTAAGAACTCAAGTAGAGGTACTGCCATGCAAACAAATGCAAGGATATTCAAGTTAAGAATCTCACCACAGGCCCAACACATTCTGTTAGTTTTATACGACAGCAACCAGTTGCCTCACTGACTTTACCTGTGACTGCTTTTAGGTTGAGGGAGAAGAGAATTATGCCACAGCCTCTAATTATCAGTATTTAGAGACTGTAAGCATTGTAGGGATCTCTATTCAGAGACAGAAAAACTTATGCCTGACTTGAATTGTTAATGTTATTGCTCTGATTTCAGTAGCATTGCGCAAGTTACAAAACTAGGCAGCACTTACCAGCAGGAATCTTACGTACCACACTCTTATATCACATTTTATGTGTGTTTGGCTATTTGTCATCACCACAGACTCATCTGTCCAGTTGTGACACTGATTTGCAAGCTAGACAAACCCAGTGAAAAACAACAGGATAAGAGAAATCAGCATTTAACTTACTTGGTAACAGCATATAGTTAAGTGGCATTTTTCCTGACTCCAGTAGTCCTGGTGTGCTAGACTGAGCATGCATGCTCAAGTCATCGCTTCTTCATTTCCAACCTACGCGTATTTTGTGTTACCTATCTTTCCACAAGGGTCTGTTTTCCCATACTTACTCTCCTAATACCTCAGCAGGCACATGTGTCAGGTGACAGGTTCATGTCTTCCAGATTGCATGGGGTGTGATCAGCACTCCTGGAGGAAACATCAATGCCGTACTATGCTGATTTCCCCTGCAGGTCTTTCCACCCAGTGTGCACTGGCTGACATCTCTGGAAAGGGTGCAGCCTGCTCCCCTAATTCCACCAACTCTAGTGAATTGACACAAAGGTCAAGGGAAAGAGAGAGAGGCACAGGCATGTCCTGCCTTCCCTCCTGCCTGTTTCACTGTCCGTATGCCCTAGGGAGCAGCAACAGAGCTGCCTCTGCAGCGCTTTTAAGTGCAAAGGCAGAGGAAGTTCCTTGCATCCTTACCAAAGAGAATACTTGTCAGAGAAAGCCCCGAGCAAGTATTAGAATTCAGCTGCCAGAAAGAGAAAGACCAAGACACAGCCACAGTCCCAGTGTCTGTCATGTTGGGAAGTGTGAAAAATGTAACATATCCACTTGGAGCATTGACAGATACTGAATAGGAGCTGATGTTTTTCCAGCCTAAGAGGTAACACAGCGATCAAAAAAATTCATGCACTTGTGTTACACATCTTGCACTAACTTGGGACTAATACAATGTCCCATACAGAACAAATGATGCATTAATTTCTTTGGCAAACACATAGAGATTAATTTTGTTTATGTTAAATCAAAAACACTGCAAGAGCTTCCACAACAAAGACAGACAGAATGAACCAGCCTAACTATCATATGCCAGGAACCTTTTCACCACCAGTTTTCAAGTTGTTCTTCCTTATTCTTCTGCTTCTGGGCTAATTAATTATACACTAAACATACTGCTAGTATGATACAAATAATTAATTAAACATGGTGACAGGCTAGAACATTAATTGTAACAATATATTACACTTACTGCTGCCTGTCACTTTTAGCTAATATGAATTTAGCAACACGCAGGGACTCCAGCTTGGCAAATAGGTATGTATATTTCCTGCAATAACAAACTGTACAGAGCAGTATTTACTATTTCTATGGGGCAATGGCTGGACAGTTTTAAGGAAAGCTGCCCTTCTTTACACCATGACGGGAGCTTACCATTTCCTTGTGTTCACTGAGATCTCTCAGGAAAAATAAACCACTAACTTGACTACTTTTTTTACTGGGGGTTCTCCGAAGAAGCAGTCTGAGCTGGTGAAAAGGGCAGGAAAAAGAAGGGGTGGACAGAGAAACAAGAAACCAGCAAATGCAATATTAAGCTGATTTTAGGGGTTCCACGACTGGCAAGCACACAGGTATTATTCTCAGCAAGACCAAGAAGATTCCTTAAAGAGATTAGTAACTTTTACCCTGAGCACAGGAAATGTTCTGAGAATTCATCACTTGATGCCTACAGTGCTGAAAACACAGCATGTTATGGTAGCATTAAGTATTATTAGTGTGCTTACCTGCAGCTCCTATATCCTACCAGATGGCACCCAGAGTTTATTTTTCTCTTTTAAAATTAAAAGAAAAAACAAACCAAACTTATTTGTAAGAAGGTATTATAGCCCTTTTTGGTGCATAAAATATGAAAATGACCATTTTGAAGAAAAATATGATGCCTAAGGAAACCTTTTTTTTCTTCCATTGGGTGGGTCAGACATGGTAAGCACACAGCACATACGAAGAGAATAATTCACAGCATACACTTAAGTGAACAAGACCTTTGAGGCAGATTAAACTACATACACGTAAGAGAGAGAGAATCAAGAGCTAAAATATCTTGCCAAAGGCTGTAGGCTTTTCATGCTTTTTAGAAAGAAAATTGTGCCATAGATACACAGCCATTTAATACATATGGCATTTAAATGATTTGTGTAGATACTTTTATGTGTAGTGTGTGTGGATAAAGTGCTTTTAAAATATAATGGTTAATTTTCAGTTGTTCTATCATTTCTCTTTGGCTGGAAAAAGAAGAGTTTTATGACACCTTTTCTGGCAAATAGATTTAGCACCTTGGAGTACTGAAGATCATTCATTAACATAAGCTTTTATTATAAGCCATAATCTCTTCTTTATTTCAACTGCTATGGATGAGGACATCTAGATAACATCTCCCATCAGTGGTAGATGGAAACATCTCCCATCTGACTTCAGTATGCAAACGTATTTGGAACCTTAAATGCAAGCATCCTCATATTTTAAAGACTATCATTAACAAAGAAGCATGTGAAAGTCAAATTGTGTCAAATATATTAAAAAAAAATTAATCCTAATACACCAAAACAGAGAATTCAAAAAGAAAAAAAGACCCATTGTTGAAAAATCTTTTAAATTATGCAAGTTTAAAGTACCTATCCAGAAATCAGTAAAATTTCACTGGTACAAAATTTATGTTTCAAAAGGACAAAGTGTCATTGATTTCACAGTTCTTGTTTCTGGTCTCTTTTGTTTGTTGAGGTGATTAAAATACCATGATTTTCCTTTGTTTGATATTTTATTTTTATCATTTATTCCATCTCCTTTATGAGGAGGGATTTTTTTTTACAACAGTGCCTTCTACAAATCTGATTATTCTTACTAGAAGTATCTGTGCTGCAGTCATGCCACCAAGCCTCAACCATGGGTCAGGATCCTATCACGGCAGGCCAACTCCTAATAAGAGGATGATTACAATTTTAAAGAATTTAAGTATCCATATCCTCCCTGTGGACCTCAGATCACTTTCTTCTTCCTTAAAATTCCTCAAGATCTTTCCAAAGGACGAAGTGCTTGGACAGAATAATTTCTCCTTATCCAGCTCTGAGCTACAACTTGATCTCTTTATGCCCCTTGTCAAGCCTAAGTGTCATTGCACAACTATACAGGTGTGTTTCAAGATTGCTATATAGGTCTTCTACCATTTTTTCTTCCTGTACTCCCACAACAAGAACACCTGATACAGTAGAGTTGTGACAGAACCTGACAAAAGCAAAAAAATTCAAAGTGGAGGATGACACTTCATACTTCACTTACACTGTGGTGAAAAAGACACCTACAGGAGGACAATTTAATGATAGAATATCAGCCTTTACTTTGAATTTTCAGGCTTTTGGAAGATTCCCCACCTTAAACGTATTATGTAACACAGTATTTTTATGTGTAATTTTAAAAGCAAGACAGTTCTATGTCAGACAGCTTGCATGTGTTTTCCAGCTATATTGTTCTAACATATCACCTGCCCCTCTAAACGTTTCTCTTCTTACATCTTCAGAAAATCCCAGTTTCAAGCAGTACCATCACCATCAGTACAAAGAACTGAATACTGAAATGTGCTCTGCAGTATCACTTAATTGACTACATAGACACACCCTATGGGCCAGTAGGTGTCCAAAGCACTACGGAATGCCAAGAACAAGTATGGTCACTGCTGCTGAAAGTTGGCCATGTCTTAAATATTTGGGTTGGCTTTTGGTCTGTGTATCTATCCCTCCAGAAGGGCTGCAAGTAGAGACCAAAGACTTATGAGGCAGAAGACAGACAGTACACACTGCAATAAATACTATGCCCCAGCAATTCCAGGTGATCTCTATTTAATCCCTAAAAATATATAAATAGAATTTTCCAAAAGAACCATGGTCCCACTTCTTTTATAGGATAGTGCAGGCTCCTTAAGTTTTAATGGACTTCAGATTTTGGGGTGGTGGTGGGAGTGGTCCCTAAATAAACTAAACAAACAATTATGAAAGCAAAATAATTACTTACAGGAAAGGCCATTCTACAGAGAAAGGAAGCAATGTTAAACACCCAGGTTTTCCCCAAGGAGCCAGCTGCCAGGATGAGGGTTCCCATCTCTTTATAACAGAAACTATATCATATGCCACCTTCAATTCTACACTGTCAAAAGTTCAGCTGCTAGTGGTAAAACACAGAATGCTCACTGTGGCCCTTTCCTCTAAACCATTGCAATCATTAAATAAAGTCTATATGGATAATTTTTTAATATTTGTATTAAATAAATATGAGATCTAATATACTTTTTATCTAGATATTCTAATTTACCCTTTTTTTCCTTTCAAGAAATAAAAACTGTAATGACACTTTGCTCATTAAACTGATATGTTCCATTTTTTATGGCATTTGGTAAACATTATCTATATCAGTCTGTGCAATTTGGCTTTTATTAACACTAGTCTTTAACAAACTCCCTTTGCTTTAATACCATCATGGGTATTCTGCAGGTTTTTCTTTTATGAAAATAAGATACAAACAAGAGAGACCAGTATAAAGACTTCATAGAAGTGTATTGCATTTCAAGAGAAAGCAATCAGAGACATAATTTTAGTTTAGATTTTGTTGCTTCCTAAAGACAATTAACTAACTTGAAAAATATTGCTTCCTTTTATTTTAACATTCATTCAAAGAGGGGAAAAAAGACCCATCAGAATAAACCTGTAAAGATTATAAATCTTGCCTGGATAACAAATGTACAGTGTTATTGTTTAATATTCTTGTTTCTGTCTGTTGTTAGGTGTTTGGAGAATGGAAACCACTGCTTTGCTTTTGCTTTACAGAAATTTTCCACAATTCTGTATACATAGTCAATCAGGATCTCCATTTATAAGAATTACAAGTAACAGGATGAAGATGACAGGGATATAATATCAGACCAGTTCCTTGTGGTAGTCTGTAAGAAGTATCATTATGTATTAGACCACAGCAGTCATATCTCCTGAGATTTTAAGCATTATTTTAAAAAATCCCCCTCCCAAAAAGTCACGTATTCTTCCTAAACACCTATGTGAAGCTCCCACTAAAAGTAATGAGAAATGAGTACTGTGCTTTTCTCAGAAAAACTTTGTTCTCTGATAAAGATTACAGGATAATGCCTTCCATTTCCCAAAGAAGGAAGAATTTAGGAAGCTTTCTAGGATTTTCTCTAAACTACATTTATATGCTACTACGCTGATAGCAAGCGCAAGGAAATGTGCTTTCCTCTATTTCAGCACTTAAGCCCCACTCATAAAAATTAGGTGCTTAGGAACCAATTAAATAACTTTGCCTTAGCTATCAGTGTACTACAAGTGAGAGAGGATAGTCACCTGTGGTGCCAGTTTGGACTCATATTTCTCATTAGTAGTTGTTTCTCATTAACAGTTGTCCGGAATAGAAAAAAAATATTTTAGAAATTTAATCACACCATCACATTCAGGAACACTGTGCTAACCCATTTTGAAGGTGAAGTCAGAGCATTGGGCAACTTCAGGAACAACAAAAAGCAATATATTGTGGGGGCTGCCTTGCCTCTCATAGGAAACTTATATTAAAAAAAAATTTTTTTTGAGTTGCATGCAGAGTTTGAGCATGAAAGAAATCACCGAGGAGTAGTAAGTTGGAAGTAACATATATATTTTCTGATTTGTTGATTTGTTGCCATGTGAATAGGCCGTATTTGGTAGCTTTTATGTTGAATTTTCATCAGAGGCAGAGAAGGAGAAAAGTGCATGAATAGATTTATTCAAGGAATCCATGTGGTATTGTCTTTGGGGTCAATTTCACTCATTTTTGGAAGAGGTTAACTACCTCCTATACAGTAAAATGAGTTCTTCAGACTTTGAGTTCAGAGTCTTTTGGTCTTCCACATCCACAGAGAAGATGTCTGGGGAAAAAACCCACAGCAGTCCTACTTGCCTACCATGTCTTCATGACTACAGCCTCCAGATGAGAAAGGATTCTGCTCTAGCATGGAACAAATATGAACATAAAACATAAAACATATATTCACAGCAGAGCCAAAATTGCTTTCGTAATAAAATTTTATCTTATTTTTCTCTTTGAGGACTACTGCATAGGTAATCCATTATTAGTGGCTCACAGCCAGCAACTGGCTGTGAATTGAGCTGGTGAATAAATCAGCCTACCTAGATAAAGCCCCAGAATACTGGGTACAAGGGTATACCAGAAACGCCCCAACCAATCACAACTTTTCTGTTTCTTTAATGTAAATGGTTTAATGATGGATGACCCCATTCCTTTAATGTCCATTTGGGTGCTTCATATAACTATTTGAATATTCACTTGAACTTAATTCATTTGACCATCAGTTTGGGACTTAATTAAAATACATCCTCCTTGTATAATACAAGAATAATGATGCAACTTCCAGATAGTTGACGTATGAGATATCCATTGCTAAATGTGGTACTTTCATAGCTGAACTGTTTCTTCACAATAGGGAGAAGCAACTATGCATATTCATTGTTTCCTTTAAATCTGTCACACAGTGGTTTTTGTTACCTCTTGATTAATCTATCTTCAAATTAACAGTAAAGTTGCACAACTACTTGTGGTCTGACTTTCAGTACATTCACAGGTCTCTCCAAATCTTTTACCTGATGATGATCCAGAAACAGTGTTTAGTGATGGATGCATCCCTTTAGCATTACTTGGCAGAGGATTAGAGAAAAAGATACCTCCATATGCAGCTGAGGTCTTTCCATAAATCTAACACAAGTTAACATCCTTAATTTGAAGGATAGATAAAAGCAGTAAGATCCAAGAACTCCAGATCACAGGAGTGATCTTCCTTCTTTTGCATTAGGAACATATCCTAAGCAGAACCTATTCCTCCAGTTCCAAAGAGCATTGTCTTCTCCAGATCTGTCTCCAACCTCAGAGATACTTCGGGAATGGTTCTGGAAAATAGTGATATGTAGGTATAGCATAAAAATAAACATAATAATCAGATTGGTCCATTGTTGCCAGTTTCTGTGACTCTGAAAATCTGTGAACAATTCCTGAACAAGAGAGGAATGTTATAGACCACTTCCATTACTCAACACAACTTCCAAACAAATTTTCCCAGACACAAAATAGCTATGCTTCTTTCTTGGAACTTCTGCAACTTACTGATGGAAAAAGTGAAGCATGAGTGTAATGCTTTTTCTATTTCTTTATTTAAAGGACAAATATACAAGCCCTAAAAGAATCAAAAATATAGCCTATGAATGCTTCAGTGGCCTGTTGTGACAACTGAGATTCCTGTGAACCACAAGTAAAATTCAGAGCAGTCTGGAGTGACACCTAGAACCACCTTTCTGTAGACTAATATTTAAAATCCCCTCTGCTCTCCTATTTGTGCTTATTGTTGAGGTCCAGTAATTTCTTACAATTTAAATATCATCGTGGAGATTCCTTTGTTTCTGTATATGAAGAGTCAGCGTAATGGGCTCCCTGAGAAATTAGGGGAAATTTTGCAGCACACTGGTACCTCCAAATGTCACAGATGTACCCTCTGTATTCATGGCAGTTGCTTTGATCTGCCATTTCTGAGTGCAGTGCCACTTTAACTTTCAAATTTGGGCCGGGGGTGGGTGGACGGGGATGACAGGACGGAGACGACGACACCAACAAGGGACAAAGAGACTGTCATTGGGTGTAGTTCCCACCACAGAGGACAGCAATTCTACAAATCAAAAACCTGTCTTCTACACATCTTTACCAAGTTTAACTGCTCGCTCACTCTCTCTGCTGTTCACTGTACATTAAATGATCAACGGAAATGGCTTTTGGCAGGTTTCTCCAAAGCATGCCTTGAATGTCCTGAATTTGTAAAGCGATTATAAAGATACAGCCTAAGACAGCTTATTACCAGAGAAGCAGAATTAGTTGGGAGACTGCAATACTGCATTATCGGCTCCCAATATTAACTTCACATGCTTTTCATCAAAGCAAGGCTGGAACAGAACTACTGTTTCACTGTGCTGATGTCAGACCAAGAAACCTGACAACAGAACTAAAATGGCCAGTAGCACACTCCATGTTCTCAAGTGTGTATGCCACCAACAGTCTATGGATACTGAGAACTGGCAGTCTCTAGCAATGAGCAGACTGCAGAACAGCAAATTCATGGCCTTCAATATGCATGTCTGAAAGTAGGGAATGCTACCATCTACTGCTTTTGGCTGTCTCTAAAGCCATCGTGCAGCTGTTACAGCACAGAAGGTGTTAGATGAGAGTGATATAAAGGCATGGTGCTTGCCATTATGGACAGTGAAAATTCCTGCCATTCCATCTTGGCCAAAATCTTTGCTACTGCTCCATTAGGAAATAGTAAGAAAAAAGGAAAAAGGGAAAGAAAAGAAAAAAAAAACAAAAACCAACAGTATTCACATATCTATCTTGATAGCACAATTTGTGCAGGAAACTCCTGAAACAAATTTTATAAGGCTGTAGTGTGCTCATGGTGCTCACTTTAAGGTATATTTGACTGCAAAAAAAGTAATCTGGACTGTGCCTCACTTGGATGAAAAGCTAATTTGACTGGAAATTCAGCAAACTCAATAGCATGCCTGACATTGCTCAGGAAAGAATTTTGTCTAACTGGTAAAGAAAAAGCTAAATAAAAAGATATTTTTATGAGTAACACAGCACAGGTGGTCTTTTTCATTTGTTCCCAGAGGCAGATGTTTTCTCTGTGTCTTTGAACTCTTTACAAAGTTTCTCCTTACCCCATAAGTTGGCAAGCAAATGCAACTTTATTATTTTTCCTCCTTCTTTTAGACAAGGCATTGACTTCTGCATTTGAAAGTTTCAGGAGGAATATCACTGGGGCCTGATGCTTCACCCTATGATACCTACACAACAGCTTTAAGAAACTGCTGTGGATGTTAGCGCTGCTCCTATGTGGGGAACTGCAGAACTCCATTTAGAGCTTTAGGCAGACAGTGTTTTAAACTGTTGAAATGTTTGTGCCAGTGACAGCGGATTTTCCTTTCATTTAGTTTGACAGCATTTGACCATCTTCGCTACAGAATAGTATAACACCACTAATTTTACAGCCAGAGACTGTTTTCAAGCTGTCTTAGAATCTTTCAGATTTTTTCTGAACAGAAGTATGTTGAAGTTTTTCTATCTTTTTTTGACCAGTTATCTGCTACAATATGAACATTTGCTTCTGCTTTATGTTTATCTCTGTGGTAAGCAGCTTTTGGGTTTGCCAATTTTTTTTTTCAAACCTTGTGCAGTGTGTGTTATATATATGGAGAAACTTGATGGAATAATCATTTTTTGTCAGTGCAGTCTTGGTATTTGCATTTGACAAAAGCCTAAGAGCTCTGCAGAGGCCTTGTATAGCACCCCTGAGAGTTTTTCACCTATTTGCCATCTTTAACTTAAGATTAATAATTGAAATGCAGCAATATCTAGTGTATTATCCAATTTCTTCTTGGTGTCTGCCACTATAACTCACTCATATTTTTAATGTGTTTTGTTTGTAGTTGTGAAAACAATCAGAGAAAAAAGGACAGAACAACAAGCACACACAAAAAATAAATACACTAGACCATAAGGCTGCAGCCAGATTTGTAGAGCGTGTGAGAATGATGCTATGAGGGCGTCAGTTCTCTGAAGCCTTCCATGTCCTAGGAGCAAGGCTATCTGGAACAGCTGCTGTACTACAAAGACTAAGGATGATCCTGCCTTTTGGACAACAACCTTCTGAACCAAAAGCCTTCATGACTACAGTCAATGATACCACCTCTTATTTTGTTGTAATTACTGTCAGGTAAACAATCAGAAAACTCATGCAAGAATCTAGGATAACAATATAAAAGCAAGACAACTTTTCATAGTCCAGAACAATATAGGACTTTGGGGCTGTATAGAACAAAACAGCAAAGCTTAGCTATGTGTCCATACTGACAGCATTTTAAACTCTGCTTATTGACAGTTCCTCATGATTTGTATAAACACATTACCTATGTTTTTCTGCTTGGTCAATACCTCTCTCTTTTTCTTCATCCCTGTAGGATGAAATATTAATTCCCAAAGCATTACAATATAAAAATGAGTATACAATTTGTATCATAAATCTTTTTTGTAAAATACAGAAGTTGCTTGTATTTCTGTAATATCAAAATAAAATTATATGTGCATTAAAAACCAGATTTGAGGGCCACAGCCAAGACCATAATCTTCTGGATCACTTTTAGGCAAACACTTATAATCCAGTACTGTTTTCTTAAAAAGCTAGCTATCGCAAATAGTTGCTTTTGTGAAAGTGACATAAAACTGAGTGGAAGTGTGTTGTTGACATTTTAGTCTACATAAACTAGCAGAGGATAGACCCAATATGGAGTTGACATATGATATTTACAGTATAGAAAGAACTTGTTACAACCTTTTCCTGTCCCATGAGGGACCTCTCCCTGAGGCAAGTCTATAGTTTTCTGCAGTCAAAAATGGCACACCTTGCTATGAACAGCCTCTTGCTTCAGGGCCATGGAGTCTTCTGTCTGCCTCTGCTACCTCTATCTTGCAGCAATTCTTTAAAGGTTATTCATTGTTATTACATCCCAAATGCCCCTTATTTCTTCCCCCTTGCTCTTACAGTCCCCAGTGAAACTTGAAATGGTGTTAACACCTCCCAGCATCACTATTGTATTGCTGTTCCTCATGGGCTATTGTACTTCAAGGTAATTTTCCCTCAAAATCCTTTCAGAACACCCTTATCCTCCACTATTCCCAAGCTGTACCATGGATCTCAAAAGTGGGCAAACCCAGCACATCACATATACAGGTTTTATTTCTGCCTCTAGTTTCTCTTCATAAATATTTTCTTTCCTTCCTAAAATTATATTTTAAATTTATGCTGAGCAGTAAGACAATGTGTTTATCATAAATAATTTAACAACATAAAATATTTGATAAAGCTCTTGGGGAAACTAGTTCTTTACGGAACTAAACTTTCTAACAGATATGAAGTTGACAATAATACTTGCTTTATCATCATAAAACTTCCTAGTTCTTGTCATTGACCAGGACTCCATTGTGCCAAGTGCTATACACTAGATGCTGTGCAAGCATAGAACAAAAACATAGCTTCTGCCCTAGACAGCTTACCATCTGCAAGACAACAGAGGAATATAGACAGATGGAGAGGTATAGAAGGTGACAAGATGATTGTGATCATTGCAGTAGGCAGTAGTCAGAGCAGAAGAACAACACTGATGTCAAGTGTTAAATAGGCAACACAGAAATGAAAGGATTTAGGGAGATGCAACTCTCTTAAGAACTGGAATATATCAGTGACTTGCCATTTATTTCTACATTTTAATCTGAACTCTCCTTTTCCTCTCTCCAGACTCTCAGATTATCTCTGAATAAAAACTTGCAGTAAAACACACACAGACTAACCACTACCTTCACTTGGAGAACTTCCACTTGCGGTAAATTCCCATAATCTCACTTAAACACATATTTAAAGCTTTAGAAATATATTAGAAGATTAAAAAATTCATACAGGAGTATGCATTTGTATGGATGCAAGATTTATACTTATATTACTCTTGTTAACAAAGGCATAGCTTGAACTTCAGACCCAAATCATTCTGGCAGAAGAGAAAAATTGGTGAAATGACCAAATAAAATTGATGACAATGTGAACATTAAGGCTTAATCTGCTGTAGTATATGCCAACTCATCAGGCTAAATTTCACCCCAGCCTGCACAGAGCTCCTGCTGGAGACACTGAACATACCAGTAACAGGGATACTGCAAATAGACAAAATGGAGTTTATAATTTTGTAAAGCATTATAAAGCTATATCGTCTGACTGTATGGATTCTTATGGAAACTGGTGGGTTAACCTTCTTTTTGTAATTGCTCGAACTTAAAGCCCAATGTCCACATAACCTTAGACAGACCATCTGGCAGCTGCAGGACCCATACTCTAGCAAATGCCTTGTAGGAGCCATAGCAGAGGCATCCCCAGAGACTCCCCAGTCACATCTCCAGCAGCCTGTTAGCTGCATCTGTTGAGCTCTTGACGAACTTGCCTCTCAGGCTGCCCAGGGGTCAAGCCTGCTGCCAAGCTGTATGAGCTCCCTCACTTTGCTGGGCAGTTTTGTTTTGTCTTCCACCTGGCTATAAGCACTTTGCCTCTGCTGGTCTTTGTATTACCTCCTGTAATAGATACAGATGAGTTATATTCAAGGTTTTTAACAAAGAAAAAATGTTTATAGCTCCAATAAATCAATATGGATAGAGGGGAAACATACACACACACCCCCACACACCCCCATCTCTTCAAATTATCTACATTCCAGTAAATTTGATTACTTGGTTTTCTTCAGGAAAGACAAAACATACATCCTTTAAAAATTTATACAGCCTGATACAGCAGATTCTCAACAGTCAAAGACCAGCTCTTCTTTAAATGGGTGTAATTTTAAGAGGAAAACAAAGCATTTTAAGTATTTAAACAAGTACTCACATTTCAGCTCTGACAAGCATAAAGAAAAATAATTACAGGTTCAAGCCAGGGTTGTACACTTTGCAGATGCAAACGTAAACTGTGGCTGTAAGGAGGAGTCTATGTGTAGGCATCTTCAATTTTAGTCACAGTGTATTTGCTGAATTCTGCCATTAACATATTTACAAACAAATTGAACACCATAAACCCAATTTATATCCATATATGTTTCTCCTGTCAATCTGGGCCCCTCATCTTGTCTCAGACTGAAGCAATATCAGCACAAATCATCCTGCTGACATAAATATCAACACTGTAGCCATACTGAAGGATAAATCCAAACTAAAAGTAAGCAGATGAATGCTTCAGCTCTACTATTTGGTACAGTCCTCCCCAACTTCCTGTGCATTATTATTGTCTATAACCTCTTTATGCAGTTATATGTCACAGACGCCTTTTACAAGGCAAAGACAAAGCAAAGACTTTCTCTAGGTTGGTAAATGTATACGTTGCAAATTAATGTACCATAGTGTCCAGTCTCAACTGTGGCCTCAGGTATTACACATTTTCCTTCATTAAGTTGTAAGACAGAATTCACATGTTATCTTTTTCCTTATCAAAATATGCAGCTGCTATAGCCGCTTTCACTTTATTCATCCTAATCACTATCCTGGTTTAACAGTGGCAATCAATATCTCAAACTTGTAAAACTACCTTGCTGTTGTCATAAGCTGCAGTGGTGTACTATTGCCTTCCAGTGTCTTTACACAGCCCAGACTTAACATAAAAGGAAAATGCTTCCATCCTTGTGTCAGCAATATGATAAATAGCAATGATGGAAGGCAGTAAGGAGAACTGTGTTTAAAGGAATTCGCGTAAAACTTCCCCCTCTCCCCTCTGATACATCAGAGTGCTTGGTTCTCTGAAGTGGTCACAAAAGGCAAGCCACGTGTTGCTGCAAGCTGTGGCAAGCAGAGGTCTGCTGATTATGCACACAGTACGAAATACGCAGCCAGAAATGCAACGTGTCCGAGAGGCTGGAAGACAGAAGCATTAGGACAAGAAAGAATGAAGCATGACAAGAGGAACTGGAGATGCAGAAGTTAAAAAGACAATAGGTTTAGCTGTTACGACATATACAGTCAGACAAAAGGTGCAGTGTCTTTCTAAATGACATTGAGCTGCTGACATAAAATGGAGAATAAAAAAAATTATCAAGAAAAAAAAAGCATTAAAAACATCAACAGAGAAAAACACAACAGAAATGAAAGCAAAGCTGACTGAGATATGAAGTAGTTCTAGAAACAAAACAAAAATGTCCCAACAGCATAAATGTGAAATGGTGAATAAAAATAGTTAAAAGCAGGCCTCAGTTTACTGCTGGCATAGTTGATATGCCATACCAGGTTGAAGGAAGACAACAGCTGCTGCCCTCTCTATATAGAAAAATACCTACCTAGTAAAACATTCGGTCACCCTGCAGAATGCGCTAGCCTACAGCCACTGTCACTGGAGACATGTTGTGTGATTAAATATTCTGGTAGACATGGAAATATTTGAGGAAATGAGAATATATTTTAGAAGAAGACAATCAGCGACCAATGCCATATTGTAATAGCAGCCATAGGCAAGAAGAAAAATAAGAAATAAGCATTCTTCAGAGAGAAAAGTCTTTAATGTTTTGTAGATACAAGAAAAAGAGATATATTACACCTGCAGCAAACTACATGAGAAAAAGGAATTTTGCTGGTAGGAGCTAAATAAATATTTGCTAAATAACACAGAATATTCATTTAGAGTTTTGAATTTTCAACAATTCTTTTTAAATGTCTCTAATGATTCAGTAGCTGAATTTACTAATGGAAAAAAAAAAACGCCCCTGTCTCTGGAAAGTGGCCTAGACGTGGAAGGATGAATATTGTGAATGAGGATACCTTGGTCACCAATCTCAGGGATTAATTTACTCAGTTTGCCTCCAAGAACTGAACAAATTTGGGTGGGCAATTTGAAGACTACTTAATTTCAACCCTAATCTATATACTCCAATAACAAATGTAGTGATTCTAAAGAAGCTGTTAACTGAACAAACAACAGAAAGAGAATCAGCTGTCTACCATATGTTTCTTGTTTATTTAAACAAAAATATCCATTTTGAGTTCAATCCAAAGTCCATCCAAGTCAATGGGAAGATTCTTAGTGATTTGAGCAAGCTCTGGAATAAAGTTTATGTGATTTTACATATAGAACCTGTATTGTATATTAGCCCTACAATTGTCCCAGACCTCCTCAGCTGAAACACTAAAGAAAATTTTTAAAGTTGTAGTTAGTGTGTGCTGACCTGCTAAAACCTCAGGCTCCAGGAATTCAGCCAGCAGCTGATTAGATGCAAGGTAAGTGCTCACTTGTACACTCAGCTACCTGCTTAATTGATGTAAAACTTCTATTTGAGCATAAAGTACTTATTACTTTGGGTACATGAAGGTAAACCTTCTCTCATTGCAAGCTGACTTCCTATTTGCATTCATTTCAGATGGAAGACTTTGAGAAACAGGAAATTAGTTTCTTGAGGGCTAAATGAATTGCCTAAAATTTGAGATAAAACCTGGTTTGAGCAAATAAACATATTATTTAAGTATAAATATTTGGATTAAAATGTCCTAATTATTTACATTTAAATATAGTATTGAAATATTTAAATATAGTGTTCGAATACATATTAATTAAAGATATGGGAAGAATTACTTTTGAATGCAATGTAGAATAGCCCTCAGGAAGATACGTTACCCTTTAGCTCTGGAACAATATCTTTGCCTCTGTTCCTCCTCACAAAAAGATGAAGTTTAGGATCATTCTAATTATATGTGCTTCAGATGATCTGTTTCCTATTTTGCTCTAAAGTGACTAAAGACGTGCATAGAGACTTCCCTGACCAAGCTTTCTGTCATGCAAATATTAAGCCCCTCTATGCAAAGCTCCCACTGTCACCAGATCCTGCAAACCTATAAAAGGTGGCATTTACCCCATGAAACAATATTCTTCCGTTTACAAAATGTTGGTCCTTGACAACATTGACTGAGAGTTCCTTCTTTTTCATTCAATATTGACGCCTTACACCTTTTTTTTTATTCAAAACAGATTAAAAAAAAAAAAAAAAGAAAGAGGAAAGATGTCTTTGATACCTGCATCTGACCTCCAAAGAGTCAGTACACTGATAGTGGGCGCAGAACATTTTAAGAAACCAGAAGCTTTTCCCTACATGAAAGTCACAACTGGGACATAATAGCTTTGAAAGTCAGTAAACAGAGATCTGCTCTGGTAGCCAAAACATAGCAGCTCCTATGTCAATACCTGGAGGAGGCATTCTGACCCAGTCAACTGTATCTGTGATAGATACTGTGACAGACAGAAATAGTGTCTTACACAATTTACTGGCCTGCAATTTAGACATTGCAGCAATCCTTAATCAAATTCTTGCAAACAGGCATACAGGAATCCAATATAGTTTGAATTGCAGCCTCCACAAATATTGCAAACATACAGTTTGAAATGTTAAACACATTAAGTGTCTGGAAATTTTCAAATGTACATTTGCAAGAATTATTGTACCTCAAAGCCCAGCTCTTCAGACCATCACTCCCTAAAGGGGCTGGGCTAGAGAGGAGAAATTGAAGGGTTCTACCAACAGGTGGGCAGATGCAAATAGATTTTCAAGTGCATTCCAGTCTTGGTCTATGTAACCCAATGCAATCTATTGTCCCATCTCTTATTAAATTTAACTATTTTGACATTAAGGCAACACTGAAGATAACCATTTTCAACTGTTTTCAAAAGAAGCCAATTTTTTCTTTTCAGTCCACCTCATTCAGTCTGAAATGGCTGTACAGTAAGAAGCTGACAGTGCAGTATCAGTATGGTAAGAGACATAACAGAATTTATGTTGCCTTAGCCTACATAAGGAAATCCCCTCAACAATGCCAGAGAAAATGGGTTTTGAACACAAAAGTTACACATCACTGTGTTACTAGTGCATCGTTTTCCTCCTCAGTTACAGCAGAGCTCTTCGGCTGCTGCACTCGTACCTGAATTACACGCACATCCATATGCCTAGCAGCCCACCCTACACACGTACCCACCTTCCTCCCCCTCTTCCAAAAGGTTGACAGTATGAAGTTTCATGTATGATATGATCCAGATCTGCGTGGTCCTAATCAAGGCCACACCTTGAATCCTGTGCTCAGTTTTGGGCCCCTCACTACAAGAAGGACCTGGAGGTGCTGGAGCGTGTGCAAAGAAAGGTAACAAAGCTGGTGAAGGGTCTGGAGCACAAGTCTGATGAAGAGCGGCTGACGGAGTTGGGATTGTCCAGTCTGGAGAAGAGGAGGCTGAGGGGGGACCTTATCACTCTCTACAACTACCTGAAAGGAGGTTGTAGCGAGGTGGGGGTCAGACTCTTCTCCCAAGTAATGAGTGATAGGATGAGAGGAAATGGCCTCAAGCTGTGCCAGGGGAGGTTTATACTGGATATTAGGCAATATTACTTCACTGAAAGGGTTGTCAGGGATTGGAACAGGCTGCCCAGGGAAGTGGCTGAGTCACCCTGGAGGTATCGAAAAGACATTTGGATATGAAGCTTAGGGACATGGTTTAGTGGTGAACTGGCAGTGTAAGGTTTATGGTTGGACTTGATTATCTTAAAGGTCTTTTCTAACTTATATGATTCTGTGTATTCTGTGTGTAATCCTCTAGTTACCACTTCCTTTTTGTTTTTGGAGGGGGGGGTATAAATAACTCAAAATTTGTTTCCGTGCCAAACCAATTTTACTTTAAGTCAATGACAAGATTTCCATGAGTTTCAAAGGAAGTGGCAGTAGATCCTCTTTGTGTCAATATATATTCCAATGCTAACTTAAATTTAGCATATTCTTTCACAAGTTTATTTTCTAGTCCCAGAACACTGGTAATATTATAAATATATTATAACATTAGAAATATTACCTTTAATCAAAAAGAATTGTAAAATAATACGTGGATGAAATTTCTTAGTATGAAGACATTAGCCTAAATGTTTTGATTGCATTATATCAAACTCCTGAAATGAAATTTCTACACTATAAAAGCATTTTCAGTAGATTACAAAAATGCTTAAGTGGTGGACTAATTCAATAAAAATCAATAGGAAACTGATATGATTACACTTTTTCCATCTTTATTTCCATTTCATCTATAATTTTCTCTCAAAACACATGCCTGTTTTTTTATGAAATTGATTATTATTTGTATAACCAACATTATTCATGTTTCATGAATTTGACCAAGTTCATAAACTGAAAATTACTTGTAATCTACCTTATTGGGCTTCTCCATTAAAGCTCTGACCTAGCTGGCCCTAGCTAATAGAGCAAACTGTTATTCAAGGCAGGTTTTACTTAAGATGAAATAAAGAATCTGTATTTTACTTGTAATGATGCAGCCACATGTCAAAGTAAACTATTTAAACAAGTACTTCTGCAAGTAAATATATCCATTAAGTGCCAGATTGTGTACAAGATCAGGAGGATAGCCCCTGCTCCAAGGCCAGGCACAACTATCACTCCTACACTCTTCTACATGAAGGCAGAGTAATTCACTACACACTGTAACAGAAGTATGAAGAGTTTATGAGTGCATAAAGAAGCACATGGCAAAAAAAATGAGCAATCTCCATAAACTGAATCCTGAAGTTCCTTATTTAATGTAAACTCAGAAAACATTGCCTTTCAATAATATTTAAATCTTGATCACCATAGATCTCAAAGTACTTTACAAAGCAGCATAAGTCTCATATCTCACTGAAGTTAAAAGGAGATTGTGCTAAGGAAAGAGGAGGATTTCAGGATTTGTCTCAATAAAAGGTATAAAAAACCTGCTAGAGGTGAACACATCTATTATGTCACAGAGAAAAGAAAAGCTAAAACTGTAATATGGTTTTTTCCCACCAATTACTAATTTTCTTTATCAAATTATTAAAAATAGCATCACTACATCTTGTGATACTGAAATATATAATAGAATAAGTATTGGAGTATTTACTTATTTAAGTTATGGTCATACACTTGGGGATTTTTTCAAGTATCAAGGATAAAATTTTCAGGTACAAGTTCTATTTATTATTTACAGACGAGATTGTGAATGAGAAGAGTGATTTACAAGACAGCCACAGAACCATTTTAGCATCTGCCCATGTAGAAAAAGGATATTTGGAGAGTACAGAATACAATTACAATGGTCTTTTCTAATTCAGCTTAGCAGCTACAAATGTAAAGCACTGCTAGATGCAACTGTTGTCTACAAGTCCCTGTTGTAATGCCTGGGATACTGGAAGACACCTAGAAAGCCTGGGCACACAACTTCCCCTGACATTCAGAAGGCAACTGAAGTTCAGGACCACCAAGAGATTTTGGTGCTGTGACACAATAGCTTGCCATACCTAAGGAGCAGGCACATGATTCCTAAAAAAGTCTTGGGGAAGGCTAAGGGCTTTAGCAATTCCCAGCAGGGATTCACTAGTTGGAGAGGCCAGGGAAAGCAGGGGAGCTTAGAAAGCGTAACACAGGCAGTATTGAAAGGACGTGCTTTCCCCTAGGATCACTTAGCTGTGAGCTAGAGCTCAGAGTAGATATATGCCTCCATTGATAGAATCATTGGAAGAGTACTTATTTTCAGAATAGGCATTGCACTTAGGGTAGCCAGGAATGAACATCTTTGCACGTGACTTGGGCAGCTCTGGGCATGCACTGCACTGAAGGCACAGGCAGAACCTCAGTGGCAAAATCTCAGGTATCTACCGGACTTCAGACACCTAATGGTTGGAGGGATCACAAAGATTACATAAATTAGGGGCATAGATCCAAATCCAAATTTAGGCATCATTTGTTCACCAGTTCCTGAAGGTATTTTCTGAAAATCACATCCTTTTTATCTGTAATAGGAGGCAATTATGTATTTGCATTTGAGATCATGAAATATTTTGCAAATTTACAATACAAATATTTCAAAGTTGTCATTTTCTTCAGGTGATCATAAGAGCTATGGCACATTCATCTGACTAACAATGCAGGAAGATATATACATATTTCAGGATTAATTATAGGGTGCTTAAAGTAGGTTGCAGTAATACTCTGAGAAGAATAAGAGGTTGTCATTAAAAAAAAAGACAGAGAGGAAAATTTTGGGATTGCAAACTAAAATTATTCTGCATAGGTAATTCTGTTTGGTACTTTTTAAAATATTATTTCACTTTGCTGATGCCATTGAACAGAAAGGTGTGTTATCAGATACTATTTTGTTTATTGACACTTAAATGGTTCTTTAGTGCTGAAGTTTTATTCATTAGACTGGTGATAAAAACATATAATTTTAAATTAACACACGGCTGCATCTTTTTGCCCATCTTCACAACGTGCTTTACTAATGCCAGTAGAGGAAACTATAAAATAAATTTTGCAATGTCTGCAATGACAAGGTCACCAGTTCCAATTCAACATGGTTTTTTTTTAAAAAAAGATGTCATTAGAGCTTGAGAAATTTATTTAACATTCCCTAGCCTGCAGTCTAAGCCCCTTGTTACAGGAAAAAATGCCAGTGGTAACATACTCTAAAAGCCTCATCTTCTACAATTTAAAGGAATACAACATTTGTGTATCACTCACAGTATGAGGTATTTATTTATAATGTTGCAAACTGTCAGATCCTGCTTTATTTCTATTATATATAGGATGGCAGGAACTGTCAAAGAGTAAGAGCTTTACCAGGGGACTGGCCATGTAAAGGCAGCAGATTAGGTAGATGCTGCATTGAACACACACTTCTTGCTATTAAGGGAGCTCTTACAGAGAAATCATGAAATGGTGGGTCATTACAGCACGCAGGGTGGCAGCTAAGGACAACCACTTTCACATGCGGTTCAGTGGGGCTTGCTTAGACCAGAAAAATGAAGAATTAAAAACTGTATGTATATTAATATATTAAGGAAATCAGGAAACAAGGAAGGCAAGTCTTTATACTAAAGAAAACCTCAGAGTAAGAATAGGTAGAAAGCAGGCATGAACAAATTTAGGCTGAGAATTAGATGACTCTAATCATCTGAGAAGTGAAATTGTGGAAACCTGTCTTACTATGAGTGCTGGGTTAATAACCTAACACATAATAGTCTATGAGACTCAGTCTCTGGAAAAAACATTGTATGGTGTCTCCATGGTACAGTGTCAAACATACAAGCTCCCTGAGAACAAACAAGGACATGAGAAGCAGATTAGGAGCATTAGCACAGCTCTCCACCCACTGTTTGCTTTCTCGTCTACACTGTGCTTCCTCTTCCCTTCACAGCATTTTGGAGAACTTTTCTATCTAACTGATTTTTGGTGTCTGCTGTTCCCTCTTCCTTCCCACTTTTAAACCTCTTTCTTTCATCTCGTTAGGCACTCTAAGTCCTGCCCTTGATTTTGCCTAGTCCACCTCTCTCCCCACAAAGACTATTCTCTCTGAATACTGCATTCCCTTTCATAATTTAACAGTCCTTTCCTCTCCCACACATCCTGGCACCCACAATTTTTATTCCCATCTGCTGCTTTATGCCTAGGATTGAAATATTTACCAGAAACATAGTAACTAGTGAACTAAATGAAGAAATGGAGCCCATTTTCCAGAGACAATATGTAGATAGCAAACCAAATCATCTTGTTCATCTTCAGATATACCGATACCTTTAATCCATACTGGTAAGATAAAGAACAAGCATTTGGCAGGGATGAAGAAAAGTATCTAAAATAAAGCCAAGACACGGCATCTTTAAGAAGACTCTTTCTTTATGAACTAGAGATACACATTTGTTGCAAGAAAGAAATTCCTGCAAATTTTATCACTGCATATGGAAATTTCTATCAGTGTGCTGTTCTCAAACTCAAACCCATGTTTTCTCGCATTCAACCAATGTTGTATAATAAACTCAAAGAGTCCTTACTCATTAGGCTTTGTAGGAAGGAAAGAGCACTTCATCCTACTGTTTTCTCACATCACAGTGCCTTTGGGCTCCTGAGATGAGATTACAGATGACAGCAGAAGAGATTAGCAAAAGACTAATCGTCTGTCTTCAGGGGGCTATTCTACACTGAATTGTTCCACCGATATCTCCTCCTTCTCACTGCTTTTTTAAGTGGCACCTGAGTGGAAGCTGACCTGGTCTTGGCAGTTTCCCTCCTGTTCGGGCCTTCCTGCACTATGCGGTACCCAGGCCTAAACCTGTAAAATCACTGACTTGATAAGAGAAATCTTAAAAAGCCTGATGCAGCTGTTACATTGTGCCCCAATCTGCCTACTATGTTGAGGAAATTCTGCTCCACACAGCCAACAAGCCAAAGAAAAATGTAAGTGGCACAGGGAGACAGTACAGGAGGATTCCTTTCCCTACATATTATCACTCATGAGCAGACTTCAGCTGCTGACCTCCAAACACTACCAATTTGAACCTGTAGGCAGGCTTGCCCAGAAATAGATTTCCTAGACAAATTAGTCCATTTGTTTGACAGTCGCAGTAACTGCCAATTTTTTACCTTTTCCTAAGGAATATTTTTCCCCTGCTTCCCTCGTTCTCCTTTCTCCAGATCTGCTTGTTCTCATGAGTGTCTGTCTTTTGGGGGGTGGGGGGAATCCATTGATACAGCTCTATAAAAATTAGGAACAATTATAACAATTATGTGCATTTCTCAAAATAGAAACCTTACAGTTTTAGATTGCAAGAGGTCTCTTGGATACAGATTTGTATTATTGGTCTATTAAATGGTGATGAGAAACTTGTCATTAGTTTAGCACCAGAACTGCTGTAGTTACATTTAATCCTGCACTTGGTTTTCTTCACTTTGTACAAAATGGAGTAGATAAGCCACTTTGCTTCTTTACATGCTAATCACTTTCAAAACACCTGTATCCCCTTTGTGAACTGTGCATCCTTTATTGGTATTGGCAAATACTATGTAAACTGAATTCTCACAAGTCCCAGATATGAAAGAACAATCAACATGTCAACTCACACATTAGTAAGAGACTACAACACATCAGATCTTTTCAATGTTTGTGATTCTATTGGGATAATATGGATTGAAATAGTATATCACAAACACAGAAAGGAAGGTCTCCAGTGACAACAGTACATCAATGATGTCAAAACACTGTCAAATAAAGCTATTATTCTTCCAGCTGATACTTTCACTTGCATAGTTTTCCATCGTTATGTTGTAATTTTCCCTGTATTTTCATTGTTCAAAATTGAAGCAATTATTAATTTTACGCACGCATGTCAGTTCAGACATTAAACAGAAGAACATTTTAAGTGTTCAGGAGTTATGCTTCTCATTACAGATGTATCTTTCCTCTTATGAAACCCTTTCATGCCATACAAAGCCTCTTTGTTTTTAAACACTACTGTACCCATACATGAAAATTGCAGAAAAGCAACTAAGGAATGTACTCTGTAATTGAAGACATTCAGTTTGAGCATAGTTTATTTCACAGTTTACTATAACAATGAGCAGAAATGTTTTTATCAGGCAAATGTTTGTATCAGGAAAAACTTCTGTGTTTTATCAGGAAAAACTTCTGTGTGCCCCCTCTGCTGCACAAAAGACAAGAGACAGAAATCTAGTCCATTTTCCTGGAAACATTAGCAAAGTCACTCAAAAAAACAATCATTATTTTGGAGCGAGGGAACAAAAAATAGGCAGAAAAAAGTTTTTTCTCCAGGAATAAGTTCCAATAAACTTGAAATACAAAAAATTGTATCATATTTTGAAAGGAACCTTCCTAAATCTGTAGACTGGTCAGATAAAACTTTCTTTAAAAATGGAGGGTTTTTTTAATGGTCACTTTTATGACTATTTAGTTTGCATTTGAATTAAATTAATAGGAAAGGAATACTAATTTATATTTATTTGATTCAATCTTTGCAAGCTGACTTCATTTCTGACACATTTATATTTAATTAAAATTATTTTCACCAAGTCAAGAATTTTTCCACATGTGATCACTCTCAATAGTAATTTCCTGTTGTTATTCTCCTCTCCTTAATCTAAATTCTGTTCAATTTACTTAAGTAAGTAGTCATTTGGCTTTCTATACATGATGCTCATGTTCTCTCATCACAGTTACAATAGTTTTTCCACTAGGAATGGCAACTCCTTTTGTGAGAACAAGAGCTCCTCTTGATGATGATCATGATGATGACTAAAATTATATGTACAGCAGAAAACATGGTTCAGATTAAAAATGGAGCTTAGTGGACATTTTATGCCTCTTGCCCACCAGAGCTTGGAGAGAAGACAAAAAGCATGGAGAGAAGACCTAGGGAAAGATTTCTGAATGAGTATTGTAAACTACAGCCACTCACCCATGTTACCAATGTAAATCATTTATGCTTCACTGGGAATAGTACAATGGGGAGAAGAAAGGCAAGGCAGGTATTCATAAACACTGGTTTTGATGTTTATATTTTATAATTTTAGGGATGTGGCTTACAATCCATGGAAATAGGCTACAATAAATTAAACATACCATAGAGTTATGCCTGAGGTTTTCAGTATGCTCCGCACTGATTTTCACATGCTGCATAGCACTGCAGTCCAGAAAGCTGAGTTCTGGTCAATCAGAAACTAATTATTTCTTGGTAGACAAGTATATTTCTGTAGGGTGAAGCTCCATTCAGTACTTGTCTCCTAAGCATTTAGAATCTTATTATAATCCACGTGACCTGTTTCTATTTTAAGTGAAGTAATTCACCAAACTGACACTGATAATTCCAAGTAAAGT
The DNA here is from genome assembly GCF_963921805.1 of Phalacrocorax carbo. Taxonomy (NCBI): domain Eukaryota; kingdom Metazoa; phylum Chordata; class Aves; order Suliformes; family Phalacrocoracidae; genus Phalacrocorax; species Phalacrocorax carbo. The sequence goes on along the minus strand of NC_087518.1, from coordinate 47,617,244 downwards.
TTTACAGTCAGTCACATGAAGTACTGTGTGTGGATATGTCTTTTTTTTTTTTTCTTTTGTATCTCAGTGTATTATAACAGTAGAATTTAATCTTCAATCAATGCAGATTGTGGAGTACACGGTATACTTCCTTAAGACACAGGCAAGGTTAGCAGCAACTTTTAAATTGTCACAATAGATATCTTAGATACTAGGATAAGGTGTTTTGAGAAGGATGATACTTTGCACACTAAAATTCTCAAAATATTGGGTTTATAAGTACAGGGAAAAATAAAGTAAATCCGATATAATAGGAACTCATACATATAACTTGTACCAGAAGCAAAAGGATCAACTTGTGATGTCAGGCTATTCTGCAGTGAATATCTGTGTCAGATAGTTTTAAAAATAAGTTGTTCTATAAAGAATCAGAAGACTCGGTGATTTTTCATATGATTTAGCACCTTTAGATCCAATACCTGCATGCTTCCCAGACTCAATATGAGATGACGTTTAAAAAATCATTTCACCATGGTATGCCTCAGCTTCCTATCTGTAAAATGGTAATAATATTTCTTATAGTATACGTAAGTACCTTCAAGATTTACTCATGAGAAGTGTTTATAATATAGCTAGCCACTATATACAGCTTTAGCCAATGAACAAGATTCTTAAAAATGTGTAATTAAATGAGAAATAAGCATCCCACTCTGCTTGGCACTTGTACAGAAATACGAGGAATAACATGTCTAGTTTTGGTCCCCCCCAGCTCATGAGAGACACTGAAAATCTGCAGAAGGTCCAGTGAAGGGCCACCAGGATGATTAAGTGGTTGGAGAACTTAACATACAAAGAAACATTGGGGAACATGGGTCTGTTCAGCCTAGAAGGCTGAGAGCAGTGAGTACGAACAGTGCGACACAAAAATTGCAGCTAATATTGAGAAAAGCAATGCCTTGACAGATCTTAAATCTACTAAGACTGGTGTTAGAAAAGTATGTCCCTAAAAACCTATACTTTGCTTTACTCTGGAGCATTATAAATGTAAGAAATGCAAGAAAGACCTTTATGGCATTTGAATAGCCAATTCCATTGATCCAGCGCAGGCATAAAGATCAAATCCTTGACTGTCCATTTTAGACCTTGTGAGAAATGTTTGCCAATATGACCTGCCAATGTATTTCTAAAGCACAGGAGATGAATCATGGATATTGTTATTCTGTGAGAAAATGCACTATTTCCCCAGACAAATCACCCCTTTGCATTAAGGAGCTGATGTGACACTTCCTTGCTTGTTCATGCAAAACACTGCTATAATCTTGTCTGTCATTAAATGGATGCTTTAACCAGAAACTGGTCAGAAGGTTTCTCTATTGCTCTGAGACGCAGCAAAGATTGAATCTCTTATCACAGTAAACTGTACTGAGAAAATCCCTTGAGTTGGGATGTTAGGATGGATATTCAGCTACTGGCTAAAGTAATCTTAAATTGTCCAGTGGCAATGGAACTGGGAAAAGTGATCCTCAAAGCTAGTAGACAAAGTATAAGAATTCTGATATCTGGGCAGCTCTTGACAAAAACAGTAAAATCTCTACTAAGCAGGCAGAGGTAAACTGCACTAGCTGTAGTCACCTCTGATCAGGTATACCATGACTTTTTCTTCCATGAATCTGAAGAGTTCTGCTACACGCATAGAACAAGGATAGACATCATTATCAATGAGGCTGCTTGGTCTTGATAGCTTGGATGGCAATATTTGAAGGCTATAATATAGCACACATATATTGCATTGCACATTTTTTGTATATGCAAAATTTATTATGTTCTTGAATTTAAAGTATGGCACCCTCTATAAGTATGAGCACTAACAATTGCTTACGAGAGTAGCAACAATAATACTATCCAGATATGGGTGACATGGAAAGGACAATAACGAAATGATAACTTAAAACTTACATAATACACATCATTGGTAATGTTGTCAGAAAATCAATTAGAGAAATTAAGCCTCATATTGAATTCATTATTTTTCAAAAAAATTTCAGATAATCTAAAACACTTACCAATGCCAGGAATTTACTCACAGCTGTATAACATGTTGGCAGTGACAATTTTCTTAGGTGTAGGAAGGGACAGATAGGAATGCGTTTGCAAATATAACAGGCACAAGAAAAGAAAACCTATATATGTTGAATTGCATTAGATAACCACACAGATACATTTCTGCTCAATTATCCTGTCTATGTGTACAATGCAACCAGCTTTGAAATTTGAATCTTTGCTACATGTGTTAATATAGCACTACACTGCTGCTTCAAAGACAAAGTAAAACCACTAAGTATTTCCATCTAAGAAGGGATTCTAGAGGCCATCAAATTATTCAGTTTTACTAGGAAAATTCTTTAAAAGGAACTGAATGTAGATAACAAAGGTTGTGAAGCACACAATTAAAAAGTGGCCACAAATCATTTCAATGCTGGTTTAAAAGAAGTAACTAGTTAGTGAACTTAGTGTCATGTGAATGTAAATTAATAAACCCAGGACATAAAACACAATTTTGACCTGCCAAAGCATTAAGTACTCTGACTGGACTGCAAAAAAGGTCTAAAAATCATATAACTATAATAACATTTATTTACTTTTATAGCAAAGTAATATAATTAAATTATAGGCTGCAAGGTTGCAGTTGACCACCAAGAAGGTTTCATTAAATTGTCCTCCTTTTCTTTCCATTCATAATACAGCAACACTCAGTTCTCCAGTTGCTGGATGTTTCTGAGGGCTTGGGAAGGTTTTTTGGTATGTGCTTAGCTTTACTTCCTCAGTAGCATTATACATACTTCATTGCAAGGAACCTATGAATTTATTTGAGAGAATTACCTTGCAGTCTTAAGGGGAAAAGATATATTCCAAAGCAAACCCAAAAAGCAAGATTTTCCAAATATGCACCTCCCAGCCCCTCCAAGGAAATGAAGGTGCAAATCCGGAAGCAAATCTTGCTCTAAAGGCAAAATAGAACTTAAGAGAGCCCTTAACATGCAGCTGGACAAGATGTAGGACACCTTTGTGTTATGAAAGAGCAGCTGATGCACAAGGTCCAATACCTATAGGTTCATGGGCATGGAACGAGCAGATACAAGATAAATAAAGATAAGCAATAAGCACATTTAACTAGCACTAGAAACCTCGAAATCCAAGGGACTGTAGAGGTCATAATCTTACGCTGATTTTGTGAACAAAGAAAATCTGTAGAGGTTTTAGAGATGATCTGTACAGGGTATATTGCCATTTCAGAAAAGGAGAGAAGAGAAATGAAGGTTCAACAAAGTAAATGCAAACCGGTTTGACGCGAGTTGAAAGAATATCTTTCAGCATTGGCTCAGGTGAGGAGAGACTTGTCTACGGACTAAAATAAGATCTTAATCTTTGATTTAAACTATGCTACACAGTAGTGGAGAAAATATTTTGCTGCATTTAAGACCGGACTTTGAAGAGAGCAACACTCCACTCTGCTCTAACCAAAGTTACTTATCAAGGAAAAGAAGCAGGTTGCCAAGAGGTTTCAAAGGACTATAACTTTTGGCCTGGGAACATTATTAAAAAATCATCCTCCTAAACTATGACAGAGTTAAAACAGCTCTCTGTTGTATTTTAGGAAAGTGATTTTCTAATAATAATTACCAGGTATAGAGATGACATACCAGTCATGATAGCAGGACATATCACAGTATCTTGTTAGAGAAGGTTCTTTTAGCCCACTGTTTAGCTCTTCTGGTAAATCAGTCAGGGTATTTATTGAATAAATTACTGTATAATCATTTCTGTCAGAGTAGCGCCTTTTTTTTCTCTGGAATATGTAAGGTGGAAAAGTGTGCTCATTCTGTTAGTGAGATATTTTCCAGCTTGATGGCATGATGGAATAATTCTCTTCTGGTTGAGCTGTTGGAAAAAATATATGGATTGAGTTTTCCTACGAATGCAATCATAGGAGTTTCAAAAATTTGCTCTATACTTCTTAACGAGTAAAATAAAACCAGAAAGCTTTGCCTTTGCATAGATTTTTAGGCAAAACAGAAAAAAGTAACTCAATTCAGACTTATGCATGCAGTTTTATGCTTGCAAAAATGCAGATGGATAAGGAATATTTCTGCATTTACTCCTACATTGGCATTTATACCAGAAGTTATGCACATTTACCTGCTACCTGAGACTTAGGCACAGTATAAGGGATGTAACACGTACTTGATACTTTATATTCAAGAGGAGTTGCCATGTTCCAGGCATCCTAGCCAGCAAGTAAGCTTACATGCACAAGCCATATTTATCTATAAGTATGACACAAAGCTCATTAAAACCAAAATCAATCTCTTAAATACAACTGATGTGAAGAAACAGAATGAAATCAATTGATATTAATATCAACTCCCATAAGTGAAACAAGATGATCATAACTGCAAACATTTAACAGGCAAGTGTTTAACATCCCTGAAGCCTTGCTGCTTGAAGCATCTCTATTATAGTGTAAAAAGCAAACACATAATGCAAGAATTAATAACAATATATATTAAAAAGATAATTTAATCCTCATTCTGCTCCAGCAGTCTTAAGTGAAGATTTCAGTTAAACAATAATGTATAAACTGCACATATAGCAGTTCTTCCCTTGCATGTAGCATTCAGTTTCTTTCCTTAAGGAAAGGTTCACAATCTTGTCTGTCATTTGTGTATCTTCACCCTATGCACCTTACCTTCCTTTGTGCAGTTCCATGGAACAATTATTTTTATTGTTTTTTTCTTACATGCTCCTTTTTCTGCCCAGTATCATGGGTAGCAAGGGAAACACTCAGGCTTCATTCCTCAAACCCATCTGAGATACTTCCGCCAACTTTTTGTTTACTTTCAAGGCAAGGAGTTGAAGTCTAATGAATTTCAGCATTTGCTGTAAAACGATTACACTTAATTAGATAATATTTTCCTGAGCATCTACTTTAGAAAGCATTTTGAAATTTGACTGTACACTTCATGTTTTTTCTACCTTACACAGCTATACAGCACAGCAAAAACTGTATTTGTGTTGAAGATTGATAGTTTGGTCTATAAAATTTATATTATCAGAGACTTGATACTGTATAACTAGGTGAAAAAAGCCTGCTGTCACCAGATATTAATCCGTTGTGGATATCACCATTGGCTTCAAAGTTATTGTCAAAAGATGTGAAGTACCCCATATGAAAAGCACTGTGCTGTCCAAGTGCAGAGAAGGGTGGGGGTTAGGTGGGTGGGAACAACAGCCTAATAATAACTCTGTGATTAATAGGAATTAATAATTAATCCCACCTTTTTAATCTTTGCTTTTAAACAGTTAAGCTGCCACTTAGAAGAGGCATATTGTCAGCAAAACCTAATTCTTTTTAATCCATGTGCTGCCTGTATGATATTCTTGTGCATTTTTCCCACACACACTGAAATCAGTGGCAATGCCAAAGAGACAATATCTTGCTTAACATAAAATCTTTGTTAAGCCTTTCACTCAAGTAAAAAAACTCCTTAAGTATCTATGAAAACTTATTGCAAGCACTCTTAGACATTGGATGATCTTTTCCATTTTGACTTTAAAGCTGAAAATTTGGTCAACTTGTGACCTGACAAATCAAAAAGTGAAACAGAGCACCCATTAGCATTGCTCCAATGAGCTTCATCATTAGGCTATGAAACCTCTTATCGATGTAACACCTTGCTAGTTAGCTTACTGCATTTGCAACTATAACATTCACCTCTTTGATCTCATACTCTATTGAAAAATTCTGTGATTTTAATCAATACGTAGTTAACAGGAAAATATTGTAAAAACATCTTCTCTAGCTATGTCAAAACTCCGTAGTATGCCATATGCAGTGTCTACAGACTGACAACAAAAAACATGTCAAGTGCAACATCACTAAGCACTAGCCAGCTCTTATTTTAACAGTATTCATAAATGGTGGCTAATTTAAGTGCATTGTATTGGACTGATAATGGAGTCTCAGTTATTGCTCATCTCTAGAAGCATCTATTGATATGTAAAGCAAAGACATTAGCCATGTAATTAGCCTGCAGCATAACTATCATCCTTCACTCAATCATTTCAGTTCCAACTGCCCAAACAATAGTAACATTTCACAATGTTTTTACTTGAAATAGCTGGTGCCATAATCATAGTGTGAATTTCTTATGAAAAGCTCCCACAGATAGTGTACATCCTGCTGGGAAAATGAGTTTAAGTACAAGAAAGCGATTAAAACTCTAACAATCTCCTAAGGATAATTTGTTAAAAAGGTTTTGTTACTTTGTGTTCACTCTAAAAATAATCTAGTTCTTTATTAAAAGGTTCAGCACCTTAATAACTATTTAAGATTGTATAAGAATAATCAATGTTTTTGTCTTTGTTAGCTATATATTTTTATATTAAATAGAAGTGCAATTCTACTGTTAGTTTTAATAATATTTCCACATATTTCTATTTCATTATTCACATGATTCTGTTCTGAAAGCAAAAAAAAATAATACATCCTAAGCAATTATTTGAAAAATCCCAGTTTATTTGAAGATGGAGTTTAAACTAAAAGAACTTTTATGGTGTCTCCTGCAATAGCAGAGCCCTAGATTCTGTGACTCATGTGATTCCTATCTTCCTTTTGTCCTACATTCTTGCATTTATGAAGGTTATTTTCAAGACATATTAAGCTTTTCATATGCTTTAATATATCCCTTAGTTATTTTAATATATGTCTAAAGTGTCATTCAAGACTGACTTTGAAGGTCACCCTTACTGAGGCTTACACACAAGTCATCCCTCCTCATCTATGTCTTTATTGATATCTTCAGAACAACATCAACATTGCTTTCTAGAAATGTTCTGCCTCAGGAAGGAGAAGCGAACTCGTTCCTGCTTCCCAATGCATTTCTAATTACAGGATCTTGCCTGTACAGGGCAAGAAAGAATGGGCTAGGAGAAAGGTTTATCTCAGATTCTGAATTCAGCAAGTCATCTGAGCTCAGAACAAGCTGTTACTAGGAGACAGTGCAGAGATTTTCAAGTTAAGTTGAGGAGTGCCAGCTCAAGAAGATTGTAAGGTCAGCTTTACATATATTCTTAGTCCCTTTGGTGTCTGAAACCCATAAATTAACAGTAATGAGTGCATAACTGTTCAAAGGAACTCCAAGAATTACCTCAGTTATAAGATACAGTAAACTAAATACTGGTTGACTATCAAGAGTGCCATTAGATGCAATCTGATACACAAACACATCAGCAGAAAAAAAGAAAAGAAAAATAGAGAGAGAGGTTAGGATCCAACCTTAGAAGAACCAAAAGAGTCACCTTGAGCCTGGAATGGAGAGGCTTACCTTGTTCTAGGTCTTTGTCACAACCCTAGGAGCACAGTAGCAGGGATCAACCCTCGTTAGCCTCAGTTAAAGAAAAACTGATTTGTGATTTCTATTTCAGAAAGTGAGAGAGTCAATCTGTTGATGGTGTAGATGGCATAGGCTGCTTTAATGCGGATGGAGCTCAGATTCCAGGAATGGTTAGTGCCACAAAATGGGCTGGACTTAATTTGTGTTTCCACAAAATATTAATTTTATTTTTCAGCCATCAGGTGACAGAAGCATTTCATACTTAAGCAGAGAAATCATAAATTCTGATGCTGTTTTTGTCAGCCATTGAAGGCTATTAGTGTGTCCTGTCTTAGTCTTCTCTGGAAATTTATTGAGTTTGATAAATCTTTCTTTGGAAGTCATGATATACATATCTTAGTCTAAGCCCACACCTTTCAACAAGAAAGGGCAGAATGCTGCACAATGGAGAAGCAGAGAAATTGTGTCTGAAAGAGCATGATTTTCCAAGACAATGCCACAGTCCAGTGGTTGAACCAAATTTGCCAGTCCACTCCTGTATTCATTAAGCCAAACTGTTCCCCAGCGCCTGACTGCAGAAAACAAAGATAGATTTTCACTATAGTTAGTGAATTAAAAATAAAACATACATCAGTTCTATTCAACTAGTGGAAAAATCTACAATCACTTTTATTCCAAATGGTATTCATACTCATAAAAGAGCAGACAAATTCAAAGCAATATATTAGCTGCATCGGTACCTCAACATCCACAGGAAAAAAGAAATTTGCTTTATCCTTTAACTTGTATTTAGCAATTAATGTTAAATGTGCCTTCAAGTTTTTACTGAGCTGCCACGTTGGTAGTGGTCTAACCTACTCTTCTTCACATTGGGGAGACAAAACATTGCAGCATGATGTGCCAAGAACAAAAACAAAGCAAACAACCTGATTTCTTCCCCTCTCACCAACCTATCCTTAGAAGGTCATGCCTTCTCAGGAAGATGAATATTCTTACTCCTCATGAATTTCAGAAAGACTGGAGAGCTCTAAACAGCTGGCATTTAAGTATGAGACTTAACATTTTCAAGTTTTCTCCAGTCATATCACACATTCTTCTTTGTATTCCACTTATTTATCAACGAAAAGGTATGGTAAAGTAAGACTTCAAATTTTTTCTCTTCCAATATTAGAGTCGTTTTTAGCATTTCATAAAAATACTAAAATCATTTTCTGAAACATCCTTAGTTGGAGAGAAAATAATTGGAAAACTACTACAATTCACAAGAAAAGTCTACATAAATTTACCTCGGCATATTATGTAAAATGACTGAATACCTCAAAGCCTCACTGTTTGTTAGCTGGCAGGTTTCCAGTGCTATTCCTATAATTCTTATTCCAACAACAGTATAATAAATAATTTTACTGAGAAAAGATGGTACTGAAGTTGTGAGCACTTTCATGAAAATATTATTATCTTAAAATCAAATAGGAAATTTCAGATTGAACATATGGACAAGAGCTGCAAATACAATGTGACTGTCTAGTACTGTCCCTAACAGTAACAGAAGTTAAATGACATGCATATTGTATTATGTTTTACTGTAGTTTAGAGCCCTGGTTTTATGGATAAGATGGCAAAACAGCACAGGAATATGTGAATTAATTAATCCAAAAGATACTGCAGATGGTACTTTCTGAACTAAGCCACAGATAATGAGAAAAAAAAAAAACAACAGGCAATTGCATTTCTTAAGAGTACCAGAGTCCCAAGGTGAAGCAAGAGTATAATTCTCAGAGGCCCGAAGAAACTTTCTGTACACCCAAAATGGAAAAATGGAAAGGGCCACTGTGACCAGGTGACCCGCTTAGTGCACGAAGGAAAGGCTGTGGATGTTTCCACCTGGAATTTAGTAAAGCCTTTGACACCGTCTCCCACAGCATCCTCCAAGAGAAGCTGGCGGCTCATGGCTTGGACGGGTGTACGCTTCACTGGGTAAAAAACTGGCTGGATGGCCGAGCCCAGAGAGTTGTGGTGAATGGAGCTAGATCCCGTTGGCAGCTGGTCACAAGTGATGTTTCCCAGGGCTCAGTGTTGGGGCCAGTTCTGTTTAATATATCTACCAACAATCTGGATGAGGGCATCAAGTGCATCCTCAGTAAGCTTGCGGACAACCCCAACTTGGAAGGAGCGTTGTTCTGCTCGAGGGTAGGAAGGCCCTACAGAGGGATCTGGGCAGGATGGATGGATGGGCTGAGACCAATTGTGTGAGGTTCAATGTGGCCAAGTGCCGGGTCTTGCACTTGGGCCACAGCAACCCCATGCAACTCTACAGGCTTGGGGAAGGGTGGCTGGAAAGCTGCCCGGTGGAGAAGGACCTGGGGGTGTTGGTTGGCAGCCGGCTGAACATGAGCCAGCAGTGTGCCCAGGTGGCCAAGAGGGCCAACAGCATCCTGGCTTGTATCAGGACTAGTGTGGCCAGCAGGAGTATGGAAGTGATCGTGCCCTTGTACTCAGCACTGGTGAGGCTGCACCTTGAATACTGTGTTCAGTTTTGGGCCTCTCAGTAGAAGAAGGACATCGAGTCACTGAAGCGTGTCCAAAGAAGGGCAACAAAGCCGGTAAAGGGACTGGAGAGTAGGTCTTACTAGGAGTGGCTGAGGGAGCTGGGATTGTTTAGCCTGGAGAAGAGGAGGCTGAGGGTAGACCTTATTGCTCTCTACAACTACCTGAAAGGAGGCTGTAGCGAGGTAGGTGTTGGTCTCTTCTCCCAAGTCACTAGCAATAGAACAAGAGGAAACAACTTCAACCACCTCAAGGGGAGGTTTAGGATATTAGGAAAATTTTCTTTATTGAAAGAGTGGTCAGGCATTGGAACAGGCTGCCCAGAGAGGTGGTAGAGTCGCCACCCCTGGAGGTATTTAAAAAACATATAGATGTGGCTTTTCAGGGTATGGTTTAAGAGACATGATAGTAACCTTAATGATCCTATGATTCTATGGTTCTGTAAAGTACTGAGTGCTGGATCAGATCCATTTGTTTAATTTAAGGGAGACAGCTGTTGCGATTTACATAAATTGTGCTTTATTGATCCACAGAGATTCTCATGGCAGCTTGCCTTCATCCAGGAAAAAAAGAAAAGGAATGCCTTGTCATCCTCCCCGTGTCTTACAGGCAATGCTGTACCTGAAAAAATATTGTGCAGAATTTTGCATTAACTCAAAATTTAGAGTTAATGCAAAAACTAATCCAGGTTAGGGCAATTTTGGCTGGTGTGGTACCAACTAGCAATACTAGAGATTAGGTCTGGGTTTCATGTTGGAAAATACATCAGAAATAGAGCCTGGAGAAAAAGCATATCATAAAGCCTGTAGAACAGCAGGATAAAGATGGGAAAATAAGATTATTTGTGTATGATCACAGTTTTCTGTCTCAGCAATTTTTAAAAAGTGCAGTACTAGATTTGGATGGGATTGTGGTATATATAGGTCTCTGAGGGCAAGTGGCAAAGCATAAAGGCCTTCCCTTACACTTGGGCCCAAGGACCCAAGCTTTCATGTGAACTGCCACTTCAATATGTGTATTGTAGGAGACAGATAGGATAAATTAGACTATGTTTGTACAGTGCTTTGAAAATTGTAAATGCTGTAACAGTGCTAAGTATTATTATCAGGTACCTAATATTTGCAAAGACCTCTATATGATGGCAAAAAAAAAACCCCAAACACCAGCTAACCTAGATATTATAATTAAACATACCTACTTATATCAGGTACTCAAACTTGTTTGCATACCTGTCTGTCAGCCCCTGCATTAGCCATGGGAAACTACGGGGAAAGAGCCAAAAGTAGAAAAGGAGAAAATAAAATGTCTATTGAGCCACAGAGTGCTGGGAAAAGAAGGTGGCGCACTGGAGGACTGCAGTATGATCCTCGGGCAGAACAGTCTTACTGCTCTGCCCACCCACTAACCACACATAGCTGTGGGCTAAAACCCCAGCTCAGCCTGAATATAGCCAATAGAAAATGACATTTAAGACATCCTAAGGTTAGCCTAACATTAATTAAACCATCACAGTACTGCACTATTATCCGCTTTACTTATTTCTTTTGTGGATTTTACTTTTTCTTAAGAAACAGTCATTTCCAATTAGAATTTCATAATAAATCTGAATGTCAGAACTCCCCAAGTATGAATGCCATCTTTGTTTAGAGGCTACAGGGAAGAGTTGAAAGCCGAGATGTCCCTGAGCACTAAAGCTAGCTGAGATACTAATCTACCACAGGAACCTGAATGCAGCATTAGACCTCAATCTGGTTAAATCAGAATTGCTGCAAAACAGTGTTTCAGGACTGACTGCTTCACTGAAAGCCATGCACTGTGTGTGGCAATGCTATGTTCTTGCAGTGCTGAGACTCCCAGTAGAAATTAGTACCAGGCAACTGCAAATCCAACACAATCAAACTGTCAGATGCTACACACAGTTTAAAGTTTTGTTCTTTCCCATGAACATTTTGCCAACAAGAATTCCTTTCTTCTACAATATCTTCTCTAATGCTTCAGGACCCTATAAAAGTTTGGGCTTGAGGCAACTAGTGCTAAATGTCTAAGTGGCTCACTGCTCTTTCAAAGGTTTTTGTGCAAATGACACCTCTCTGTGGAGGGGATCTAAGTATACCTTCCCAGTCAATGACCAATTGCCTACATATTAACTTGCCTACAATAACTAGCTGCACTGAAAGATACTTTAGGTAGAAATGTGTTGGCATGTGGACTGAGTCTAGAAAACTGGCCCTTCTACTTTTATCTCAGCCTTCAGGAAAAGTGAGAACTGGATTTAAGGTAGTTTTAAACCTTTAAGTAAACTTCCAAGTAAAATTTAAGTAAATTTAAGTAAATTTAAGTAAAATTCCAAGTATTTTTAATATTTTCATATGGTTAATTTTGTTTAATTTTTTATAAGTATTACAGAGGTAGTGCTTTGTACATTTCCTCTTGATGTATGCCAGAGTTACACTTAAAAAATGGTAGCAGAAGCACACTCCGAGAATTTACCAATATTGCTGCATACCATATAGGTAAGCCTACATTCACATCTTTCACTTGATGTCAGTTAATCAAGAAAAATAAAAAAAATTAAATCACTGAGATGCAATAAGGTAAAATCCTGCAGTCATCTAACAAGAGAATCTGTCATTGCTATACAATGTACAGATAAATTGTCAAGGCCAGAGATGACAAAAAATTAAGAAATATACAAACACGACTAAAAGCAAGAAGCATACCTGAAAAGGCACAAAATAAATCACTTTGGTCTGCTGAGGTTAAGACTGAGCCACGCACTTGTTTACATTTGGAATTTTATAGAAGAAGAGAAAAGATGATGAGAAGACATTGCTGCAATTTTTTTCTTTAACTTATTTCTGCTTTCATTGCCTTTATCATATTTATCCATTACGTCTTTGAGGACAGTTTGGATCTTGTGCATAACAGTAGTCTATACTCCACCTTAAAGGTTTTTACTCTATGACTCATCTATAACAGTCATAGCTTTATTACCTGCATCATCAGTTTTAAGCAACCCTTTAAGTTTTGGAATAGAGAAGAAGTGAGAAATTGTTTCCAACAGTTTGGGCTCTGATACTTCTCAGGATATGGTAGAGGGACAAAGTACAAGTTACTCCAAATACAGATGTATGCGTTAAGTAAAACTTGTCTTTCCCATATAATGAGACATCTAATCTGCAGAATAAAAGGGGTTTTGGATTAAGGAAATAATTTTTTGTTAAATGCTACTTAACTGTCAGTGTCAAAGCTTGTTGCTTTGGAGAAAATCCCCCTTTTTTTGAAAAAAAAAAAAGGTTGGTTTTGACATACAAAATTCTAGTCCCCCTTCAACAGATAAGAGAAGTCATAGCAATAAACACAACACAAAATATTTATAACCTTGGGATGTCTGCAACTAGAGTTGTAGAAGTGCAAGAAGAGGAGGCATAAAGAAATTTCATATGTAATATATGAAATATATTCGAGCAAACTAAAAGAATAAACTGCACAATACCAGGAAAAATTGCTTCTTTGCCCAACAAAAATATTAGATGGAGAAAATCTGTTAGACCTTCTACAATTTCCTGTAAAAGAATATTTCTACTGACTAGAGATATTTATGTATACAAATGTGGTAGAATAATTAACAGTACAGAGTAGTCACATGAGTGTGTACAAAATTGCCCACTGAGGTTCCACACACAGTCCTGATTACTTACATGGGAGAGATTCTTATAATTTGGAAAGTTCAACATAAGAGTTCTTTAGTAATAGAAAGGGTATAAAATACACGGTATTAAAATATTTCTTAAATTACTGTCAGCATCTATCATGACAAAAGGCTTTGGAATTTTAAGTTTAACCTTTTTACTGTTTGATTTACAAATACCCAAACAGGTTTCCTTATAAAGCTATATATCTTTCTGTCAATCTTAAACTACGTGGTTTATGATGCTGAAGTTTCATGGTTATTACTGTATTTCACTACTCAGGTATTTGTATACTCAATTGTAGAAAAGAGTACTTTCAAACAGTTAAATCCCCAAAAGAAAACAGGATATGAGCCAAAATTTTTAAGTGAGATGAACTGAAGCCTGGAATACATCTGTGTTTACACATGGTCTGTTAGTCTGCAAATATATGTGGGCAACTGTACACACCTAATTCCACAAATCTGAGTTTATAAATTCATTTACTTCACTCCCAGTTGACACTGTCAATGTATTCTTTAGTCTTTTTGCTGAAACAGGACCAAATGTGCCAACCACGATGGTGACTTTTGAGGCTGCAAACGCTTTCCATGAGAAATGGACTGATAAAACCGACTGACTTTGCGTATGGTAGAAAAACAGATTATACTAATCATTATTTACTATTGATATGTTCCACATTTAAAAGAACAGTCTTGAGCCCATTGCCTGTCCCTTGAGCCATCCGGTCTCCCCATTATTAATTGTTCTAACCGACCTTCACAAGAGAAGAAAAATATTGTTGTATCTTCTTTTATCTTGTCTTATAATAGGAATCATGCTTCATAGTGTTGAAATAAATTACTTGCACGGTGATCAAACATCTTAGCTTCGCTTCAGCATTTAATCACCCATGAAAGCCGTTTATTGCTTCGTATACGCCAAAGCCATGAACATTATTTCCTAACTATTCTATGGAAAGTGTCTTTCATTTTTATTTTTCAATTATGCCTTAAATTCTTTCATTCTTCTAGCAGGCACTACGGTGTAATCCTACTGTATGAAAGACCTTTGTTTCTCTAGTATTTATTTCCTTTTATAATGTTTTTTACCTATTACACAGGAAAAGAAAAAGCAAAACTAAAATAGCTAAAGTAATACTAACTTCATTGAGACTGTGTTATTTCCATTCAATATATAAATTACAAAGCCTTCAAAAATAATAATAAAAAATCAATACATCACCAGACTAGGGTTGTTCTAAAATCCATTATGTTTTCTGCGCTGCTTGTCAATGCATCACTGCTATTTAAAAAAAAATAGTTCTGCATCTATTCTGTCTGAAATCCTCACCAAGTTTATGGATGTAGCAGATAATAATTTAGTTTCACACACCTCAGTATGGGTTGTGTAAAATATTTAGTTTTTTAGGTTGTGAGCTAGTTCAAAGTCAAACTGCCCTCTTAAATATATGAGGTGAATCCACATCTTTACTAATGAGAGGAAAAAACCCTCACACTTCAAGCTTTTTAATGACAAAACACACACACAAAAAACAATTACCATTCTATAAAGCTGGATTGAGAGAGGTATAATGGAGAGACAGCATTTCTTGAAAACCCGGTCAATCTGTGTATATCGTAGTGAGGGAAGTTTGTATCGCACCGTATTAAACCAGTTGAACACACAACTTATGGTGAAAGAGGAACTATCAAACTAGTCTGCTTTAACATACTCTTTTCATATAAGACTTTAGCATCAAAAAGTAGGAACAATTACATTTGCTGATACTCCAAACCTGAAGTTCATTGTCAATAAAGCATAGCATTGGAATAAAATTCTTCCTGTATGACATGAGCTTGAGATAGTGTGGAAAGTCGCTTACTGTGAGACTCGCACTTTCTGTCATATGAGGGGGGAATTCATCAGCTGAAAACCATAAAGAACAGGGAAAAATCTCATTGTGTTAGCTGACCAGAAACTGAGTACCACTGATGCATAGGATGTCTTCACATAAGACGTGAACATGATTCTGCAGTATATTAAGGGAAGTATTTCTAAGAAAAAAAGGCTGCTGATATCCTCTTTAGAATACTGCGCCCAATTCTATGCATTGCCAACGTTTACCTTCTGAGGAGTTAACAAAACAGCCTGGCTCATTTAGCCTAGTAAAGTAAAAAAAAGACTATTTATTATGACTATTTAGGTAAGCTGGACATATACAATGTGTGTTTGCAGACTGCACAGAATGGAGGGAAGTGAATATTCTCCTCTACTCGGCACTCATTTGGAGTACTGTGTCTTGTTAGGGGGTGTCATTACAAGGAGACTGAAAACTGCAGATATTCCAGGAGAGCACCACTTAAACAGTTTGGGGGAGCTGGAGCACTCAACACAGGGTCAAGGGAACCACGTTTGCATACCTGGGAAAGGTAAAGGGTGATGTAATTGAAGTCTTCCAATATCTAAAGGGGAAGGTATTGAGGAAGAAAAGCCAGGCTGGTTTTTGAGATACACCATGTAAAGACAAGATACAACAGTCACAGGCTGCGCCACCAAGGGAAATTCTAACCAGATACAAAGAAAAAGCCCTCCAAAAATGAGAGTACTGAAGCACTAGTACAGGTTATGGCTGTGGACATCCACCTTCAGATGTCTTCAGAACTCTATGGGACAAGGCCCTGAGCAACTTGACCCAACTTTGAAGTTAGTCCTGTTTCGGGCAGCAAGCTGGTCTAGGGATCTCCAGAGGAACCTAAACTTTTCTGTAATTCTGTTTATACCTACATCATAGAAGTCATTATCAAGAACTACTTAAGAATATATTAATTTAAACCATTCATAATAAAGTTTTCAAAAGTCCTAAGTTTCAAATAAGTCAAGTTCTGGAACAGTCTTCCAATAAAAGAATTGGTGGCAAAAAAACCCCACCTAACTAGTTTCTACATGAAGTTTAAAAATTTACTGCCTCTGCAAGACAGAGCTATGGTCCTGCAATAATGCTAGACTGGTACAGATGAAACAACAGTTCCCTTACACCTTAATGCTCAATGTTACTATGTTTCACTGAAAGCCTTTTCAATAAACAATCGTTGTATATTATTTTATATAGAATTTAAAAATATGTGATATCTGAAGAAGAAATATTCACAGATTAATATCTTCATTTTAAATTAGAGTTGAAACAGAAAGATCAAAAAGTTCACTACATCATAAATGGCAAGGGCTGACTGAAAATACCAATTAACAGATTTCACATTTTATATCAAATCCACTTTTATTTAAGCTTATAGAACAGGAAAATGATGGCAGTGAATTTGGATGCCGAATTCCAAAATAAAACAAATGTTATTTCTCCTACAGAAGCTTTTTTCTACCCCCTGAGAATTTTTCCATTCTCATCAGTTTTGTAGATTATGAGTTTTTTGATAGTGGTACGTCTTTTTATACATAAATATCAGGAAACAGTAAGAAAAAAGAGACAATAAATAAACAGCATTCGTTTGGAATGATTGTTTAGTTGATAGATTTTAGTCTAAGCAAACAAAGAAAAATGCATACTCTAAAATGAGGAATGTTTGAGAATCTTAGTTATTTACTTGTCCAACCTAAGATTTTTCTTTGAACATTACCAACAGAGCATACAAAAAGATTATATTGATTTCAATTAGAAAATCATGTGAAGAGATCCATCACCTTTGATAGCTTTTCACAGTAACTTTTGATTGTTGCAATATGAGCTGAAACTGCGCATATAATTAGAAAGAAGACTCATGTAAAAAACTATTATTCTAGAAACAGCTGAATTTGTTTGTAATAGTGTTAAGTATTGTCAGTACCATTACCAGTACCAGTTAGGTTATCAGTATTTTCACAAAACAGTTTTCTTAAAGTGAGGGGGTTTTTTACAATAAATTAAAAAAAAAAAAGTTTCTAGGTAGAAGATATTTAAGAATTCCTTCACAGTCACAAAGTCTATAGAATTCCACATGAAATTTGCTAAAGTTTTCACTCCGTGTCAGAATACATCACCATCACCCAGGCTGATCTCTTCTTGACAGACTAAAAAGACAAGATGATAAACTATCTTCTGTAATACCTACTGTATTTACATCAGTGTCTATGGTTCTTCAGACTACAATGCAACTTTCAGCTAAATGGCCAGTACCATAATTTCACTGGTCCAGCTTAAGCATGAACATGAAGCTAGACTCCACCTAAAATTTTGCCCTTTTCAGGATGTGTCTAAGCTTCAGATAAAGTTGCAGCAGCAGCAGACCTGCAAAATATATTGACAAAGGAGTCAATATATGTTGACAATTATATCCCTGTCCTAATAATCCAGATACGCCAGAGTTCATTGCTGAAAAAAATACCTGGGTGCTCCAGCTATAGAAGTCTGGAGGACCCTTCATATTAAATTCACAGTGAACATCATTAATTTTAAAAATTTGAAAACAAGAAGACGACAGGAATTTCATCTAGAAATTCCAAAAGGAAACATTTTATTAGGATGTTAAATAAAAAAAACATTCAAACTGTTTCAGCTCAGTTTGTAGGGGGATGAGAGGCTGAAGAGGGTGATAGTTCAAGCTAACTTGTACCAGTGCAAAACTTGTGATACTCAACCATTTTTTTCTAAAATCGACTTTTATGCAACAACTGTACACAGCTACATTTTGGGAAGAATACCTCGGAATTGAGAGGTCCTTTTCCTTTTCTTTCTTGTAGATATGATCACCAATAGCCAGAGATCACAAGGAGAACCAAAAGACCACCTCCAACACACACCTCTGGGAGAACAGGTTACTGCAGAGCATCCTAAAGAGCCTGACCCTCTCTCTGTTTAAACCCCACCACTGGAGATCACCATTGGAGATGAGCAATGTAATCTAGTGGAAGATGTCCCTTCCCATGGCAGGGGGGTTAGACCTAGATGATCTTCAAAGGTCCTTTCCAACCCAACCATTCTACGATTCTACAGCCACGTTCAGCTGTCTATATTCAATATCATAGCTGACATCTTTATTTCCATATTATTCTGCTTTTAAAGACCATTCCATGATATTTTGCACTTCTCTCAGTAGTTTCCTTTATGAAACTCATGATTTGGCAAACTTTCTCCCTCTCCCCAACCTTCACAAATGTTCTTTAACATGAAGAAATGAATTTCAGTAGTTACCGAGACAATAGCCAGAAGAACCAGAATATCTAATTTTCTGCTATGGTTTCTCCTGTACTATTCATGTAATTGCAACATGTACTGTCCTATTTACCTTAAATGTAGATTTGCAAAATGGAAAAGCTACAAATGAGAATGGCATTTGAGGAAAATTAACTAAGCCACCACTATTTTAAAGCTCTATATATATTCCTCTGTCTTTCCTTACAGGCTTTGGCTTCTATATCAGCATATAACAGTGTCTTCTTTTGTCTCTTGCTTGACCTTACACTTTGGTCCCCAAGCCCCATTCTTTTTTTTCAGCATGCATTAGCCCTGTCTGTACGCAGCCTGTTTGCTGGGTCAGGCACAGTTTAGCCAAGGCAGGCTCGGCATTAAGTTCCCTTTTGTCCAGCTGCCTTCACAACACAAAGGGAACTCCACAGTCAGGTTTGATTACACCAAATGCCCACTGGTGCAGGTTTCTCCACTAATCTCCACCCAGACAAAAAGAGAGGGTTTAATCCTTGAAATCCTCTTAATGACCTTCCAGAGATATTGCCATCAGTAGACTTCCTACAGCCCCTCGGGCAGAATCCTCCAGGTTCGAAATCTTTCCAGATAACTTTTCATAATGTTGACTGGCACCATAAAAATACATAAAGCACACATTGTATCAACTATAATATAGTAACCTGCAGCACTGAGAGGAGAAATAACAGCTTTTCAGACAAACATTAAAGCCAAGCAAGTTAACTCAGTTTGAGTAAATAAACTGTATGAAAGTCCAATTTTTGTGAAATGAGTCCTACTGAGCACAATTCTTCCCATTAGTCACACAATAATTATGCAACTTCACACAGCACACAAACCTCAGACTTTTCCATTCTTCTGTCTCACTTACCAAGGACTCATGAGGATATGGCCATTATTGAGTAGAAGCATTAACCTCTTAAAAGGCATGTTTGTAATGCTCTGTTTTGTCCCATGAAAGAAATACATGACCAGAAATTACCAATAATTGCACTGTGGAAGCACAGGAAGTATTTGTGAGTAACACCACACACAGTGGTTTGAAGGATCATAGCACAAAACTGAATGAAGATTTTGGATTAAGGGTATTTATCTTAACTAAACATGTAAAAAGAATTTTAAAATTAACTGCTTAAAACACCAGTAATACAGGACTTTGTTGTTCAACATACACATCTGTGAGGTTTTTACTCCTGTCAGCATAGCACATAGTTTTTAAAGCTTCTGCTGTTGTCAAAGTACATTAGAGTTTATACAAACTATTTCCACAGTTCTTCAGACTGAATCTTAACAAAAACCATGTAGTTTCAAATCTCAGCACAGCTTTAGTTTCAGCCTACAGTGGCTTTGACACATCCATCTCTCAATGGTAGAAAAAACCCTTTCTTCTCAGTTTGGTCAATATGTTATGATTGGTTCAGATCATTAATTTCAAGTTAACTAATATTTTGTGTTGTATTAAAAGGACTTAATTTAATTCTGTCCAGTGGGATTTAATATTTAGCTACTTATTTGAAGTTATCATTGTAATGATAATTTCTGAAAGTTTAAATATCCTAAACTCATTAAATGACATACTATAGTCAAACCAAATCAAGGTATAACTTTATTTAGTTCTGAAAAAAAAATCCAACAGTGCATGCTACTTCACATGTTAAATAATACAAGAAGGAATATTAGAAATGGAAAGGAAAACAATTATAGAGATTACATTTCAGTCCCTAGGTAATCCTGTTACACAAGAATATTATTTTAATTGAGCTATACCTTCTCAAGGTTTGAGATAGAATAATTCTCATTTTTTCAAATAATAATTATCATTTCTTCAAATGCTGAAACAAATTTGTTCCAAATAATGTATTGAGAAGTAACATTGACTATGTTAATCTGTTCTGTAATGTTGCAGGCTTCTGCTCTGTGAGCGTCTTACATTAGGTGGTTTCTTAACCTTCAATCTAATTAATCTTACATCTAATTCCTCAAAGCAGACTGACTGCTAGAAAAAAGGATGTTCATGGCAAGGGCACTGCCACTAGCTTGGTTTTCAATCAGATGAGGAAGAAACTGAGGCAGGTATCTAAACCTTTAATATAATGGAATATAAGAAATGTCATTTGACCAAAAAAAAAAGATATTTTTGATTGGGAAATTGATTTTTAGTTTGCATCAATTATATGTTATTTCAGCAGATTTTTTTAATAAGGCACTTAAGAGTATGCACTGTTTATTTGAAGTTTGAGGAATAAATTATGTGAAAAAATTCACCTAACTTTTCTTTTAATGTTAAAATTAGCTATATAGCTATAAAAGTGACAAAATGCACAGCAGCAGATACTTCCAAGTCTTTACTATTTAACTGAGGGCAAGTTTATAATACAAAGAGAAATCTTAAATTTGGAAAATAAGGGAACCATGGAAACCTTTTGATTGAAGTATAAAAATGTTGAGATATCTTTAAAAAGCTGTCAGGCAAGTTTAAACTACCCAATATTGTATTTGTGTTAGGGAACTTAAAACACATTTTAAACCTCAAATAAAATCAATATAGACAAACACACTTCCCTTTGCGATCAGTAAAATACATCAGATGAAATACAGCTCTGGCTTAAGCCAACATGATTCCTGCTGATATCAAATAAAGGTGAGGCTTTTAGCACGTACACACTTAGTTCATTACACGTTCTTCAGTGAGTGGTTACAATAAGAAAATATAACAATGGAAATAAAGTATTTCTCATGATTCAGCTACTGACCTCATTTATTAATACTGAGCTTTGCTGGAGGGGAGAGGAAGCAAACTGATCTTATTTAGCAGCAGCTAATAACAGTATCTAAAAGTAGGCAGCAATGCGTCAAATATTTGACATTTCAGAGTTTGTAATGTGCATTGTCAGATACTTCTGAGCAAACAAATTGAGGTATTTACAATAAAAATGAAAGAAAATGCAGACTGCTCTTTCAAAAGTAGGTGTAATAGTTATATGCATGTTACTTGTTCTGTATGAAATATCTCCACTTTTGGATTTTTTATAAATGACTGGACTTAATAATGTTGCTGTAAGACAAACTGTACATAAGCATTGGAAATTCCTGAAAAATCTAGTTTGTTTGTTATGCTTGATAGTATCTGTTGATGAATGAACAGGTTTTCTCATTAAAAATATTTTTATACAGAATGACTTCCAAGAATGCATAGTATGACCAGATTCTCAGTCCTGCTACAGTTACTGAAATTGCCATACCTGTAGATATTATATATCTCTGGTGTGTATATGTATCAATAAAAGGGCATTTGAACCTAAGCTGTACTCCCACATTTCCCAGTCCATAAAGAAGGGGAGAGTGGAGAAACAACTTCACTCAAAGTTCTTCACCTCTATTTCTTAATAGAGCTACAAAGCTCAATAAAGCTCTCCAATTCCTACTTTTGTCCAACTTCTACTTCCTTCTTTCTTGATTAGAAAGGAAGAAGGGTAACGGAGTCTCTCTTTCAGTCCTCTCACTCCTCCAAGCAATAGTCAGGAGGAAGAAAAATGCTTTTTATTTGAATTGTTTTCCAAGAGCTGACCAGCATTAGTCTTCACATTATCTCTTGTTAGAAACAGGCAAACTAGCTATAGCATGATTGTTATACACAAAGCGTCTCCAAACAGCTAAAACTGTTAGAAACTAAAAACCAGGTTAGACTTTCAAGACCCTCAAATGCTAGTGCATGGTTAAGAGTATCTGCTCTCAAGTGTTAACTTCTCTACAACCACAAAAAATGTCCACATAATTTATGAAAAACAAGTGTGTTTTCATTGCTTCCAAACAATGAAAATATTTTTCTTTGTTTAAATATGCTAAAAGCAGATGTAAAAACTTACTGTTTTCATTCTTTTCATTCCTTTCTGGAAGACATTTATAACAATGAAAACTATTTCCTTAAAAAAAAAAAAAGAATCCCTAAGGTTACTTTACAGATAAATTCACATCTTGAATTCTGGATTTGAAATGTTTCTGAAACACCATTTTATACTTTGATTATACCACAAAAATAAGTTTTGTTTTTAAACAATCCAAGTTTGCTTGAATTCACCTCAAGAAGTTATCAGGAAAGTCTGAGCCTCCAAAAGTTCTGTAAGAGAATCTTCAAACACTTAGAGTTACATGCAGGAAAACAAAATTACCTCCAGTGTAATTATTCACAAGCTAAAGGATAACCCACATGTCATTGAAGAGGGACAGGTGAAGGTTCAGTCACAGATGACTGCACAGTTATAGACATTAAAGATTGCAACATTTCAAGGAGACAGGAAAGCTCAGTGAGAACTGTCACACAACAGTGCACAGCTGCCTTTCTAAAATTCAGATTAGACCAAATGGCCTCAAAATTGCTCATAAAGTCAGGACATCAGACCAAACATTTAGTTGAAATGGTACAAAGTTAAGAGAATGAAAAAGCTTCAAACTCCTGCAAGGCTGACATTTTTATTTTTGACCACTGAGAAAAAATAATTTTATAGAACAGGAATGATGAGATGTTTAATATGAGTTATATATCTAATGACACAAGCTTACCTCGGGAACAGTTGCATATCTTCCAGCAATAGCAGTTTTTCAAGTTGTGATTTCTATTGAACATGTCATATGCATGTGCCTTATGGCATAAGACAACTATTTTTACGAGTGCTCTCTGTGGTTCAGTAATTGCCTTGTGATCAGCATAGCCACAGGTATCATAATTGCAAACGCAGGCTTATTTCCTACCCAGTAAGGATCTCAGGTAGTAAGGACAGTGCCTGGATCATAAAATTCGTGTGGACAAGGTATGCCAGACAGCCAGAAAAGTTAACAGTGAAAATTAATTAATAACTCATTAAAAAATTATTAGCAATTACTCTTATAAATATTATTTCAGTATTATTTGTGTTGTGTCTAGATGACCAGGATGGAAGGCCTAACCGTAATAACCACATTATGAAGAAATAGCACATGCTGTGTTAGGTTACACTAACAGAAAGGTGTAGAATAGAGATACAGGGAATACAGCTTCCTGAAACTGTCCCAGGTAAGTCACACCTTTGACGGACTGCACTAGAATTCGGTCTGGTTATAAGTACTTTAGGACAATGACCTCAATAACCGTATCTTGACAGAACAATGCCTTTATTACACCTCAACTATGTTGTCTCATTTAATTTGAATTTCAATGAGTTTTGGAGAATGATTGTGAAGGAAAATGATTCATTGAAGTTAAAATCTGGCTATTTTATATAGAAATACGATACTTGACTTAATAACAACTTATCCTAATGCAAAGCAGTAGAAAGAGGCCCAGCTTGGGCTCTTGTATTCCTCCTCTCCAAGATAATGGTTACCAGAAATATTAATTCAGTATATGTTCGAAGTAGCAAGTTATTACATTATGCAAAAGCAAGCCAGCAAAAGAGATTACCTTAGTCCAGTTGAAATAAAACTGAAGTCACAGAAAGGACAAAGAAAATAATTAGCTAAGAGGAAAAAAGTATCCTTAGTGTTTGATACTGTGGGTAGGCAAATATTTGATAATTCAGCATTTCTGGGCGTATATCAGAAATAGCTGTTGATGTAATAAAACTGGCAGATAGAATATACTCTTGGATTACGTGAGTCAAATGCAGAAAAAGCAAAAGCAGCTAATGATCACCTAGTAAATAATCCACCTATTAAGTCTTTCGCAGGTCACAAATGTAGGGCCTTTGGCTCTGCGATGAAGTATCCATCCATGCTGCCAGAAGCAGACTAGTCAACTCTGCAATCATTTGCTTTGGTTCACCACCACAAGTTGAGAGAGACAGAGGCTGAAGACAAAACCAGCTCAAAAGTAGGTCTAAGTGCTTTCTCCCTAAATAGACTGCAAGAAATAACTGAAAAACTGCAAGAGTCATTAGCCTGAGGCAATACAATGTGTCAATAAGGCTGCCAAATATCATCAGTGCAGCTGCACTCCAAATCCTTAGTCTAATCATTCTGCAGTCTTATGTCAAACATGTCTTGCCACCTATTTTTTAAAATAAAAACACAAAACAAAGAAAACCCAACAGTGTTTTTTATAGCTTTTCTTATTCTTAGAGAAGACTCTTTGTGTCAGCCACATGGTAAGAAGATGAAATGTCATTGTGGGACTTAGATACTTTATTTCTTTCCAAAGGAAAAGTTTGAGAGAAGTTTAGAATTTACTATTCTTATTCTTGCAATGTATGCATAGCTGACAGTTGTAATTCTATTACGATTGTTTCTCTTCTAGCAAAAAAGAAAATATAAGTGGCAGAATAAAACATTCATGCAAAGGAATATGAAAATAGAAAATATAAGGGAACAAATTATTTAAAAGAATTATTGCTCAGACAATTCTGGGGTTTGTGAACAGAATTCTGTACATACATGGCTAACATGTCAGTTTGACAGAAATTATAGTTATTCTAGAGAAAAGATTAAAAATGTTTGCTGTGTTCAAAGGAACTAATTCTCTTCACTCAGGGAAACAAACTTATGAAATTAGGTGCTGATTAAACTGCTACGTTGTCCTACCCATAAACGGAACTCACTACATAGAAATTAGTGAAAATATATACCAGATTATGTAATGGAAATGGAAAGAAATTACCTAAATTGGACAAAGGACTCCATTGAACAACTTGTCTGTCTGATGTTGGGTTCCTGCTACTGCAGTTATGTCAGCTACAAACATAAGTAAAGTTTAAAAAATTAAGTCAATGGCATATTATATTGGCCAAAGTCCTAGAATACGTCACATTGCCATACAAAGCATACACTGGCAAAATAAAATTTAAATTTAAAAAAACTAAGTTAACCAGGATAACAGTTACAAACTGTACCTCTATTTGTCACTTTGGCAATGTAAGAGGAAACACTTTCAAGATAAGGTCCAAAACTGAAGAAACACAAGACAAAAAAGTCAAATTCTCCTCTCAGCAACAGTGGATTGGCTCCTTTGTCTTCAATAAAGTCACTCAGTTATGCCAACAGTGTTACTGAGAATAGAATTGGCTTATGTATATTTTGATGTTGCATTGTTCAAGATGTAAGTACATTTTGTTAGAAGACAAGTCTTGCTAAGTGTTTCTGAGGCAGGGAAAGATGACTCCGGCACAAGGCAAAACAGAGATGGAAGTACAGATCTGCTAGTAAAGTTAAAGCCTCCTACACCTCTGAGGTCCAAACACTGGCAGTCATTCTAACCAAATCATTGTCAATCCAAGTAATGAAAACAGAAACAAAAAGATAATAGCTTGGTGAGAAGATTTTGGTAGATTTGACTGAAGGGAAGGAAGATGTAAACTGCAAAAGAACAAACAAGTCTTAGGATAAGAGACTGTTCTTTTTTCAGATTTTGTAATCTACATATGCTGAAAGTCACAAAGATCAAAAAACGGACCTGCTCCTTTCTGCTGAAGGAAGGTTACTTGTAGGGGAATAGACAGGGATCGGCGACCGGAAGATTACGGGATGTGACGGAAAGATAGACTCCTCCCCATAGGAGTGGCAGGAACAGGAACCGCAAGAGCTATATAAGCGTGTGAGGCAGCTAAATAGACGGACATTTTGCATCCATCATATTGATGTCTGTGCGTCACTGTCCCCAGGGTGGGTAGAGCCCTGTGTCCCAGAGATATGCGGCCCAAGATAAGTTCTCCCGTAGAAGCGTACAGCTACAGTTACTCTCCTGTTGTTCAGATTTCCTTTCTTTTACAGTGTGTGCTCCAGTGTGTTCTGGTGCACAATCATCATCATTAATTAAATTAGAATAGCCTTTTCAATTAAAGAATAAAGTACACAACAAAATGCAGTATCTCTGAGTTATTTATTCCATTTATTCATTTACTTCCTAATTTACACAGTTTGGTCATCTCTAATACAAATAGAATTCATTAGTGCAAATTACTAATGTTCTTATTAAAAGTTTAATGAGAGAAGAGCTTTAAGGTGAATTGACTTTTAATCACTCGACTCTGTTCATCTTGCAATAGCTGGATGATACCACTTTAGAACCCAAAACAGAACAGGATGCTTTAGTCTTTACACTCCTTTTTAGGTACTAACACTGACATTAATTAATGTGAATAAAGAACTCTAGGTCCTGCAAGATGAATAACCTGTCTAAAAATAATGTATTTACTTAACCTTTAATTATTTATGGCTGTTATATTTTAAAGGAAAATTAAAATTCATCTTTATTACTAAAGTAATTATAAAAACCTATAAGCCTATTAACAAAGAAAGCAGCATGGCTGTCCAGCTTTCAGGACTAAGTGCAAATTTCTCCAGCAGGGATTGTGTCATTGCTTGGGAGGACATAGAATAACTGTTATGAAGAGGGTTAACAGAGGAGAGGAGTATGAAACAAGCATGGGGAACAGCATGAAGGAAGGTGGGTAGCTGTGTGGAAACAGATAAAGGAAGCAGTTAAAAAAAGATCAGCAGGAATTTATAGAGTGAGTAGGAATATGCAATAAAATGCACCCTCTCCTTGTAATACAATGAAAGATACATACTATTTATTTCACTTATATTATACTTTGAACATTCTCAAACTATGATCCTTTTAGAATGAAATATGTTACCTTTAGTAGCAATCTGTAAAATGTGGGACTCTGAGAACCAAGACATAGACTACTGGAAGGAAAAACTGAAGCATAAAATAACAGCTCTTGCATAATAGTCCTCAAAAATGAAAATTATGGAGATATACTATTATGTAATCCCATTTGCTTAGTAGTAAAGTTCCAATCCTAGGCACTTAAAAGTTTATTACATGAAACTTCCAGGGCCTCTTTCTCCAAAATTCTTTCTTTTTTATGATACTGCCCACTGCCTAGACACCCTCTCTCCTTACTTTTGAGGCACCTAAATTTACCAAGAAGCAGTGTTTTCCCTCCTCAGAATGATCATCCTTCCTGGTGTGCAGTAACTGTACTCCTCACAGACATGTACATAACCCTTCCTATAACACCAGCCAGAACTCGTAACCAAAGGAGGGGTACCAGGACCCTACAAAGCCCCAGCCAGTACCTGCAGTACCGAAAGTCAAGCCAACAACAACCTTCAGTTTTCAGTTGCTTACAGGAGACAAGTTTGAGAAAATCCTCCCTACCTTCTACTTCCAGGCAGGCAGAAACGGCTACATATTTTGGCACTTATGTGCACTCCTCATTCTTGCCTTTGCTCTGCTCATTTGTAACTGGTAGTTCTACCTGTACATTCAGTCTGTAATTCAGAAAAATAACTGAAATCTAAGTATCTTTTTCTACTCTCACAAAATCTTTATGGATTTCTGTTTATGCTTTCAGTATTAAAAAAGTCACTTTAGAACAGTAAATAAGCATATCTCATTTTACCTTACAGAAATTAGTGTAAGAAGGTTATGACTCAGTGAAAGCAGAAATTTAGAATGAAATTCCTCTGTATTGACTATATATTTCTCCCTATTTCAATACCCATATGGCACATAATAAAGATCATCTTTTTAAAATGTTCTTTCCCCTGGTGATTACAATTGAATCAAAACAAAGGTAGAAATACATTCCAACAGTCCTAAGACAGTGTCCGAAGAAACCCATTTTTGTTTGCCTTCCTCCTCTTGTATTGTCACTCACGTATTAATTATGTGCATATGCACAAGGTTAAAATTAATATTGGACAGAAAGTCATAGGAATTCAGACCATGCTTTAAAAATTCCTGTTATGTGCTAGAACTGTGCTTACAGATACCATACAAAGTATTTGAAAAATGTGCATGAAAATGTTAGTTGTGAAACACTTATTTAATTTCAATAACGCCTTCTTGCAACATAAATTCCTACTTCAAATCTGCCATGCTAGCCTACTTAACTTTAGGGCATCAGCATTTATAAAATACGGATGCTTACCCTGACATTCAAATAAACCAGGAAATTATTATCTATGCTCTAACCACTTGCACTTAGAGACACATATCCTAGAGTAACAGGTATATTGCATTTCCAATTTAAAAGAAAAAAATTGATCAGATTTCAAGTATCCTGAAGAAGCCTTTCATTGTCTCCTTTTTTTAGCATGAATCAATAACATAAACAGTAAAGGCTCTGGCTGAGGAAAATAAAACCAACTCACACCATTTAGAGACACAAAATTTAATATTGAGGGGAGTGACAGAACAGATATGTAGCTGTATGAAGTGAATATCTTAAAAAATAAGCTACATCAAAATGGTTCTTCCTAATCTCAGCCAGTTGGTGTTTTATTATTAAATAAATTATTATTTAACAAAGCTAAAGGTTTTTAAAATTCTGTAACTTGGACATTTCTCTCCTAATACTTGTCAATTCATATTCCAATTTTCATATCAGGGCCTGGCCTCTAAGGGTATGAACTTGGCTACTGTGTGCCAGTTCTATGTATAATCTATGAAAAGCTTTTTTTCATATACTTAGGCAAAAATTACCACAGCATAGAGGACCAAAGCAAACCTCAGTAAAACAAAGCTCTTAAATAGATGGGTGAAGAGGTACCAGTAGTACCTCCGTCTTGTCTTTTGTCCAGAGAGATTCAAACAGACATTCAAGTCCATTATGATTCTGAAAGTGTGCATAGGAATAAATTATTTCCTTCTATTAACAGAGGCAATCTCTATACAGCACAGTCCTCACACATATCACACATAGACAAATATCCCACCGAAGTTAATACAATTAAATTAGACTAGTTTATACTTATACTTTCAGTTTTGGGTTAACTTTTGAAGAGCTGATGAAATAATGTCATTTTTTATAGAATACACCCCAAAAATTAATCCAGTGGGAGCTTTGCCTGAAGACCTAAGAAATTCAGATCCTTGCAATAAGCCATGGTCCTCACTGGCAATTTCAATTTCTCATAACTTATTATCATTTGCATATTTTACTCCAAATTCCATCCTCCTGTCAGAACATCACATGTAGTCTTATCAGACATCTTAACTCACAGTAGTGCTAGTAATAACCCACCAGAAACCTCACCGGACTCAGTAGCCCATTGTTCAGTATTTAAAGTCTTTCAAACACACTTTTTCTCAGTGTAACATGACTGCTTTGTAAACATACCATAGCAGGAGGAGGACTTAATCAGACAGATGTCCATCTAGCATGGCATCCTGCCTCTGTCAGTGGGTGTTATAGAAATGGTGTTTGGGGCAGTTACAGAATGCTGTTTCTCTGGGCATGGTTCCAGTAGTCAGCACTTTGGGAACTTCATGACCAAGTGGTTTGCACCTAGATGACCTTATTTATAGCCTTTGGAAGAATTGTCCTCCATTAATTTGTCTAATCACTCCAATAACCCATTTCAAAACCAGTTGTAACAATACATTCCCCAGGATCTTTATCTGCTGTGTGAAACTCACTGCAGGATAATGGGCAGCATCCAGTAAAATTATCTATGCCACTCACAATTTAATAGACATCGGACATATCCCTTTCTATCATCTCTTGGCAAAATATTATTACCTATTTTATGGATATCTTTTAAAACTTAGCTTCCAGAAACTTCAGTTTGAGAGTCCTATAGATTCTGGTGTGGTAACTTCTGTAACCTCCCTGATGGTGAACTTTTTTTTAGCTTCTCTGTTACTGTCTTATCTCTTTATACTGCAAATATTTTTCAGTTCTACAGACCACCTGACAGGTTTTCTGCTTCTGTTCAAAGAGGTTCTACTATTAATTTTTTTTACACTTTTAGCAAGTTGAACCTATATATCCTTTTGGGCTACTATATTACCATTTCCATCAAACTTGCCAGATTTATACATATATTAATTTCTTTCACATAATCTAACTACTACAAAATTATCTTGATAGCCAAATTTTGCACTGTTGCCTTCCATCAAAAGCATATACACATATGCAGAATTATCAGTATAATCTGCATTTCATTATGGTTATTCATAAAAGACATAGGAAGGAATAAAAATGCCACTGACTTCTTGGAAGTGAGTTTTGCTGTACAGAGCTTCAAAATTATTTTATTTACAGACTGTATGAAAAGGCCAAAATGCAGAGGAAAGTTGACTTTCTGTGTTCTACCTATGATTATCTTAGATTTTCTGGCAGATAATAAGACACATCTCAGTGCTAGAATATGTCCCACAAATCCAAACACAGCATAAATGGACATGTAGAACTTTAAGCCTATGCTGCACAGTTTTTAGTCTAGAAGAGTTTCTGTATGAACCAGTTGGAATAATTAAAATAAAATACTAAAGCCCATTTTACTTTTCAAATTTCATGCCACAGAAATGTGGATCAGTTGCTACGAATTGTCTTCCCTCCCTTTGTGGCATGAAACATACAAATCATTTATTTGTCCAAGTGATTAAACTAGATTAAAATAACCTCCATTATATTTTCTATTATTCTATCTTTTCTGATGGGAGAAGATCTTCTTTGATGTTGCCTCAGAATAAAATATGCTTGTTGGAAAAGGAGTTCTCAGTTTTAAATGACAGCTGTCACATTTTGTTATGGAAGTACAATTCTATTTAATGGTCTTGATTGTGCAATTTGCTGCACCTACTTCACGTTGTGTGGGCTCATGTGAGCATGTCTGAGTAGTACTGCAGAATCAACGCCAAAATAAAACAGAAACATGCATAGTGGAAAAGTGTTGCAGGGGGGAAGAACTGCAAGAAAAAGCACATGCACATTGTATCATAAAAACCAGACTTGGCTACAATGCAATTAAATCATAGCTTTGGAATGTGACTTCTCAGGTGTGCTTAAGATAGTTCAACATTTTTAAAATAAGAATAGGAGATTAAACTTGTGTCTTAGCATTGAAAAGTGTCCCTTTTCTCAGTGCAGTTCTGATAACCAGCATTCTGCCTGAGCTCTTGCCAAGAATACACAAAGTGACTCAGAGAGCTTGTTGAGTACTTAACTCCAGTATTTAACTCATTAAGGGTCTCTAATGTTTTCAAAATCATTTTAAGAAAGGCACTGTTTAAAATAAAACTCTGTTCTATTATAAATGTACTATAATACACATCCAGCACCTACTATGGTATAGACATGTCTTTTTTCCATTAAGAAAAAATGAATCTTTTCAGAGAAGAGAGATAAAGTGTTTCAGCCCTGAGAGTGTAATACAGCAGGCAGTAATGAGAAATCAGTGATTACACCTGAGATTAATAAATTCAACTTTTTTCCAGTGAGAATATATGAATTGCCACCTACTGTTATTCAAATTTTCTATATCAAAATCAAGCTGTACAACTCTGCCTCTGTAATTTTTCCCACACTTTTTCTTCCCCACGTATTCCACATCTGACTGAGATCTGCCCACTGCCAAGGGCTAACACACTGGATCAATATTCTGTCAAGACTCAGATATAAACACAAAAGAAAGGATGAGTCACGAAAAGGAAACTCAAGAGTTAGGGCTGGAATTCCTGTTTGGCTTCCTCTGCAGTCTAGCTCCCTAACCTAACCTTAGGGAGACCCAGTGTTGCCACAGCAATCACTTTCCCAGTGTAATTGCGAATGGTTTAGAAAAATAAGTATGTTCAAGACTGGTCAGTGGCAATTACAATTTCCACCTGAAGAAGAAAAAAAAGTCAATTCAATTTCATTAAGGGACCATCTTCTCTTCTTCCTTGAAAACTGAAGGGCCTGACAATGAATTAAGATTTAGAGAAAAATCCTTTCCCTATTTAAATGAAATTACGATTTTGCCATTAACACAGAGTCAGGATGTTCATCCTGTGTATGAAGATAACTTTATTGCAGGGATTGTGTGGGTAAGTAATATTACAAACTGTATTTCTATAGCAATTCCCTAACACTCTGCAAGGCGCAAAAAACATGATAAATTTAACGTCATCCAAAAAGAAGATTGATCACTGTCAGGAAAGGAATGCATGATGCTAAGGCCAAAGCACAGCAGACTCAATGATAAAAGACTGGTGAAAGTGTACTTTCCTGCACTTTCTTCACTCTGCAACAAATACTGTATTTATTTTCTTCCTTATCCATTTCTCTTCAGCAAGCTGGCTGCAGCAAACAAAATTAACAATGCCTATTATAAATCTTGTAAATGCAGATTCAGAGATAGCAGAACACATGACAGGCATTTGTTATTTTAGATGGAGTTGCTGGAAACCACTCTGTTTTCCTGTAGTAGAGAGAACCATAAGGAAATTCTGGGCTGGAATCAGTCCTGAATGTCACAGAAGATACTGTTGAAAAAAACAGTACAATCCATGATGGCCAGAGAATCTGAAACCAGTCTTGGGTTTTGTACAGTTTGCCTAGGTCTAACTGAATGATTCACCTTTTGTGCTTCAGAGTGTTAAATTATAATTACTTTGGATAAATATCCTTTCAGTCAGTTACTCTTAAAAATTTATGATGAGTAGACTTAAAGAGATGCTGGAGTGCTCTACCACTGGGTGCTGCTTTTAATAAATCTGGTACTACTGGGGAGAAAAAAATTAAATTCTTACAGTCTTAGAAGACCATGAAAATATTCATAAAGGGCAAGGCAGATGACCCAGGTTGACCCCATCAATCCTGAGTAGGTTAGAGGAAAAAGCTGATAGGAGATTCAGTTGATAAAGAATTAAAGGAGGGACCATAAATAATGTCAGTCAAAATGATTTTATGAAAAATGAGACTTGTCAAAATCGATTTTATTATTTTTAATCTAAAAGTGTTGTTGATCATATTAATCTCACATGTAATAATACACTTATACTTTTTAAAACTATTTCAATCCATACTGCATGAAAGTAACTTAAAAATTAGACTTATAGAATATCAGCAAAGCATATATTAGATATACTAGGAACCAGCTAACTGGGTAATGATTCCCTATGGGTGGTTACTCTGTGAAACCTATCAGCAGTTTTAGAGACACATTGGAAAGACTGTTGTGCAACCTGACGGTGAACATATTCATCACACATCTGAATGCAGGGATTCAGTTTGCTAATAAAATCTGCAGGTAACACAAGCAAATAATGCAAAGGACAGGACAGCTGCAGAAGCAAATTGAATTACCTGTTTTGCCTCATGTGCATATATTAAATGATATAACTTTTATCTGTATAAAATTCATAAGGAACACAAACTTTTCACTAAATATATATCACATCATACAAACTGGAGACCTAGGAAACACTGAGTTCATATTGGATGAGCAATTTAGCTCCACAGAATGCTGCAGAGGGGCAATTTTGACCCTTGAATGCATAAACAGGTAAGTAACAAATAAAAGAAGAGCCACAACATTAATTCTGTATAAGACACTGGAAAGCCTGATATTTGGGCTGTGCAGACAATTCCGGTGTTCCTATTTTAAAGTGGATGTTGAAAACTGAATTGCCAAAGTGATTTGAAAGTTGGAAGTACCGTATAGCAAAACTATCGGAGCTCAGTCCTTTTAATTAAAAAAAGACTAAACACAAGTAGAGACCCAGAAGTTGCCATATTGTTAAAGTGTCATTTCACAGAGCGTGAATTACAGTGCATTAGCTTTGTATACAAACACTTTTACATTATACTCTGGCCTTTATCCAAGGTAGTTTCTTCCACTACAGAACCAGCATAAGGTACCTGTTTCAAGTACAGCTCTTACAGGGACTTAGTGCTGCTTTATAATAAAATTGCTCTCTGGCTTATCACACACAACTTTGTCAGTGTAGCCAAGGGCAGAGAAGGGACTCAAATACAGTATATTAAACCTTTCCAAAAGATAAACAAATACTCTGTTCTAAGTGATTGTTGGAAAAATATCTGGAAACTGAAGCCAGACACTTCTTAGGAACCTGGACTTCTTATTTTTTAATTTAATAAGCAAAAGTGGCAAGAAATTACCAAATTTAGTAACAATTGCCTCCGTTGATTGATATCTTTGAATCAAGATCGGACACATTTTCAAGAAATAGATTTTGGTTAAACACAGTTTATCATTAACAGAGAAAATGCAAGATTGATGTCATGTAAGAAGGCAGACCAGATGAATTAAGGTCTGATACATTTTTCTGAAAAGCTTTAGTTGCAGCTACATTGTATAGCTGATTTACTGATTGCATTTCAGAAGTTTAAGAGACCAAATCTCTGAAAGATACTGCAAAAGTGAATTTGGAGATCTCAGGTCAGTTCACAGTCAAAAGCTGGTTCAAGCTAAGCATTATGCTAATGTAATTTATTTATTTCATGATAAAACATTATGCTTTACTCTATATTAGCATATTCTTCAAATACCTCAGAGAAGCATTACAGCAAATAGAAGTATTTAAGGGTAATGACAAGCACATGAAATCTGGAATAGAGTGAAAAAAAAGAAATACAGAAAGAGAACCAAAATCAAGCACGTTTTTACATTATGCATCATATGAATTAGTTACTAATTATGAAAATGTTCTTCAGTTTCACAAGTGATATTGCCTGTACTATTTCATCCTTTGCTATGCAGTTTTGAGAAGCAATTTATATATTTTCTTTATATTAGGCTGTTAGCAGTAATCAATGTTAATACACTAAATTTCATGCAGCAATTTAAGAAATAATCAGTTTTAAACTCTACTGTGTTGTTATACTCATGGTGGCATGTCGTACTAGGTCTTTACAAGGTATACCTTTGCCTGCAATATATTTGATACAGAGTTTAAAATGGTACAAGACGTTCACTTACACTTACAAGTTCCAAAGTTATTTTTCTAAGTCAAATAAATATTCATGTCTCTCAGACAAGCTGCTTTACTTTAGTATTTCAGGTAAGAATATAAGACTGAAAATTTCTGCTGGTGTTAGCAGCAGTAAAGTTAACGATGTTGTCTCAAAAAGTATTCACTTACTCTAAAGATTCCAGTTTTTTACATAATAGATAAAAATTATCATTATATATTGTTCACAAGGCAGATACATTTCATTTATTTAATTCAGCTATGCTTCTTTAATAGCGTTCAACTAAATTTTGAAGTATTGTTAGAAATTACACACAGATAACTTTCAAATTAGAATTTTTGTCCTTCAACAATGATATAGATATTATTTCATCATCTTTATTGCAGAATAAAAGAGAAAGTAATTTCCTGAAAGCACCTAAGCTCATAAGCAATTTATGTGCTTTTGAAAATGGGTGTTGGGCTTCCACATTGTTAAGCAATTTTGAAAGTTTTTCCATAATGTTACTCTCCTGCCCCAACTTTGTAAAGATCATAAATAATTCCAAACATTTGCCTCCTCGGAGCATTGTAAATCACTGCACCTAAGCCTAAATATGACAGCAGGAGTGCACAAGATACCACTTATATAAAGTACAGTTACATATAATGCTTTGCTCTACCAGAAATTTCACAGTGAAAACAACTTAAACAGGAGATTCTCACAGGTGTTCCCTATTTTTATAATCTTTTTCATTTGAGATTTGCGGAATGGCTGAACAGTCTCAGCTGCAACTGAAGAAAATAGGAACTATGCATTAAATAAAGTATTGTGTACTGGTGAGTATTCAAAGAAATCAAGTCTCAGATGTTTCAGACTGGACGTATACAATATGCCTGACATTCGTCTATGCTTGAGAGCAGAAATAGTCTCTCCTCAACAAACATGCACTAAGGTGGCAATTTATTTCACATTGTAAGACACTCCAATCTTACCACAATGTGTGCTATAGAAAAGCCCATGAGAAAGCGAATTATTCTGCCTTCAGCAGAGCATTTAAATAGTGTATAGAAAACAGCACATACTGTAGCCTGGGACCACACATTGAACGTGATAAAACAAAGCACTGGATCACTACTCATTAAATTCTTATCTGCGATGTGAAAGCAATGTGAGATTTTGTATTTAAAGATTGTACCACAATGCATGTTCACAAGGAAGGCTTCACAGGCAACCCACAGTACAGCAACCATTCCAAATCCACAGCAGTCATAATTAGTCCTCATGCTTTTGAGAGGCGCAGTCCATATCAAGTATTTGTCCTATCTCCATTTTGCATATCTTTTTCTTTTATCAATTATGGGGTTTTATCATAACCCTAAAGTGACTCACCATTAATAAGACAGAAAATTCTCATATCTTTACAAGCGTTCCCACCATTATTAAGCCCTCGCAGTCTCAAAAACTTCACTATCCTTTCACTCTAAGGACTGTAAAAGCATAACACTCTACAGTTCTAATCCTCTGCCTTCCCCAACCTCCATTTATATCACCTAGCTATAGATCCGTACGGTATCAGTCTTCTTAAGATTTTCAGATAATCATCTCTCAAAACCAACTGTTTAACCTTTTCCTCCCTGGTAGGGCAAAGCAGTATCCCATCACACAGTTAAATTAAAACTGCAGGCAGCCCAACTTTTAAATGTGAGATACTGCAACTTTAGCGTTCTTTTCTTAGTGGGTTTGGTGTGTTTAAAATAAGAAAAAGATAATAGTATTTTGAAATGTGATGTGCTTCACAACATCTCAAAGCAACGGGAAGTTTCCTACTTTGCACTGTCACTTTGTTTCAAAGAAACAACTTTGCTCTAAACTTTTTTTTCCAGTGTTTTATAATGTGAAGAGTAACCCCCAACTGCCATAAGCTGTCTTCTGGTGGCTTTCAGGTTATAGACACACAGTAAAAAATGGTGGCAACTATAGCATTGTAGAGTTCCATATTTATTGTCTTTCAGTTACGTCCATCTAATCTAGTTGTTTAAATTATTATTAAAGAGATAATTACTCTTACTGTTAGCCATGTAAACATAACCTTGTGTCTGAATGACAACCTGGCCTCTTCCTGGCTGCTTCTAAAACAGCAAAAAGACCCTGCAGTTGAACTTACTAATCACTTTTGTCAATGATGCATTACACAGAAATACAGGCCAACTCACCTTCGAATATTTGTGGAGACTCTACTGTTCAGATGCTAACACAATCACATAGGTACAACCTCTGAAAATGAGAGGAAAGCTTCTCTCTCTGTGCCTCTACCTCTGGTGAATTACACAGCCAGCTTCTGACAGAAATGCTAACTTGTCCTCTGCTTCAATGCCTAAGTTAAGTATAGAGGGAAATTATTGTACTTTACTATGTAATAACCAACAGCAACTGTCGACTTCTTAAGAGCAAGTACTACACCACTTTGCATGGCCTGCTAATGTTACATATAACAAATAAATTGACACAAACATACATACAGCCAATACATACTATTTATATAGTAAAACATTGGAAAACTACTGTTGAAATTTTTTCAAGAGAGTAGAAGCATTAAGTTATTGGCTCTCAAAAAAAGTAAATGGCAAAAAAAGAAAGCTTAGGTCAATTCAGTGATGGAGTCTACAGACCCAGCTGAGACATCCTTGTTCCCAGCCTTCAGACTGAGATGCTAGTAATTGGTTTAATTAATCCTAGTACCTTCATAAGTTAAAGGAGGCAATATGACCTACTGGTTTAAGCACAAGACCCAGAACTCTATCATTTCTAATATGACTATTCAGTGGATTCTTCTGCATGATCTTCATCAGTTCATGTACTTTTTATGAACTAAAAGGATTAAAGCCTTGCCCATTATGTAATTTCTTCACTTTTACTGCGCAGAAGGTAAATAAAAGCAGCATTTGCACCCAGCTGTTTTATTTTCTGTATTTATTGGTTTTATCACACCAGACAAGAATTTTTGAGGATTTAAGGTTAGCATTGTAAAGACTTGGTGACTTCCTAATTCCCACTCATTTCAGTCAGGGAAGGATCAAAATGTCCCTGAAATCTGTGCCAAAATATTTGTAAGAATATAAGAAACCATTTGAATTTTAAGTAACAGCTGCATTAAACATAATTAATGTCTACTAGAATCCTATTAATCAAGCACATATTTCTTAAACTAGTAAAATAAGCAAGTTAGATGCCTGCAACCAGTATAAGCAAAGCAAATATGCCTTCCATTTCCGCATTGTGAAGTAGGCATCAGAACAAACATATAGACGCTAAGAAAAAAATCAGATCTCCCTCCTCTTAGGACAACTGTTCCAATCCCATTTCTCAGGTTCACAGTTAGAGCTAGGAACTACCATATGCACTACAGGAAAAAAGGAAGATGAAATGAGACACACTCACCATTCACTGGCTTTCTTGTTTTTCTCCATTTCAACCTTTATTTAAGGAGATACAAAACCACTGGGATTTATTATAAGCTTTGAAAATTATACACAGTGGATATAATAGTTTATAGTTTACTGTTGTGGAACAAGCATGAACATACAGAAAATTCACATACAGACCAAGTACATTTAAAGCTCTTTCAATCACAGAAAAGGTAATTAATCTTAGTAACCACACAGAGAACTGACAGAGTACTTCAACATAGTGAAAATGCTGAAGGTTCTTGAATGCCTTATAATAAAACCCAGTATGAATTGTATGCTTATTGTCTTATCTCTGTGGGAACCTAATGATAAATGTAGTATGGGAACCCAGTATGGTTATTTCATATAAATAATTTCTATAAATGCCTATTATTGGAAATGCAACAGTACATGAGCATTATTGTAATCTATATTATAGATTGATCAAATAATTGATTGTGATTACTGATGTCATCAAATTTTTGTTCATATTAATAACACTTCTAGGAAGAGATAACTTGCTAGAAAGAGCATGTGTGTAAGAGAATCCATGCTTTGAAGAGCAGTGGAAGAATATATTTAGTACTTACTAGCATTTACTTCAAAATATTCATGCAAATTCTGTACATGAGTGAACTGAAATAAAATCTCCAATACAGCTCAAAGTTTCAAGTATAAAATTATGCAAAGCATTCTTAAAATGCACTGTCATTTTCAGGTTTATAAGCATTAACACTATCCCATAGTATCACAAATTACAATAAAGAAAGTAGAGGTCATCAGTTAACGTTCCTAAGTAAGGACAGTCCTTTTTATTCTGGGTGAGCATTTGCAAAAGAAAAATAATCCATTTTATTTGATTAAGGGATTTGTTAGTTGGGCAATGCTTAAACACTGTCCTTTTTGATGCAACAAAGTAATTGTTTTTATATTCACAGAATCACAGGACAGTTGAGTTTGGAAGAGATCTTCAGAGGTTGTCTACTCCAACCCCCTTCCTCAAGCAGTGTGAACTAAAGCAGGCTGTTCAAGACCATGTCCAGTCAAGTTTTTAATACATCTAGAGATGGATACTGCGTACCCACTCTAGGCAAGTTGTTTCAGCATTTGACCAGACTTAGTAAAAAAAAAAAAGTGCTTTCTTATTTTCTTATTGTGTAATTACAATTTGCACACATAGCCTCTTGTCCATTCACTGGGGATCACTGAGAAGAACCTAGCTGTCTTCTTTACACTCTCCCATCGGATATTTATATACATTGAGAAGATCCACTCCCCTGCCAATCTAGTTCGTTTAAATTTTCCCTAACCTGATCCTCTTACACCAAGGATAAGCCTTTCTTGCTCCAGGCTTCACCATTGGCCTCATGGACTTGGGATTCCTGAAAACCAGTTTTACCAACAAAAACTGAGAAGGTCAAAGTTCCTTGGCCTTCTCTGTGTGCTTTGTCACCAGATCCCCTGTCCCATTTGGCAGTGGGCCCACATTTTCTCTTGTCTTCATTTTGCTGCTGAAGTACTTACAGAAACTTTTCAAGTCCCTGGACAGATTCCACTCCAGATGGGCTTTGGCCTTCTCAGCCCTATCCCTGCATGTTCAAACAGATCCTCTGTATTTCTCCCACATCACTTATCCCTTCTTCCACCTCATGTACATTTCTTTATGTTTGAGCTTTTCCAGGAGCAACTTGTCCATCCATGCAGGATTCCTGCTGTCTTTATCTGATTTCCTTCTCATCAGGATGGATGATTCCTGAGTTTGGAGAATGTGATCCTTGGAAATCAACTAGCTCTCCTGGACGCCTCTTCTATACAGGGCTGTAACCCATGTGATTCTTCCAGCAGGTCCCTGAACAGACAAGTCGGATCTTCTGAAGTCCGAGAGTGAGGTCCTTTTCACATTTGTGCTTGCTCTCAGGAGGTTACATCATGCTGTCCTCTCTTTTCTGGACTTCACTTTGACAGTGGTGGGTGAAGATATAAGTGTTAATTTTATTTAGAAATAAGATATACAAGGTATTTTTCTCAGCCCTTGATGACGTAGATTTCTCTAGCAATTTGACTCTAGCCTGTTTCTTATAGTAATGGATATATCACTTGGAACCTCTGTGAAGAGTATATTAGTCTTGTCTGTGTAACTACCTTAAATTCACCCCTCTACACCCCTTACAGTACCTGAAAGGCACACGATACCAAGAATTAAGTATTTTAACTATAGGTTATTATACCTAAACTTTTAAAATCTACTTATGACAGTTAATATTCTTTTACTGGGGTTCACTGAGACTTATTAGGGCAATAAACCCATTAATTAAACACTGTGGTTGAGAATTTTAATGGAGTGAAGAAATGCGTGTTCAATTATAGTTCTGCATATAAACCAGAGCATATGAATAACCTATCTGGTATGCATATTGACACAAATATTCAGCATTCTGTCCAACAAGAAAAAATTCATCACAGATATACAGTAATCCCCAATAAATGCTGAAATATAGTAGTTCACTCTTTGATTCCAGAAATATGTTAAATGCCAGGGAAAAAAAATATATATATTTCTGGTTATAGCACATGAACCAATGTACCTGGCATCAAATAATACATTATTCCAAAAATTAGAGGGAGAGAAATTAAACACAAGCTGACCCATGCCAAAACAGTAGACATCTGGCTACAACTTGTATTTAATACTAAGTGATTCTCCCACATTCTTCCATTTCACTGACCTTGGCTACAACTTAATTGGTAAAAAATTTCTTTCTGTACAAACACTAAATGAAAGTCCTACACTGTTGTAGACACGATGGTCTACTGAAGTCTGCTTGTAGACTGCTCCTCACATAAACAATTGTCACCTCTTTTTACACATTTTGTTATGGTTGTGTATCAAATAAATGTCATTTAGATCATAATAACCATAGTAATTTTTTTGTTTCTCCTCCCATCACAGTTGAATAGGTCCTCTGTAAGCATTCATAGTAATAAATATTACTTAATGGGAAGATTTTAAGATATTCAAGAACAGAAGTAGTCTACAAAGAAACACTCTGGCCATGTAGTATAAACGCATGAGCACTCTTGGAGATAAAACCAGATAGTTCTATGCACAAAAAGTGTGACTGAAGAGAGACTTCTCTGTAAGGAGTCATTAGACCATTTTTCTTAAGAATTGTCTTTAATAAAACACATTCCTTTAACAGCAATAGATCTTTCTAAGAAAATACTGATTAATCAACCAAAACAAAAATTGAGAGAGACATGTACTCTAAAAAACTGTAGGGAGAATTTTATCAAAATTAGCACACTTGGTTTTAAGAGGAACTTTAATCAGGCTTCATCTTACTTATATTTCTCAAAGTTTGTATTTCAAGAAGCTGACATACATGAACATATTTTCAGGCAATCACACCAGAAAGCTATTGATGATAGTGATTCAGGAAGCTAAGGAAGAGCAGAACTCAAAACAGGAAGTGTCAAAGCATAATGAAGCTGTTGTGGGCAGGAAAGAAATTTTACATGGCATTTCGTAATCATAATTTTATTTTGTCTGTGCTCATCAAGCTCATTGAGATGTACTATGGAATATGTTCTAAATAAACATACTGACTGAATAGGCTAGGACATGGGAATGAGCAGTATGGAATGGATTTTTTGTTCAGGGAGTATCTGTTTTAAAAGCTAAATCTATGTAGAATTGTTGGAAAAGAAAATGATATATTATACCAGTAATGCTGGTAAAGATACTTGTATGTTTCACACACAATCATACTTGTTCTCTGTGATGTGATGAAGGATCAGAGTAAACAACAAATTGAGAGGAATAGATATCTTCTGAAGCATTTTTTACCTATATACAGTCTACTTTTATTTCTCAAATGAGTAATATAACCACTATGTTTACGATACAGACATGCACATCTTAATTCTTTGCTATATATAAATCAATTTAAAATACAGCCAATACTTAAAACCTTCAGAAACTGTAGAAAAGTTAAACATGATTAATATAATGGAACAGTTCTTGTTTGGACTGAAGAATAAATTGAAAGCAATTCAGGGTACCAGTACAGAGCTACAGTCCTCTCTCTGTGTCCTATCATGACACAGTTTAAGCACTCTAAATTTCTAACAGTTCTTTTTAAAGGCCATAAATCTGGAACACACTATCCTGAAGACTTACAAGTCCTTACTCCAGATAGTTTCTAGACACGTGTCACTTTGGTTTTGTATTTCTGCGTTCAGTACGTTATAAACAATACACATCTCATATATGGCATTATTCAGCATTAAATCTTAAAACTGCTTTACAACGAAAGTCAATAGCATTTTTCCCATTATGTAGATGTGGAAAATGAGGCAAGCCAATATGTGAATTTGCTCTAGCCAGTGAATATGATCTCCTAAATCTCAGTTCAGTGTTCTGTCAAATAGAATCACTGCTTTTAGCAATTAATACAAAGGAGTTTATCATTTTCTTATTATGCAGGGTTCATTTAGCTACTCTCTGATAAATTTCTTTTATATATTTACAGTATTTTTTATGTAGGCCTCCTTTACACAAGGGTGCCTGCTTCAGTGATGAATCAACATATGGAGAACTTGCAAATTAATACCTAAATAAATACATTCTGGAAAAGAGAGACATTTCTGTGTAACTCTTACACCATCGTTACTATGTGATAAAGATAATAAAAACAAACAACATGTAGCCATAGTACAGTAATATATTTTATAAAAACAATGGAAAAAAACAACTTGATAATACTTTTCTACAAAAAGCACGAGTGTTTGATATGAGGGTGGAGCTAATACTGCCATTACAAATGGAATACAGTTCTCTATAACATATTCAGAACTATCAGTTGCTTTTAAAACCATTCGCTTCTAATATACTTCATATCCTTACATAGATACAAAGCTCTTTCAGAGCACAGAGTAATAACTGCAATTTAGAAAATCCTGCAGAAAGCTAACTCCTGAACAGGGACAGATAATCAAGCATATCTATATTTTTAGAAAGCCCAGATTAACAACAAGACTTGTGCTAAAGGGTTTGTGCAGATCTCAGTCACAGCGTGCCACTGTTGAAAAAAAGCTCTGCTTCCAACATCCAACTCTGGAGTATGGCAAAGAATTTAGAGTGGGGTTAATTTTATTTTATAGCTAACAACCAGACCCAAATTGCTTCAGTATTACCCACCTACCCACAGGCAGAAAAAGCAATTTTTGCCTGCAAATACTACCTGTCTCTCAAGAGAAATTTGTAAATACTAAAGCAGCACCAATTATTTTCCTTCTTGTAAATCTAACAAAAAACAAGCTTCATACTGGTTTCACTTTTTTCGCACAGTCAGATCCAGAACCTGCAGAGAAATTAATCAAGTTCTAGATACCTCAACCCCCCCTTGAATCTAATACAGTTACAGCATAGAAAGCCCATCCTAATATTTAAGAGTCGGCCAACCATTTTCTTAGGTCCAAAGCAGCCTTGACAAAAGTCAGGACTGGTTAATTGTTTACACATTAAGAATTGTTTACACTTCAACCCATTTTTGGATCACTTGTCAAGAAAAGTATGAACTGTTAATGCTTACCACATGCAGCAGCTGTTTAAAATGAAATTTTTGTCCCTTTTCATGACTTCAAAGGTGCCCTGATGCAGGGCAAGGATCCAGGTTTGCAAGGCCTCTTGTGCCTGACCTTAGGGCACTCTGCTTTTCAGAGGCTTCCTTCTTATATTCCTCTCTTTTTCTTGTGAGTGTTCAA
Source organism: Phalacrocorax carbo (assembly GCF_963921805.1). Lineage (NCBI taxonomy): Eukaryota > Metazoa > Chordata > Aves > Suliformes > Phalacrocoracidae > Phalacrocorax > Phalacrocorax carbo. The sequence continues at coordinate 47,572,586 of NC_087518.1, read as the reverse complement.
TAAGGAAGATAAACCAAGAGGAGCAATGCTGGGACTGAAACTGAGTGCTGCAGTGCACAAGCTAGTCCTCTTACAAAAGTGTAACCTAACGTACCTATGGCTTGTATGGAAATGAATATGCAGTCACCAAGGAGCTCTGTGGTTTTCTCATGGTGTAGAGAAAGAAGATTTCAGTCTATTCCCCAAGAAATCTTCAGCAAACTGTGCAGTGCATTAGGCATAAAATGAAGATTGTACTATGTCATTCAGAGGTTAACAACTCTTTTAAAGATCCAAGTGTGGTGCACCCATAAGTAAACTACCTGATTCAAGAAACAACCACTTACTTACTGAACTTAGTACAAACTACATTCTTTCCCAGTCTGTACGTGGCCATTATTTATGCAATCAATACAAAATAAGGTCATAAAGGCTGTTTTAGTGTCTTTTAGCAGACCACTAAGAAAACGTTTATATGTAAACCAAAAGATGCCACGAATACTGAAGGAAACCCTTTTGGGTCAAGAGCATTCCGTGTTACATTTTTCAGATGCACCAAATTTCATTTCTGGACCGGCAAAGAAAATAGCATCAACATCCAAGTTCAGTTTTCAGATCATTATTTTCACTAACGGTGCAAACAAGGTGCGTGCCACTGCCTTTTTGTCAATGTTGTTTTGCACAAACTAGTTTCCCAGTCCTATGTGTGTCTATTGCGCTTTAATAGAAGTGTTCTTTTACAGCATTCTACACTTAAATCCTGTGCTCAGCAGTTGCTGAGCACCCCCTAACTTCCCAGCTTGCTCTCAGGATCTGGCCTTTACCCTGGATTTAGTGCAGTCCAGCTGAATGTGAGCTATTCTTATGCATCTTCCTGAGGCCTTGACTAACCTGGTGGCTTTTGTTCCTTTAGAGAAACATCATTAGAATCTTTGATTATCTCATTTTTTAATTTTAGAACACACTTTCTTTAGTTTGGCAAATACAAATGTGACAGGAAGGTGAGTCCCATTTTAATTTGGTTATTGCCATTTCTATTGTGTTTTGACAAAATTTTAAATAATATATTGCTGATCAACACGTTTTGATAATAAATTCATAAGCATCATGTACATTTAATTATTTATTTATATTACTTTCTTTATTAGCAGTGAAAAAATAAATTACTTCCACAGTTGTCAAATGGAGTTTTAATAAGTGAATAGATTTTTTAATACTTTTCAAAAATATTAATATGAATTATTGTAATACTAGCAATTATTTTCTCTAATACTCTTGTATTTCGAGTCCTTCACTTTTTGTGAACCATTAAACTGTCAGGAGAAAAAAACTAACTGTATTTTTCTTTTAGCGGTATTAGTTCAATTGGATTAATATTTCCCAAGTTTATAATTAATTTGATAGAAATGTCATTATAGCAAAAAGTCAATACTCCTTCTGTTCCTTGCTGGCAAACTTTCTCTACAATGTAGCAATTTATAACAGCGCCAGAAATCATCAGTTTGCCTAAATATGGATATACACATGTCAAATATTTGTTTCTTTTTACTAATTTCTATAGCACCTATTACCATGGTATCTAGATGCAACTTCTATTATTTATGATTTGAAAAATATTTAATAATATTTAATACAAATGTCCAGCATCTCTGCTAATGTTGCCACAATCATTTGGGATCTAAATATTTCTTCTGCAATTGCATTCTATCTTAGAATAAACAGAAACTTAACATTTTATACTTTGAAATTTAGGAGGCCAGATTATCATAATCATTTCAGTACAAAAGTATATATATTGAAAGCATAAAACATTTACCATATGAACTACTTACAAGTGTTGTGGTGGTTTGTAGCAGACTTTACATAAAGAACTATATTTTAATTCTTGCAAGTTTAAAGCCATCTACGTCCTCTAGTCTGTGCATAATGTGTGAAAGAATTTTATAATTTTAATGCAGAAATAATATACCTGCAAAAATGTCTTTAAATAAGGAGCTTAATGCTAGGAAGTTCTTTGCCATTTTACATCTTTGCAAATAATGCTATAAACTTCAATTTCACAGTGAAACAACATAATAAGTACTATGCATTGTAATGAATTATTCCTGTATGGGATTACTCTAAATTTCATCTCATACTAATAGTTACTGTTATTTGTTCTTTAGTAATAAGACTAAGCTTAATTTCTACTTAGCAGATACTCTTTCCTGTTGTTTCCAGAGAAGCTGGAGTCAACATGATGTCTTCCCAGTGCCTGTATTTAACAACAGATCTACAAACAAAGCAAAAATATGCATAGGTACTGGAATAATGAGGAATAATCTCTATTGTAGTGTTCTCAACCACAATGAAGCATCACCCAATACCAACACAATGACTCCCCAAAACAGAATTCTTAGAGCATTCTAGAATATATTTTTCACTCCATTAATTTTATGATGAAACTACATTCCCTAGGACTGACGCTTTAAAATATAGAATAAAGAAACAGTTAGGTCGCCATGTACTCCATTCCAACAATTAGTGTTGCGTTGTTTTTACGACATTTTTTCTACTAATGTTTGTTCCGGATTTTTAAATGTTAAGTAGTCTAGTTTCTATTTATTCTCATCCTATTTTTATTTTCTAACTTAAACATCCGCTGATGGCCACAAGAGATTGCTATAGATGGACATTTTTTCTGACCTTATACTATGACCTTTATGTTTTTATGCACTACTACTCTTGGAAAACTGTTCTAAAGTCTATTGATCTCATGATCAAATCTTCATCCTCAAATGCAATTGGATATTTTTATCTTCCTGATATTGCACAAAGGTAGTATTTTCTTTCACTCCATTAGGTTTTAATTGTTTCCTATACTGTCTCAAAATTCTTTCCCTTAGGTTTTTTTAGCTTTTTAATATTTACAGGGCATCATCATGTACCTTTCCCAATCTTAGGCATTATTTGATCAATTCTTACCCAGGGGAGCATTTAACCAAACAATGCACTAACCCTGATGTCAGCGTTAACTATTTATATCTTTCAGCATATGTTTTCTTTTGCTGCACCAGGCCTTTAGATCTTTCACTCTATTATAGCAAATAATTATTTGCCACTTCCTTATTACTTCTGTAGTTTTTCTTTTGGTTTCTTCAACACACCAGTGTTTTTCTGAATTGAATGTGAATTACAAAAAATTTGTGTGCACATTTTAACCTGCTCCAACACAAAACTCACGTTTTATACCACTTTCATAAACTTGCAATGGAAACATCATTTTCAATATTTGAAAATATCATATCTCATCTGAGGCATGTTTTTAATCTCATATGAAGCATGTTTTTGCTGTTATTGTTTTACATTTTTATAAAAATTAAAAAATACAGAGGTAATTAGAGGAAGAGCACAAGACCAAATAGGCAAGAACCATAAGGAATGAAGAGCTGTAAGGGACCAGATAAGGTAATTGTGGGAGCATAAGAGATAATAATAAACACTGACAAAGTATACAGTGACGTAGACCAAAACTAGTCTTCACAGATATTTACCCCATACACTCACATCACTGTGATTTCATCTTGACCACACATCTCTCATCAGATTATGAGAATGTCTTTAAAGTCTCTAATGAAAGAGGCTTCACAACCCAGACAGTCTGTTCCATTCACTAATAATCCCCGTAGTTAGAAAAAACATTTACAATCTAATTTAAACCTTTTGCTGTGAGTAAAATCCTATGACATGAAGATATGAAGAACCATTGATTATCTTTACACTGCTCTCCTCCAAAGCTTCATCAAGTTACCTGTATCCTTCTTGAAGTAAACCCTAAAGCAATAGATGTTATCCATTTTATCATAACCAGCCTGATGTAAATTGTAATAATTATCTCATGTCTTAAACACAACTCTTCTAGTTACATATTTCAGAAGAATATCTCCTGGTTTTGCCATTAAATTACAATAATTCAAATCCAGCTTTTATTTCTCTATCACTCTCCTCCTTTCAGATGGTGCAACTCCCTAACCAGTGACTTCACATTTTGTACTCAAGGCTTATTTCTCCTCCCTAAAAGATGCTTTGGTGTTGTCATTACTGAATCATTCCTGCAGTTTTGTCAAGATCACTCAGAATACTGAGACCTTCTTCCAACGGGCTTGCAAGCCCTTCCACTTTAACTGATTACAAAAAATTAACTGATTACAATTTCATGAAGACCAAAGTGAGGAAAGGACTGAATACTTTAATTGGTCCTTCACTTTCTTTTTCTTTAATTCTTTTTTTTTTTTTGAACCTTTAATGTAAAAATCAAAGTTACCTTTTGGACTGCAGTAGTAAAAAATTAGACATAAATGTGTTATGGAAGAAAATTATGAGAGTATTAATGGCCTGCAAAAATACTGGTTGTATAAATGCTTATGCAAATATATTTTTATCAAGAACAATCCAGCTGGAGATGCTCCACTATTACCAGTATTCAAATTCCACAGAGACAGAGAATGGACAACGTGAACCCTTTGTTTGGACCCTTCCAATCCCTCCCAGCTCCCTCCATTTTCACGTTCTGCCCAAGGTGCAGCCTGCTCTGCGTCTTTTCTGAGCATAAATCCTTGACAATATGAAGATGATTCCAGTGGGTTAATTGGAAACTGCCCGGGAGGCAGCTGAGTTGCTGGCAGCATAGCACTAGAAGTCATCTTTCTGAGCTACCATGTGCTAATTTTTATTAATTATTACAAGTATGAAATAATATTACTATTTTATCCTGGTACCCACTGCATTTCTTAGATACAAATTACAGAAAGTGACCCTTAGCACAAAGAAGTGGCTTAATAAATCAGTAATGCATTATCTATGAAACAAATTTATTTATTGCTACCTGCACTGTTTTAAGAATCAAAGCATAGATAAAAGATTCTCATATATATCTTTACAATAAAAAATAACAGAGGCTATATTGTTGAAGAGGCAATGACAGTGGAAGAGCATCTTGCTGAAGAAAACTAATATATAAAGCAGTTAAACTATGACAAAAAGGTGAAATATTATTAAATATAATTCATTTATTCACTTATGAATACTGTATGTGCGTCTACAAAGGTATGCTTCTTAATGCAATTTAATGGCTTTGAATGTAATTTTCACACTATTTACAGATCTGACCCTTCTCTGCATCATCAGTTTCTCAGTAATCAGCACTTTTATGTTTGCTAACTCCCAATAATATTTGTAAAATAAAGGACATCATAGAGTAAACTCTGTATCTGTTAACTTCTGCCTAACCCACACCTTGTTCTGCACAGTGCCATCCTGAGAACCATCTTTGCTAAGCATTCTAAACAAAGGAAGTCTCAGTTATCTATCTTTCCTTCTATAAATATTATCAACCTAGCAACAATGTGATTAACTGTGATTGTTACTAATAAAAGTAGTAGGTAGTTCCTTGCATATTTTCATTTTAGTTTCCAGACAGAAGAGTCTTTTTAATATTGGCAGAGAATGGATTTTCTTCTTACTAGAAAGTATTATAGCACTGAATAAAGTCTTTCTGATCAAACCATACCATAATAGCTTTTGTCTTGTGTCACTTTATGTTAGCCAGCATCAGAAGAGAAAATAAGCAGAGGCTTGCTATTGTGCCTCTATTTTAAAAGGGCCTTCCATCTGGTAGGAAGCAGAAGCCATCAGCACTGTAATTAAAATGCAATTACTGTCCCCCGCCGCAATCCCAGGACGACCATTCCATCTGTGTGATATACAGTGGAAAAAACACAATTTTTTGCACTTTTCTAGCTCCATTAAGTTTATTCTCTTTCTATTAATTAATCTAACAGCACTAAGGGGTCGTTCCTGTTTTGCAAGCCATTGTGTCACAAACTGCGCACTCACAAAGACTGAAACCACATGAATTTTTAAAACTCTCCGCTATCCCTGTGACATAAAACCTTAATTACTTCTGACTAAATCTGTAATTAAAATATATCACCGCAGCAGATTTACCTGCGTGTGGGTGTAGGAGTGCATGCTTCTGTGACTGTCACAAATGAATCACCCTGAGACGGTGTTATAAAAAGGGAGATTAGGATGTACGACAGAAAGGAGACATAAAAGGGACCTGAAAATGAAAAACTGGCAGCAATCTAGGAAAAAGTTATATGCTTTTAAAATAAGAAAGAGTGATTCTCTTATTTTGTTGATTTTTTAAAATAAAAATATTAATGGTATGTATAGAGACATACCAGACGCTCCCACATACAGTTTATTCTTATGTAGTCCTACATTTTAACGTGTTACCATGACCTTATAACAACAAAATGACAATAAGTAAAATATTCCATACTATAAGATCCCATAATATTTTTATAGCAGTCCATCTCATATTCATAGACATAATTTCATAATCTACCCTTCCTTTCACTCACAAATGTGCAGTCCAAGCCCTTCCATCCACAAACCTATAAAATCTTAAAACCTTTGTGAAAAGTCCAGGCATTGTGTGTATCAAAACAAAAATATTAGCTAAATATTAGGGTGAAAACTTAGCCCTGTCACAGCCTATTGGAACTGTGCCTTCGACTTCAGCAGAGTCAAAGTGTATTTTATCTTTTCTTCTAATGCATGTTGCTAGGGGGAAACAAAGAAACAAGACCCTCTGAAAATGACCAGCTCTAAGAGGTGAGCAGAGTAGCAGTGAACCTCAGCATGAGAATCTTTGCTGTAAAATGTCATGCAAAAGTGATATTAAAAGTCCTGGCAAATGAAAAATCCCCCCTCTCCTCCCCCCCCTTTTTTTTTTTTTTTTTTTAGTTTTAAGTATCTTGGAATCCACTAAGGTTCAGCATGTGCGTAAGTGTTTTTACAAACTTAGCATGTGGGCTCAATATGTCCCCAACAGAAGAGAATTTTAGCATTTCATAGATTTCATACAGGGTAAGGCCAGAAGTATTCTAAAATGTTTAGGCTAGCTTCCTGCAGCTCATAGGTCATTAAACATCGCACTCACCCTCTTGTTTAGTACAATACATGGGTTTTGCCAGTGCATATAGAGTCCCATTTCAAAGATAGCACCATGGGGTCCCAATTTAAGAGTTGCTCCAGTAGGTAATGATACCTACCAGTAAGAATTTGCATCTTACTCCAACTTGTTTTATCTGCTTTAAGATTCCAGCATTAGTTTCTACCAAGCTTCTCTGCTTGAATTAAAAAAATCTTTTTAATACCCAGTGTTTTCTTCCTGTGAATTTACTTGCACACTGTAATCATGTTACCTATCAATCTTCTTTTGATAAGATAAACAGATCGAGCTATTTAAATCCTTCAATAAAAGCATATTCTTCAGCTCTTAAAATTTTTGTGTCTTCTCCCTGTACTTCCTGCAATTATAAAAATGAGAACAACAGTGTATAAAAAGTTCTCCATCCCTAAGGTAAGACCAAAATGATGAGATTTGCTACTTTATGTGGTTACTAAAATAGCTTGAGCCAGGAATTAGTACTAGACAAGGAGAAAATTAATCTGATCAGCAGTCTCCCATGAGGAAGTAGCTCCAGAAGCTGGTTAGTTCCCACGGATACGATGGAGAGCTTTAGCTTGCATGCAGTAGGTTACCAATGATAACCTAATTGTCAATATCTTGGGTTTCTGCAAGAAAAGGCTCCCAGGCCAGTCAGCTACACAGAACCTACAAGAATTTAGTGGGTTCAGGAGTTACTGTCTCACTGGAACCAGATGGTTTGGCTATAGCTTGTCTCTGTGTAGGAAAGCAGTTCTCACACACTTCCTATAAATGTTGTCATTCAAACTGGTATTTTTTAAATCCAAAAAAAGTGATGATTTGGTGTTGCTTAAATAAAAAAAGAAGTGATATCACATGTTGCCTAGCCTCAAACGCTGAGTATTCCATAAATGGAGGTATATTAATGTACTGAAAGACAACAGAGAAATCTTACGGTTAACTGTATGTGATTGAATGAATAAAGCATCAAATTCAACATTGGTCATGTATGAGGTATGTTGGCACTTACATATAAAAAAGATACATATAAAAAGATACATATAAAAGCTTACATTAAAAAGTTAAAAAATTTGGTAGGAATCATTCAAATATAATTGCTTATAACTGGAGCAAAGATAAAGAGTTTAGATATGTTGGCTTTCTATCAGTTTCATGATAAAATTATGAAAATAATTGTTATTTTAAATGATCTTGTACACTCATTTGAAAGAGATATAAATATCCAAGTATAAATATTCTCTCTGCTCTAATGCTGGTCTTATTATCTAGATCACTTCCTCTCCTGTGCAAGCATAACAGACACTAGAGTACCTATCTAGTTCTACCGCATATTATGACAGTAGTTAGCAGCCCACTCCTAGATCTTTTTCACATTCAGATCCTACTGGTATTATATATTTAGAAATAGACTGCACACAAAAATGTCCAGTATAAGAAAATATAAACATGACATGGTAGGCCTACATAACTCATTTGATTGTGGCGGGAGTTGAGTAAGACTAGATTCACTGTGCCGGTTATTTTGTCAATAGTGTTATATGTATGTGGAACATAATAACTGCATATCCGCAAATGCTGTCTAATGCTACCAAGTTCACTTCCTTAGGACACTGGTTATTGTTCTGCCATAGAAAAGAGTCTGCACTAAATAGCAACATATTGATGGAATTAAACGGACTAACAAGAATCTAGAGGATAACCAGGGACTTGTCTCTGCATGCCCTCTCAAAAGCACCTCCTGTCTAAACATATTCTAAACTGGAATGGCAACCCATACTAAGAATGAATGTTAAGAGTTATGTAGAAGGACAAAAGAAAATTGGTTCTTTCGTTTTTTACTGCAAACTATGAGAATACTTGTTTAAAACATGGTATTTGCTTCAACTCCTCCTTGGTATCCAGAAGGTGCCTGCTGCCTGTGCAAAGGTAACAAAAGACCTCTTGACTGCTGTTGTGAGCAGCAGCTACACGCGAGTATCTGTTTTGCTAATGTAGCACATAAAGCAATGCTAAATTAGCTTTCATATCATACAGTCTATCACTGTTTGACCCTCTGGGCTGTTTTTATTTATAGAATGTAGTTTCTAGTTTACTTTAGTGTTTTCATATTAAATAAATATTCATGAAAGTGCACTTTTCCTGAAATTGGGTCATTTAGGCAGACTATCCCATTAAAAATAGATTTACTTTTTTTACAGGTGTCATCCATTTAGGAAGGGAACAGAAAAAATCAGCCAATTGTATCTGTCAAGAAGATGTTAGTCCTTCTGGAAAGTCAGTTTTCTGTCCTTTACCTATAGCACTTAATAGTAAAACGACTAACTTCCTTTCTGTAGCATTCATACATTGGGGAATTTTTATTGTTGCAAGATTTGTAACTGAGGGTTTGAGGAGATATTTTAGTCCTTCCAAGTTGTTCAGACTCTGACACCAGGATATAAATAAAAGTATGCTCTTATTGGCTAAGATGTGGCCAGACTCTTGCAAGATTGGCTCAGGGAAGAGGAGTTTAACTCCTCACTAAGATTAAACACAAACAAGTGACAGAAGACAAAGCAGAACACTGATGTAGTCTCTCCTAGGACATATGATATGGGAAGCTCCACAGAGCAGCGAATCCACTAGGGTTCTGTTTAGTGTGGCTCTTATTCATATAAACTCACATAAGGTGTGTGCACACAACCATGTGGATTCTTAAATTCAGCCTTCATCTTCCACATACTCAAGCCACAGCAGTTCAGTTGGAAAGCATGTGGAATAAGAGTTTTAGGAGCATGTATAGAGAGGAAATAACATCTGTGACAGATGCTTTGCAGAACTGGCAAAACTTGGATATAATCTGAACAAAGGGCCAGGGTGAGAGGTGTGATCAGAAGCACAGGGTTGGAGGAATGGAGAGAGACAGGCACTTCTATAGAGCAGTCCATCACCCTACTCCCTCTCAGAAACTGCTTTAAAATGGGATGAATAGCCTTTCAGGGGGACTTCGGGCGGGGGGGGGGGGGGGTGAGAGAGAGCTTAGACAGCTAATCTAGACTGGAAATGTAAACTTCAGACTGCGACATTTAAGTGAGATGAGTTTTAATATTAACAAGGACCCTTTATCAAAAGATCCAAGCAAATTTGACCAGTGTGTTTCCCCAGTCAGAACTGATATTTCCAGTCCAGCCACCACCAACCACCAGTATGGATATTTCATCCATATCTAAGAACACAGCCATTGATGAAACAAAACTGTGTGAAAGTTAAGTCTTGTAGAAAGGAAGCAGGAGAATATTTTCATCATTTCAATGCAGTGAGCCTGTAACAAATCGCAATTTCACCACGTGGCATTAAATTAAGGACCAAATTTTCAGAATGTGAGTTTGTGCTAATATGAGTTGTAATACTTACATATTGCATCCATTACCAATAGGTCAGATACATCAGCAAACAAATTCTACAGTTTTCTCTTGTTTTAGTGCCACCAAATAGTGTTGTATTAAATTACTAACCAAAAAACATAGAAGTTTTCCAAAATTATATTCAGGAGGGTGTTAAAAAGAAGACATTATCCATTTTCCATGGATATTTTCCTGGCAACTTGAAGAGATTTGAAAGATATTCTTACCGTGTTCAGTAGGACATTAATACAGAAATCAATAGTTCCCATTCAAAAGATAAAAACAACTAGAGAGAAAAGCAGTTTTCAAATGCAGCAGTTGTTGCAAACATAGGTTTTTAAAAATAAGACAAACATTATTATAGAACATTAAAAAGTGACGCAATTCACAAATAACTAACCTTTAGTCAGCCTTGCAAAGTTCTAATTGCACATTTGCCTGGGGTGAGAAATTCTTTTGATGGGCAAGGAAATTATCATTAGTCCTGTCCATTATCATCAATCATTATGGTAAAATGCTGATGAGTGAATTTATGCCTAGGCTGGTACATTTTCTTGTCAACTTTACAACGCAGGTTCAAATTAAGTTACAAGTCAGGGCACAAAAGAAGTCAAAATCAACTATATAAATTTCTTCTTCTGCATGCTGCTGTGTATAACCCTTACAATTTTTAATGCAATAGGAAGCAAGTCCTCTAAGTTTTTTTAGAACTAATAAAAATGACTGTGTGTCACAAGGTCTGTAAGTGAACATTTAACCAAAAAGATCCATGCAAGATGACTGGACTTTTGTTTCCATCCATTGAAAACCACTCTCAAATACTATGTACTTGAATAAAACTGCAAAGCATAACTCAGCTAAAAGAAACGAACAGACTTCTGAAAGAAGAGTTCCAGCTCTGTGCAAATAAGGCTGATTTATTCTTTGCCTGACTGGCAACAAAGACTGAAGAGTCTCCTACAGAAGGGCTGCTCTTGCAATGAAGTGTTAGATATAAGAAAGCATATGCTGTTTCTGAATGCTAGTGTCAACAATAACAGGTCAGCATTACCAGGTACACTGTATCTTAATGGAGCTGCTCTTAGCTAATAAATAAATAAATTTTTTTTCCTTCTGAATAACTTCAGTATTTTCTCAAGAATGAGAATTAAATTTTTCTAATAGCATGCATACATTGATACACTGGTGGGATAGGTAGTGCTGTTAATTACTGAGTTCTAATTCCCTTTCTTCAACCAGCTTTAGAAATGCCTACAACTCTAACAAAATTCAAACATTGTGGTTAAATGGGATGACTTTTTTTGCCAATTACCTGATGAGAATTAATTTGTCTTGAAAATTGTAGGGAAAATAGTTTAAACATTCCTGTGGAAGAGGCTAGAGAGGAATACTGAAGTCCTAGAAAACATTCAGTGACATCTCCTTTGATATTTCCTACTACACAGAGGTGGTGAGGTCAGAGGTGGATAAGGAGACACAAAGAATCCTTACTTCAGAGATGCATCTATTTCCATGACCATTAAAAGATACCCCAAACTGGGCAAGTCATGGATGTAAAAAAACCAGTTCAAATAGGATCAACAAGAGAAAAGCTGAAAACATACTCTACCCGGGGACAAGATCTCCTCTGCAGGATGCTCTAGCACATTGTGAGTAATGTGCGATTGTCCAGGTCCAAGCACTGTTGCTTGGAAAAAGAGAACACTTTTCCCTGTGCTTTCCATCCTCCCTCTGCTGTGTACAGGTATCACAGAGGATGAAATTCCAAAGGCTGAACACACAGAAAACATTGAACTGAACTTGATGTTAGAAGCAGTAATTTAGGACAAGAATCAGAGGACTGCAATGAACTGGAAGCTGCAGCAGCACAACTGGGAGAGGAACTTAGCAGGTGCTAACCTGAAAGACAGATACTGGATGAGAACCAAGGTGAGGAGATTAGGTGTAGCTAAGCAGTGAGACCTGAACTAGAAGTCCATGAGCAAGAGATATACAGTAAGAAGATACTAAAAGCCATATTCCATGATGGGAAGTGCAACCACCTGAGCAAACAAATGTTATTAGCAAGAGAGAATGTTGCCATAGGTTGGGACAAGGAACTGGATGGAAGACAGGAGATGTGAGGTTGGTGGAGATTGAATCAGAATGGCTAAAAATGGAAACTAAACCTTAGAGTAAGACAATATCCAGACAAGGTGACAGAGAGAGACTATAAATGGATCTGCAAAGGGATTGGTACAAGGATGAAAAGCAAGACAAATGACTAAGATGAACAAGGCCCTTGGAACTGGGAAGGGTACCCATATAGGTACAGGGAAGATGGGCATGGCATTGTAATGTCCTACACACACAGTAGTAAGGCTATTGCTGAAGAGTTTCACTAAAGAGAAACTTTAATCCAGTTTAGGAAAAAATACGTTCCATTATTAGTCTATCCAGTCCAGATCCCTAAACAGGTGCTAATACAAGCTGCTTCAAAGAAACATACCTAAAACTCTGGAGAAGGAACCTAACACAATAAATACGTATTCTTACTTGCTACTGATCAAATATATTACTACGTTCTCAAATTTGAGAGCTTATAGTCCTGCAAGCTCCATTTCCATTCTATTTATACAATGACACATTTCTATTTTTGGCATTTGCCTAGGTTAGGCTTTCTATTCATATATGCCCTTTATCTCCAGAAGACACGTAGTCTGGGCTTGGTGAACGACTCCTCAGAATCTCCAGGCCTATCACTTCATCTTGGCAATGCTTGATAGTACAGGTAACCTTGGGTTTCTGTCCTGAAAGAAGACTTTTTGTTTATTTTACTGGAAGAAAAACAATTTAAACAAGAGTTTATAACAGAGATAAGCTCTAGATATATGTTTCAGTAGATTCAAATTCTTGGCAGCTGCACATAAGTGGAGCCATACTGCAATACATTTGGATGTAGTGGCCAACAGCAGGGGCCTAGCACAATGGAACAACCAAAGCAGCTGGAGAATTTCATAAATTTTTAGATTAAAGGCCTAAGGGGATCATTCTGATCATCTAATCTAACCTTTTGTATAATACAGGCATGCACTAATTCTTTTTTGAATTAAAGTATATATTTTAGGGCAAAAACATCCATCAGTTGCCAGTGATGGAGAACAAACCAGCCTATGGTAAATCATTCCAACACTAATTAACCTAATGGTTATAAATAATTCCTAGTCTGAATTCATCTCAGCTTCAGTTTCCAGTCATTTTATTTATACTTCTATTTACTGAACTGAAAAGCTCATTATCAAAGCTTTGTTTTCTAATCTTTTACTGATTCTTGTGGCTCTTCTCTGGAGCATTTCCAATTTAACCAGACCTTTTGTGGCTTTATATTCATATTCAGTTCGTAAAGCAACCTGATTTAACCCTGGGGTTTTTTAGGGTCTTTCTTCCTTTGCCAAAGTTTCCAAATCTAGATGGTGAAGAACACCTATCCTTTTCATTATTTATTACTTGCCCAGTTCTTTGTCACTGCAATCTTAATCTGTGTTTTATGTTTTCTTTCAAATCATCATAATAAAGTTAAACACTATAGAACTAGGAGATCAAAAATTACCTACCACTGGAGAAAGCTGTTCTTTGCTGAAGTCATTCAGACATTAAGATACATATCTAAAGAAAAAAACTGATGGAAGTTCTATATTCAAAGCTTTGAGTACTACTTCCAGTGATTAACTCACATCTCAGTAAAAATTCCCTCAGAGAAACACATCTTCAAATTCAGACACCAATTACAAAGATGAGGGCATTTTCTTCTTAAAAAAAAAAAAAAGTAAAAGCCACCAGAGCAGTAACACTTGATTTCAAACCTACCAAGCTTTATTTGATGATCACTGGTGTGACTACTATGGTACAATATGTAATAGTAACTGCAGCTGTACAGAGATTATATTAATATTATACTTTCAAACATCCCAAAAGATTTACTAGTCTGACATAAAGTCTAAACACTTTAAATTAGTTTCATGATTTTCTTTTCTTTTACCATGAAATTTGGTGAGCTTAAGATATAATTCTGACCCTGGACTCTCTAGACAGATTCTTGATAAATACACATTGGCCATTGATGATTATTTCTTTTCCCTGCCAACTTGATGATTCAGATACTTTTTTTTCACATTGTTTCCAATCTTCTCTAGAGATAAGTGAATGAAAACAGGATATAATCTCATAGGAATTGTGGCATTTTCATTCCTCTGTATCAAATCTAGTTATTTTGGCTGACACAATACAGAGTTCTTATATCTTTGCTCCTTATTTTCTTCTGTCTCCATAAAAGCAGATACTATGTTAATAAGACAAGAAGGACATAGAAAATGTAATTTACCTGAACATAGGAAACAAGACAATACTCATTTGGCACACAGTCTGAGACCCTCCATTTTCAAAGTGCATGAGGCACAGCTGAAATAAGTGCACATACTTTTGAGAATGTTCTCTGTCAAGGATAGGAGACTGAGGCTAAGGGATTATTTGCATTAACAACAAAAGAATTCTTAAATTAATTGCAAAGAGTTAGAATTGATAGCAGTTACATTCTGTAGCAAACTATGCTGACACAATATGAGTTGTCTTATAAAGGCCGAAGACCTCAAATCAGTAGACTGATTACAGACTGTTACTCCTGGAACAAATGTAAGATAATTTTGAACTAAACCCAAGATTCCTATGGTACTTAAGCACTTACAAAGTCATGAAAATTTAGCCTTAAGTGTAGGACTTATTTGAAAAACATAAAAATAAAAACTAGAGACCTAGTAGTCTCTAGTAGTTTGGATTTAAATTACTTTAGTGATTTACTTAGAGAACATAACATTGAAAAGCTTTGAAAAAATAAGATAGTTGGCATTATGACCACATGTCATTTTATGCTAAAAATATTCTAAGAAATAAAGCCTGCTGTTACCTATAATAAACAACCATTTATCACTTTGAAGAATATATGATCTGCTCTTTTCAGAAAAGTGGGTAGAGTTTTAACTTAAATAGAGGGTAGACTTACACTCAGACAAAAATTATTTGGGTAGGCCACTTCCTGATCAGATTTCTAATGTTTATTCAGTTCTAATGTGACTAACCTGTAATAACTGGTGAAGAGCTGGTAGTTATTTTTGCTATGAAGCCACAGAGCACGCAATTTTTGACTACCAATTTAAAAACCTGCAGAAAAATACTACAATAACTAAAAGCACTGTAGAAAAATGTTATTGCTGGTAGGTGTTAATTTTGAAAAGAACTTTCTTTGCAAAAAGCTGGACGTTATTTGATGCCTTTTGTAGGTGTTGAAAGTAACTAGGTCATTTTCTTACATTCCCTGTAGATCCTTTCTGTCCTTAGAAGTCTTCATAAACAAAAGCTATCAGTTTTGCTATGCATACTGAGATCTGGAAATGTACTCATTAGGAACATTATACTTTGACCAGGCAAAAGTGGAATGAAGCTCAGTTCTGATTCACCGTCTACAAAAATGTTCTCCCTAGTGCAAACTAATCTAAATGCTACATATATATGTCATTAGTATATATATTAGCAATTAGTCATATATTAGTATATATACTATATATTAGTGTATACAGATTAGTATATACACACACTAATTCGGAGTTGCAGGAACCTTTTATAATGTATAACTGTAACACCATCATTTAAACTTTTCTCAGAATCTATCAGGCTAGATACCGTGGTTGTACTAATCCTATCTTATTTCTAATTAACTCTCTTGGTATTTCATCATTTGTACACAATTCAACCACAGAAACCCATTAATAAAAAGAGTAAATCTTCTTCAAAATAACCTTACCTTGAACTTAGGATTTAACCTTAAAATTTCTTTTCTTATCAAACTACCATAAAAATTAAATATTTTGTCCTGCATAACATTAAAACTTGAAAATATGCGGGGTTTTTTCTATGAAATCATATTCTGAAAAAATGTTCAGAATGAAAAAATTCTATAATTACATAAATATGTAGCATAATGTGATATAATATATATAAATATAATTCCCCCCTCCCCCCCCCCCCATTGCTCTAGAAGATTCTTATTGATGGAAAATATTATGTCATTATACTTAAGTTAGCAATTGCCACCAAGCTGATACAAAATTCAGGCAGCTCAGCAATGATATACCAAATAGGACACTACACAGGTAACCAAAGAGTAAGTACACTTCAACTTTCATACTATTCAGAAATAGAATGCCAAAAGCTGCAGTGACAAAAGGCATGTAAATTGTTTAGTCTACAGTGAATTGCACTGATCTCAAAAACTTCTAGAAGATGTTACAAAAATGACACTTTAGCAATTTCACCTTCCCAAAGAAGAAATTTGTGTGCAGTGGTGAGTTAAGAACAAGGGGTTCTACTGGATTGATATGAAATTTTGTAGTTGGTCTGAAACATTAGGAAGTTCTATAGGTTTTGCAACCTTTCTTGTTTTAGGGAAAGTGTGCTATGAATATTATAGAGGTAATCTTGATAGTAGTCCTTGCAATAGGTATATGCCTGTGAAGAAGTAATTTGGGTCTGTATAAATATGCCTGAGCCTCAGAAATAGATTGGAGACACAATGTTACCTAAATAATTTTCTGATCCTTCAAGGAATCAGCAATATACTTCTGTAAAAATGTATCTCATTTAAGCTAGTTTATAACAAAAGTGGTTTAGGTTCAGATTCCCAAAAACATTTAAAAAATACTTAGCAGACTTTGGTGATTAAGTCCCCATTTTAATCTAAAATTAAATTCAGAGGCAATACGAGCTATTGAAGCTTGCTAAACGCTCCTTTTTGTCTGAAAAGTTCTCTAAGCAACTGAATGCCCTCAGTGTACAAATTCCCAGGACTGCTTTGCCCGAGCATTTGGATAACCAGCTCTAAGTAACCTGGGATCAGAAACTAGGTGGAACAGTATCTAAAACCACCAAGTGGCTTTCATCATTACTTATTATTACTTATTATTACTTATTATAGAATAAATAATTAATATTTTAATTATCTTGTATATAATATATAAGATTATATAGTATTAATTATATATTAATACTATAATTAATAATAATTACTTATTACTACAACATTACATCATTCTACCTCCATCCTTACATCCTACATCATGCAGATAAAGGATCAGGCCTTTGTTACAGGGACCTTGATTTTAAACTGCAATTAAACATTAAGGAGGTAATGTCAACAATTCTCTGCATAATACCTGCTAAATATTTAACCAGAAAGGAGGTGTCTGAGTTAGCTTTCTATTCAAGCCTAAACAGATGCAAATCCACCTTTTTCCTACTACTGAGAACAGCAAGAGCACCTTTCTTCAGTGCTGGTGAAGTAGGCCCACTGTCCTGGTGGTTAGTTTCTAAGGCTGTTTACTTGTGAATTCTAGTAACTCCTCCCCAAATTATTAATATTTGTTCAGTGATGTATGCCTATCCTTTGTCATTTAGAAGTTTGGTTATAGTTCTGCAGATATTATGGGTCATCTGTAGCCTATTTCCTCCTGAATTCCTGTTCGTAGACATGCAACTTTCCCCATCCACTGTTAGGATATCCCTGGCTCCACTTGCTCCTTGAAGGTTGACATGGAAAGCCGGGAGAGTTAGGCACTGAGGTCTGAAATTGGATCTGGATCTTCATCTTGCTATTCTTATTTTTATAAGATTAATGATTTACTATTATTTAGTCTTTCATCTGAAAACAAAAGTTTTAAAACTTGATGCTTGTACTGCATCACAAGACTCACACTATATGATCTTTTCTGAAGTTCTGAGGTGCTGGGAGCAAAGAAAGCCAAATAGGTTTTTTTTTTATTTCTACCTTCCTTTTCTTTGTGTGGGTTTGCAGGTTTTGTTTGCTGGTTGTTTTGGTTTTAGGTATCATACTTAGAAGAAGTGAATGACACTCCAAGTCTCAGAAGCCATGGGTACTGTCGTTACAGATAGCTCAGTGCTATATAAACATACTGGGAGCTAATATGACTATATTTCTTCTAGTAACCAAACTAATTAAGTTACAGCTAGATCACTGGCTTGTGCAGACAAACCTCAGAAGGGAAAATTTGTGCAGAATAGAATAAGTGATTATCTTACAACACAGTGTATTTTGCTTTTAAGGTACAGTGACAACCAGGTGATCAGGCACAGTCAGCATGTTTATGAAAGGCAGGTCCTGCTTGACTAACCTGATCTCCTTCTGTGACCAGGTGACCCACTTAGTGCGTGAGGGAAAGGCTGTGGATGTTTCCACCTGGAATTTAGTAAAGCCTTTGACACTGTCTCCCACAGCATCCTCCAAGAGAAGCTGGCAGCTCATGGCTTGGACGGGTGTACGCTTCACTGGGTAAAAAACTGGCTGGATGGCCAAGCCCAAATATATGGTGAATGGAGTCAAATCCCGTTGGCGGCTGGTCACAAGTGGTGTTTCCCAGGGCTCAGTATTGGGGCCAGTTCTGTTTAATATATCTACCAACAATCTGGATGAGGGCATCAAGTGCATCCTCAGTAGGCTTGCAGACAACCCCAACTTGGAAGGAGCGTTGATCTGCTCGAGGGTAGGAAGGCCCTACAGAGGGATCTGGACAGGATGGATGGATGGGCTGAGATCAATTGTGTGAGGTTCAATGTGGCCAAGTGCCGGGTCTTGCACTTGGGCCACAGCAACCCCATGCAACTCTACAGGCTTGGGGAAGAGTGGCTGGAAAGCTGCCCGGTGGAGAAGGACCTGGGGGTGTTGGTTGGCAGCCGGCTGAACATGAGCCAGCAGTGTGCCCAGGTGGCCAAGAAGGCCAACAGCATCCTGGACTGTATCAGGACTAGTGTGGCCAGCAGGAGCAGGGCAGTGATTGTGCCCTTGTACTCAGCACTGGTGAGGCCCCACCGCAAATACTGTGTTCAGTTTTGGGCCTCTCAGTAGAAGAAGGACATCGAGTCACTGAAGCGTGTCCAGAGAAGGGCAACAAAGCTGGTGAAGGGTCTAGAGCACAAGTCTGATGAGGAGTGGCTGAGGGAGCTGGGATTGTTTAGCCTGGAGAAGAGGAGGCTGAGGGGAGACCTTATCACTCTCTACAACTACCTGAAAGGAGGCTGTAGTGAGGTGGGTGTTGGTCTCTTCTCCCAAGTGACAAGCAATAGGACAAGAGCAAATGGCCTCAAATGGTGCCAGGGGAGGCTTAGATTGGATATGAGGAAAAATTTCTTCCCCAAAAGGGTTATCAAGCACTGGAACAGGCTGCCCAGGGAATTGGTTGAGTCACCATCCCTGGAGGTATTTAACAAATATGTAGATGTGGTGCTTAGGGACATGGTTTAGGGGTGGACTTGGAAGTGCTAGGTTAATGGTTGGACTCGATGATCTTAAAAGTCTTTTCCAACATAAATGATTCTATGTTGTTTTTTTTTAATAAAGATTTTCAGCTTCCTTCTGTATAGTTGGCATCTTAATAGCTGAATGCAATTTTTTTTTTTTTTTATTTTATAAATACCTTATAGCAAAATTACTTTGGATTGATACTAAAGGTCAGATTCAGGCAAGAAGATATTGGCTGAAGTTGTTATCCCAGGTTATTTTTTGACGAATAAAGGGCTTTCTTATGACTTTAGACCAAACAGTCCTACTTGAGATCATAAATGTAACAGATCTAGACCTACTAATTACATTTTACAGTGACAGGAAATGAAAAACTCAACAATAACTAATTGTGCTAATATTTAAATACATACTAGCTTTCAATCATTACTTAAGATTGTTTTATCAGAGTTTTGCAATTAAAACTTCACTGTTTATTTTCACTTTTAACAAGTAACAGCTAAAATAAATTGTTAGAATTTAAAAATCAAATTCTATCATTCTTCTAATGAATCACACCTCATGTTTAGCACTCTTTATTCTAGAGCTAATTATGTGGTACACACAAACATTCCTAAGATAAATGTTTATTACGGAAATGATAACATGACTGCAATATAATGGCAATATCATGATGCAATTACAATGAATCACTATAATCTGTGAAGTGTTTTGAGATACTTAGATACGCAGTACACTTCAGATACACGATGTTATGTTGTTGCATTTATCTAGGCAAAGTAGAAATCTGCATTCTTCACATTATTTTACTACTGTTGTGTATTGCTGGTATTACCCTAATGTCTGGGAGTTTCAGACCTTGATAAGCATGTCTTTTTTTTCCC
Organism: Phalacrocorax carbo; assembly: GCF_963921805.1. Classification (NCBI taxonomy): domain Eukaryota; kingdom Metazoa; phylum Chordata; class Aves; order Suliformes; family Phalacrocoracidae; genus Phalacrocorax; species Phalacrocorax carbo. The sequence goes on along the minus strand of NC_087518.1, from coordinate 47,552,000 downwards.
TGGTGCTGCCCAGAAACAGGAGGAAGAAATGGTGTTGGTCAAAAGACCTTTTAAGTACAATACACAAGACAACAGATAAAAGCAGACATATGGGAAAGCACAAGGAAACAGTAAGACAATGCTGGTCAGCCTGAATAACCGTATGGTGTCCATACACCAGCAGTCTAGTCCTTGTCACTTTGTTTCATAACCTGTGTAGTCAGGAAAAAAGAGTTTTACAGGACAGGAAAAGAGAAAAATTGAATAATTTCATGACTGCAACGACTAAGCAGTCTAATAACCCTTATTCATATATTGCAGTATGAAGTTTGAGGTAGTTATCTGTGGAATCAAAACTTGTTATGTTATGTTTGAACCTCTAAGATTCTCTAAGAGAACTTGGATATTCCCTAGTAGAAAGCTTTCTTTTTCATTCCTTGAGTTTTCTTTATTTATAAAATAAATGCCTTCCTAACTGTAAATATGATTTTTTGCTTTGCATTTAAGTCAATACTACATATTTCCCATTCTTGTCTCTGTATGTAATTAACACAGGTAGAATACTGAATTTACTATTTCTTTTTGGCATTTACCAAAGAAATAATAGTAAGTATAATAAGCCATTTTTGTCTTCATGTGCCTGCTTTTTGTATTCAAATTGTCCCTTCACTCTCTTCTATGGCCCTTTTTCATTCCACCCTTTACATCTGGAAACCCTTTCTTGGCTACATCCTCTTCTCTCACTAATTGGATACTTTGCAGAGACTCAAAAAAGCCTAAAAAGTATTCCCAAAATAGCTCTCAAAAGCTAAATAAAGATCAAGAAATTAACTAAAGTATGGTTTAAGAAAACCATTAAGATCTTCCCACATTTTATTACCATCCAAACTGTATTCTGGATATTTTGAATTTAAATTCCCTAAGAAAGGACCCTTCATCTCCATGTTATCTGCAAAGCACTTAGCACACCTGTGGTGTTAAATGAATAGTTATAATAGATGCATGGGTGAATAGCATTAAATGGAAGTGGGCACAAAGATATTCACTGGATCACCTGTCCTGACCAGGCTGATTAATGTGGTAATCGTGCATGCATTATTTAGTGCACAGACTTTCCTCAGTAACAAAAGCCATATTGTGACTGGCCACTAGTCCCATCCTGGTAATTTCACTGAGATGCAACAACTTCCAGTGTTAAAAGCCTTGTCCCACATTAAAAAGAGAAAAACAAACCATACTTTATTGTTGCAAGTGAAGAAGGAATTATTAGGCAAAAAGACAGAGAATATTTGTTCTAATTTTTAATTATATCTTCTATCATTTTTGAAGGGAACCAAATTTAGTATCCTCACTTTCCAAGACCTTAGGCCTCCTAACTAGCTTAATTGGTCTCTGTTCATTTCTTACTCAGATCATTTATAAACTGCCTCCATGGTCCCTGCTGCCTTTTCAAAGCAGCATATGGTCCCTCCATTCATGATAGTCACAATTTCTGTTAGTGAGTAAAGGAGAAAAAAATGGTAATGTCGTGTTCAGATTGCACCAGAAAAAGCCTGAAACAAAATTTGGGATTCAAGAGTGAAGGTATCAATAGCAACAATAACTCCTAAACATCGCCCATCCTGTATGATTTATAGTATATTTTTAGTACATAAACTACTAAAATACTTAGTCCAGATATTACACTATATTTAACAAGAAATACAGTTTTAAAAACACTACAATACACATCTGTTGCATCTGTTGTTGGAACCTCAGAGATTGTCCTTCTTGATGTGCTTTTACTTGTGATAAAAAAATAATGCCACATAGTTTCTTAGATTTAAATCAAGCCAAGATCAATTACTGAAGAAAGAACATCTCAGTATTGAGCTGATTAACTCACAATATACAGAAGAAAAAGAGTTCAAATCCAGCAAGCTATTGTCCCATCCCAAAGGATTAAAAATCACTATTAAAAGACTAAAAATATGAGTGACCGTTATCTTTAGCCCTAGCTTTTATAAACTATGTTACCAGAAGGATGCATTTTATTAAATGATTAAATGTGATTTGAATTTGAATGTTGCCACAGTTATAGAAATGAAGGCTCAGATCATAGATTCTAATTCCTTTCAATGGCTGGCAACCACAGATATTTAATGCAAAATAACCCACAGTTTAAGTACTCAGAACAAAATATAGGTCTCAAAACAATTCTTAATATCCAGTGGAAATCCTAAGGCCTATAGTCTAAAATTCCAAAGACCACATGCTGTAACAAGCCACAAGAAAAAAGAAAGAATGAGAAGTCAAAGGTGGTCTTTTAGGTCTCTAATAGCAAGAGGTAAAAATGCCAAAATAATAATAGCAAGTCCATCATATTAACTATATAAAAGTTGGACAGGAAAAAAAAAAAACAAAACACACAAAACCCTTGCCAAGACAGCCCCTAAATCTGGTGACCACTTTAACCTGGAGTATGTGAGCAAGGCAGAACAATCGAGTATTTTCAATGTGTTACAGAAACGAAGACATCAGCCTAGCCAAGAGTGTCAGAAGAGAGGGAAAAAACAAGAATGAAGAAGACCAAATATGCATTAACAGAGGAAAAGAGTTCTTTCGAGCCTCTTCAGGTAACTACTCCAGATAATAAAATTAAGATTGTTAATTTTCCTTGTCATTACATGTTTTTCTTATAAACGGCATTCTATTAGTAATAACTTTATGACACAGCATAGGCCAATGGATCATCACTGTATTTCACCTTAAAACTCATTTTTACTCACCTTAAAACACCAACCAGAATAAACTGTCAAAATTCCCGTTTGACTGCTGGAACAGGATTTTATCCTCTTCAGAGATATTGTTTCTCTGTTAAGACTAAGAAGGCTACACTACCTAAGGACAGGTATGGCCTATTGTTATTCCAAACATTTTTTAAATTCTTCCAATATTCATGACTAGTTCCAACAATTTAAAAACATATATACTATCAGACTTAGGAATGCTCGCAGTTTAATGTTCATAGAATCATAGAATAGTTTGGGTTGGAAGGAACCTTTAGAGTTCATCTAGTCCAACCACCCTGCAGCCCATACACCCTTACTGACATATTTAAAATTACTATAAAAAATACAAATATTTTTAATTATTTTTCTTCTTAGATATTTATTTCCCTTTTTTGATAGTTAATCTATTTAGCTTCACTCTGCTAGCCAACTTCGATGAAAGGTTAACACATTGCTAATTGAGATATACTGGATATTACTTTGAACAGCAGAGACAGCTTTTATGGATGGTGATATGAATTCAATAAAGCTGAATTAGCATGAAATAAGGCTAATTTAGTGCCTACATATTTGCCAATTGATTTCAAATTTTCTTCTTTAACATTTATTTCTTTCATTCAGGAAAATAACTGTTTGTTATACAGTTCACTAAGGAACTTGCTTCAGTCCAGTAAAAGCACTAGAGGTGCGTCAACTTCAGGACTGCTTACTACAAAATCTTTCTTTTCTCACTATAGCTCACCTTCATTCTCACCATGTCACCATTTGTACAGATCCAGGATTAAAATACCCCTACAGCTGTATTTTGTCTTGAAAACCCTTTAATGGGTATGATTTAGGTCTATTTCTAATCTGTTGACATTATTTATAAAATAACTGGTTCAAGTACAAAAAGAAACTGACTCTCTAATTGTCTACATTTAAGGTCTACACGAGTACATTATGATTACGTTATTTGACCTGTTTCAAGAATGACAAAATCCAGCTATGCATTTTTAAGAGGATGCAGAGGAAAATAGGCACTTAAAAGATACATGCATGGTAAAAATCTATTATTAAATAGTTCCCAAGAAAAGATAAGCTTTCCTATATATGGATACAGTTCTTGTTTCTCAGTAATTTTATACAGGATAAATTTGTTTCATACAATAAAAATTATATTCAAAACATAAATTTTAATATAATAGACCATATTTCAAAAAAATCAATTTGCATTACCTCAGTGCAGGTGGTTATTTATTACAGTGTATATACACATAATCTTGATGTTTTGAAGGTGACTCAGACTGGCTGAGTAAGTAAGCCAGGGACAGCCAGTGAAAGCATTTACTCAGCATCTAGAGTACATATTACAAGCTCAGCTCTGCATGAAGGGCAATTTGGACCACGAAGAAGCAGCAAACTGAATCAAGGACAAGTGTAGTTTAATAGTTCCAATCCCATGAACTAAGAATAAAATACCATTTTTAAAGGCAAAGATCTAAAGATAAAAACCTGGTTCACAAAAATAGTTCAAGTACAGCCCTGAGAATTTAGTATCACCCATAATGAAAGTATATCTATTATTGTATGGCTAAAAACATAACAGCTTGTGTTTTTCGGAATATTATTTCAAGACTAGTGGGTTTGTTTTAGAATTTTTCTCTCTTTTCCTTTTCTTTTAAATAGAAAACAATTAGATTTCATGACACTGCAACTTAAAAACCTATATAACCTGGTAGCAGTGGGGAAAAAGCAAAGGAACGAGAACTAAAAAGATGCAAAAGCAAAGAGAAAGATGAGGAGGAAAAGGGGGGATTTGAATCTAGAAGGATTGATTGAAGAAGGATGAGTCCTGAAAACAGAGAGACAGAAAAACAACTAGGCGTAAGAAACTGAAGGGCAAGGCATAGATTTTACTCTCAGTTGGATAAACACATTTCTTATTGACTTTAATGTATGTAGAACATGTCCTTTGGCAAAGAGGCCATCCAAAAGGCATGTAAAATAAAATCTATGTAATAGCAACATATTTACCTAAGAAACAGTATTCCCCAAATTTGATTCATTTTTAGCGAGTTGAAAATAATATATCATGTTTACTTGCAGTTATAGGTTTTCCTTATTTAACACTGAAAGAAAACTAAGTTACATTAGCTCTTAAATAAGATTTGCCCATTAATAATTTTGTCCCAGTCTCCTTGGTCTGCCTGATATTGCTGATGTACCCTGCTACTACACTGACAGTCTCATTTGTAATGCCTTGGCAGTAAGACTCGTTTAAATCAATAGATATACATGTATGTACTCAAACTTCATCTTTCTGCCAACAGGCTTAATTTAGATGCCCACAGTCCTAGGATTTTATAGGCTATTTTGTTCCTTTTACATTATATGCCAAAAATACAAATATTTCTTCAGCTGACCTTCATTAAATTGTTGTATTTCACAAAAAAAAAAAACAACCACAACACAGAATTTAGGTATATCACATCATTACGGTTATTATCTCAAACCTAATTAGAGAGAAGCAGCACTAACAGTTCTAAATTGGAGGTGTTTATTTGTGCAAAAGAAATAATAGTTAAGAAATAGTAACATCATCTAACAAATATTAATATCAAATTCTATGATACATGTACTATTTTATATGCATGTATATGGTACTTACAGAATACAGTATGTCCTACTGTCTTCTTTTTATAATCAGTGAAACTGAGGTAAAGGTATGGGTTGCCCTGGATACAGGGTAAAGAAGGAATTTAAGCAGAGAATTTCCTTATTCCGAACTTTTGGGCTCACATACCTAGCAACATTTTTTCAAGATATTGATATGTTTTGATTATCCCAAATCTTATCATACATCACGATTTTCAAATTCAGAAAATAAAAAATTAAGCTTTTGATCAAATAAGACAGAGGTCAACCAGGATGATGCATATTCTGGCCTTTATCCAGTAAAGCATACTCATCATTTTCAACACAAGCAGACTTACGCTGACTTTGGACACACTTAGTTAAGTGTAAGCTTAAATTCATTGCTGAGTGGGCCCCAACTGGCAGAGTTTATCAGCACTGCTTCCAAACATATCCCAACTCTGGAACTTATTAGTTATCCCAAAAGCAAGTATTTTTGTCAGCTACTTGCATAAATCACGTTTCCACATGTGAATTAAGGTTCATAAACTAATCCCTATTATTATCATTTATCAACAGGAGAATGTGAAACCATGTTAATTTGAATGCAAGTATGGTTGCACTATCCTGTTTGTACATATTTCATTGTGAATATTTTACATTGTTCTATATGCAAGCCAATTTTAATGCAAACTATTTAATTTCCCCTAGGTAATGAGAAGGTAAAGGAGGTAATCAAGATGTAAATCAAGATTCTGCTGTTTTCCTGCTAGTACAAATGTAACATGAATTAAAGTTTGATTTACCAAGAAAATAGGCATTCTTCTAAGGCAAGTGACCTCAGATGTCATTTGCTTCATCGCACTACCATACAGAAAAATCAGGTCTACCTTTGTACTCTGGACAGGTTCTTCTCTAATCTATGTTGCAGATATCTAACAATGGACACTACCATTTTCCTAGGCAGGCCATTCTAGTGATTCACTGCCTTTACAGCTAAACGCCTTTACCTAATACCTGTTCTGAATTCTCCTTCAGCACTTCCAATGTGCTGCAACAGTTCACGTCTGTTACTTACTGTTCCAATCACAAGTGACAACACATACTTGAAAAATTGTTACATTTTATCTTCTTTCCTAACAACCTTAAGTTCTTCCATCTTTCCTTGCAAGTCACCTACTACCTTTCTGATCGTTCTCTTAGCTTTTCTTGCAGCTGCCTCCAGCCAGTACAGTTTCCTTGAGGTGAAGTATGCAAAACAGGATACAGTTAGGCCTTAGTCGTGCTATGAATAGCTAAAAAATTACTCCACGTGCCGCAGGCTATGCTTCTGTTCATACATCCCAGGATGCTGTTTCCCCTCTCCAAGTGGAAGATCATTTTGAATTCTGTATTTGTCTCTCAATAACCTTCCCTTGGATGGTGTAATCCCATAGAAATTTAATTCTGTTATCTAAGTCTAATGAGGAAGAGAATGCCACAGAGTCCCACCCAATACTTTTTTCATTGTTTTGACTGTGAACCATTAACAACCACTCTCTGGATAGCTTTCAAAGCAATATCGTATCAGCCATAATATAATCTCATCTATACCTTACCTCCACATTTTGTTAATGATACTACTATTAGTAACAGGGACAAAAACCCTGTGAAATCAAGATCATACAGCATTTACTATTCCTTCTCCAATCATAAAACTTTTTTTTAAAGCTGTACAGACTTTGCTGTTGAATTTATACCTCTGTTTCTATTGGATTTCACATACCTGTTCCACTTCAGAATTGTTTTATATAAAGAGTAAAGTTAAACTAGCTACCTCTTAACTATAAGGAAAACTTGAAAAGCATTCTAACACTAACTCTCTTTTGTTAACGAAAAAGAATCACATTGCTTTTACAGTTCACTGTGGGGAATCTTTCCTTTTCAGAGACAAACAGAAGATGTCTGGTAAGAACATAGGAGGGGAAAAAATACCATCCCTAGTGCTTCAGCATTCACGAAGATGTGTCAAGTTTAAATGACTCTTTAAAAAAAAAATCTTCTTCCCTTAGGGGGAATCCGTTTTGAAAAAGAACAGTCAAATGAGCATTTTCCAAAATATGACACAGTGCTTGGAATCTACAAATAACAGAGTATCTTCCTTGAACATCAGTTACAACAATGCACAAGTTACTTTGTCCACAAAAGAAATAACGTTTATTAGCCATGTTTTGTTGCCTTATACAGTATCTCAGCGACTTAATGGTATTACTTTAGCAACATTGTTGTTGGAGTAGAGATGGGCCCAAATTGAATTCAAATACCCTTGAGCCTCACTTAGCTGGGAAATAGGCTAGGACACAGTTGTTAGACTGGGTCAAAGAGGAAAAAGGTAGAAAAGAGCTCAGAAGTGCTTGAGGGAAGAAAAGTGAAAATGAAATGGATTAAACTGTAAACAGAAAAGAGCAAACAAAAAGGATTATTTAAAAGGAAAATGCTAAAGGACAAAAGACTTTTAGAAATGTACAAGTACGAGTAAGCAACTATTAACCATAGAACTGTGTTGCATCCCAGCCTCCTCCTTTCTTTCATACGTGTATTTACTTCTTGTGTAAGTAAATAACAGTTTTATAGATTTGATTAACTCTACAGACTATGCAGAGTCTTATTACCCTCTATATTGACTGTACTGGGACTACTTGTAGTATGTAACATTTACACATAAATCTTTGCAGGCGCACACCTTTCCAAAGTATGTCCTGAAAACAAATCCTGCAGGCACATTAGCTCTGCCTGGAAATCTTATGGGCATCCTCCAAATTCAAAGCCAATAGTCTGTCATTTCCAGGGAATCTTAGACATAGTTATTTGGGAGAAATATTTTTTCCTTCTCCTTTACTTAAATAAATTAACCAAGGCAAGTGTATACAATCTTCAGTCTTCTGACCATATTGTCAGTAAAATACTATTTAAAGAAATTTAAAGATATCTTTCTTGATGTTTCAAGCAAAGTCAGAAAAATATCTTCTAGGATCAGTAATTTTGATCTTTTTTTTCTGTCAGGCTTAAGGATAGGTCTGCTTGTCCTCAGTTCAGAATTTCTGCTCAGTAACTTCTGCATTACTCTGGCTGATGAAGTTAGAACAGCCAGGTTGGGGGAAAAAAGAGGTTACAATAATTCAAGTTATAAACAAGCCAGCATCCTCAGACGCAATCCACTGTGTTGGCCCACTTTACTGAACTGTACATACTATCCATCAGGACCCTGAAGTTGAAAAAGCTTTTCTTGTAATGACTGAAAAAAACTGAATAATTTCATGTGTCATGTGAGACCAAGTAAGGTGTAACCACTTATGTTCTTCAGTTTCCTCTTCCATAGTCACAGTGTGACTTCCCTGAGCCTTGATCCTCAGCTCTCCTTTGTCATGTTGGAATGTCCCCTTTGAAGCCACCCTCCTCAAAGAGATAGCCAAATCAGTTGTTATATTCAGCTAAAAGATTTTTTTTCTGGACATGTTGAGGTTTTTAAATGTTTCTAGCATGCTTTACTTTGGTATATACTGAAGGATGGAAGTCTCAACAATTTAAAATTTTCTATCATCCAAGACTGCTTAAGCCCAATTACTTATACATTTGGAGAGGAGGTTACTTCACATAGGCATAAGACTTTCTGGCAGGCAGAGGAAAGACAAAGATATGCAATCTAAACGTTGTTTACCCGCTTCTTTGGTGTTTGTTTAAAGTTATCTTTGGAACCAGATGTCCATGGAAATAGGACAAGAGAATGGAAACAGATTAAAATCAGGGAAGGAGGGTGAGAGAAGGAAGGGGAGAAACCCTCCTGAAGTGAATTATGGGATTTCCTGTCCTGTGAATGCTAGATAGCCTTGCATTGGCTTTATGTCTATGACTGAATATTATTTGGTTTCTTCTAACAGATACTGGCTTAAAGAGAAAAGAGCATGTGAGCTGCTATTTCTGCTAAATAAAAGGAAAAGTTTTCAGCTTCAGTGTTGGACACATTTAGTGGAGTGAAAAAAAGACGACTCTACTTCCCTATGTATGCCTGTTTATAACTGAAGTCATAATTAAACCAACTGCCTACAATACATAGACTAGTTACATATTCTAAGCTGCCTTTCTACAGTTAACATTTTTGTGACTGGTATGTATAAACAAACAGAAATAGCTCTTGCTCTGCCAGTAATTTTTACATCAAGTATCTTAATCCACAATTATTTAATGTGCAATTCCTCATTATTTTAAGTATACCAGCCTTGGAGACAAGTCTCTGGTGGTGGCAAAGACCTGGCATTTGGGAGGTATATTTTTTCACAGGAGATTTTCCACAGATTTTGCTACCAATTGAGAGCATTCTGTGACAATCATGACAGAGTGTACTGGGATTTTAAAGGAAGTTGTTGCTAAGGAAGTTAAAGACATGAGATATAAAACCTTTTTGAAGTGTAAATTTTCTGCACTTTCATTATTTGTTCTACACACTGATTATTGGTAAAGATGCAGTTCTCAGCTCCTATATATTTACAATCATGCATACACTTTGAGTTAAACTATATATACAAAAAAAGAACACTGATTTTGCTGAGAATTGTATTCATTAGAACATCTTTTCTTTTTTTTCTCATCTTTTTTAGAACCAAAGGTTCTGTAACTTTATATTTTATACATAGAAGGTTTACATAACATGAGGGAGCAGAAACAGAAAGACTCTCAAATAGAAAGCCTTTTTCCTGTGGAATTAATGTGAATGGTAGTACTGTAGAAGAATACTCAGACAAGAAAGACAGGCAACCAGGAGAGTATTTCAAACATACAGTTAGAAGGGGGTTTCATCTGCCATTGCCCTGGATAAAGCTATCTTCTGGCTAAAATGCTGTAGGATATAACTCTAGACTGTGAAACAGAGGAACCTGATTAAGCCTCACAAAATTAAGAGTCAGTTATTTCCTAAAAAGTCTGTTTGATTTACTTGTATTTTGAGCCTAACATTACAAATGTAGTAGTTCACCATTACTAATGTGTGTTCAGCAGATGAAATACAACCTACGTTATCTAACAACAGTAGAAAATCATAAGATGAGAAACAAAAAAACCCAAAATGCAATCTAGTCAATATATTTAGTCGATCCTTTTATCTTTGAAAAGCATCCCAGAAGCTTTAATTTTCACCAGTGATTGGAATCTTGATTTCATCTACACCTTCAGAGGATAATATCTCCATCAGAAGTCCTTCTGCCATTACTAATTAAAGAATAATCTACTGATTTACCAACATGAGCTAGAATATAAAAGAATTCACACAAAACTGCTTTGGAATGAATAGCCCTGCAATTCTAAAATCCCAATTCACTAAGCCATGATAACTTTAGTGCCATTTGGTGGAAAACACAATATAGATATCTGTAAACACATTTAATATGCAAATGGTAATATAATTATGTTTTAACCTCTTTCCATAAATTTTAGGTCATGTAGTATAAATACAATCCCAAACTTTGAGACCATGAGAATATTTTACCATGTTATAAGGGCACTGTACACTCTCTGCCAAAAACTAAAGACTCAGTAAAGATGCCCAACTACATGAAAGCAAACATGCATTGCTACTTTCAAAAGTCAGAAGTGCAGCTATAGAGCCACAATTCTTACACAGAGACTGGAATTTTTCTGGAATTGTGACAGCACAGTATGAGTAGCAAGTTTTCAGTCTTCCTTTACTGATCAAACAAGGAACAAAGGAATTAAAAAGAGATTGAAGCTATTTTATTTTTATTAAAAAAGAATGGATGTTGGGCTGAAGTTTTGTAGAAAATATCAGGCGGTTATAAACAGCTATTTTCTCTAACAGAAAAAGATATAATGATACCCAATGGTTAGAAGCTGAAACCAGACAAATACACACAAGAAATAAGGAACATTCTGTTAATGAAGATAATTAGCAACTAAAGCAACTTATTCAGCAACTGGGACAATTTCTTCACAATTTATGGATGTTAGGTAAAGAAAGCATTGGTTATTTCTTGTAAGATAGGTTTGCATGTATCTGCAATTGTAATGATCTTTATCTGTACTGGTTCTTCTCTGATCCAGTAACATGAACTGGAGACAATAGGTCTTACTGAGGCCCTTTATAATGACACTAATGTTACCTTCATTTAATATATTCAAGATCATTTTTATAAACACGTGTTGATGCCTCACAGTCACAGATGATCAGCTAATATACACAACCATTTCTCATGCTTTGTGTTTTGCAGTTAATGGTTTCCATTTTATGACAGTTTTATGTTCTTAACCACTAAATCTTACAATTCACACTGTCATACCTTACTTCAGTTGTACTGCCTAAGTTCCCTATGGTCCTCTATCTTTATCTAGTCTGATCCTCGTCTTTAACAGCCATGCTTCCCATCTTCATATTACTGCTGAATTTTCATTGGAGCAATTCAATTATGACTAATGAAAATACCAAGACGATGAAAGCTGTGTTCCACTGAAGAAACTGCTGTCTTGTTGCTCTGAAATTCTTCCTAACTCAAGTCAAAGGAAACCTAAAATACCCCAAAAGAATCAAGAGAAAATAGGAATGCTACCATATTTCTATCACAGATGATGAAAGAGCTGGGACATGAATTACGAATGTTGCTTGAATCGTTGCCTGTGGTTTAAATTGTTTACTGAACAACAGAGTTCTGTAGTATTGTTGACTGAAAAGGCACTTTTCCATGGTGTCCCTTCATAAAAAAGGGTACCCACATCTGTGTTTATAAGAGGCAGAGGAATGGACAGACAGAGAACAATCAGACTGAAAAGTCTCCACAGGTGTGAGGTGAGAAAATAAAGCAAGTAGTCTACTGAGATGCAGAGAGTAAAGACTGGGGTTCCAAAATTGTCTCTGTTGGAGCTTGACTAAGGTTATCTGGTGCACTAGATATAACATTAACTAAGAATCACAGAATCACAGGTTGGAAGGGACCTCAGGGATCATCTAGTCCAACCTTTCTGGGATGAGCACAGTCTAGACTAGATGGCCCAGCACCCTGTCCAGATGACTCTTAAAGGTGTCCAACGTGGCTGAGTCAACCACTTCCCTGGGGAGATTATTCCAATGGTTGGCTGTCCTCACTGTGAAAAATTTTCCTCTGTGTCCAATCAGAATCTCCCCAAGAGCAACTACTTGGGGCCATTCCCTCTTGTCCTCTCCATGGGACTACTTGTAAAAAGGGAGTCTCCATCTTCTTTGTAGCTACCCCTTAAGTACTGGTACAGGGTGATGAGATCCCCTCTGAGCCTCCTTTTCTCAAGACTGAACAAACCCAGTTCTCCCAGCCTATCCTTGTATGGCAGGCTTCCCAGTCCTCTGATCATCTTGGGGGCCCTTCTCTGGACCCCTTCCAGCCTGTCCACATCCCTTTTGTATAGCGGGGACCAGAACTGTACACAGGACTCCAGGTGTGGCCTGACAAGCGCTGAGTAGAGTGGGATAATGACTTCTTTCTCTCTGCTGGTGATGCCCTTTTTGATGCAACCCCTGTTGGCCTTCTTGGCCGCAGCAGCACACTGATCGCTCATGTTGAGCTTCCTGTCCACCAGGACCCCCAGGTCCCTTTCCACAGAGCTGCTCTCCAGCCAGGTGGATCCCAGTCCATGCTGCACTCCTGGATTATGTTTTCCCAGGTGCAAGACCTTACTCTTGTCCTTGTTGAACTTCATATGGTTCTTGTTACCCACTCTTCCAGCCTATACAGATCTCCCTGCAGAGCAGCTCTCCCTTCTGGAGTGTCTACTTCCCCACTCAATTTGGGGTCATCTGCAAACTTCATCAGGCTACACTAAGAATCTCTCATCCTTGAGCCATGCACATACATTATGGTCTGCAGGATCAGGATCACTGTGTAAAATCCTTGCAATTCCAGATTATCACTGCGATATGTGAGTGAGTTGAATTTAAAAATGTAACACGGTTTGGCAGTGGCAAATATGATGACCATAAAAGCATCAAAATACAACAAGAAAATGAGAAACAGATATAAGACAATAATTTTTGGAAAGACAGAAAATTTAGAGAAATAACTGTTCAGAACAATAAAAGAAGTAAACAAGTAACGTGTTCCTTTAATAAAAACAGAATGTGATGCTATATTTTAATTCAGTAAATTGAAATGCAGTATGCAATTTGGTTTTATTTAACTTTTTTAGATAAATTTCTTCAGAAATTTTTTAGTTAATAAATATTTCTTCAATTATTACTTATGTAACATAGGACTGAAATGCAAGCTTCACGAATCAGTTCATTTTATATTAAAAATTGCTTTATTTCTCATTACAAGAATCGTACAGGATTCTAAAATGTCATCTTATAGTCTTCCCGCTCTTTCTGAGCTTTCTAAAAGAAAAATTTGAAAAGTTCATGCATGAAGGCATTATTACTTAAAATTCTGCAAAAGCGTGCCCTCCACAAAACTTAGTACATTGATATTTTGCAGGTATAAAGTACAGGTCTATTTTTTGCAGACAGTAGTCTGCAAAGACAATTCAACAAAGGCATACATACTTTCTAACATTTTATTACATACTTGGAGTAGACTTATTAATTTTAAATTTAATCAAGGAACAAACCTCTACAGAATCAAGACAGGACAGTACCACTGCCTGGGAATACATTTTTGCAAATACAAACAACCACTCAAATTTGGAGAAAAAGTGACTCTGTAATGTCATATACACCTTGGTAATTTGCATCATGAAACACAATGGGAGCCATCTAAGCAAATATTTTTTACATTGCAGGAAATATTGTTTATTAGAATAGAAGAATACTTTCAAAAGGAATGCATTATTAAAAAGTAATATACCCCTTTCTTTTAAGTCATCAATAGCTGAAGTTCAGCAAAAACATCACTTGGTGTTTGTTTCTAAAGTCTGTTTTTCAGTTTTTAAATATATGGCCAACATTTTCTTTATGGTTTAATTTTCTTTTCAGGGCTTCTTATTTTTATACTCTCATGTTCTATCCACACTGAAATAATGTTATTATCTAATATTCACATTTCTAAAACCTTTCAGTACCTTTGAAGTAATATTGTCCTCATTAGTATAACGCACTTTCCAATTTGGTACAATGCAAGAATGTAATTCAAGGTCTATTCCTCCCCCACATCATTTATAAAATTGTCAAATAAAATTAGACTTATCACCAAACCTGGCAGTCTTTTAATGAGCAATTTCATCTTGGTTGTAATTATTTTTTGTTTGTGTATGTTCAGTAATTTTTCATTCTATGTTCTGCAAATTATTTTAACTTTTTACATTTTACCCATTGGAAATCATAAATGCTTTCTTGTTTTCACTTTGGAATTTCTATGTACTATGTGACATATTATTTTATACCTACGTAAAAATTTGAAGAAATAATTAATATCATGAAAGCACCTAGTAAAGTGCTTTGTTGTATTTTCTTAGCTGTTTCGTTATTGTTGCTGTTGCTGCTTCTGTCTGCTAATTATTACAGAAGGAACTAAATGGTAGTTACACTTGTTCACGAAGAAGTGTATAAATCACTGGTGCCTACTGGTCCACGTGTCTCTACTGATACATGCACTGCCTCCTTAAACTTTGTTCCACTGTTTTATAAGGTTTTCCAGGATGCTTACCAAAGTTATTCTCTTACCCTTACTTTATCACTCTGTTCACAGGGTTTGCCGTTTCATATTTTCTGGTACTTTCCTGACAGTTGGGGTTTTTTTAGAAAAAAAAAGTTGTGATTTTCATGAATACATTTATTAATTTCCATTGAAACTGTCATATCTAGCTAGCATACACTTCAGGATTTAAGTATGTCTTTCCAAAGATTCTGCAAACAGTTTTACCAAAAACACTGCTTCATTTTTCCACTTTCAGCTGATCTAAAAGAATAAAGTCAGCCGTTTTAAAAGGATGGAATCCACTTCCCTGTTTCCCAGAAATAGGGTTAATTTGCTTCTTTCTAATAGTATAGTTATAAGGCCCCTAAGTACATGACAGTAAAAATCTTTCAGCATTAGAAAAAAAAAATTACAATTATTTTCAACTGCTAGGTCCCTAACATTAAGATTCTGAATGCTCTTCTCAAAGCTGAGTAAAGACAAAGAAGAAAAAGTATTGCTGCTTATCCACTCATTTTTCTGACATTCTTTCCTAGTTAAGAGTAAAATCTTATTGTCAGGGCCCTAAATGCACCACCCTGCTCCTGTGAAAGGTTTTAGCTGCCCACAAGCAAGGTCAGACCTGATGTGGTGCTGTTGTGCAATCTTATTTCAGCCAGCCTGTTGGGGAAAGAGCTTTAAGATGCAGGGACCTGGCCTCCTCTGCTCAGGAGCTGCATGTAAGCTCAGGCTCCCAACTTTGTCCTTTGCCTGAGCTACATGGCCTCTGCATCCTTGACTGGCCACATACCTCACTGACCTGGACCCTGACCTATGGTCTTGACTTTCTGGCTTGTCATTGGCTTGTCACCATGGACTTGTATGGTAATTTGGACACCTGGCTGAACCTGGCTACCATCCCGGGCCTGCTCTGCTCCCCTCATCAACGAGATCTCTGCTTCTGCCTCCCGTCATTCTCAGTTCCCAGATCCCCCAGCCCACAGGGAGCATCCCACTCTCATTGCTCCCTAACAATTACTATTAAAACTCAACTGCTTGTGTTAGTGCTTTCTTCAGCTTTCTTTTATTATGAAAATCATACTCCTATAAGTTCAGCTATAACATTAAATTTCATTGGTCCAAATTTTGATTAAGTCCTTTGTGCTGAAAATCCACCTATTCAGAAGTTATAAGAATCTGCTTCCTGAAGAAATGAGAGCCTGCAATAAAATCTATTTGTGTATTCCTGAAAAATTCCTTTCTAAGAATGGGAAGTCGGTATCCCTTACAGGGCATCTTTCACTCTGCTCATATGGCAAAACTAGATTTGCCATTCACAAGCAGAGCTGCTGTGGGCTAAAATTATGAAAATACTGTGAATTTGAGGAAATTCCTGCCATTGCCATTGCAAAAGAAATTAATTTCACATTTAAATCATTAAATAAATATTACATTAAAGGAATTATTTAAAATAAAGAATGTATATTTCATATCATCTCAGTACAATTCATTATTGCAGAACATCTATTTTTCACTACTGAAGTTATAGCTAAAATATTTAATATCTTCCATTGCAGTGCAGAACCATGGAATTTCTGACCTCTACCACTAGCTGAAAAGAAAACAAAACAAACAAAAAAAAAACCAAACCAAAACAAAAAAAAGCTGTTAAATAAAAAATAAAAACACCCAGCAAAATAGTAATTAATATATCACTGAATACTATCATTAACAGACTGAAACTGAGTTTCAGCCTTGGAGGAAAAAGGATGGATGATACCAGAGATACATAACACTTCAGCGTGATATAAGATACTAAGTGTTATTATGAAGTGTAGAGATGCTACTGCACAAACTGCAGTTTTCTCTCTTGTTTTGATTCTGTTTTGTTATAGGT
This sequence comes from Phalacrocorax carbo, assembly GCF_963921805.1. Classification (NCBI taxonomy): domain Eukaryota; kingdom Metazoa; phylum Chordata; class Aves; order Suliformes; family Phalacrocoracidae; genus Phalacrocorax; species Phalacrocorax carbo. Next base: position 47,535,114 of record NC_087518.1, on the reverse strand, counting down.
ATGTTTGGCTCTGATGAGAGGTTGTAATTTCCCTCTGAAGGGGTTGGAAAAAAATCACTTAATATGTCTTTTGCATCTTTGGTTATTACTATTCTAAGAAACCTTAAAGGTCATATAAGTAATAGCTACATCTATACCAGAATTTAAATTTTTATTAATAGAACACAGGTGAAACTTAGCCAACCATTTGGGGCAGTCAAGTTTTTTCCCTATACCACATTTTTGATACTCCCTTTCCCAAGCACACCATATAGACACGTCAAACATTATATTTCATCCTTGGGCAGGAGTACATATATTCACAAGGTATCTATTTTCTAAAATTATCTTTAAATTATCTTTAGGACTAAAAATCTTGAGATCATACAGCCTTCATGATTGCGGGGTAGGCAGAAATACCAGTTTTCAAACTGTGGTATCTTACTTTTTTATGTCTCCTGTCTCATATCATTAAAAAATCACTTTTCATTATCTAATACGGCAGCTGAACAAGCACTGTACTATCTACTTGTATTTTCTATCATGCATCTGCTATGATATTCACCTTTGACTATCAATATCCTACTTATTAATCCATAACAAGCTGTTAACCACTAAATGGAAAATGCTGGCCGTCATTATAACATTATCTTGCTCAACCTTTTATGAGTTACTCAGGTCACCTTTTCTTAAAATGCATCTATGTTGTCTCAAAGGATTCATACAGAAAATGTCAACTGAAACAATATTATGAGAAAGAAACACATTCCACAGATTTCCCATATTTGATAAAATTCCTGCTGAGTAATAACCTGAAACCTGAAATAACAATTCTGTGGCAAACAACCTTAGAGCTATATTTCTTCCAATTCTTTACTGCTCAGGGGTATCCAAGGAAAATAAGAGGTCACAAGTTATGCTTATTACTTTTTTATTTATATATTATGATTTTGAAATTATAGTTGATATAATGGAAGTAAAGAATTAATATATTGATCAAACTAAAGTACATATTTGGCATAAACAATCCTTTGTACACTCCTGACACTGTATTTCAACCTTGAAGTAGGATTCTAGTGCTCCAAGCTGGTTTAAGAAACTGAAAATTTGCACCTGCTATTTTATGTGAGCCAGTAAATGCATACACACAAACCTGAACTAGCAGATTTGTGGGACGATATGGGTAGTCCCAAAATTACATCACTCGATTTCAGATATAGTCTTTTTTGGTGTAGCATTTCTTCTTTTCAGTATTCTGGTAACTCCTTTAACTTCTACAACATTTAGAAGTAATAACCATTGTAAGTTTATTAAAAAATGAAATATTAAAATAATTTGAAGGTAAGAGTATGTGTATCAAGCAAGGAATGAGGACAATAGTCAAAATACAACAATAAAAATAAAAACTAATTCAAACACCTGGAATCAGAGGAGTCAGATCCTCAGATTGGCACCAACCCTAGAATGAGGATATACTGTGCAAACAGGGGTTCTTACTGGAAAGAATTAACTGTGGAGCAAGAGTTTGTCCTCAAAGTGGAGCAAGACAAGAGAAAAGTTGTCTGCATACCAGGAACAAATGTGGCAGGACACAGAATCAAGAGCAAAGAGAAGACCCCACTGGATGTGGGGAAAATTCCACTGATTATTCTTCATGTCAGGGCAAATAACACCGCCTCTTCCTTGCAAGGATATATTACAGAAAAATCTACCAGACAAGAAAAGAAGTTGAAGAAGCAGACACAAAAGTGATCTACAAAGGAATTATTTTAGTCACCACAAGAAGGGTGACAAAACATCAAAGATGATTCAAAGACTGGTATTTTGAGGAAAGTTTGGGGATTTTCAGTTATGGTGAGATATTCATAGACAAGGTATTTAAAGTGGGAATGGCACCAGTTGAGCTCTGAAAGTGCTAACTTTCTGAGATCAAATAGCTGATAAAAAAGGGCTGTAATTTAAAACTAAGGCAGACCTGGTTCTAATGCATAGGAAGATCTTGTAAACATGGATATAAGAAGTGCTAAATGAACATCAGAAGTATGAATAACTACTGATGGAAGCAGAAGTAGAAAATCTATACAGTTAAAGACATGTATCTTGTAAATGATGTATTGCAGAAGAGTGGTCATTAAAAAAATACCTTAAGGAAAGTAATAATGAGTTACTTCCTTTCAGAGTAAACAGGAAGATATGTGAAAACAGATTAGCAAACAACATTCTTTATTTCAAAAGGGCATATGCTGAGAAACTATGGAAAATAATTACTGAGGTCAGCTTTACTGAAGAGCTTATCAGATCAAATATTCAAAAGACTTCCAATATCTTTAACTTAAAAGTGAAACAATATCATAAACTTGCATTTGAAACAAGGTGAAAAAATTGCGCAAGACTCAGACCAAATTAAAAAAAAAAAAAGGTTGAATTTCTTCTCATGCATGCTCAAGAAAGAGGGATTCAAATAGAAACAAGAAATGATAAATGCAAGTGCCATATGCAGGAAAAAAGACATAGATCTTCAGAGATTCAAAGTCCTGACTTTACTGTAGAGAAAAAGGAAGTCTGGAAACAGATATGACTGTTCTCCACAAATACATAGGAGAAAGAAAGAGTAGAGAGGCAGAATGGCCAGTTAATCATAATATTGACAAAAAACAAATGGGTATTAAGTGGTTATAAATACATTTAGGTAAGAAATTAAAGGGCCTCTAACTTCCAGAGGACTAACACCTGGAGCAGGCTTGCTAAAGGAATACTTCGTTTGAAAGGTCAGCTGGCTAAATTTAGGAATTTGTGATAACAAAGAATTCAACTGCCTACAATGGAAACTATTTTCCTGCCCAGCATTGTATTACTTCTGTATATTTGATGCAGGGGGTATGATGGTGGAGGGATGTTCAACCACTGAACACTATGTTCTATGTCCTACTTTCTCAAATTCTAAACTTTCAAAATCGGAATCTTCAGTTGCACATCTTTTTGTTCATCACTATTTAATTTTATTCAGCTTGGAATGAATTGAAATAACATTCTTCTTCACAGTCACCACTTTTTTATTTGATGTATATCAAAAGAGTCTATAATGACATAAGTTTTCTTTTGATTGAGTAGCAAGACAATGTTCCTGTATAGAAATGCCAAATTATTCTCCTATCTGATCTTGCTGTTGGGTAGTTGAATCCTTCATGGAGACAAAGCAACTGCTTACTGCTAAATAAGCCTAACCAAATCATTAATATAATGCTAGGTTTCTCTAGGGACAAGAAAAACAATCCCACAAAAGCAAAATTATAACAAGCAATGTGCTGGTTGAACTGCATTTCATTTTCCATGCAGTCGAAATAGAAAAAGAGTATTGTGTTGGCTATGTAAATTTAAGGACAAAAGCCATGCTCTTTTGACCTTATAACATGGATTATTTTAAATGAAATGGTAGCCGCCATCAGCGTCTGTTGCTTTTAAAGAAGTGTATTGTACAATACGGACAGAAGACAACTTTGCATATCATTTTACTTACACCTGTTACACTACACCATAAATGTATGTAGGAATAGCACCCTGGTGCCTAGAGTCAAAATGAGCTCTCATTTTCTGTATTGAGAATTTCTTTCCAAATAAAGTACAGTTACCAATAAAACCTGTCAGAAACATGTTTCCTATCCCGATGTTCTGCAAATTGAATATTAGAAGTGATGCTCAGCCTTTCAGGAAGAAATCATTATCTATTCATTAACTTTTCTTTTACCCTTCTTCTCTTCTTGAACACCAAAGTGTAAATGAAACTGTTTAAGACATTTGTATTGCATACAACTAAATGCTTATGCCCACACAAATAAGTAAATAGGAAGGTGAAACACAATTATGTTCATTTACAGTTTTATTTCTGACATCAAGAGTTAAGTCTGCTCATTCACTCTTTTATGGGCAAACACCAATTTTTAATTAATTTACTCAGTTGGGGAGTACAGGATGAGGAACCCAAGTCAAACTGTCGAACACATTCGTAACAATCATATTTAAAATCACAGAAAGATAGTGAATATGTATCTTATTTAAATAAAATAGGAATCTCATTAACTTGGAAGAATATTCCTCATCTTTAGAGAGAGGCAAATCCAACTGTTACTTAAAAAAAGGAAAAACTAAACATTGCAAGTAGCATAGTACATGTAATATAAATAGGGATAGGGTCAATTAGGTGGGATTACTAATACACTAGCAACAGTGTCTGTAGAGAAAGACATTGTTGAACAATTCTGTTTGTTTCAGTACAAAAGTCAGATCTGATTACTTTTCAAGTCTATTTTTTTGGCTCTCCACCACTGTTTCTGTAAGTGCACGCGTGTGTGTGCATGCTCCTCAATATTATGATATTTTGAAGACTTTTGTCTTTTGTTAAGTACAACCTATCCAGAATGTCAAGAATTAATCTTCAGGAAGACGCACATAAGCTGAGCATGCAAAAATGGGCAAACACACTGCTCAAACTGCAGGACTTGCTATGTTTACAAAAGAAAGCTTTTATACACACTCATCTAAATCTGAGTGGGCAGCCCTGGGAACCTGACCAACATGTTTCTAAGCTTTTAAATGCATTTGTAGTATAGGCAATGATGATACATTTATTTAATAGGTTCATGTATTTAAATAATTGACAATTTCAGCAATAAACAGTTATTTTTCACTTGCACTACACACTACAAATATATCTAAAACATTTTCCATGGACTCTACTGAGTGGTCAAATTCATGAAATCATTGTCTGATGGGAGAACTTACCTCTTACCCAGAACTTTATTCTAAATATTTTATGCTGTTTAATCTCAGTGAAAATTTGCATAAAACTGAGTTTCAAATATAGTTCGAGACTCTTCATCATTCAACATACATCCATAACCTTTTTAATCAGAATAAGATGTTTGCAGAGAGTGGACAATATGTGTGTCTGTAAGTCTTGAGCATGTAAAAAGCAAATCTTAAGTAAGACAAAGGGTGTAAAAATACTTGAGAATAGTTTCTTAATAAAAAAGTGAAGCCATCAATGTGGAAGCCTTCCTGTATTTCTGTATTTTCTCTGTGACTACACTTCTGTTCTACAGTAAAGCATAATTTTACATGACTCTCCTTCTGCTTGGTTTACATGTTCAAAACATGCATAAAAATACAATAAAAAGGGGAAACCCAGTTCATTTACAGTTCAGTGCTGAGGGATCTATCATTCATACTGCTCAAGCTGTAAGCACTTACAATTTCTGAGCGAGGTCATTAGTGTATATAGTGCACACTGTTCTTTTTTCTTTCTAATGCCAGTGATACAAGCTACAGAGACTTCATAGGTGAGAGTAGTATTGTAAAAGAGACACTGGCTTTAACTGGATGTCTTACTAACACTTCATTGTCTAAAAGCTATACTTGAAAGTGAAGGCCAATGACAATATTTTTTCTTAATGATACAAATTTTCTTGTTTACAAAAACATGGTGCAGTGGGCTGATTCTCATTACACCAGCAAAGGATCAGGGTAGCTACAATACAGAAGTCAGTTAGTGTGGACAATACAAAACAGTATAGAATAAAGAGCTAAAGGCACTGATTTTTACCTTCTATAATCTTTTAAATTTTGCTCATGCAAATATAAAATAGAATGTATACAAAGTTGTTTAAAAACTATGAAAGGACTGTGTGCTCATTGTATAAGGCTCTAATACAGAATTCCTTAATTCTTCAGTAACCAAAACAGAACAAAGAAAGTAGCTGGCTTCCTAACTTTTTGCAAATAAGATGCCAGCTGGAAGGGAAACATCCAGGAGAATCATTAAAAATAATCCAAAATTCCCTTTAATTAAAAAAGATATTGTTGGAAAACTTTTGATAACTACATTTTCAAAATAAGATTAAATTCAAAACACTTTTGTGGCAATATTTTTAAGGATTATACAAATCTCCTTCAAAAGGAACGGCATTTTTTTTAAGAATAGGAGATACAGCTGCGACCATCTTCTAACCTAATACACTTTTACCTTTTTAGAAGGAAGATTTTGCTTTTTTTTCCAAACCTTAGGATTCTCATTTTTCATCATGAAAAAAATATATAAAAATGAGGGTGATCACAGCATGTGCTTTTAGATTATTCACTTTACTCCAAAGATTATTGATTTTTTTCCAAGTGAACTGCTCAATATTGGTAATAAATTTTTTAAAAATCAACCTAATACAACAATGAATCCTGAATAAATGCCTAGCTTTTACCCAATATATTTTGAATGATGCAATAAAAATGCAGGATACTTCAAGTGCTCCTGGATCAGGTAAGTTCCTAATACAAGAACATGATATGTAATGCTCAGGTTTTAAATCAGATTGTGAACACAAGGTTGCATACTGGTTTAACTAAACTACCTTCTTAACCCAGAGAAAGTTAAACAAGTACATAGTTATATTTGGGCTGTACCTTGGTATTCTTGCAGCCCAGCACACTGAAAGAAAAACTCATAAAAGTTTGCCTTTCTACATTACCATTGCATTTCAGTCTTCATCAATGAGATCGCTGCTCTAACTGTCTTAATTTTAATTTTTGAAAGGCCAAATGCTACATGTTATGTGAGGTCTGACCAAATAGCCACTCAGAAGAGAATGCCGGATATCTTTTCATTTTTGAACTAACAACAGCTGCATATTTCTACCCAAATAAAATGTTAAATTAATGTAGTGTATACAAATGCACACACGGTAGCTTTGGATAATCAAAATACCCCTCTTAAGAGAGCTATGAATAAATGTTAGGAGAGCAGTATAATTTGTCCTCTAAACAACTTCACACAGTTAGTGGGAATAAAGTGAAAAACAAAGAAATAGAGATGATAAAATGCTTTTTGCTGTGATACTTCACTAGAAATGAAGATTATAAAGGCCAAGAAATTTCCAGTCAGGACAAAAGGCTTTTAAAATCTTTTAAATCTTCTGTTGTGCTTGTGATTACAGGTTGAAATGATTGATTTTCCTCTATGACAGTATCTTAAATTGTGTGTCACACAGTCAAAATTTAAAGCTTGATAGGTCCACAGTACAATTTTAAAATCATTCAAAGAAGCTCAAATTTTAATTAAGAAAAACATTAGACCAATTAAGAATAAATGGTAGTATAAAATATTAAGGTAAAACATGTATTAGTGTGACATTTGCATTTTTATGAAGTATGAATCACAAAGAAATAAAAACTGCTGCTAAATTTCAGTTAAGTCCCTTTTAAAAATCTTGTTTCCATGGCAATGCTGAGAGTAAGTTTTCAGAGGATGTAAGATATGGATTTTTTATTTAAAAAAAAAAAAAAAAACAGTTTAAATGAGAAATAGCAACATCATGGCCTCTTTTCAATTTTCTAATATGCCTGAGAGGCACAGAAAATAAGTCACCAATACATCAGTGCCAGGATGAATGCAAAAGGACAGACCCCTACTTATTCTACTGTTTTGCAGTATGCTTCTAAATAAGCAAATTCACCAGTATAATTCTGCTGCAAATGAACTAATTGATAAACAGTATTCTTGCAATCTGAAGGCCTAGTAGTACCTATTCAATCAGGAAGACTTAATAACAACAACACTCATTATCGAGGTGAGCTGAAATTCCACTACAAAGGCTACCTATGACAAAAGTAACTAAGTGATTCTTCTTTTACATTCCAGATCTAAGAAAAGTTGTTCAAGTCTCTAATGAGTAATCAGGGATTGAGGTTTCTAGGCTACAAAAATCCTGTTGTGGCAAAAAAGGCAGAAACCTAACACCCAAATCAATACTGTATTACTCTCTCCACAGGCAAGAGCTGCTGGGTCAGGAAAATCATGAAAAATTCATAGTGAAGGTGGTCAAGTCATCTATAAGATAGAGAAAATAATGTTATATCTAAAGATCCCTTGAGCAATCGAAGACATTTTATAGATTTCACCATGGATAAGTGCTGGTTTGTTTCATCTATGTACCTTAATACTGTTCCTCTCTTATTTCTAACAGTAAATGAGGATGTTTTGGTCTATATTTACTGTCTTTCTTATTCACTTTATTAATTTCTCAGTCTTCGTGTTCCACTGTTGCACTAGCCACCCACAGGAGAATTCTAAGTCATTCCTTCCAGTAGAAAAAACAGGTAACATCTTGGAGGAGTCCTCCGTATAAATTCCTCATCAGGGATAAGCATAATTCTGGATAACAGAGATAGTTTGAAAATGTCCTGCTCCCTTCTGGGACAACAATTCTCCAAAAGGGCACAAGAAACAGGCCTTCATCTTTTGTAAAGTCTAAACTCTCAAGCACAAAAAAGAAAGATAGAATTTTATTTCATATAAGGGTAACAGGAGGAAAGCAATTGTTTAAACAACCACATGTGGAAAAGCCAAACAAAGATTTGTGCATGATTAATAACTCGGTTTACGTATCTTCATCCTTCCTGCAGCATCAAATAGTATCTAACAAAGCAATGGTAAAAGAAGTAAAATGACAAAGGTCCCCCTGCACAGTACATATTAAAGAAATAATAAAAAGTAACTCTGACAATAGCAAGAAATGGTAGAATTCTAACTGCCAGATAAAATGACACATCACTTTCTAAAGCTTCATAAACACTTCTGCAAATTCTGCAAAGGTGCTTTCCTCCAGGAGGCACAGAAATCCAAAGCCTTCCAGTAGGATGACCTGCACAGTTATTCCACACCTGTACAAAATTTAAACATTCTATGATTCAAGACACAAGACACTTTGTGGAAAATGCGTATAGACATGATCAAATCTGTTATGCCAAAATAAGATAAACAGTGTTAGAAAGAGCCTGCATTTCTCTGACATTGAGGAAAAAGAGTCAAATTAACAATGAAAACCACTAGTCCATTTTATCAATTGTCTGTATGATGCATTACCATCTCCTGTTCAATATTATCAGTCCCTATCTAGTGAGCTGTTTAAGAAATATTGAAGTTTTTTATCGTATTAAAAAAATACTGTTCACCTGTGAATGTAATTGGCCAAGTATATTGCCTCTCCAGATCCACTTTAGACCCAATCATCCCCAAGTTCTTGGAATAATCTAGAAAACCATGAATACAATAGCAAGGCACATTCTCTCTTAGGCTTGAATATGCTGGGCATTCGCCTAGAACATTTACAAATATCACTGACCTTATTACATAATGCCAGGAAAAGACTCAGAAAGCAATACCTTCAATCAGGTGTTATTTCAGCTTTATTTATTTATTTATTTATTACAATTAGGGAAGAATATCAGGAGCTAAAAGGCAGAACAAATTAATTTGGACATTGGTGGGAAACTTAGGAAAAACATGTTACCTAGCTAAAGCTGTATAGAATACGTCATTTGATATATGAAGTCAGAGTTGATTGCTCTGTGTATATGGAATCAGAATATGCCTACAACTAGTTCAATCTCTTTACTATCACAGTACCCAAACAGATTCATTACACACAATACGCCACGGTTCTAAGTCATTTAAAAATCTGGTTCCTTTTTCTAAAGTGGAATGGTGTATCAGCACTAACTTCATATTCCAAGTGCTGAATAACTTCTGAAAACGAGAACACTTCCCAGATTTTCAATATCCTTGCTCTGGTAATGAAAGTGCCTATGCAAAGTTGTCACCTTCTTAATCTTAGATCAGTCCCTTTTGTATAGTTAATGACGCTCTTACTTTTGAGAAAAATCAGAATCTACTATTTCTGGCTTTCTCTACAGAGATGACACTGTAGGCATCCACCTTTAGGAATCACCAATAGAATTCCCCGCTACCTTTCACATTCCCTTTAGTGAAGCATGATTCCAAGCTTGACTTCTCTGTCTCCAAGTTAGTCCACACTGGCTGTTAGAATAAGCAAAAGTAAATTATTAGAGATGGCACACTCAGTGTATTGTACTTTACCATCTTAACAGAATGCCAAGTTCTTCTGTTTATGATTTTTATGATAGATGTAGTGCATTTTGTTTGGATGTACACAGTAAAAACTATCTTGTATTTGCTGCTTATCACATTTAGTTAGACCATAAAAATTGTGGATGTGGGATCATCATTGTCTTCCTTGCTTGTGTTGCAACTGAGCCTTGGTTCTTGACATTGTCATCTACACTATTCTAGTGATTAGTGTGAATCTCACAGGATAGATCAGTTGTCCCCTCAGTCCGTGTCAGGATTCAAGGTTTTGTATTAGTTTTTCATCTAAAATGACTTTCAAATGTGAAGGCAGTAAAAGGCATGTCTAAGATACCCAGTGTAAAAACAAAACATATGAAGTAGGAATATTTTTCCATATATAGTGAGTAATAAATATCCTCTTTTTCATTGGAAAAGCATTTTAAGTATTTGGCACATATCCAAATCACAATTTGTAGAACTAAGACATGAACATCAGTTATAAGGGAGCCATCAGTATGTGCCTTTACTCTTCGATATTTCTGTCACCTGAGCCTCACATTACTTGCATTAAGGCATCTATCGTATTTACAGTTTTTGAGAGAAAAAGTAATTACTGACAGAAGCTCTTCTCCTGGGAGGATGACAGAAGAAAAGTACTGCATTTATGGGTGGTGACTACCCTGTGCCTTCTCAGAATGGACATAGGAACATGACCCCAGAGAGATGGGTTCTAAACAGGAACAGAAAGAATCTGTCTCTCTTAGCTTCTTTATTGGAGGCAATAAAAATAAAAACAGTGTCAAAGACTCTTTGAAATGCCTCATAATGCTCAGATGTTTGCAGCATATACTACAATTATGCCAGTATCATATACTGTTCCATTATCACTGCAGGAAGCTCTGAAGTTTTATGCAATCTTATTTGAAAGTACATGAGAGAATGTATAGAGATTGGTGCAAGGGAATATAAGGGCCAATTTTCCAAGGTGCTAATAGTACTGAAATCTCAGTAAATCAATGGAAACTCAGGTGATTTTGCACTTCTCAAGAAATGTTTGAAAATAGTGAGTCCATAACAGGGACCTTGTGAAATCACTTGTGGCACCTGTATTCCCCTAGCAGAGTACGTATCAGTGCAGAAAGCAGAGAAGGTTATTATGAAGTAGAGGGCTGAAATCAGCTGCAAAGAAAAACTAAATTATTATTGCCATCATGTAGTATGATCAGGCGGTATGTATTTGGGATATGTGCCAATATCATAGGAGATAATGCACGTCAATATGTATCACCAATATACTGCTCCATGAAAAATAGCAGTCAACCAGATTTACCAATGATCGTATTTGAACAGTAGGTCAGAATATTTAAGCTTATTTTTGGACATTACATTGAACATTCGATGTATTAATGTTTTCCCAAAAATGTGCCTTAAATTTAACATGTTATGATTTAAGTTTGAAGACAGCTAAAGACTGACACAAAGTGTCATGAATGACAACATTTCTGGGTTTTCCATTATTTCACTATATATGGATTAATCTTTCTACCTAAGTGAATATAGAAAAATGTTACCTTGCACAGATGAGAGTACTAGAAAATCTGTATCTTTGTGAAGCCCTGATACTTCAGTGAGAGCCATGTACAGGGCTGAAGCATCCATTTTACATAGTGTTCTCCACTGCTATCAGCTAATTCTGTTCTGATACCAGAGTAAGTTAGCTTGTGGCAAGGGAACTTTGTTGTGCCTGTTTTGACTACCTCATCTAGAAGTTTCTATTTACAGCCTTATGTCACAAGTTCTCTGGCTTCACATATTTGCAAGAGTAGCAGAAATGATTGCCATTTGTCTTATTTTAACTTGTAGGCTTTTATTATTTATTAGCACTAACACGGCTATTTGTGTGGTAGGAAGATTTTTTCTTTTTGTTTTTACACACATTTCTCCCCACAGAAGTTCTCTGAAATACTTTGTTACAACACATTCTTGTAATACCATGGAGATACAAAAGTGTAAAGTTTCATTAGAAAAGAATGAATGATTGGGAAAAGGAATACATATATTTCAATTAACAAAACCAGTGTGTCTTACACAAAGATAAGGATAGTCCCCAGGAGAATGTTAAAAACTTTGCATTTGTTCTTGTTAATTATACACTTCATCTTCAAAAACAGGCAAACATGCAGAATATTTTTCATTCATTTTCCACATATATAGTGCACCTTTTAATAAAACAGTCATTGGGTTTAGCAGAATACATTTTACAACCTGATAAGCATTACATTACATTGGAAAGTAAAATGGCTGTATTGTTTACTATGCTTCTATCATTCAATATAATATCTGTAACAACATGCATGTTCTCACAATATTCTAACTTTACATTACTACAAAACACAATTTTATAAATTGTAAAGGTCTGTACAAACAGGAACATATTTTAACACAGAAAACTTGACACTATCACTGCACTTTTCTTCAAAAATATTCATTCCTTTTTTGACATTTTTTTGGCTTACACAACAGGATGCCAAACATTTGTGACAGCTTACAATAGAAAAACAATATTGCTTTTAGTTAACAATGTTAGCTATGAATATATATTGACAGCATTTTCACTGCAGATTTGCTGCCAACATAATACAAAGCAAATAGCATTCAATATGTTGGAACACTCAGGGGAATTAAAGAGTTTCAAAAACAAATTTATGGCATTAGGTGCTGAATGCAAAATCTAATGAAAATGCAAATTCAGAAGTATCTCCCGCACGTACTTCATGCAAAGGAATACAGTTTGGCAAAGTGATAAAATTAAGATTGTTTAAGTCAGGCTAAAATTATATTAAAATGCCTCTGCTTGTTTGGCTTTTTACAAAGCCAGTTTTACCACAAAGATTAGTATTTTTCCCAAAGTCTTTCTGTATTGTTTCCTTGAAGTACATCAGTGAGAGATCATAAAAAAATTTGAATTCCAAATGCTGCTGAATGTTCTGAGAAAATACAAATACATAGGTGTATAATTTTAATATTCGTAACTTTACTACTAACCATACATAACCACAAGCATCACTGTTCCCTTGAAAGAACAGAAGAGTTTTGCTTCCAAGTCTGTATGTTTATTGTTGTCTACAGAAGAAAAGCAGTGGATAGAAATTATGATTTAAATCTTATTACAATACAGTAATGTACAGCAATGTTGTAGCGTCATGTCCTGTATATTAAAGCGTATTTCTTAAACCAAACATTTATTGACAGTACTTTATAAGTGACACAACATTAATAGTTTTTAAACCATTTTCAAAACAAATCAATGTAGGTTAACAATAGGACACTGCCAAGAAAACAAAAATTGTTCAGATTTTGTAGCTGCTGAATATAACTTGTTATGACTCTGAGATGATTTTGCTATTTATTATCACTCATTTGTATCAACTAGTTCAATGGTGATATCTAACAGTGCTTGCAAGACATAAAAATACTATGTAAGTTTTAAAATATTTAATTTCTACTGACATGATCAGTACCATTTAAACACACAACTGACCTACAAAGATCAGCATTACTTTCCAGTATATTATAGCTGTTTTCTTTCTTATTTTCTGATATGAGATAATGCTTTTACCTGGTTGTGTCACATGTTTTAGTGCTTACTTTTACGTAAGAATGACTGTATTTTATTTATTGCATTTCTTATAAAAAACTCTATGGGTTACTTGCAAACTAAACAGACTGACTACACAAGTGACCGTGACTCGCAGAACTGAGAGGTGAAGGACAGTATTAATCAAAATGTGTCCAACTGCATAGGTTTTCTTTGTTTGAATTCAAATGGATTTAACTAAAACTTTTGATAACTCTTTGGGGAAAACACCTGCTCTGTCAGACACTCATGTTTTGCAAAGTTCTTTCCGATTAATCAAAGAACATTCTCCTATTCTCTAATCTAGTAAACAATCAAAAACCAGAAGTGACTAAGATTTAACAATCTTGATATTTTCTTAGGTAGCTATAAAATAATATGGTTTGTGAAAACAAATTCTTCATAGGTTACCCTCCAATCTGACTGAATTGTTGAAATATATTTTGTACCTTCTAAATAACAAATAAGGAAAAAAGGGAAAAGTATCTTATTTGCAAGACAATATTTGTATTTAACCACTGCAGTGTAAAATTAGTATAATCCATAATTATCAAACCCAGTATAACATTCAACAAGTTATGAATTTCAGGTTTCTTAGAAAGCTGAATGGAACCTTTTTTAGGATTAAACTTGGCCATCACACATAGCTTACCACAAAACTCATACTACTTGCATTATAGAATAGCCTAAGCTGCAAAATTATACAGTACTTCCCACTATGGTGAGAGAGCCACAACTCTACATTTAGATCAAAAAAAAAAATCAGGAAATGCAAAGCTTCATTTTTTACTGTGCTATGAATTTGAAATCATACTTTCTAGCACATCAAGTACAATATGGGCCTGTATACTATACGCATCAAATGAGTTAGTTTTTTAAAAGCTGAAAGACTCTTACTCTGGTGAAGATGGAGTAAACACAGTTAATTTGTTAACATCTCCTCTGTCTCTTTTCACTGACTGTCAAGGAAATCATACTTTACATTTTTTTAGTATGTGCTTGGAAAGGAATTCCTAGTAATCTACACTAAATCTCACTGAAGGGTGACAACAGAAATCAATATGTGTCTCTGAAGAATAATCTAGCCAAACATTTACATTTAGAATATTCATTTGTATTTATGCATGAGAAATTCCTGACAAAAAGAAATTCTCTTCCTGCATACATACAATCTCTTTTTACAGGCTGATTTTTATAATGAGCAGGCTTTAAATCAATAAAATAAATATATGTTACTCAAACTAGCTTTGTGATAAAAACAGCTAGAATCCATGTAAAATAACAATTTACCTAGGTAGGTAGCTGTATTAACCTCTACTTCAAAGACATTTCTTTGGTCCTTCTGCAGCCACAGGGAAGAGACAACCCACAGGGAACAGTTATTGTAGCTTCATCCTGGCTATTCCAAACCCATGGAATTGCCATTCCACATGCCTGCCAGGAAAGATATTCTGTTTACTCTGGCTATTCAGATGATTCTAAATCTGACACTGGAATTACTCAGGATAAATGTCAAATTTCTGGTGGCAAGAATGACCTACCATAAATTCCACAATACTCTAGTCCTCTGATGTTGGGATTAGTTTTGCCCACAGAGTTCACAGAAGATCAGAATACAAACATACAACAAGATGCAACGCAAGCAGCATTCTACTTTCCTGCACCACCCCTGAGTATGACATGGCCTTGCATTAAAGTATGCAAAGGCATATAAAAACCTGCTAGAAGAATCCACACACCGGTGTAATACGTTACTTATAAAAATTTTAATAAAAGTTTTCTGTGAAGCTTCATGTGAGTTTTCAGAGGGTACTATAAGGACAATGAACACAACCCCTTAAAAAAATTCTTCTACACAACTAGAAAAATAAATAAGCATTCTGTAGAGGATCATCACTTCAAGACAAGAAAAATACAGCCATATATGCTGTTCCAATAAAAGCCTCTTACAATGTGTAAGGTTAAGGATCTGAATTCATGGACCTCAGTGTTCATTTGAAGGCTATATTATGAAATGGGCAAAAATGTTGATAAAAATATTCTTCTCAAAGCTGAATATTATAATAAGGAAGTGGTTGTCTAATTCGTTGTCACTTATCTTGGAAAATTATTAGGGCAGAAGGAAACTGATAAACAGGAGCAACAACCCTGCTCAGTGACTGGCTTAGGAAAGACAAATGTTTTGGGGCAGATTATTTATATTGCTTATACCAAGCTACTAAAAGCTTCAGAAAGATTATCCTTTCAATGACAACATAAACCCTATTCAACAACATACACCAGATTTAGCAGAAACACATGCAGTTGTTTTAAATCTACGCTGAATATGTTCCACTGTATATACATCCTTTAGTAAAAATACTAATAAAAAACTCATTTCTACTTGAAAAACCCTCTGAGTTTTAGCTCCTACATAACATAATGCATATTTAGACCAACACGTTATTCAGTAAAAGATGTCCAAACAAGATTATTTGATGTTGGAATAGTCATCTCAGAACAACCAGAGCAATGTAAGGTAAAATAATTGTCAAGTCAATCTCTAGCTTATACTTTATTGCAGAAATAAATTGAACTCTGCTCTAGCTTTTTGACACGTAATTCTGATACTAATGGGTTCAAATCCATTTCTCTTTGCTCTCCTTCCTAACAGGAAGCTTTATGTAATACTGTGTCAGAAATCTACCAGTTACTGGCTAATGTTCCCCTTAAATAAAACGTCTCTGCCTGTAATAGTATTAACAGCTGCCATCAGTTTACAGTAATGAGCTACAGTTCATCATGGTAGTGCTACTATGAAAATTAGAAGCTTCCGTGGAGCTTCTCAATTCACAAAAAAATTATCAGAGCCATCATGAGCAGTGGTGCAACAGCAGATACTGTCTAATGTTTACAGGCCAGATCCTAAACTGGGGTATCTGTACTCAATCTTATAATTGCAGTTTATTATACTGTGTTACATATAAAAAATATAGCAATTCTATTTCGAGTGTCAATATATAAACCCAGTGTTATTTTCCTTAATTTCTCAAAGCAAAAAATTGCACACTCGCACATTCATTTTACAGAGTATTTCACTATAGAAAGATTAAAATATTTGTTGCTGGAGGAAACATAATGATTTAACTGTATAGACTGTATATACCGTACTATCTTGGGTCACCTAAAAAGTGCAAAAGAATCTTCCAGTTTCAATTAACAGTAAAAAAAAAAAGTACCAACAAAATATGGCTTTTTCATTTTGTCTCTCCCTTAAAAAACTGAAAATACATCTCTTAGTACTTGATACCTCCAGAATTCTTTAGACTAAGCATATACTTAACAGCACTATAGCAACAGAACAAAATATTTAATTGAAATTAGGACGAGATTTTCTGGGGCATTTAACACTGTAGGAACTTTGGCTCCCTCTGAAATCAATGAGAGATATGCTATCTCATTCTACTATAAAACAGATAAATGCTATTTTCAGATCCTAGTGGCAAAAATTTAAAGGAAAATATTTTTTAAAAACCCACCTTTTTGTACAGAACTAAATTTGATGGGCCATTGTAAATCTGTTTTTTCCTATAAAATATCCTTCATCTGCCTTTCAAAATTACTGGTAAATATAAGGATATCCAGTGGGTTTTTTAAAGCTTCTCTAGGCAGAGATAGGACGAGCATAGAAGAGGAAACTAGACTAAAACTCACTAACGTGGATAAACTGTATGAGTAAGGAGAAGTATGAAGTTTATGAAATCACAAATCAAGTAAGCAGATAAAAATTATTCACTGTTTCTTGTAACACAAAAAATATATTAAATATTAACCAGCATGTTTAAAAAAGAGAAAAGGACTTTTATACAAACTGCATAATTAAGATACAGAACTCAGTGCTCCAAGATCACAATAAGCATGAGCAGATTAGACAAGGATGATACAATTCATAGAGTCTACCTATGCCTGTCTAAAACAACAATCTGGAGGCAGCTACTGCAATGAACCTGGTGACTTCTGACAGCCTGTACCTCATTTACAGTGGTGGGAACCCACAATTCTGTGGTACTGCAACATGCAGAGTGTGAGGAATAAATCTCAGGCTGGCCTGCAGGGCACTTGGGTTTTCCTGTAACTTGTGCAGCATGCTTAGGTCAGTTCTGCATATACCAGTTACACAGGAACTGAAAGTAAGGATTATTCTATAGCTTCCTAATTATTACTAATACTTTTTAAGCATCAGCTCCTGACCATTGTCCAGATCAGGATACCAGTCTAGACAGCTCCTTAATCTGACCTGCTGTGCTACATCTTTAGTTTTACAGGAAAGCCAAAACCAAGACAACGCCGTGAGAAGAGGAACTCCATTACAGTGGCTGTTGATGGGATAATAGGAAGAGCATATGAGAATATGAGATGTAGGGTGGTCACAGCAAGAATGGAAGCGGATTGATTTTTCACCATCTTTTCATTATCAGACTAGTCCCCTTCAGGGTCACAGGGCAGTTCCAGTTCCATGTTCTGGGGCAACTGGCTATCTCCTGGAATAAACGGTATTGACACTGTATTAGTTCAGTCAAGACACATGATTCATTACTCATGATTCTCTTGGACAACCCAAGAACAATATGGTTTGGGCTCACAAGCTCCAAGTTACATTTGGGTGTCCAAGAAACTTGCTGAACAATGTGCTTAATGCTGAGATTAAGCTGCTGCCCGCCAGCACTCCCAGGTCCTTCTCAACAGAGCTGCTTTCCAGCAGGGCAGCTCCCAACATGTACTGGTGTCTGGGGTTGTTCCTCCCCAGATGCAGGGCCTTACACTTGCTTTTGTTGAATTTCATGAGGTTCCCCTGGGCCCAGCTCCCCAGCCTGTCCAGGTCTCGCTGGATGGCAGCACAACCTTCTGGCATATCAGCCACACCTCCCAGCTTGTACCATCAGCAAACTTGCTGAGGTTACACTCTATCCCTTCGTCCAGGTCACTGATGAATATGTTGAACAGGGCTGGACCCAGCACAGACCCCTGGGGAACACCACTAGTGACAGGCCTCTATCCAGACTCTGCCCCGTTGACCACAACCCTCTGAGTTCTGCCTCATGTCCACTCATCCAACCCACACTTCCTTAGGTTGTCTATGAGGATGTTATGGGAGAGAGTGTTGATTGTCTTGCTGAAATCAAGATAGACAACATCCACTGCTCTCCCTTCCTTGACCATCATAGAAGGCTATCAGGTTGGTCAAGCATGATCTCCCCTTGGTGAATCCATGTTGACTGTTTCTGATAACCTTCTAATTACCTCTTACGGAATATCACTACTATTTCATTCTTAGACTTCCTTGGTGGCAAGAAAAAACACAAATTTTTACAATTTTTCAGCACTAGCTTCTCTTTTTCTGCCCTGTCATTTAAAGAACAAATGGTTTCCCTCCCCCATTAACATGAATTAACCTACGTATATTTCAACTTGTTTTTATATTCAGGTTCCAACAATTTCTGCACAGTGTTTCAACCTGCCATGGCTCAAATATAGAATATTCTGCATAAACAAGTTTTTAAAAAATCTAAAAGCAGGAAAGTTTAAAAAATCTCATCTTCATCTCTTCGATGTAAATATTTTTTCTTTTACTTTAGTTCTATGCTTCCCCATCTTGATGTAAAGACTTTTCAGTAATAAAACCAAAATGAAACCAAATTTGCATGGAAGACAATTAACAATGGAACTAAAAAAAAGGGTATTTAATAATAAATTTAAAAGTTTTTAAATTGAAAGAAAAGTAAGCATGTCACATCACTGACATCAAGATCATCATAGTGCTTATTTTGTTTATGGCATTTATAATGTATTTTTGTCATTTTGAATGACAGATGCCACCATAATAGGAAACTAAACACACCTGGCCATTAGTTCCCTGGAAGCAAAAGCCACTGTTAAATCTGAAACATAAGAAGGTATGCAATAATTACCAAACACTGACATGTTAAATGTTCTTAGAGACACCTGGAACAGAAAAAGTTTATGAATTTAACACTGTCTTGCCAAGACAGAATATTTCATCAGGACAGCAGTTGTTTTGCTAACGCTGAATATTGTCTATGTTTACTAACCTATCTGTATTCATTACATTTTAAAGGATGATACATGTCATGACAGCTTTGGATAATTTCATGGAGATGCACACTATATTGCACTTACCAAAGCTTCACATGCACCCTCAATCTATTCCAAGCACAACTGAATTATTGATCCAAAATGAAATTATATGCACTTGAAAGGATTCCAACTTGGAAGAATCATCATTTATAAATCTAATTTTATACATGACCAATATAGGCATAAGTTTCCAAAATGGCAAAATTATTTTTCTTCAAAACTGCAGTATGTTCGATTGATTTTTCTTTTTTTAAATGTTGAGACAAACATGCAATCTATTTTAAATGTCATCACTTTGTTTCTTATTTAACTAACATTTCATATGGCTTCATCAGTAAATAAATAATTACTTCAGTCACTATACATGACATCTAACCCTATGCACTTATGACTTACAATGAAATTGTATCAGTTTCCAACATAGGGATCAGTGAAGCTACTTTTAAAAAGTTCAAAGGCTCCTTTGAATAATCCATTACAGTTTTCAATACACATTTCAGATAATTCAAGCCTTTCCCTTACAACAACTAATGGATACGTATTACCACATGCTATGGTAGCATAAGATCTTACAAAACTTGCATCACGAATCTGGCTCCACCATCCTTTCTTCTGTTATTTTTCCAAGTTGAATGGCATGTGCTATATAAAAAAATAGTCTACATACCCTGTAGTAACTGCAGTTACTTAAAAGATATTGTCCAAATGCACTCAGCTGAGCCTCTCAAGTTTTCAAAGCAGATAGATATATATGTATGTACATAGATATATATATATAAAAACACATGCACTAAAAATAGCATTAAGGAGCTTGGCCAGTGCAGTATATGCAGTGCAACATTGTAGTATGCAGTGATGCTGTCAAACTAAACAAAAACTAACAGAAATCCCAGATTTTTGCCGATTCTAGATTCTGAAATATACATCCCAAAGGACGTAAATACATAACACTTACTTTGCCTCAACTGTTGTCATATTTGCTAGTAAACACTAGAGAATTTTCAGTAAAAGCATTCTCTAATTCAGAATAAATTTATTTAACTGCATAAGAAACTGATTTTTCCTGATGAAAACATTTCAAGAAAGCTTTGCTTCCATTTTAATCTTGCTTAGAAAAAGAATTATAACTTCAACACTTCTGCAGTATATGCCTTTCTCCAAGGCAAAATAAAACAGTGAATGATAAAGACTGATAAACCCAGAGGCCTTAGATGAATGTCAGATTTTAAATCTTGACCAAGTTCACCCACAAGAACTGAAACCCACTATCTGGTAGCTAAGAACAAAGGAAAAACATCACTCGCATATGAAATAAATAAAAATTTTATACTGATCTAACGAAATCAATGCTAAAATTACAGTAAGCAGTGAATTTAAAAAGTCGTAACAGTAATGCTACTTACACTTTCATCTCAAAGTCAAAATGGCAGTGTGAGCTAGAAATATGGGATGACAAAAACCATTCAACCCTTTATGGCTCTGGAGGAATGGCCCAAGTGCTTTCAACACACAAATGCAAATTCAGATGTCACTATTGACTGAAGGACCCCAGTTTCAAACACATGAGCTAGCAAAGAACGCACGCAAACGTGGTCTTGAAGAAAGAGGAGCTGCGAGCCTTCATCACTGAGAGTTAAAAAACAAATTAAAATTAATTTCATTTTACTTAACCAAATACATGGACAGCAGCACAAAGACAGAGCCTGATAATTCAAACTAAGCTTGATACTTAGGTTAGACTTTGACATCTGTAGAATAGGAATAGATTTCCCAGAAAACTGTCTTGTGATATCTACGCTCCAGCTGCAATACATAAAGTCATAGCAAAGGTAAAACTGAAGAGTATCTACAGTGTTTCTCAGAGATACCAGATACTCAAAATATCACAGAGGAACAGGAACTTAAACAAATACTGACAAATAGATGCCCATTTGGGAACTGCTAAACAGATTCATAATTTTTATTTAGGGAAGTAGAAAACCTAGGGAGGAAAGAAAAAACCAAAATTCAGGTTCAGAGTGATACTGTTCTGATACAGGGGTTGATACAGAAAATTATGTACAAAAATAAAAAATCTCTATCTTTTTGGACTTACATGTATTTCTTGGTATTTTCGTACCATCTATGCTAAATAAAATGCATTCTTCTCAGATTGCTTAAAGCTACTAACTCATGAGACTATTGTAAAACAAAAAGGAACCAATCACAGAGTTTTGCCTACATCAGTACTTGTTTTACAATTGTTCCTGTCTTTTGATGGGAAAAAGTCAGTTAGAAAGAAGCTTCAAGAACTCAAATGTTCAAATCTCAAAGCTTTCTAGTCCTAAGACACATTTTCCTTTTATTATTGGAGATTCTTATTCCTGACAAAAAAAAACCTTTCAACTACCCACCCATAAAGGTTTGCATGAAATTTAAATATAAATATTTAATTCTCTTTGGTAGTAGATCAACCCAGCGGCAGAGATAAATTTAAAACTCACCCATTCTGGTACGTTGTTACATTTATATTACCCTATGTTTATTTGCATGAAGTTTTTCTTTTATGTCTCCATCCACGTTTTACATTACTGGCAGTAACAGTAATAGATATAAATTTCTTCCAAAAAGTTTTCATGCAAAATTGAATTTCATTTTAATTGTTGACTCTTTAATAAGCACATAAAAGGAGAGGAAATGAATTAGGCAATTATGTACATTTTCTAAAAACAGCAAATTTAAAACACTGTACCTTTTTGTACAATAAACACTACAGTATGCTAGATACTAAGCTTCTTTTAAAAGCTAACCAAAATCCTTCTTTAAAACCAGATTTATAAGAGCAATATAAATTTCAAGCTTATCTTTCAGCAATATAGACTTCGTCTTATGCTTTAAAGATTCTGATTTGGAGCCAGACAATATCCCTCTACTCCTAATCCGAGTCCCAGTAAGATTCTGCTGTGTTACCCTGTAACGGTTGTATGGAGTACAAAAATCAGTCCAACATATGCATTCTTAGTAATTAAGTTCTTATACACATTACATTTAGATACATGAGTGAAACCATCTAAGATGATGGTTTTGTTCATATTGCTTGTTAGTTCTATATGCCTATTTGTTATAAATTTCCAAATTTCTAATTTCTAAAATTTAATTCATTAAATGTGCTTGGATAGACAGTGCATAGGTATTAGTAACCGTTACCTTTAACTTCTTAAAATTAACTGATTTTCAAGAAAAGTATCATCAGAAGTGAAGAAGCAAAATAAATTTATATGACAAAACAAAACTGGTACATGAAAAAGACTAGGTTTTGTCTACCTGTGTAAAGGGTGAATAAAAAACCAAAGCACAGGAAGAGGTAGATGCATCTTTCTAGGACACTAAAAATTAGTGTGCTAGAAGAGCACATAAAGATGGTAACAGCTGGGGGGCCCCTAAACAGGCAAAATTCAAATAATCTAGCTATTCTTCCCGTAAACTATTATAAGAAGGTATTTAGAGAGATTACAGGAGCTGACCAGAAGAGGATTAATACATTATTAATTCAAACTATTCAACAATGAATGACTTCTGCCTAATTTAGTAAAAAGGTATATGTAACGAAACGCACTAGAGAAAATATGTATTTCAGATCAGCTAGGAAACGTTGCAAGTCAAACAATGTTTATAGAAGTCTTCAAAATCTCAGAACTGTACTCCTTCATAAAAACATATGCACTTTTACACAGGGATTTTCCAAAGCTAGGCAAATGCAATATAGCCTTTAATGTACAGTGAAGAAAATATGTCTTCTAAAATGAGAACCTAGAAAGAGTATAAGATATTATAATGCATCTTGATACCAGTAACTTAAATCACCAAATGACAGTAGAGTGAAGAATGTCTGCTTAAGAAGAAGAAAGTAAAAAGGTAGCCTGTTTCCAACTTTAGAATGCTTTTGATGTCATCCTAACTCCATCTTTGGAGGCATCTTCTGCAGGAATTAGCTGCACAAGATGAGTTCTTAGGCCAGAAAAAGGGGTTGAGTACCTCAAAGCATGGCTGTTTTTTTCTCCCACCCCACTTCTCCAAAATGCATCAATCAGTACAATAAAAGACATTATCCCTCCCTAGACACATATCATTCATAACTTTAAACAATCACAGCTGTAACATCACAAAGAAGCCATTGTCCGCTAAGGAGCATCAGGTTGTTTTAGGACAGTAATAACAGGCCTGAACAAGCTATAAAATCCAATTTCAATAATAAATAGTTCCTGAAAATCTAATCAATTACAGACAACAGAGATTTTACAGCCTTTTTTAATTTTACAAAACAGTGTAGGACAAAAATGAGAAAACACTATAAAGAGATGTTCATGCATTCATAATAATGTCCAGCTATGATATTACCTGTCTTACCTTGGCATCCTGTTTACATTTCTGAAGAATAGGCTATAATTTTTCCTGATCCATACATATACATTACAAAAAAAACCCAAAATCTTGAGTCAAAATACTAGCCTCAGTCCAACTGCAGCTGAAGTAACAGAGAGAATGCCTTTGAAGTAAATAACATTTGGTTCTTTGATTTTAACCTCAATCTGGTCGGATTTATTAACTGCAAGTAATGATCAAATCCTAGCTGCCAAATATCCATTCTTCTCCTCTGTGCTTCTTGGTATATTTTGTCAGTACCTTTGTGATGAAGAACTCCAAATGTGTTTATCAACACTTACAGAATAAAATTTGGCACTATTAGGAAACCCCTTCTGTTGGAAATTCTTTTTTTAATCTCAGTGAAAATACCATTTCTGAACATGATTCATCAGACAGCAGAGTTGTTCAGGGTACATACACATACAGAATAGATCATGCAGCCTAGATGTGCATCGCTTATTGGTATAACATGGTTGCTGTTTGTTAGAGTAATGAAATCCTCACAGACACTTTTACTTCTTTCATCACTTTGTTGTATTCAAGTCTCATCTCTTCTCAAATTCCTCAAAAGTAAATTTTCCAGGACAAAGATCATCTTTTTCTATACTGAGGCTACAGTCTCTGGAACAGTGAGTGTCAACTACTTTAGTAGAACTTGGGGCTATGGCTGCCAAGAGAAATAATCATTCTTTTTACCTGTAAAATCCTCCAATATGGGTATACTAGCATATTTTTATAATTTATCACACGTGTACACATTTTTTTTTCCTCCAAATCTCAAATGAATCACTGTTGCTACTAACACCTTTAAAGACATTCTAGTTCAGAAGCAATCATGCACCTGAAGCAGTGTCTATTTAAAATACCTGAAATGCAATTTGGAGATGACATTTGTTCATCCAATTTCCGGTTCCACAGAGAAGGAATTTAGCAAAATTGTAGAAGGTGTTGTAAGGGCCATGGATGAAATTAACAGGAAACAAACCCTGCCCAATAACGAGCATTATCCAGAAACAGACAGCAGCCTGTGACACGTATATAATTAGAGAAATTGGAGGCTTTTCCCATGAGACCATGTGTTCCACAGCAAATCCTATTTCCTTCATTCTCCCTTTCATGGCTATTGTAAGTGTAATCATTGCATGATTATAGTCCTTACATATAACATATCAGTTTCTTTTTGTTTTTTTCCGATATTGGTGTTAATTGAATTCACTGAACAAATGACAAAAAAATTCACATCTCAGATCTTATCAGACCAACTGACTTGTAAGTCAGAAACCATATAAGGAGGCCAAAAGACCAAATTTTACATCTCACAAGTACCTTATATGATGGTTCTTTTTTCCAACAAATATAAGCATCAGCTATTTCTTTTGACTTTTTCCTTGCCAAAAAAAGTATGAAATAAAACTGACAACATAAAATGACTGATGTAGAAGTCCAAGTCATAAGGAGGAGGAAGTTAATTTACCAACTTCCAATTGAAAAATAAAGTCTGCTGGTTCTACTGTAACACAGGGAAGTGAACATCAGGAAAACCAAGTTTATCATAAAATTCTAAAAATAATTCTGAAGAGATTAGGTCTTTCACTGCTATGCTACAGAACTTAGCTTTATTACCTGCTCTTGTTACGGAAGCACAACAGTAACTTAGGACATATGTAACAGGAGGAAGGAAAAAATCATTCTGAAAAAGATTTATGTATGATAGTGAACAACAAATTAGGCATGAGTTTCCATAGTGATAGAGCAACAAAAGGCTGCTGCAATTTTCAGCTGTCTATACTGAGACAGTAACAGAGCAAAGGGACTAGAGTCCCTTCTCTGTAAGTTGGCATGTTAGCGTACTCAGAATTGTCCATTAAATTTTAATTCCACACTATAAAGAAAATATTGAAGGAACTGGAAGAGGAATAATAATAAAAACAAGAAGTTCTGCAAGAAGCAAAACTACTAAGTGTTATGGATTTGGATTTCATGGTTGGATTTTCTGGTATCTTAAAAACGTGAATTCCAATGAGTACTTTCTCCTATACATCTCCTCTGTGGATTCTCTGATGTTTAATAAGAAATTATCTCATACTATAGTCTTTCTGCCAGTGCAAACACAGATGGGTCTCTTGCCCATCTGGCAGCCTGCTTTCCTGAAACTTACAGGAATTCCTATCCAGTGGTGTTGAAACTGGGTTAAGAAGCTATTGACAGAGAAAGGACAGGAGAAAGATCAGCAGCCACAGAAAATCCTAGGCTAGCAAGTAGACAGTGTGATCATATAAGCTTTGTTTCCCTTGGAAACTAGGCTAATTATCAAAGGGGTGGAAAGATTCACTTACGATGAAAGTCCAAGGGCACCAAAGTGGAAAAATACTTAAACACTTAAAGGTGAAGTACGTTATTGGATATAGGGCTAAAAGAACCAAACATGATAGCTAGGTTGAGACACAAATGATGAGGAATGTTATAATTCACAGAAATATAAATGTTAGCCAAGGATGATGAGGATTTATTTGTACCAAGAGGAGCTATTACTAAGCAGAACTGCAACTGGGAATAGTGGGATTAAATAAAGGAAAGCTTTAGGCTAAAATCAAGCAACATTGTGAGATAAGTCTATAGAACAGTTTTGAGACATAGGAAGTGGAAGCTCGTGGCTTAAGAAAATTAAAACTGAACTGTAAAAAACCTGTTCTCTACAGAACAATAATGCATGGACAGTGAGATTAGCAGGAATGTCTATTAGGTCTTTTCATTTATCACTAGATTAATAACACAAAATACTGCACTAAACTTATTGTAAAAACTGCACTACTATCCAGTAGTAGAACTGAAACCTAAATCAGAAATACATACAGTACAAGTCTGTGTTCCTAGTAGTTGTATAGCTGTTTTTTTTTACACTGTGCCTTTTTCGTTCACTTTTTTATCCATTTTTCCACTGTTGGGTGTCAATAATTAATCTGATACAACAGGAGAAAAACAGAATGGATGATTTCTAATTCAGGTAATGAAAAGAGGTTTCTTGTTTTCTCATGACACTATTGAAATACATTTATTTGGGAATAAAGCTTTAGTGTGAAATGTTAACCAAAACTGGAGATATTCTTATAATGAGAAGAAAATCTTCACCATATTTTCAAATCTAAGTAAATAAAGTTGTTAAGAACTCGAAGTTGAAGGAAGAGGAACAATGAGAAGGAAATATAATATAGACAATATACAAAATTAATAAAAGTAGCTACTCCTTTTGAGTCCTCATCTAAATGGCTGAAACCACACCTAGGATATATAAATACATAGGTCTGCCTTCCTCCCACATCAACTACGTGATACATCAGAAATAAATATAATATTATACAGATAATTATTTTTACAGAGTTATTACACATAAAGTGTAATATACTTTTACACATAAAGTGATCAAAGTTACTTGTGTATTAGTGCAACATTTTTAAGCGATACTGAATGGTATGGATTTCCTTATTATTTCCTAGTAAAACATAAAAGAGAATAAGCAAAATGCACAAACCAGATTACACAGTATGTTTGATGTAGCAATTTCTAACATTCATTTAATATAGCTGAGCTGCAATGACTAATACCGCCCATGTCCGCTAGTACAAAGACCTAAAAAAGGTTCCAGACTAGATTACGTTCATGCAGGTCTCATTTTAACGGAAATTGGAGAGATGAAAAAAAGATTATAGGAACACACATTATAAAAACAGACCTCACAAGTCAAACTTAATAGTGAAACCATTCTCTTTCATGTAGACAACCATGAAAACAAATATCCTGTAAGCACTAGATATATATTGTATCTTTCTACCAGATCTCTTTGCCTCCTTGAGACAGATTCCCATTCATCTCATGACTATATAATTTGATCATAGTTGAGTAAGGCACATCAGGGGAAAGGGTCTGTCTGATAAAGTATCAGGCTCCAGGAAGACAGATAAACAATTTCATGATTTCTAGTTGTAACAGGAATGGTACAGTGGTGGATATTAAGATATTAGTCTCGTAGGCATACAAAATCAAGCTTCTGCAGTTTTTCCTCTTACTGTTTTCTTTCCATTAAGTGAAAATTACAGTCAGACTATGATAAACTAAGACAGAACGCCAGAATAAAATGCAAGGTACATGTGAAAACTGGAATTAAATCTTTTTTGAGTTGTCAGTGTGAAAGTACATCACTTTTTTTCTTGTTTGTTTAGTTTAAGACAAGTGAAAAAATAGAGCAAGGAAGTCTCTTTCTCATGGGGTATTTTTACTGCAAAGAAACATTATTTAAAAGTAGGTGAAACAGTTGCCTATTAGGTTATTTCACATTTAAACCTCCTCTTTCACAAGGGACACGTTGGCAGGCAACTCCTCCTCTACTACAAGTAGTAACGCCTGTTAGCAGCACTACCTCATTGTTCTACCCATATTAAACGAAGGCTTGAGTGATAATATTTGAACAAATATGATGGACTTCTTTTCCATATATTAACACATATATTTTGTTTGTATATATTAACACAAATATATAGCAGCCATTACTAATGCAACTCCTGTTAGATGGCAAATGTTGTATTGTCTTTGTAATTACTTCCTGTCTTGGACAGCTGAAAAACATGGTGATATCCAGTCATGTTGATACCTGCTTTTACTTTAACAATTCAAAGAACAAAAATATATTTTACAGCAAATTTTTAGTTACAAACCCTGGATATAATCTTTTTTATATAAGAAAATATATTCTAGAGTAAGCAACTTCTAAAGCTATCACACTATCTTATTTAGTATCACTTACCTGTGATTCTTTTACATTTTCAACAGTGAAGTTGAACCAAACTCGAAAGCGTGGGTTACAGGTATCTGGTCTAATGAACAGGTCATACTCAAACTCTGTGATGTGGTCCACGCGTCCAAGGTTACCTACCAAAAGCATATAAAAAATAATACATTTTAATGAATGGCTGATAAACTCTCTAGGAACTACACTGAGAAAGTCTTAAAAACTTCTACTTGTTTTGATTAAAGTATGTAAGAAGCCTTACAACAGTTCAGAACTATTTTTAAAAGACTTAATCAAAGTCACAAAATAAAATACATACCAGTAGGCTACATGCATATTTATACATCAAAAAGAAGACAACATGGATTTTTATTATTCAATCAAATTGACTTTTTGTCTTCTTTTATCGGACTATTCCAGTTAACATCCTTTTAATTGTTTCCTTTTTTTCCCCCCACTTTTCTGATAATGTCTCTGCACCTCTTTTAGCCCCTACCTGTGTGGATTTCTTTCTTTCCCTTTGCTGCTCATGTTCAAGCACCTCTAAGATTAAAGAGTCCCCAGACTTCCACCTGGCCCCTGCGGCTGGTGCTCTGAGCATCCCTCTCACCCTACAGATGGGCCAGCTTTCATGTCCTTTGTGATTCAAAAGTTATCTTTATACTTGTTCTTTACCATTCGCAGCCACTGTCACCTCCTTCCAAAGACACAAACAAGGCTGTAGGATTTCACTTCAGCTCCTTCCTGGTGAACTTCATGGAATAATATTTTTAAATATAGTCAGAGCTACATTGTCCCCTGTGGCATTATTCAGCAAGCAACCACATTGGCTATAGAAATGAAGTTCGGCACAGGGAAAACTTGCTAAGTGCTTTTAAATTGCTAAATTGGCATTCTTCCTTTGAAGTGTGCCAAGATTTTTAAAGAGAGGGTTTAGGCTGTCCATTCCATTTATACACTATAAAAGTAAGACTTCACATTTTCTTGATCCAATCCAAAACCAATCTCATCACGTCTTGTAAGACATGGTCATGCTTTAGCTCACATGCTAAATTATGGTTATTTTAAAAAATAGCACTGTAAGATGACCTGGTTTTATGGTTTCAGATATATTTTTGGGTTTAGATGTATATTTTGGGGTTGGATATATACCATTGGGTTCAAACAGTTATTTATAACACTATTTGAGCTAAACAATTCCCTCCTCAGCAAGTCCCATTTCAGTCAATATGAGTGCTCATTGGTAACACGCTACTCAGTATAAGCACAAGTAGCAAAATTTGGCTGATCTGTTGTTCTGGATGGAAAAGAAGCAGGAAAAATCATTTTCAACCTTGTTCATCAACATATTTGCAGGACTTCTTCCTTATCCTAAATTGTTTCTGGCTTTACTAATTTAACATTTTTAATCTTCCCTATTTTTAATGTTATCCCCTACTTTCCTACCCACATTCTTCTTTTCAGAAGAAAATCCTCTTCACTGATTCCCTCTGCAGAAAACCGCTTCATGCTAACAATCTGTTCCTAAACACTTGCCCGAAGGATACATTTGGCATATGAAATAGTTGATAAAAAAAAAAACCCAACAGTATTGTACAGATAGAATATATTTTCCAAATATAAATAATGTCACCTGCTGTATGTGGTGTCGGCGCCCAGGTGCCGGCAGCGGGGGCGGCAGGGTGAGCTGCCCGAGGGAGGCTGGGTGCCCCGTGCCGGTCACAGCCGGCTCCAGCGGCCCCTCCGCAGGGCAGAGCTGAGCGCCGCAGCCGGGGCAGTGGGGCCTCCCTGGAAGAGCATTTAAGGAAGGGCAAAAGCACTGCGCAGGCAGAGGAGTGGGGAAGCCTGAGGAGAACCAGGGTTCGAGGAGGAGGGAAGGGGGTGCTTCAGGCACTGGGACAGAGACTCCCCAGTGTCCTGTGGGGTGAGGCTGGAGCAGGTGGATGTTTCCTGAAGGACCTGCAGGCAGGGCCCGGGCCCAAGCAGGAGCCCCTGACAGGCCCTGCAGCCCCCAGAGGGCCCACGCTGGAGCAGGAGCCCCTGACAGGCCCTGCAGCCCCCAGAGGGCCCACGCTGGAGCAGGAGCCCCTGACAGGCCCTGTGGCCCGCGGCCCACTCTGGAGCAGGGGAGCGGCATGCCAGGGAGGGGTGGCAGCGAGGAACTGCCCCGGGCGGGCTACAGCCCCCCACCCCGGCGCTGCATGTTGTCAGGGTGCAGAGCTGGTCCTGGGGAACAGGGAAGGGTGGCATTCTAATTTCTCTTTGTTCCTTGTTATTCAAACTTATTTTAACCGGCAATAAATTAGTTTTCCCCTAGACAAGTCTGTTTCATCCGTGATGGCAACCGGTGGGCGATCTCCCTGTCTTTATCTCGTCTTTACTTTCTCCCCGCCCTGTTGAGGAGAGCAAGTGAGAGAAAGGCTGGCTGGGTGTCTAGCAGCTGGCCGAGGTGAACCCACCACATATGCCTGATTTTAGGATAAGCCCCTTACTCATCTAAGTGCACTTGCTGCCACAGGGGTCAAATCTATCACTGCTATTCACAACAAAAGAACTCAAATCTTAATGTAAACTATTCTTTCCTACAGATTATTATCCAAAGTAAATAAGAGTGGTAAAATCAAGCTATTGTGTTGTAATATCTTTAATTAAAGGACTTCGTTTTACTGTATTTTTCATTATATGTCATGAACATATGACACTGTTGGGAAAATAATATTCCTTGTGCATTTCAGAATTTCAGTGGTCCAAGCTGTTCAGCCGCATAGGTTGGATTCCGGTTGCCCCACAAGTCACAGTTTAAGCCCTCTCTGGACAAAGCTTAATGTGTAGATGCCCGGAGTCACCCGAGTGGTGCATGTGATGCTAGCGGATCCTCTAAGATTAAGGCAGCATTAAGGATGAACACAGACTGTGGACTAGGTACAGTTTGTAAGCTACTAGGTTACATGCATCCCAGTGATCCCAGCAATTCCAGATATGGATTGTTATCTGCAGCACAGACCAGAGGTGTAAATTTTGACTGAACGACTTCCAAAGGAGGACACAGAAGCAATTAAATTTATATTTTAAGTTCAAAGATCATTAAAAAGTTGTACCGCAATGCACAGGAAACTAAAGGATTATTAAGTGAATAAACAAAAACAGAGCAAAATGAGACCTTGAATTCTGACTTATTGCACATTTCAGCTTCTTTTGCAACATCAAACTGATCTGAACTATAGGGGGGACAGATGGCCCACTCAGAACTACTTTACAGAGTCCAGAGGATCCCTAAACTAGCACTAGAGAACTGGACCAATGTCAGTGCAACCACTGATGGTAAAGAGCCAGTATGCTGGAACCACTCCAAGCCAGTCTGCTCTGGGAAATTTACATACCAATCTCAAATAAAGCAGAACCTTTAGCCATTTAATCGTGTGCATGATTCCTTGGGAATCCCAACACCGTTTTCTCTCTTTATCTGTAATGCTTGATTTGAATACTCACCTCCCTCTTAATGCAGTATTTTTTCCTTTGGTGAATTGTATCTCACTTTATTACTTTTTGCCTACAGAGCTGCCTCTTACCAGGCTCCTTTGTAGTACACGTCAGCTGCGATAGTCACCTGCAGCCATTTGCAGTTTAGTATCATTTGTACATTTCATTAGCACACTATTTCTTCTCTGTCTTCCAGATGCTAAATAGGCTGGACCAAACACTAATGCCTTCGGTAACCAATTCAACAAGTTCCTCATGCTCAATAGACTATTGTTTGTAATATCACAGCCTTTGCTCACAATCTGTCAGCCTAATTTCAACCCACATAGCAATGTCATTAAACAAGACGGCAGTTTGGGTACAAAGAAGTCTAGAACTGTAAGAACAAAACACTTCCTCACTTTAAGAGATGCTTTGTATAAAACTGATAATGCCACTGAAAAACGTTTTCAGTGTCCATGAAAGTATATAAACTTCCCAACATTAATCTCATAAAGTTAACAATTTTACATCCTGCCTTCACTCTGCTGTAATCATGGGAAATAGATTTCTTCTGAGGAGTGAGAATTGTATTCCAATACCACAGGTAACACAGAGAAATGCATTAGAAACTATGAAACAGGAATTAAAACATTGCTTATGCTATTCCATTTAGCCATTATACCATTTTAATGTTTTAAAATTGAAAATAAACTTTTTTTTCTTAAGTACAAACAACCTCTAAACTGCTTTTATTTTTTAATAGCTCCATAAGGTTCCTTAAAATTTCTATTTTCTTTTTTGTTAAATGCATAACAAGAAAACTGTTTAATGAATGGTGAGACAGTAAGTTCCTCCTATGTCACAAGAATCTCTGTGTAATTACGCAATACACACATTCTGCTTTGCAGTACCTGAGGTGGACAGTTTCTGTGCTGAAATGATGATAAATTCAAGAGAAAGCTAGATAGCACCAATTTTGTGGAATGTACCTACCAATAGTTTTCAGCCTTGATAGAACTACTGTAAGACCCTTCCCATGCACAGTTTCATTCTGCGGACGTTGCTAGTCTGGTAACTTGTGGTATCAGTAAGAAAGTCTGTTCATAACCATATTGTACGTTCTTTTAAAAGTGAAGAAAAAAGTCTCCCACTACTAAAATATCAGCTTCCCTTTACTTTACTTGGGGTTCATGCCCACATGAAATCATCACCACTCCATTCAACAAATACAGAAGTGGTATCTAGGAGATTGAACATTTTTTTAAAGCACCATCACTCCGTAATTTGTGATTAGCATTCTATTTGGGGGTTAACATTATAAAACATAAGATATTAATAATGTTATTTAAGGTACATGTAAAATTAATGAACTGATTGAGTAATGTGATCTGCAAGGGAAAAAGCCCAACAACATTATGAGCAGTAAGATCTGAACTTATTGGCATTCTAAGACACTTGTTTAAATTTTATATTTTTTTTTACAGTTTGGCTGCACGTCTGGTTGTCAAATGCCTTTCTGACTATATCATAAAAGTAAAATAAGCAATTTATTAGAGTAGCCAGCACTTTACAAATCATTATGGATTTTTTTTCTCCTATGCGCTCTGAAATTAGTTGCGGGGGTTTTTTCCTATTGTTATTTTACTTTACAGAAATATTGGCACAGATCTTTTTAAACTGAAGGGAAGATGCGAACAAATCAAATTCCCAAACTTCTATAAACTGACTTTCACTTAGCCTTGGGGTTTGTTTTTAAGACATGCTCAATTTTCAGTCACAGTTCTGTTCAATACTCTTAGCACACTGAGGAAAGAAGAGACATAGTTTTCTTTAATCATTCAAGCTGAAATTCTTAATTATATTTGCTTAAATTGCTTTACGGCATAATGTTTAGTGCAATACTCTCAAAATGTGAATCGTGAAAGGGGTCAATAGCATGTTTCAAGTTTCTTTAAAAGTCAGAAAAAAGCCCAATGTTACTATTTTATTAATCATGCGACATACACTTAGTCCTCATAAAATATTAATGTATATTGCTTCCTACATCAATAAAAAGTGTACTTTACACAAAGAAAGAAAACCTGCTTAAGAAAATGCTAGCTAAACTTACTAAGCATTCTAACAGTTATCATAAAAATGCTAGAAAAGAAAATATAGATATGTTAAGCAATCCTAAAATCTTCTTAAACCACACATTGTGCTTTCCTACAGAGAATTTTAAGATGAAAAATAGACCTTGAGGGTCTTAGACAAGCCTGAGGCAATATAAAGAAAAAGGTCAAACACTCTGCTAAAAAGGACCGTTATCTTCAGAACAACAACTTATCAGCCAGCTTGCAGCCCTGCTTATTTACAGTTATTGGTCCCAGAGGAAGTGCACTTCAGCGCAGGGCGCGATTACTTTGTAATGAGTTTGCCAGAAATGGTAAAGGAAGCTAATTTGTAACAATGTGCTGTTCCCTGCACATGAACTTTCTCAGACACTTTTTTTGTCCAGCAATGAATAACTAACTTCAGCCTCCCTAATAAGCAGTGAAAACAGAGTGCACTAAAAATGACTGAGTCGCAAGCATGAATGTGCCGAAATATCAGTGATTATCCCTCTCAGCTGTCCATTACAGTACTCATGATGACCACCAATTCCCCTGTGGTGGATATATAGAATGCAGGTTTCAGGGGGTGGATTTGCACATGAAAATTAACACCATTTGGAAGAAAATAGCCTGCACCTGTCACAGATTAGCAACAAAAGGTCAAATGCCTCCTTTTACACCTAGAGCACTTGCATATTGTATGCCTTGCTTATAGGAGCCTAATTCTAGTTTCTTAATTCAGAAAAGTGAGCACCATGGTGAACTGGGGAGAAAAAAGAATTAAATCTCGGCTAAAAGCTATCAATAAATCTATTGATCAAGATACATATGAATGGAAGTAGCTGAGGCAATCTCTGTCTCTGAAAGAGGTAGTTTTTCAAAAGAAAGCTACACAAAGTGCTCTTCTGTTTTTGTCAATATGCTGCCAGGTTTTGAAATACTATTTTTCATCCACACAATAAAAATCTTGACAAGTAAGCAATAGAAAATCACTAATACACTTGCAGCTGCATTTCAATCTATACAAATTCTTTAAACAAAAACAAAGAAGGAACAGATTGGAATATACATCATTTTCACCAGTTGAACCTGGGATCAAGTCCAAGTATTAATCTATATCTTCATGCAGCTCCATATTTTACAAAATAAGGTGAGATATAGAATATGGAATACCCTCAACGAATTCATCCTTAAAGACCACAAAACACATTGAGATGATAACGCAAAGACATTTTACTGATACGTTCTAAATGGAACCAGAACTACAGGGACCAAGATCTGTAAAAACTTCTCTTGAGTGAAAGACACCTCCTGCAAGGAGTGCATCTAAGACTATAAGTTGTAAATTCCCACTGGCTTTATGGTCTTTGTCTGTGAAAAGAATTCATAAAAAGTAGTTTGGTGAGAAGCCCTAAAAAACTACTAAATAGCATTTGATTTTTAAATAGGAAAAAATTCTAATGAAATAGCAATGATCACTGAAAACCTGTGACTGGTTTTGCATCATTTCCTGCTACGCATCCAAAGCATATGTCAAATCAAGATTCCTGAAACTGCAAAGCACAAAATTTGAATAAAAAGACAGTAACATGAAAAACCACATATACAACACCCTGCAAATTAAAGTATACTTTAAATTATTAAAATTGCACATATTAAGCTCTGCAATGCAAAGTAATATCTACACTGCTACATTAAATCGATGTTTTGGGAAAAAAAAACCTCAATACCCTTCAGCAATATAGTATCCTTTTAAGAACCTGATGCTTCACTTAAAACAATAGCAATGCTCATGACTCGGCTTTCAGTGGAAATCCAAATCGCCTTTGGAAAATGTTCAAGACTATCAAATAGGCAAAGCGTTTCAAAAGTACATGGCTTGAGAAGCTGGATGGTTCAGACTTATATTTGCAGTCTTTTTTCTACCCTCCCTCCCCAATCAAGCAAGTTGAAATTGTTGTGTTTCCATTATGGTTTAAGTTTTTAACCATAGTGACATCCAAAGGACAGTAGATAGTAGCTTTTGTGAAAAACATTGTACGGGAACAATGACTATCTTAGCTCTTAGCAGCAATTGGTAAAAGGCCAGGTCCCATCACTGGAAAGGGTAAACTGAGATGTACATATTAATGCACACCTTATAGAGGCTGTGTGATTCTGATTGAGCTTTTATTGTAATTAGACAATATGATAAAATCTAATTGTGACTGACAGCACAAACACTTTTCTTGTTTATCTATGAATATAGCATTAAAATGAATTCTATTGATCTTTTGGGTGTATAAGAGTTATGGGCGTCCATTTGTTCGTTTGTTTTACTACCAAAAGATTCAGCAACAATACGGAGAAAAGCAGTGAATCCAAAACTTACAAATGTTCTAATCCTTTCCAACTATCCTATTTCATTTGGTGTAACAATGTTGATTTTAATGGTGTTGCTCCTAATCCATAACAATGAGAGCAGGATACGATTTTCCACACGTTTTCAGGATCTCAGTTTGAGTGAACTTGAAACTCTTTCCAATATTTTTCCTCACAAGTGATGCAAGTAAGATGAGACCCATTTCCTAAGGGCATTCTGCCCATAGCCTCTAGGATCACAGTTACTCTTTCTCAGTGGTCCCAAACAAGTGTAATAAATAAATCTATAATTCCTTTGCATTGAGTTAAATTGCAGAAATATTAATGAACAGCATGGCCTAGACTAAAACACCCACAGGAGTTTTATAAATTAAAACTTTTATCTGAATTAGAGTAGGAGGCAGAATTTATCACCCACAGCAGCTAATCTGAATCATTAGATTAAAAGAATGTTGTGGGACTAGCCTCTGAATGAAGTGAAAAAGGTACAAGGCCATTTTTAAGCAAGCCAAAGAATTGTCTTCCACACAGAAAATTAAGGGAATTGGAAAACTTTAAGAAAGAAGGACTGATTGAAAAAGGAAAGAGGCATAAACCAGCTTAAATTTATTAGTTGAATATGAAAGACAAGTCTTAAGTTTGGGCAACAACACTGTGATCTATTTTCTTTTAGTAAACACAGTTACAAAAAGATTCTCATATTTTAGTAGTCTGGACAGTGCTACCAATGGATAGTTTATCGGTGAGTTCTTTCAGAAAAAAATACTTTTCTTGGTCACTGGTGTTTAAGTGATGTCTGGGCAAGGGGGGAAGGGGAATACAAGAGGTAAAATTTATTGAGCAGTATTTTTGAGGTTTCTCCTGCAATGAGGATGCTACTACAGATTTCACAATATAAATAATTTTACAGTTCTAGCATATGTTAAACCCAAAGGCTACTTACTTGTTAAACTCAAAGGCTCTACTGACATCACTTACACCTTTCATTTAAAGATAATCCAGAAGAGTACACAATACCATTCAGAAAGACAACACAAGCAACTAGGAGAACTGGAATATTTTCTGTCTTTTTATGTTCTTTAAGAGGAGCAGCCTTAACAGTGATCCCAGTTTAGAGCACAATGAGAAACAGCAACATGTAATCCTAAAGATTTAGTGATCATCATTGCCCAAAAACCACCATGAGCACACAGCACAATATATAAGCAACAGACATCCCAATATACTACAAATATCATTGTGCAAACAGCAGGCTTACATATGTACAAAGAAATTATATAATAAAATCTTGCTGAAATCTTGCTGAAAGAATTCAATAGTTTTGGTCAAATGAGATTGATATTTAATCACTTGCAGCCAAAAAGCCTTATTTCAAAATTGCCCTTATCAATACATATTAATGCTTTCAGTTAAAGGGTCTAAAAACCAGGAGCTGTAAAGAATAAAATGTCAACGTTCACTATGTAGGGAAATTGTAAAGGATGGATAAAATGGAGCCCATTCTCTATACTTCTCCCACATCTGTGAGATTCTTATGAATTACAAAAATATCAGTAAAGCCCAAGACTGCAGGACAAATTATCCAAACAAAGTCACAAAATCATGTAAATACAGAAACTGGCAGCAGTAAAGTAGCAATGCATCAGCTTAGTAGGGAGTTTCAAGAATGCCTAAAAATCAGAGGCCCACACCCTGAGATGGACATTGCACACCCACTACACTAAAACCACCAAATCCCCAGAAAAACAGTAGACTACTGATTTCTCTGCTCCCTCTTTATCAATTCACCAAAAGCCTCCAATGACAGATGGGCAGTTATTTATCCACGGCAGCAAACCTTTGTTAAAGGAAAATCAGAATACAAAGAGATTTTGCATTACTGTCACAAAACTCAGCTTTCTTTAACAAAGTATATGCTATTGAAATGGGTATCTCACAACTGTGTATGTACCACATCTTTCAAAGCAAAGCTCCTAAAGGAAAAGCATTTGGGGAAATTTCTGTTTGTAAGTCGCTTAGCATATAATGGGTGCTATCCTAAATAAATAATTAATAAGTTAATAAATAAATTATAACAACGTCTGCAGCCTTAACCACAGAAGCAGCTACCAAGGCAGATCAGGGAATATGAACTCCTATACCACAGTGGGATGTACCATTCTTGGTGTGTAGCAGGGAGAAACGAATCTTTAAATACCTGCCTTGTTAGGGCCTGATGCTCGATGTACAGCATTGAAATCTGTTGATACTTATAGCCTCTAATGTAAAACATTCTCATACTTACCTGCTGCCTAGAAATCACAGGTGTGCAAGCAATACATTACAAATGGTTAAAAATGTTAAAAGCTGGATATTCTTTCTTCATAACTACATTACAGTAGCCCTACATATGCTTCCTACTCAACATAGTTGTCATTTTGCAAAGACCCTAAGAATTCTTGTAATGCAAAAGACAAAACAGTTCCTTCATCGGACAAGTGAGGATATTCCAGTTGATTTATTACTGTATGGTAATACTGGAATTCTGTATTTGGCCTAGTTTGGTGCCTGATACACGGAACCACCATTTTTCCAGGGGAATCCTTCCATAATATAGCTGCAAGCTGCCACTTGAAGAAAATCAATTGATGGAAACCTCAATAAGTCTTGAGACCTATAGTTAAATTATATCCTCAAGGACATCTCCAAAGTCACCAGAGCTGTAAATAAATTTGCTTTTTTTTTTTTTTTTTTCATTAAAAAGAAAGAGTGTTAATGGAAAGGGTCCAAGTATCATCCTGTAAAAGAATCTTGCTTTTTGAGATGGATCCTGAATAAGAACCTTCTTAATAAATTACTGATTTTATAGCTAAAACTTTCCTTCTGTATCTTTTACAAAAATGTCCTTGAACAATGGTACTGTAAGTATAGACTTTCAGTACAAATACTGGATCTGAATAATATCTGTCCTATATACACATTTTGCAGAAGAAGGAGTCTTATTTTAGTTTATTATGAAACTGAATTTGGTTCTCTATGCCATTATCAATCTAGTCACAAAAACAGTTTGGGGGCTAGAAATGTTATTCTCTTTCAATACATTATTCCCATTATTTCATTGCCTAGAAGTGAAATCTTATAATATAATCTCCATGATAAAATTTACAGATAGTCTTTCATGCAGCCTAGGTACATTTTTAGCCGTTTCATCAGATTGGACTGATACACCACTTCACTGTTCACCTACTCCTCTGCTGTAGCTCCTAGTCTCATGTGCTTTTGTAGGAAAAGGCGTTTTCCGCAATTTTCTCTTTGTTATACAGCATTTTGATCCTTCTGTAGGCAATGGAACTTGTTCCTGTATCTTCACTTACATAATTTTCTGACTCCTGTGCCTTGTTATTTTCCTTCCCCCCAGACGTCAGCCTGTTCTGGAAGCCCTCCTTAACTTCCAGTCTTATCAATAATTATAAAATCCCAATACTGTTTATATCCTATCTTTACTCCAATGTACTACATATAATTATGTAGTAACAAGGAACTACATTATATCCTTTTTTTTATATAATACTGATAGAATTTATAGCAGGCCTTCTTAACTGTACCCACAAGGAAGTAACAGAAAACTGCTTACCCTCATTTATCTTTGTTTAGTTAAAGCTTAAATTAGACCTTAAAAAGCTATCTTGTTAATGTTATTTTTCCAATCAGAAGTGATAATTTAAATATTGACATTTTAGATGGCACCAACATGTTTTTGTCTTCTTCTATGGTTAGAATATTTTATTATATCTGAATGTCTGTCTTAATTTTGTTGGGGTGTGTTTTTTTTCATTTCACCAAATCCTGAAGCATTTCCTTTTATTTCAAAGTATTTCTATGTTTGTAGTA
Source organism: Phalacrocorax carbo (assembly GCF_963921805.1). Taxonomy (NCBI): domain Eukaryota; kingdom Metazoa; phylum Chordata; class Aves; order Suliformes; family Phalacrocoracidae; genus Phalacrocorax; species Phalacrocorax carbo. The sequence goes on along the minus strand of NC_087518.1, from coordinate 47,494,477 downwards.
AATTAAACATTAATCTTTCTCTGCAAATGTCAAGTGATATTTAAATGTTTTCCTGGCAGATAAATGATTATTAATATTAATGCAATAAAATCACAGCTCTTTGTCCTTTCTTTGATATTTAAGAAAAAATTAAGAATGTCAAAACAGTTCTGCAAAAAGAGAATTCATTGGTCTACCATCCACTCTTCATTAGCCTGAGAGGTAAAAAATTACTGATCTTGTGAGACAATGTGTTTATAGAATCAGAAAGGGTTGAAAATGAATTACTCTATCAGTGGTAGAGCGTGTATCACTTCAATGTGAAAACGCCTTGTTAAAGTTCATTTTAATTTAAAGCCCCCTTTTTGTCATTCAAAAAGCTTTAGAACAATGAAAGAGTCTTTGTCACTTTCATAATTAGCCCCTCTTGCACTAAATGAGAATAAAATCTGATCAGAAGTCCATACAGGCAAGGTCATAAATCAAACAGAAAAGCTCCACAAACAGTTGCGTAAGATGTCCACAGGCACACACAGCTTGGAATTAAAACACTGTACTCAGGATCCACTCCCAGAAAAACAGCACAAAAAAGCCCCAATAATATCTATTTGACAGGCTAAATTTATCTCCATATTCTGTAGCCCTATAAACACATTTCGCTGTTTAGATACAAAAGCAATTTCAGCACCAAGGACAATTCAGGAAAGCAAACAGCTGTTCAAGTACCACTATCACCATTTGCCAACCAAAGTCAAACTAATTTAACTTAAAAAAAAAAGAAAAAAAAAGAGGACCAACAGGAAAAAAATACATATATGATAATTGTCATAAAACAGGAACAAAAATTGTATTAACAGATAAGACTCCTTAGGAAACCAGGTGTAGTTTTATATACATAAGTGACTATGCAGCCCGGCTTAAACATTAACTGGGTTTTATTCAACTTATATTCATTTTCAGAGGAAAGTACAAAGATATTTTGAAAGATGTAATAGAATTCTCAGCCTTGGACAGTTATGGCAAGAGTGACAGCACATCACTCTCTCTACTCGGGGATCATCAGAATACCAACAGGAATCCAAGCCATCAACATATTATTTTGCTCCCCGCGTTAACACAAAGTAAGGATTTCATCAGCAAATGATGCCTAAAACATGGGGAGAGTGGAGGGCAAGGAGAGGGCAAGGTAGGAAGTCAAGGGGAAGACTGTTACAAAGAGGCAGTCAGCAATGAAAATATGTATTCTAGAACAGATGTACATTTACAATTTGATGTATTATGTTAACGTTAGGTGCTAATTTTAAATATTAATCAGCTGAGAGTTATTTGCAAATTCACTACATCCATGCAAACAGGAATTTTCATGAAAAAACACATTTATATCCATAAAGTCTGTGTGTGTGTATATATATATATGTGTAGACATTTAGATATATTTCTACTTTCAAATACCTTGCTATGTACATTAAAAATGTGCAAGTTTCCTTTACGAGCTTTTGTTTTCTAACAATATTTTCTCTGCAGAACCAAGCTGCTAAAGTTGTCTCTGGCTATGTAAACACCAAAGTACTGTCAAAGTATTGGCTTGGTTGGAGGGCATGGGTGGTTATGTGTCTGTGGTATGTTCCAAAAATTTCAGGTTACATTAATTGTACAATGATCATAAGTAATTCAATTCCACTTATTTAGGAGGCACATGAAAATTGGTCTGCTAAGCAACAGACTGAAGAGCATTAGTGTGACAAAAAGAGAGTAATGCATTTTCTCCATCCTCATACAGTCTCACACTTTGGCTCACTGGCAGTAAACTTCTCGAGCTGGTTAAAAGGTAGTGAGGACACAAGTGAGTGTCCTCTTGGATACAGCCACCTGCACTTGAGTCACAAAAGAAATATAATTTGCCTTGTCTATCAGACATACCGGTATCTAAAAAGTGCAAACTGAAAACTACTGTACAAGCAAACCAAGCCTGGGAACTGTGATGAGGGCATGCAGGTGATTAAAGAAAGAAAATGGATTTAAGATGGATGGGATCAGAATCTGAGTCAGACATATTGAAATTGAACTGCCTAGATCTTTTTCTTATAAGCGAGCACTCCAAAAAGCCAATAAAGCTTTTAAACAAAAAGCTGGGGTTTTTACTATATAATAAACTAGATTAATTGTCTTTAAAGAAAACTCAAAATTACTAAATAAGAAGGAATAAAAATCAAAATAGGTCTCTCCTGTCTACTATGCCCTCACAAGCAGATCCTGTTCCCACAATTGCCTCTAGTTTCCAACTCAGTGAACTTGCTAGAACTACAACAGATTCTAGATAGCCTCTATGGATCCCTAGGAAAATACTGTCACCTCTACAGCCAACCCTGTATTTGTTCCTTGCATTTCTCAACAGTTGCACGGTGTCCAGGTGCTCCAGCCTCCCTGCTTGCTGCACCCTCACCCTTACTCTCCTGCCCATGCTCCTTTGTGCTCTGTGTTCTGAGGAGGCTCAGCAGCTCTCAATGGAGAGCGAAGTCTCCCCTCCCTCTAGATGGTTCCACTTTGTTCTGTTGTTCCCCTTTTAAGAGGGCACAAATGAATCAAATAATGTCTCTTTCAATGGGCTTAAACAGACAACTTCAAATTCATCAAATCAACATTGTAAAAGACACCTCCAAACATCCTCCCTGATTCCCCCTAACAGTTCCTGCTTCTCACATACCATGTATCCATGTGGGGACAATTCAAGTGCTACAGTCAATCAAATAACTCATAATACCGGGTAGATTGTTCTCAGCATGCCCATAGTATTCAGCTCCTTCACACCTCCTCATGGAAGGGAGAGAGGATACTAAACGAGAGCTTTTGTGGCCAAGGTTTTCAGATCTTCCCTTTTCCCCCACACCAACAAAATCTCATACCTTCTCTTTTACTTTTGCTGTTACTTGTCACCTTTATCTTCAACACACAAAACCCAGAGGAAACTATGACTTTGAAAGTCCTATGAAATATGACTATTATTTTGAGTCCCATTCCTTCTTAGCCAAATCCTTAACCAAATGCAGCCACTACAGTGGGAAAAACCTGGCACCTCTGCTAAATGAGTCTTAATACAACCAGTGCCCTTCTGACTGTAAAAACTGGGAATTACTACAACTGAAACATCCTGAAGAAGCAGCTTTTTATATTGCAGCTGTATTAGTAGGCAATTAATGGGAGCCAGAAAACCCAGAGTGGGGTGGAAGGTTATAAGATATGGAGATAGGAGGAGGACTACATCCATGAAATAGGGCCAAGTATGCTCCTTCTAGCTAGGCTAATAGGAAACCCAGAGCTTCTGGAAGAGGAAGTGTGGCCTCACAACTCATAGGCATGTTCTCAGCTTCTCTTTCTGAGTCATAACCTTAACCCTTCAGTAGGTCTTCAGCTGAGATGCCTTGATCTGTGTAATGTTTATTCTGCATTAAGAAAGCAATCATAAGACAAGAGCAGACCAATTATTCTCATATTACTCACGTCTATATAAAGTCTAAAGTGCAGGATATAGTCAGAGGCATATTTGAGTCAATAAGCTATTTGCAAAACCTTGGATGGTGAGCTAAGTGGAAGGTTTGGGCTATACAAAGGCACGGTTTGCAGAGATGTTCCTGTTTTAATAGACAGTCAATCACATCATATACTGACTTTTTCTGCTCTCCTAGTAATTCTTTGATATCCAGAAGTTTCTAGCCTATCAAAATGCACAGTTAAACCTGATTTAGGATTCTAATTAAGTGGATTAAAATGAAATTTTCTTTTATTTGACTATATCTCCAAATTTATTCTCAGTGGGTCTGTGTTTGGTAGGACCATATTTAAAAAAAAAAAAAAAAAAAAAGTTAAAAATAAATGTAGATTTTCGAAACAGGCAAAATCTTCCTACAAGTTATTTCACAAAACCAGAAAACAAAACAATATTTTTAAAACAGTTAGCACTTAAATCACAATACAGTGATTGTTGAGCTGTATTCTTGTTTCTCATGGACATGAACTGACCTCTGTCAATTATACAGTTCAAATGTTGCTTTTGAGTCTACAAAAGCAGTGACATACACACACAATTAGCAGTATTATTTCTATTCAAAATTAGTCTTACTGGATTTCTAAAGAGAGGTGCCACTTTACCTCTATTTATGTAAGAACCCAAAGGGGTATCTAACCTTTTCAATTAAAAATAACAACAAAACCCACTACTTTTGTTCTATACTCTATTGTACTTCTAATAGTACAACCTGTCAGTAATTCCATAGCAAGGTCATCTTATACCAAAATTTAATCTTAAAAATAATTCATTGTTCTCACACAAGAAGCTGCTGGGGTATTATTATAAGTCCTTTAGCACATAAAGCATATTAGCTATGAGATAAAAGGGTTAATTAATATTACTTCTTTAAACACATCCAAGGTTAATTTCAATTTTGAGTTTGAATCTATATGCATGCACTTTACAACACATTCATTATGACATAAAAAATCTTTTTCTCTATTAAATGCATTAGAAAGATTTATTTCATTATGAAACATTGTACAAGCGGTTGCATAACAAAGCAATTATCACCTTAAGAAGTAAGTAATTATTTGTGATTTCTAATTTAAATAATATTCTAGCTCTTTAACCTTTATAACATGTGCTTCTTTTATTTATGTACTTACAAATAAAAATGTGGATATTTAATGTATTAGTAGAACAATTTTTAAATGATACTATCAATAGTGAAAATTTTTAAATAAAGGATATATTAACATATGTCACTAGCTTTAACCAATTAGACACACTTTTTCAATAGCCAGTCTTCAAAACCAGGAATTTGTAAAGTCTTTGTCTTCATTTTCATGTTTTTACCATACTGACATGAAAACATTACCTCTGTGACTGAAAGATGACTTTCTGTCATGCTGCTGATGTGCAAGGAAGTCAGCAACAGAAGGACTTTTTGCGTATGAACATCCCAGACTCACAAGAAAAATGGCAGTCCCACTGACCGCTCTAAGGATGGAAATAGTTTAAAATCTAGGAATTACAATTAAAATTAAAAAGACTTCTAATTCTGAACAGGTGGGCAGCTTCCTATAGCTCACTAGGATGACAGGAGTGTTGCAAATATCAATTTATAAAAAAAATATTTCTTTCGCATCAGGAAACCTGAAGAATTATCAGGCATATTTTGATTTTTTAAAAAAACTCATTTTTTGTAACCCGCAAATTGATTTTGTTAAGTGCATACAAAACTTCACTTGCAAAAAACAATTCTATACATGCTAAGGGATTTGGCCCCTGCAGAACCAGGGATTACGCGGTCACCTCGATATTAGTGTCTTTCTTTTTTTCCCCTTTCCCTCTTATTGTTTTTGCATTTGCCTGATGTATCTTACTGCTGATAAGGCCTAGAACCCAACCTGAAACAGAATCCATACGAACAGACCTTAGCCTGAACATACTCCATTTAAATAGTGTGGTTCAAGGTAGTACCACCTCTGTGTATAGTCCTACAGGACAATTACACTGGCTAGTACTCTCATAAGGAACTGAGACTCCATGTTCCTCTGCAAAGTGTTTGACATCATGATACCCAAACCGCATTAGGACATTTTTCTTCTATCATCTGGCAAACAATAACAAAAATGGAGTAATGATTGGCTAATAATTTTTTTGGCTCTATTACTACAAGACAAGATTATTTTTTATGACTAAAGTTGTTATTTAAGAATATTAGTACTACATTTTTATTTGGATAGATTTTCTTGGTCTTGAAACCTTTCTGCAAGATTTGAAATAATTCACAAATCATATATTTCAAACGTAGCATCCACAGTAAAATCACACTGGATTGCATTAATCAGCCTATACTTAATTTTCTCTACACTTTCTAATTCATACACTTGGAATTTTTTTTTGCTAAAATTCGCTAGCCTATATTTGCTATTACTATGAAGCCACATAGATAATAAAGACTATATCATAATTATCGAATTAGAGTAATACAACTTTCTGATTTCAGTATTCTTTCTTTCTCATATGAATCAACGATTTAACATAGGTCTTCCAGTTATTATCAGTTAACAAAGCTTGTTACAGTACTCTCAAAGCACACAATACTGCTTATCTCCTCATCTAGGTTAAATCAGCCAAAACTGAATAGGTTGCAAACGATACTCCTTGTTCGGCCTACTCTTTACTCAGCCACTTCATTCTTCATTAGTCTGAGTCAGTGGAGATAATCTAACACAATTTTTCCAACAGTATTTAAGTTTTCCTGTACTGCTGAAATAATATCAGTTATTGTTATGTTATATCTGAAATAATATCTATTATTCCTAATATCTGTTGAAGCATGGCAGACTCTAAAATAGCATCCCTACAAAGGAAAGTCCATCTTATCCACCGTGATTCAGGATGACACATACTTTGTTCAATTTTAAAGAGTAATCAAAGGTGTGGGCTTAAATCCAATTAGTGTACTTCAAAGAAGATAATGTCAAAACACTTCAAATGGTGATTCTACTGTATAACACTGGAGCTCTTAACTTCTGTGTGTCTCAGATTTCTGAACTATAAAATGAAAACAAAAGCACCTTCTAAAGCACACGGTGATCTCCTGCTGTAAGAGATTATAAGCACAAGCTATTATTGACCAGGTTAATATTCTAAAGAGAAAATAAAATTAGAGGTCTTGGAAGTATTTAGATGTCATAATGATTGTTACCCTACAGACATATTGGTCAGACAATTTTAATTGAACTTGATCGTAATCACTCAGAATGTTCTTATTTTCATGCCATCTGATCAGTTATCTTTCTTCTAGCATTCGCTCTTACTGACTTCTGGCCCACGGAATAACAGAACATTTTTCCCAATTGCCACATGACTATTAACTGATAGAAAGTTTCACAAGCTTGTGACCTGATCCAAAGCCAACAGAAATGATAGTTTTGCAGAAATTTTTCCACTGATTTCTGCCCTGGACCAGGCACTGAAGATTTGGCACCTGTCAACATAGATCCCGTGTGCTTGAGAAAAGATTTAAAGTGCACAGTTGAAGTCGAAGTTTTTGGTAAGAAATGTCACCTGTCCAAAAGAACATGCAGACTGATTAAGGACAAATAATCACCAAACATCAGGACAACAGTTCCAGCTCCCAGTTCCTTAAAAAAGGACAAAGGAGAGAGGAGAGGAGAGGAGAGGAGAGGAGAGGAGAGGAGAGGAGAGGAGAGGAGAGGAGAGGAGAGGAGAGGAGAGGAGAGGAGAGGAGAGGAGAGGAGAGGAGAGGAGAGGAGAGGAGAGGAGAGGAGAGGAGAGGAGAGGAGAGGAGAGGAGAGGAGAGGAGAGGAGAGGAGAGGAGAGGAGAGGAGAGGAGAGGAGAGGAGAGGAGAGGAGAGGGGAAAAGAATTTTGGAAAGACAGATTTCAGAAAATTTTTAAAGTAAAAGTAGTATGGATATTTTCAGAGGAAATCACATGAAAATGAGAATCCATGACTGAAATAAAAGGGACAAAAATGTTTACTGGTGAAAATGCAAATGCAAATATGAGGGAAGGAAATAAATGGATCACTAAATCCAAAAGGATAAAGAAGAGCACACAGATGGGAATAATGAAAAACAAAACAGATGCTAATGGAAGGCCGATAACATAGACTCCTAGAGATGAGGATAACAAGGTTTCATTTGATATAGGTTTCAATGTACAGGCTCAAGAAGTGGGGCTCAACATTCTCTCAACATACAAAAGAAGATACTTCAGCAATAACATTTACAAAAATCAGAGAGAAAAGAGAAATAACAGGCAGGATGGCATAGTGATAATCAAGTAAAAGGATCACAAGTGTTCGGGGTAAGTGAGAATGGATCAATCCTGAAGCTACAGAAGTAGAACCACCACAGGAAATACATGCAGTAAAACCAAAAGTCAAGTTTCAACTTGATATCATCTTTTATTTTTCAGATGAAATCTTAAATTAATTATAACATTGCTGTTCCATTCCTTGTCTTAACTTTACTCTTTGGTAAGGAGTACATATACAATGAGTTTCAGAGGAATAAGTGCATCATCATATGTCACCTTACCCAGCTGAGACTCAAATCAGCTAGCTTTGGTACTCTGAGAGCAATGTATCTCTAACAGGACAAAACTCAGAGTGAACTAACCATCTCAGCATTTATCCAGTCTCAAGACATTTTGGCCTGTGCTAATGTTGCTATGCAATCTAATTTGACTGTGCCTACACAAGTAGCAGTCAGCTCAGTGCAGGTATACGTGCATTTATATGATCATTAGAGCACTGAAGATATTTCATCATACAACTTAACAGTAATATGAAAGATATATGTAAAGCATTATATAAATGAAACTTAATATAAGTAAACAAAAACTGCAAATGGGAAGAAAGACAAAAAAGGAACACAAATGTCAAATAATTACTAGTCATTCATTTCAAAACTCACTGTGAACATAATTTCTTAAGCTGACCACCAAAATTCTGAAAGGGAAAAAAAATCTAGATGTATTATTCCTAAGCTCTGTGTGTTTTTATATTGCATTCATGAAAAAGGCTTAAAAGTTTTTCATATCAGAAATTTGAAGTTCATTTACAATCTTAGGAAAGGCTACCAAAAATGAATTATTCATAATGTAGTACAGTAGCAACAATAAACATTCAAAACCAATTTTTTTAAAAACAGAATAATTCATACTTATGAACCAAAAGTTATCTTACAGTTTCAGATGAGAGAAAAAGAGACGTGATTCTACCAGAAGTTGTTAGAATATAATAATAACCCTTAATATATTATGGTAATTTATCTTCACATTATGTTACTGTAGTAGATCCTGGAATTCTAGTAGCGGTCTGAAGAACACACATTGATAATATATGATTTGTTCCCCATTTGTTTTCAGAAATACAAACACTTAATCAAAATTAGCATACTAAAGGATGAACCTAGAATGTAATTAGGTTACTAAGCAGAATCAATAAATGCAAAATGAAGCTCTGCATGTGTCCAAAATAATGTCTGTTTTCCACCTAATAACTTGTATCCAAATTCCCCTTAGGCTGAGCGAAATATTCTAAAATATTTTCTCCTAAATCAGATACTATCAATCCAAGAATAAAAATACTTTTAGTTAATGGAGAAACACCTCTTCCAAAGTATGTTTTCCAACCAGTATTCTTTCAAAAGCACAGACCACTATGTATTTCAGAGTGTTTTGTCTCTTCTTGCATTACAGTGGCAGCTCAAACAAGCAAAGATCTTAATTTGACTTGCTAACTTTGGAACAGCAGGCAGTGGAGAATTTTAAAACAATTTCGAGAACAACAAGAACAGAATCTATCTGAAGTGTATTCTAATTTCAGGGGAAAAAAAAGTTGTAATCTTCTAAGTGATGTCTAAGGGATCTCTGGAGACTGTCTAGTCCACTCACTCTGCTCAGACAAGGGTCAACAAGAGGCGTTTGCTCCGTGCTGCACCTACTCAGGTTTTGAATACATCCATGGATGGAGACTCCACAGCCTCTCCGGGTAGTCTGTTCCAGTGTTTTCAGTTTATTACCAAAAAAAACCCAAACCCCACACCAAACAAACAAAAAAAACCCCAAATTGATCATACAGAGGTATTCATTTATCTGGAGCTGAGAAGAAAGTAAAAGAAATATTTTTCTCCCAGTTAGTGTTGCCTAAGCCATGTACGGAGCAAATCAGCAGCACCGCATGTTGCATGCCACACAGTAACAGAGAAACAGCGGCACCACATTGCTGTGCACCAAAGCCAACATCCCTTCGAGTGCAAGACCTGACGCAAACATTTCAGAAGACTTTCACTGCTTCAGTCCCTTTCCTTCTCTTCCCTTATTCTTTATATCACTACTTGATCAAATCTAGTAGATGTAATCCAAAATACAAAACTTCCTAAATTTCATTCATCATTTGGTTCATATGACACTGATGCAAAGCACTTAACTTTTCTCAGCCATTTTGCACTCATTTCACACAGCTGAAATTTACTATAAAAGGTGCTAGGCAGTCAAGAACCATGTGTTTTGTGCTGCTGTCTTCTGCAAAACGGATATTATTACAGGTTATTGAACTAACGGAACAGAATACCACTATCTAGTCTAGCAGAATATCTCAACCTTCTTCCAGATGAAATAAAGCCTTTCTTAGCTCCAAAATATTTACTGTTCTGATGCCAATTTATCTGTTATTCTGAGTACTGACATTCTTTCTGATAATCTATACAGCACCATCTGCATAAGCAGAGTAAAGAACACTTTTCAATTTCTTCTACTTCTGAATGACTCTGATTTAAAAAGACAGAGGTTAAGGATATAAACTGGACAGTGAAGACAGAGAACTACTCTGGGGAAATACTGATGAGAAGCATCCCTAACAAAATAAACAATGCCAGATTTTTCCCACTGGCACAGCTCTTCACCGTATTTTCCCTGGGTTTGAGAACCCAGCAAGATGAAATTGTAGAAGGGTGGTTGGCAGCTCTTTTTAAGGCTCAAAATCAGAAAAAAATCAGTGCTAAAGCTAAGGTCTGCACTGCACCCATAGAAGTGATTGACCTGGACCTACCAATCACTGAAAACACGATTCTCTATTTTAAGAAGCAATTATCAAAAGCAATTATTTCTTTAGTCAGTAACTGAAGAATAGGTCACCTGTTACTCTATAGAGTAACTACAGATTTATTCAAATCCAAGGATTTTATATGAGAAGAATTTAGCATCTCCACATCAGTGATTTCCAATGCTGTTACAAAAATTTTTAGGTAAAGCACAAAATCAGCTTGGTTTTTTCTTCATACTTTTAACTGTCACAGAACTCTGTTGTGCCAGTATATATACATACCTCTATACATTCATGAGTCATTAACTGATGTCACATTCATGTTCGTTTTAACATGTGCAGTTTGAAATAAACACAGCTGCATTTATGTCAACGATTTTATATTCAAATATATCTGATTATGCTGAAATAAACACAGCTGCATTTATTTCAGTGATTGTACATTCAGATAAGGATATTTGTTCAGTGTAATGTAATGTTCCTTCACACTGGCAGGGACATTGCTATTCTTTCTTATATTTCCCTCTATCATTTTTCCAGAAGGAAAATTTTGAGCAGAGCCAGAGAAATGGAAACTGGAAAATTTATCTCACAACCTGGTATACACAAAAAACCTTCTGTTTATTCTCAAAAATGACTTAAACATCTTTGTATAAAGTATCTTTGTTGCTAATTTTTTTTAATTCCTTCTCTGTCAAAGAGAAAATTTAGAAAAATCACACCAAACCGGAAAGTCTGATGGAAATGTAAGTACCAGCAATGTACAGTGTGAAATCTTAAGAATGGGTCTGCATCAGGTGTGTTTCTGGATAAGTGTTGTTAATGTTAGCACAGCATCTTCAACCACTATCTTCCTAAGAAAATTAGTTTGAATGGAAACAATAACTGTAGGATTTTCCTTCCTATTATCTGATCAAATTATAGTTTTGCATGATGTTAATTTTGGCTTGTAACTATAATCTGTAATCTATTTTTAGAAAATAGTAGAGGATTATCATATGTACTGAAAGTGATTAACCATTTAAACCAGATGTATCTATCAGGTGACATCAAGGCCTAGCCCAGTAACTGCCAGAAATGGATCCCTAGAGAACAGCACGGGAACAAAGCAATCATTTGAAGATACCTCCCTAGAATAATTCCCCAATTTACAATGTACAGTTTAGGAACCTTCTGAGCCAGAGATGGTGTCAGCATTTAGTAGCTCTCAACTATTTTTCTTCTGTGGTCTTGTCAAGTTGGGAGTTGGGTTTTCTTGCTTGAAAGCATGACACATGCAAACTTTTAGCATCCACAACATCCTGCAGGACAAAGCTCCACAGCTTAATTAGACAACACGTGAGGAACCATCATCCTTTCTTTGCTTTCAACATGTTAACTGCTAGTTTCATTTGATGGCCCTTAGCTTTGTACAAAAAGAAAACAGGGAACCACTGTTTCGTATTCATTGACATTTTGACTAACGAGCCTGCTTTTACAGACCTCTAATATATTCTTCCTCAGTTACCTCTTTTCCAGACTAAGGATTCCTACTCTATTTGGCTGCTGTAGAGGCTGTTGAAAATCTGCTCTGAACTTACAATTATCTGATCTAAGACATTTCTGCTTCCATTTCTAGTTGCTTATTCCAGTCCCTCTCAGAACAGTCAAACAGCAAATCAACACATGTGCTTTTATACTAACTGAGGAGTTGCATACATGTGGTAAGAGGCAGGAGAGAAAGGCTAGGTCTTGAAGAAGGTAGTGTGATAATCAGAAGATAAACTGCCTGTGAACATTATAATCAACACACCAACTACAATTAACATCCTAATTCTTTACTGATGAGATTATACTAATTCTTCTTGCATTGTCATTGGCTCCACAGGTCATTAATATCTTTTTCCCACAAGTTAAGATACTTGACTAGTGCTGTATTTGTTAGCTGGTATCACATCAACACTAAGCACTCCCCCATTTGTAAAAACACCTTCCATATTCTACTCTGTTTAAATATTTAAAAGGTTAATATTTAGTTCCATTTGCAATGCTGACCTAGCAAGAAAGAAATTAATTTGGCATTACAGCAGTAACATCAATTTCCCATGTAACTTTAGTAATGCATTTACTGGAAAGAGATTAATATCAATTCCATAAATCATTCACATGCTTTTTCCGGAGTTTGAGACATCTGAGTAATGTCATATATGTTAACTGATATCACTTTGTGCGTGCTACACCCATTAATCTATGCCTAGGGTGATCACTAAAAAACAAAGCAAAAAAATTTAAAATCAATCTTTTGTTCTTAATTTTTTTTGTGAATTCTAACTTGCAGTACTCCAAAGGTATTGATACTTTGATAGAATAACACTGCTCTGAACTCAGAACAGACATTCTCAGAAAAGGGAAACATTTGTTAAATTATCCCTACCGGTAGCAATAACCACTTAATATCTTTATGTGAAATATGGCATAAATTACTGTCAACAAATAAGGAAATAACTAAAATAAAGTGTTTCATTAATCAGACACACCTCAATGCCACAAAAGTAGGCTGAAAACAGACATCATTACTGAAATAAGGTATCGACTTCCATTTCTTTTGTTTCTAGGTTGCATATGAGCATTCTCATAGAAGGCAGAGTCAAGTCTGTCTAACTTAGTGATTCCAGCTAAACATGACATATGATAATATAGGAAATTTGGAATAACAACTAGTTTTTGCTCCAAAACACAGTTTTGTCTACTACTAACAGTGTTTACACTGGAAGAAAGTAGCTTAAACAGCTCTTGCGTTTTTTATTTCTATTATTGTGCCATTATTACATTTGCCTGTATTGCTTTATTCCTGTTCTAGGATATCATAGTAGTGCCACTGAAATCGACGTTAAGAGGGGAAATTCTATTCACCTAAATGTAAACACACACAGGATCAGCTTATTTAACTATTTTGGAAGCATATTACAATTGTATATTAGACGGCCAAAATTTCCCAGGGTGGATTTCAGTTTTCCTTTGAACATAATGCTAACAGTATCATCTTCTGTATCGTCTCAGTTTCCATTTTTAAACTTTTTACAAACAACAATGTCCAGTTCAGAAAATGTTTTGCCACTCAAATTTTACTGCACTTCATTAATCACAAGTAAGGATTATCTCACCTATTTTTAGCTGTCCAATGTTACATGTCAAGTCTTAGCAACTGGGACATAGGCAGCCCCAAAGGGCAATTCATCCTATATTATCCTTGCTTTTGTTCAAAAGATATCTTTCATGGTAAAGCTCAATGGCCTATTTCACGCCTGTAAGTGGTTACAATGAGATCAGAGGAATTACAATCACTTACTGAAATTTTGAGTGTTGTGCAAAGTGTTTTATAAGTACATTATCCTATTTTTGAAATATCGAAAGATATTTAAAACTTTAACAAAAACGATATAAGGGTACTTCTCAGTTACATGAGCTCTCTTAATACACTGCAGATCTTAACTTTTTCCAACTGTCTAAGATCATTTGCAACCCATCAGCACTGAATTTTTTTATCAGGTTTCTCATGCAAAATATTTGATAAACCTGCTGTAGGAAAAGACAAACTAATGTTTGCCAATTATTTTCATTGCAAAGGTGGTCATACATCAGTCAACATAATAATATGAGGTTTACAGTAATTGAGATTGAATCTAAATTTTACAAAACTTTAATTATAACTTTTTGAACATAAATCACAATACACAAATTACCCAATCATAACATTTTTTCATAAAAAAATAAGAATTCATCCAAAGGATAGAAGATTTAATGACTCTTGGCGGAGTTCCACTTTTTGGTTGAAATGAGAATAAAAGCAGACGGCAGCTTCATTTCTAATTTCAAGAAACACAGTATTTTTTAACATTTAAACAGCATTATATTTGACTAACAAGCCAAAATATGTATTTTCAAAACCTTATAAAAAGCCCCTGTATTTAACAGTATGAATGCTGAGAATTACGAACCTCTGTGAGCCGACACTCTTCCTTCAATCCTCAAAAATAATTATAAAACAAGCAATTTGAGACACAAGCAGCAGAAACTGTCAAGCTTGGGTTTTGAGGGTTTTGTTTCCTGCTCCGTGTTCCATCACTATAACCATCCTCACAACACATCACAGCCTACCACTTAACTCCATCTTCCTCCCATGTACCCTGCAACATCCTACCAGGCAAGACAGAAGGCACTGTGGTTAATCCAGAAGTATGTACAGGCCAGAGTGACCAGCCAACACATCCATGGCGACTGGCAAGCCAGATGATACCAAACGAAAGGAACAATATTTGAATTTCCCTTGCATTTTTCTTCAGTGAAGCCACAGCTGGCAGTGTCAACAGAAGTTTTTCATATGCCAGCTCTCTACATCAAGAACCTGGGAGGCAAAAGATATAGCCATTTTGAGCTCATCTTGAAAGGACTAGTGATGGAGCCCTGAAGGCAACTCATGGCTACGCCCAGCAGTCTCTGCACAATGTGTGGATGCCACTGTGAGCACAGGTGTACTCCTTGCTTAGAGGAACTCTAGTCCTGTCAAAGCACTATGAGCACTGCAGTGAAGACGGTTGCTGAGTAGATGGCATTTCTTACACACTTTTTGAAGGTATACTTCTGCAGCGGTTGTATAAATACAGCCTGAATACATGACAGTGTAAGCCATAGGTGTTGATGGACTCTAGACAGTCCAAGACCAGGTATTTTAAAGAGCAAGTCATCCATATTGCCTGATGGCATCCTCTAGACTACCACAAGAATCCAGTACGTTTGAGGTTTCTCCTGATCTATATGAGATGAATGTGCAGGGAACATGAACTCGAACTGCTTCAACACTCAGAGGATCTATTGAATCACCAATGCTCTCACATGACAGCATAAACTCAAATCTGCAAATTTCAGTCTTCACCCAAAAACAAAGAAAAATATCCATGACCAAGAGCTTCTGACACTTCATGGTCCATTTCAGAGCTATAGGATTTCTTCAACTGTGTTCTGGCCTATTCAGCCCTGCTTTTGGGCTTGGAAGAAAAGTGATGTGACCGTCAGCTATATTTCTTTTCTCTGAATCCTGACATAAATGACATTTCTGCAGCCTGCATAAGATATGGTCAAATCCTTGAAGTGCCCATGCTTTGGGGTCATTGCCAAAATTCATCCTCCCTTTTGCAGAGCCAGAAGTTTAGACTGGCATTCTGCACAAAGGCTTGAACTGGCATCAGTGCCATAAAAATATTGGTCTCTTTTCAAGGATTGAGACTTTTGCTTTATGTTTTCTCTGCCCACTTTGCAAAATACATGTGAAAGGCTTCATGTGTATCATGTTAAATTAATAAATTAAATAACTGTTACCTCAAGCAGAAGCAAAGCTACTGCAATTATGTAAGTTCCAGGAAAAAAAATGTTTCCCAGCAATCCAAAAACACCTGGTACAGGAAAAAGTGACTAAGAAAATAAAGACAAACTAGCCACAACACAGAAGAGGTTGCTGACTAAATTGATGCCATCAATTTGCACTAACATGCACTAACATGCACAAATATGCACTAAACCAACACAAGACAGTAGGGGCAGCTGGCTAACCTAAACTTTAAAGTAATTCAGATCCATCAAAATAAAATATCTGAATTATCAATTCGCCTTCTGCATAAGATGCCAGATTCCCTGAAGAAGATTTTTACATCAAAGACTGGGCCTGACTCAGTCAGGAAGGACTTCTTTGTATAGCAAGAGTGAATATATCCTTTTTCCCAAAGCACTATATTCTGCAAAAGTCCCAATTTCACCAGGACTGATAGGATCAGAGGTGAGTGTTTATATAGCACTGCATTGCTGCTGAACTGAAACTGTGTTAATAATTTAATGCATTAATGAATAATAGGAAAAGGAATTACAACTGACCAAATGTATACGTTTCAAACATGACATTTATTTCCTTTAAATTAATTCTACGCAAAGATAACTGTGCTTCCATTTTTCCCTGAAACTAACTCATGTTTCTTGTGAAAATTGACATTATCCAAAAATTATGTTGTGGTATGCAAGAAATCTGAATTTTCATCAGTTTCTTTTAAGCTAATGATAAATTAATGTTAAAAGCTTCTTTTAGCCATATATATTCTTAAATATTAATAAAGATAACAAGGAAGATTCCAGTTAGAACACTAGCTTGAACTATGGGAAACACAAATTCAAATTCCTAATATCCTTGCAAGTTGATAATTCTTTCTGTCCCTCACTCCTCTGTCTGTTATTTATAAGATAAAGGGTTCAACCAGCATTCTTCATTGTCAATAACTGTATTTATTTTACAGCAATGATTCTTCCACTAGTATTAGATTCACCAAGGGTAAGTTAGGTAAAAGCTAGAAACTAGTTAGGTAGCTCTTCTTCCAAAAAGGATCTGGACAGTATAAGGGATCATAAATTTTACAGAAGTCAACAGTGCCATGCTTTTGTGAAAAAAATTATACCACCACAGAGCAGAAGTAAATATATTGCAAGGCAATACTCCACACAGTATTAGCATCAGCTTATCTGAGTATCATGTTCACCTTGAACCGCTGCCTGTCAAGAAAGGCATGGAATAGCTGGAGAAGGACCAGAGGAAATAAAGAATGATAGAAAATTTGGAAAATGTGACCACTAAGGAACTATTGAAAAAAATAGCAGTTACTTAACCTGAGGAGGGAAAGGCCAAGGAAAGATATGATAGCAGCTTTCCATTAAGTCAAAGAAGAAAGGAATAATCTGTTTTCTGTGCCTATAGCACTGGATGAGAATTAATATATTTTTGGTAAGAACATTTCTACACAGAAAGAAAGTGGTTTTTATATTGAGCAAATTGCAGCGTTAGAATGGATTGCTGCTTTCTCATTGCATCTTTCCTCACTGAAAGCCTCTGAAAAGGGTAGAGAGATATCTGTCAGGAATGGCAAAAATAGTGTATTTTGCCTCTCAACACCAGAGTGGACTAAAAAGAAATCACAATGCCCATTTCAATTCTACTTTTTATGATTTTTTGAAAGCAAAGCACTTCAAAACAGCAAACTGGACATTGTTTTTCAGAGTATGTAAAAACACACCTCTGTCTCAAACAAATTCATACTTGTCAACACTATTTAATACAATAATGATAGCCATTACAAAAATGAAAGCATATTAAATAGAATTTCTTCTGTACGTGTTAATCGTCCTCCTGCAATCTACAAGCTTCATGTTCTTTCTCTATTTGGAAAGATATTTACATCCATTTCTGCAATATAAAATCATAGTCATTGAAAAATAGGTCTAGAAGGGAGCCATAGCTCTTATCAGCCATATCTTTCAAGAAAATGCAGAATGCAGCCAAAGAGAGGAAATCCACTTATGGAATGACATTTACCACAACTGCTATTTTGAAAGCAAATCATCAACAAATACTCCATGGGTACCACTGTACAGCCAGTTTTGCTCCATCCTAACATAGTTTCATTAAGGACAAGATCATCTGCAGTGAAAATGTTACATAAATGGATGTCAAAAGTTCTGCTAAAGTTACATTAGATATAGGGTTATAATCACTGTACAGTATAACTACTGTATTTTTAATTGCACTGTGTTTATTTTAAAAGATTTAATAAATCTTTACAAAACCTTAACTATAAAGAACCTTTAATACTTCTTAAGCATGATGGATCTTAGATTTCAATGACATACTCAAGTTTACTAACAACATCATCACAACAGACAAAGCACAAGTCTTAGGAAAAAAAAAAACATAAATTATATCCCAATAGCCTATTTCCTTCAGGCATATTCAGGTCTATAAGATAACACTAACTTGGAATTAGTATAGAATTAATGTGACCTGTTTTCATAGAATCACAGCATCATAGGCTGGCTTGGGTAGGAAGGGATCTTTAAAGATCATTTGGTCCATCCCCCCTGCCATGGGCAGGGACATCTTTCACTACATCAGGTTGTTGAAAGCCCGGTCCAACTTGACCTTGGACGCTTCCAATGATGGGGCATCCACGACTTCTCTGGGAAACCTGTGTTGTTGTCTCACCACCCTCAGTGTAAAAAACTTCATCCTTATATCCAATCTAAATCTATCCTCTTCCATTGCTCCTTGTCCTGTCCCTACAGGCCCTGGTAAAAAGCCTTTCTCCATCTTTCTTATAAGCCCCCTTTATATACTGAAAGGCCACAATAAGGTCTCCCTGGAACCTTCTCTTCTCCAGGTTGAACAACTCCAGTTCTCTCAGCCTTTCTTCACACGAGAGGTGTTCCAGCCCTCTGACCATTTTTGTGGCCCTCCTCCGGACTCCTATAGCAGGTCCATGTATTACTTGTAGCGGGGACCTGAGAGCTGGGTGCAGTACTCCAGGTGGGATCAGTTTTATAATCTGTTCTTTGAAAAAGGCAATTCCAATACAATAGTACCATTTTAAGGCGGTACTCAAAAAGCATTAATACACTACTGTATAAATGTTGTATACTACTGCTTAGGTGATAGGAGGGGATAGATTTTAGCATTAATAACAATTTCATAAAAAAATCCAATAATCAGTTAATTTGCTTTGACCCATTAAGGTACTCTAAGCAATTACTTGGTTGACATATTACAAAAGATAAAGTGAATTTACAAACGAAGCGTACACAATACTATTATCATTCTTGCTAATACATCATCATCATGAGAAAGTAAATGAAGGTATTAATTTTATTCATATTTGTATTTTGGAGGTGTCTAAATATGCAAAGCAACATCACAGCCTCATCATGCTACGGTGTAAATAAACACAGTATTTCAAATAGCATCTGCCTCTATCACATGCTATTATTGTCAAAGTGTATAAAGTATGAACATTACCTTTGAACTGAATAAACGTTTTAATTTAAAAATATAATTAATTCTATTGTTCAAAAACTGGAATTAAGGTATCACACAATGATTCACATTACTTCACAAATAATTGGATGGCGGCTACTGATCCTTTCCATTGCAGAGCAGCTTAACACAATGTCATGGTTTTAGCTGGGATAGAGTTAATTTTCTTCACTGCAGCTGGCCTAGCGCTGTGCTTTGGACTTAGTATGAGAACAATTTTGATAACACACCAATGTTTTGGCTGTTGCTGGGTAGCGCTTGTACTAGTCAAGGACTTTTCTAGCTTCCCATGCTCTGCCGGGTGCACGAGAAGCCGGGAGGGAAGGGGGCACAGCTAAGAGAGCAGATTCAAACTGGCCAAAGGGATATTCCATATCATGTAACATCATGCCCAGTATGAGCTGGCAGGGGGAGGGAGGCAGCAATCGCGGCTCGGGGACCGGCAGCGTCGGTCGGCAAGTGCTGAGCAGTTGTATCGTTTGTGTTTCTGGTTTTTTTCCATTTTTCCCTTTTCCTTTTTATTGTATTATCGTTATTGTTATTGTTATCATAATCTATATCATTATCATTATTATTTTATTTTAATTAATAAACTGTTCTTATCTCAAACCACAGGTTTTGGGTTTTTTTGCTTTTGCTCTTCCAGTTCTCTCCCCCATCCCACAGGGGTCGGGGGAGTGAGTGAGAGGCTGCATGGTGCTTAGTTGCTGACTGGGGCTGAACCATGACACACAATAAAGTAAATTTCTCAGCTTGACCAACTGATTAATTTCGTAAGCCATTTTTTGATACAAAAATTCATAAAACCTTAACTATTATGAAATAGCATCCAAAGTATTTTTAAAAACACATAACTATTGTCTGAACCTTCAGAGGCATACCTTAAAAATAAAATACTCTTTATTATGCACTGCATCATTTACATGTTTGTTACATCATTTTATGTAATGTAATCAAGTTATTTCAATAACTTCAAATTTATCCAGGATCTGGCAGTCAGTATTCTATCCTGAGGGTTGTAATTCTTCATAAAAAGCTCATTTTACAAGACATTGTAGCAGCTTTGGCATTACCAGCACCTCTCACATAAACCATGCTAAAAACTATAGTTTATTCTGCCAAATGCGTTTTGTATGTATGGTGTTTAACAGTGCTCTGTAGGTCTTTAAGCCAATAACAGTAGATTTAAGCAAAAATTTGGAAACACACATATACGTAACACAAAACTTTAAAACAATGCTACATATTCATATATATACATTTACCCACATATCCCACACATATAAACATATATGATTGAAAATATTATTTAAATTAATATGCTAACTATAACTCTTGTAAAAATAATTTCTCTTTAAGTTTGCAGTAACTTCCTAAAGTTTAATTCTCCTTCTACTGACATCAGAGGCAGAACTTCCATTAACCTCAGCAGTACAGAATTAGGCCACAAGAAACAAAAAGAAATATGTTTAAAGACAGCACATACAAGTTTGTAAAAATTTCTAACTATGCAAGGATGGGCTTGGCACTTTACAAGGCTAACTTCCCCGGTAAACTTCCAAATTTAATTTTAAAATAACATATTTCAAATACTATGTCTTTGATTAGTGGTCTACAAATACTGTCTATAACTATAGAATAAAATCCAGTTATGTATCTACACGTAGTAAGAGATGGACCTGATGAAATGTACATTGTCGGTAATAAACTTCACAACCCTTTTTACATTTGAATGGTCTGACTTTATGTCATACTCTGACTGAAGTGATCAGTGAATTAAGTAGTATTTAATGCAAGTCTTAAGAGACTTTATAAAAAGATGACTGATATAGTTAAAACTGCTAATATACTGGCAACTCAATAACATAAAATAATGCTGAAAATGCTTACCACTTTCAAAACAGGCATCAAATATAAGATGTCCTTTTTTAGGCTGTCCACAATAACCAGCTGGGAGAACGGTGTACTTGCTCACGTTCCCTGCTATGATATCATCACTTCCTATGGCACTACCTGTTGCAGTAAAAGAAAAAAAAAAAACATGAGCATAAAACAAAAAACTATAAAAACCAGTAGGATATTGCCCCATGCTTTTCTGCATAACATGAAATTTGCACCAGTAAATTAACTCTTCCTTTTCAAAGTTGATTTAAGAATTTGGATATAATAATGGCATCATATGTTAAAGCTTGTCTAAGTAACAAACCACACAGCCTGGTTTCTTGCGCATGCATGTCCTGTGGCTGAACACTCTCATATGCAATAGTCTGATATTCAGCTAGATCCACTTCTTTTGACTGGAGGTCTCTAATACATATATTCTGCATGGATTCCCCAGAACTGAACTCCTTAGCAGCATCTCTCTTCATCATAATCCTCAGCAGCATCTTCCTCACTATGGGCAGTAATGGGATCTTTTTCCTCTATTTTGCCTTCTATTTACATGCATCTTAAATGAATGTAGAACCTTTGAGACTGTTAAGTCCCACTCATATTTGAAATCTGAAAACTATTAGAAGGGAGAGACACACACTCATGGAGGCATGCAATTATCTGGGCCTTGCTTGCTTAGGAAATAAAACTCAGAAAAAGAACTTAAATAATTTTTTTTTTATAAATGTGGGGTTTATTTAATAATAAAATACGTGAAGACATAGATTTTCTATATAATGGCATGATTTTTGTCAAAATCTATCAGTAATGTACACATTGAAAGCTTTGCCCTTCCAGTAAAATTATACTAACAAATTGCAGCATGCAAAAAATTTGTTTCCAAATAGGGATGAAAGAACACAGTGACTTTTTTTTTCATTTGAGAAATGTACAAGTAAGTAAATATTTGTAAATTATATTACACATTAATATTATATTACAGGGAAAGGAATACACAATAATATAACTAGCTGTTCATTCTTCTGACATTGGCTCAGCATTTTCTCCACTATTTACTGTTTGGACAACAGATATTTAACAACAGAAAGAGTATCTTCTGTCTTACAGAAATCTAGAAGAAATGTGTAGGTCTTCAAATGCAGAAGGCATGTGATGGAATAATGGGATGATAATATCTTATTTCACTCTGATAAATAGGGCTACTAAGGCTTCTAGAAATAGACTTTTGGTCTGTGCTGATTTTTTGACATTTAAATGGGTTATGTGGGATGACAAATGTGACACAAAGCTCAATTTGTTTTATTTTTATATTGAAAACTATTCCACACAAATGTTACAAGCAATTCATTTTGGCCCTGAATGATGAAAACAGCTTATTAATTAAAACTGACCTTTCATACATAAATGTATTCCACCTCTTGAGGCAAAACACCTAAGCTGAGGTAACAAATTATATCAACGTATTAGTGACACCACAGTTAAAGGGTCTGTCAGGCTTTCTATTATATACCCATATATTCAGAGGTATATAAATCCCAGATTTAAAAATATGTATATCCAGGTCAACACTCAGCATATAAATCCCCAGCCTTCTGGAAAAAATCTGAAACTTAGTCTCTTTGGGAAGTACTACAACAGAACAACGAGAGTTTAGACCTTTTCTTACTTTATCATAATCCAAAAAGTTAGATATTAAATAACGTGTGCTATCATTTTTAGCAAAGTTATTATTTGCAACCTCAAGGTTATTTGTTTTAGACTGAATAATTACCCACAGATAGCAATCTGCAGCATTTAAACTGTTTTCTTTAAAAGTAAAATTGCTGCTTAATGATACTTTCAGCTAGCTGTTTTTTACCCGCGTGCTGATACAATTTGCTTAAAGGCTGATAACACCAGTGGCAAACTTAGACCTGGATGGGGTATCTCTGTATATGTATGGCCATGATTGTGTCACTCGATACGATTCAATCCTCTGCATCATGCAACCTGTAATTCAGAACAGCAGCCACAGGAAAACCGTTTCCTCAGTTTCAGTTCAGTGCCACTTTGATTAAGAGCCTCCATATACCTGTCGCAGGTAGTCAAGTTAATCGTTTGTAATCCAACACATGGAATCAAGGACACAAAGAAAAATTCAGGAAAAACCTGCAGATCTCCACCAAGAACGCATGAGCTCCCAGGGACCAAAGTGAAACAATGGGAGGCAGGGAGTCAACTGAGTAGAGCAGTAAGAAGACTGAACTCCTCCTGGTAAATGCCTACTTGTAAGTCTCAGCTAAAAGTAATAGGCTTCTTGTAATTCTTAAAAGATACCTGGGAAACACCGCTTAGATAATGATGAAGAAACTAGAAAAGATTACATTCATAATACTGCCACCATAAGACAGTGTAGGAAAAGCAGGCAGAAGACAGAGCTACAACTCCCTTTCCACCTAACTGACAAATTAGAAAAAGTGCCAATGGAGTCTTTACATGATGCAGAAGGAAGCTGTCAAGTAACTGTGCCCCAGCAAAAAGTTTCCATCTGCTCCTCCTGGCCTAACATAGCCATTCAGGAATGAGAATAAAATCCTCAAATAGTCTATAATCCATAGTCATTAAATAATAATAATCTCTCCTTGCATGTTCATTATTACACAGTACTTTGAACATTCAGAATGTACTGTTGCTATATTCTGAGTTATATTATCTTTAGTTAATCTCTAAATGTGCAAAACTGCAGTCTTTGAACTTGGCATTGTTATATAGCACAACCGCATTATGTCCCTTCTGGCACGTTCTCCTTGGGTGATAAAGAAAAGGCCAGAGTACTGGCCAAAAAGGAACCTGCATTGCTGTATTACTAGATCATAAGACATGGCTTCACGCTTGTCTGTTCAGCAGATGCATTGAGCATTGCTGAGAATACATTAGCATCTTCAGATGGAGAGAACTATGTCACGCTGTACCATAAGTGCTTTGGCCGATAAAGAGATACTGTCCTCGCAGCTGGGGAGCCCTAAGTAGATTTTCCTGACTGAAGGCTAAAATGTATGACAGAACCTTGTAGGGAAGGAAGATAGTACTTCAATCTGAAACAAACTGAAAGGGAAAGAAGAGAATTAACTGAAGTACATCCTGCACATTACACTTGAGGAGACCAGATTGTCCTTTGAAAAAAGGTTAGATATGACAAGCAAAGGTAAAAGGAACTTAGCAAAGAACTTTTCTCAGACAGTAGGTCTTTTTTTGTCAATTATTTTTCTTATAGGTTGCAAGACGCATAGCTATTTTATTCTAATTCTTGATAGCTTAAACTCCTGGAGTCTCCAGCAAATCCCTAGGATTTACTTTTACCACAGTATTAAACTTTAATGGTAGTTTTCTATCAGGTATAAAATCTGTAGGTGTCTGAAATCTCTGTAAGTATATAAGGTTTTAAAATAAAACCTGGCCAGAGTCTGCTGGTATCTGTATTTGTCACTGTTGTCATCGTGGATGTATTTCCCATCAAACTAGTGAAAACGAATAGATTCAGTTACAGGGGACTGGGATTCTTAGGAAGAAGAGTTTGGAAACTTCCAGAACTTCTTGCTATTCTTAAGTTCAAAGGGTAAAGCCAATTTTTTTGCCCTTTAGGCAAAGATGAAAACAGTATTTGCTACAATAAACATCATGCAAATTTAGGTACACTTTGTTTAAAAACTGCAGTTTCTAGAGAAAGGTACCTCTTTAGTAAGTAATAGTTACTCTTTGAATTGGGTAAACAACAAACCCAGCTTCTAGCTGTGACAAAATTCAGAATCCACAGAGTTAGCAGCCGGCAGCTACCCTCATGCTACATTAGGTAGGAGAGCACAGCTGCATTAAAACAGACATAGAAAAATATAAAATGAATTTGCCTGGAAAACCTGCACCATTCTTATAATCAGACTTACTGCCTAACAAGGATAGCCAATTAGAAAGGTAAGGCAACATGAAAATATACGATCACTGCAAGTGAACTTTGTAGAAGTCTTTCTTTAAATATTACAAATGTCATCAAGATGCCTCTCATTCTTTTATGAGATTCTTATTTTAGAACAAAATTAGGTCACATTTTGCTACTGAAAATTTCTATGGTGTAAAGATCCAGCAGCCCAGTTACCATTATCCAGGGGCAAATAAAGGTTTCCAGGTATCCTAACAATGAGCTTCATCAGCTTTAAGCAGTAATGTTATTATAAACCAATGCAAAGAAGTGAATCTGAACTCTCAGTAGTTTGCAACAAACAAAAATTCATTCAGATGACCAACGGCAACTCCTATTAGCTCCTAAATATAACAAGTCTCTAGGTGAACATTGCTGAACTCGTGTTTTGGACAAGTGACACTTCTGGAGGATATGCCAATAACAGCATCTTCTCCACAAATCAGAAAACTGCAAACAGTGTAATTTTAGCAAAATTCTTTCATATTATAGCATTTGTAGAAATCTATAGTCTTAATAGCTGATTATGTTCTGGTGTTCTTTGATTATTTTTTTAATAAAACCTTTTATATCATTGTTCCTAGGCTTCAGCAGCACTGATGTTTGGGAAGACTTGTTATTTCTGCTATCAGCTCTGAATGTGCTATGGGCATTCTAAAAATCCTACAGGCAGCAGCAGGCAGGAACTTGGAAATCCAGCTCAACTGGCTTAAAAAATGCTAAGAAAAAGAAGAAAAAACAACTGTCATTTTGATCTTCACAGCCATGTATCCTGCAGCAAGGATTGGGCATGACCCTGAGAATCTAAACATACTGCAGAGTGTGTTGTCAATCTGAAACATACTTAATTCATAGTCACCATGATCTGAAAAGAAATGGAAGAAATTATGTTAAAACTACAAATCCCAGGGTTTGGGAGCATACCCAGCATGGTACCAACCACACCTGCTGCCTCACACTCAGGTACTGTGCCCATACCTATTACCCATATTGTTGTATTACCTAATACCTAATATTACCTATTACCCATACTGTGCCACTACCTATTTCAAAGGTCAGCAGAACAAGGAAAATGTTGATTATCACAGACAGCAATCTCATATAGTTTGGTCTAGTTCTAAAAAAACAGAAATTTTGCATTGTTATTCAGAAACCCAATTTGAGATAAAGCATATTTAAAGTAATTGCCTCTTCAGTTACTTTCCTCCTGTAGTTTGTCCAATGGACCACTTGTCAAGAGTCTGTCCAAACTGTAAGGGGATATTTATACTCAAGAGAACACGCAGGAAAAAAAGACAAGGCCTAGTTTAGCAGAGATTATCAGGTAAATTCTGAGCTTTGCAAAGGTTCTGAAAGTGTGCAGGAAAAATAAACTGCAAGCCTATTGCCACGGACTTGGAAAAGCCTATGGTAGGTTGCATAAACAGGAAGGAAACATTGTGATTTATTGTTTGGGTTTTTTTTACTTTTACTGCACAAGTTACTCTTTCTACAGAGGTTACCAGACAACACTCCCTTTTAACCTTTTAACCTTTGTAACACAATTCCTTGGCAAATGCACCATTAACTTTTTATTTTGGGTGAGAAGGCATAACATCTAAATACCTCATATTCCTTTAGATATACATACCCAAAACTATTTACTCCAGCAGAGGGTATGCCATAGGTGTCTCAGTCAAAGCTGAGACTGGAAAAGTCTTGTTCTTATATGCAAACATGCCAAAGCAAAATGATCACTAAAGATGTCACATGGGGTCCCTACAAAAGGCTTGGTAGTACCACAAAGAGCACTTTGCTTAAACACTCGTATTGAGCAGACAGCAGGCAGCCCAAAGATAAGTAGGAACAAAAAAGTACATAAGGTGCTTAGCCTAAATCAAAGCCATCAACTTACTGGCTGATCAAGTACGAAAAGATGATGAGAAATCTCCACTGCCCATCCCATTCAAAAAAACTAGATCCATACAGAGATAAAATTGTCAATCCAAGGTCAGTTATAGCTCTTTTCCAAAATCTAGTGAAGAACACTGAACTGAGGACAACATCTGGCAGACGAATACTGCCCTGAATGATTCCTCACTCCCAGTGGCTGGCATTACTTATGAGTTTACAGGAAAAGAAAATAAGTCAACTTGTGGTGACTTGTACTCATTTTACAGGTAATGTTTGTTTCCAATCTTTAACCTAAAAACATAACTTCAGTCTTTACTTCAAGAATATTTATGTATTTTCTCGGTGTAGACTATCTCCAAGGATATACCTTCTTGTCAGAGGCAAATGGCAATGGAATTTTTTGTATCACTTTAGCGAAACCCAAAATGTCCAACAAGGTATGAACAGATTTTCTTTGTGAAAATAAAAAAGCAATTAATGCTTTGAACTCCATAAGCAAGAAAAAAATAATATCCATTACTTTTTACAATCTAATATATCTACTAAAACAATAATCACCAGAAATGAAAATAAAAATACCAAAAAATGTAGTAGTGCCAAATACATTAACAGAAAATATGTTTATTTAAAAACATTGTAAGAATCAGTGAATTTCTTCTGATATACAGAATTCTTCTTTCACAAGTATTTGGCATCTTGATAATATCAAAGATATCACATAATGCAACTGTTGCTATAGTAGCACTGCTTCTTTAAACAAAAAACAGGTCAAACAAAAGCATAAAACATATAAATTGTAAATAAAAAAATGATGCATCACATACATCCCCAACTAGCAGAGGAAAGAGTAAATAATAGCTACCGAGTTCAGCTAGCCCTCAGAGATGCATCTGCAAAAAGTAATTGTATCAGCAAGTCCATCCTTCCTGGGAGATAAGAGATGGCTCAGAGAATTAGGTCTGCATATGAATAATAGGAGATGCTGAAACACCAGTTGAAGAGTGCATAGGAATTCAAGTTCTAGGTCCCCAAAAAATTGTTTTTGGGGGTGTACCTACCAAGCAAGAAGAAAATTCTGTCTAGGGAATCTGAGGCAGGAAAAGAACTGAAGAGTTAAAGCAGATCCCTTGTGTAGTACTACAGAACTTAAATGGGTAACATTTTCTTTCGTACTGTCCCATGTGTTTTTGAAATCTGTAAGCAACCGATTTCCCAAAGACAAGGACTGCATGTGACCTGCAAAAAATACTGAGTCAAAACAGGCAGACAATTACAGTGTTTGGAATCGTAGTCGGTAGAAAATGCCAGGTAAGGGCAAAAGTTCATGATACTACCCACAAAACAGGAAAAAGAGGTCGGTGGTTAAAGTCACTCACTAGTATTCACTGGTCCTATCCTAAAATGGTGTATTTCCCATGCCACCTAATCCTGAATCAAATCAGCTTCTGTACACCTGGTTTTGTATTTTATGTGGGGGAGGATGGAGAAAGTGGGAGAAAGGGTATGTGCTATGAATATATCCATGTATACATATGGATCCTAGGTATATATCCATGTTTCAACAGCTGCCCCAGGTGTGAATCATTGATTTACCAAAAGCAGGTTCTCTATCTTAAACTTTCAGGTATATTAATGAGACACATGTATATACCACTTATTTTCAAATGCAGAATGATTCCCTGCAAAATGCTTACTAAAAGTTACTTCTGAACAACCTCAAGAAATACCACCGGCCAAAGGATATTTATTGATTCAGTTAGCTATAGTTGGTGCAGATACAACTTTAATTTCCATGTATAATACTTCAGGTTTCATACAGAAGGTATGAAACAGACAGACTTAATCCATACTTACACCGATAAAGCAAGAGATCTGGCCTACACACTACATTGACCGTTTTCCTCCTATGGAGTAAAATAATATTTTATTGCAAAAACTGTTTTCAGTGTAACACTCCTTCCTCCACAGCTTTTTTTCCTCTATTATCTGCACTGTATATTCTCAAATAAATATTTTTTTTCTGATATAAGAGCAGAAGACGTGATTAACCAACCGCCTGGTGAGCCTCAACATGGGCCAGCTGTGGTACTATTTTGAGGTATTTTGAGGGATTTTGACTTTTTGACATCTAAAGTGTGACTACTGTAAATTTGTTGTGGATGCACCTGTCCAAAGAAAAAGATGTATTTGATTACCACTGAGTAAGTTTAGTCTTCAGGAGGCTTGAATTCAATTCCTGACTCACCCACTAACATCTTTATGCTGGTAATGAATCCTTATCCATGGGAACCTAGGCTTTCCACAAGGGCTCCACAGAGCACAAAATCCTCTGGGGAAACATAGCAGCAGTTTTACACAGCACTATCTTTCTCTTCAAGAACGTGTATTTCACAAATGATTGGAAGAGAGGTAATCACACACTGCTACACTGCTTGGGCTACCCTTATGAGTGTGATAAGTGAAAACTGGGCGACGTAAGTTCACTGACAATTTCCATCCTGTGTATTATGCACCATAATTCATGCATCCTTCTTTGGGTTGATGACCTATTTTTCCTTGGTTCTTGAATAAGCGTAATTTAAAGATACGGGTTTACCCTTGCTTCCTATTGCCATGGTTCAGCCCCAGTCAGCAACTAAACATCATGCAGCCTCTCACTCACTTCCCCCACCCCTGTGGGATGGGGGAGAGAATCGGAAGAGCAAAAGCAAAAAAACACTTGTGGGTTGAGATAAGAACAGTTTATTAATTAAAATAAAATAATAATTATAATAATGATTATTATTATTATTATAGTAATAACAATAAGGATAATATAATTAAAAGGAAAAGGGAAAAATGGGAAAAAAACAGAAACACAAATGATACAACCACTCAGCATCCGTCGACTGATGCTGCCGGTCCCCAAGCCGCGATTGCTGCCTCCCTCCCCCCGCCAGCTCATACTGGGCATGATGTTACATGATATGGAATATCCCTTTGGCCAGTTTGAATCTGCTCTCTTAGCTGTGCCCCCTTCCCTCCCGGCTTCTCGTGCACCCGGCAGAGCATGGGAAGCTAGAAAAGTCCTTGACTAGTACAAGCGCTACCCAGCAACAGCCAAAACGTTGGTGTGTTATCAAAATTGTTCTCATACTAAGTCCAAAGCACAGCGCTAGGCCAGCTGCAGTGAAGAAAATTAACTCTATTCCAGCTAAAACCATGACACCTATCTACTTTTTGTTTAGAGGTAGGCATGTCTTCTGTCAGTCAATTTAAGTCAACAGTAGTTTCAGGCACAATTAATTTCTTCACTTTGGAGTTAAAATCTTCTTGACTACTACATATTTAAAATAATTTGGGGATCTTAGTACTACTTCTGGAATAATTTGTTCCCCAAGGTTGCTGAAATCAATTACACAATTAATTACTGCCATAATTATAATTACTCACTGAAACAACTCCTTTAACTTTGTAATCTTTCCCCCTACTTTCCAAAACAGTCCATTCCAAAACGGAGTATTTTAAGCCACCAAGAATTTCTTTCACCCAAGCATTGCCCACTCACATTGCTGAATTTACTCTTTAGTCAAAAAACACTTAAACATAACCTAGTATTTCATGTCAAATAATTATATCATTGCAGTGTTTTATTTTATTCACAAAGTACTGTATAGTGAAAGATTTAAATATTGTTTCAGAATTCCTGTTTTCTAACATAAAAATGTCAGCAAAGCAAACTTGGTCTATTAACTCTCTTGCATCAGCAATGTAACAACAGGAATTAAAATACAGAGAGCACTACTAACTAATACACCTTATTCAGCAGTTTTTTAACAGAACAAATGTTGATACAATATTTATAGGAATACGAAATACATATAAAGTATTTCATATATTCAGAACACAAGCCAAACTTCTAGCTACAAGAAGGCTTACATACAGAAAACTCTGAGATTAAATTACTGATTATTTGTACTGCTTAGAAATAAAATCAGCAGCATATATACTGGTAGTCAGTGTAGTTACAAAACATCTGTTATTCTGCAGTACTACAGACCTTGGGTGTAGGTAAATAGTACAACGGCAAGTTCATCTCACAATCCTACTTCACATGGAGAGTCCTCCCAAAATAATGCCACTGCCTTTGGATTTGTATAGGTTATTTGAGGATTTTTTCATTAATCAAGTGCATCATACTGTCTCATCTGCATTGCATATGCAGGAAAACATGATAGTCACTTGATAGGTGTTACCCAGCTCTAAAGTTTACTGTAATCACACGGTAATTTTGCTGCTTATTGCAAATGAAAACACATCAGTAGACCTGTAATGAATCCAGCTGGGCTTTCTTTGGAATGGATTCCTGCTGCTCTGCTCTGGTGATTCACAGGAACTGACGTTCCACTTGCTTTTGTGGAGACTGAAATTCAACACATTTTTCAAGGGGGTTATGAAACAATATGGAAAAGCAAAATCTTCCCCGTTTTTGCTCATGATTGTGAGATCCACTGCTAAGTAAATAGCTGTATGAATTAGCACATAAATACAGTCAGATAGCTTATTTATTTAATAATAACAATTTAAAACAACTGATTTCCTCACCTGTCCTCTTTTCTATGCTTGATTTTTGCCACGATGGATATACAAAATCAGCCAGTTAACCATACTGAGAACAGGGACACATATGTATATTAGAAAACACATGTATCAGACTGTATACATTCTAGTCTCTAACCTCAATACATTACTTATCCTAAAATAGAACCAATCATGAAAACACTGTACTATACACATATATACATCAAACTCAATGCCAAACATTTGCAGAATCAGGGCCCTAGGTTTAATACTAAAGTCCACATCTCTGAATTTGCAGAGTGCGCGATTAAAGGAAATGGAAGTCGTTATTGTTATTTTGGAAAAGCAGAGTTTTCCAAACCATTCCAACAGACAAATAGTAAAATTACTTCCAAAAAACATATTTAAAAATCTAAGGTTAAAAATTATAGCACTTCTTAAATGACAGGCTTGGCCCCTGTGGCAATGTCATGAAAATGATGAGTTGTGGGGACAACGTGACAGGGAAGCTGAGATACGGGACACATAGATGTGTACCCATAACCAACACTCAGTTACCTGTAAATTGCCTACCTCTATTGTAGATTAATTGCAGCCACAGCTTGGGCCTGGAAGAACTTCTTATCTCAGGTACAGTGCAATCTAAACCTGGCAATTCTGCATCAAGACTCTGCATGCCAACTCCTTTTGGGGACTACTTGAGAAATCTGAGCTGGTTTCTGTAGATCACACAGTTCTGGAAAAGGGCAGCACAATCAGTCTTCCAGAAGTAAGAGCGATGTAGCACAATGCATACACCTAGGTGGGTCTGATGGAGCCAGTATGCATCCAGCAGCACCACTGCCAAGCAGAGGCAGCACTGCTGGATCTGAGCAGCATTAAGAGCAAATATCTGTACCAAACTCCTCTTCACATCCTGTAGCACCTCATTTGTCTGGGGGTTGGTGCTTTCTGTTATCAGGGTATCCTAGTTCTTTATTTAAAAAAAAAAAAAAGTAAAGATTACTATACAGTCATTTCACTCTATGGCTTTTGTCCCTGAACAGGTGTTGCTGAAGGAAAGAGGAACAGGAGGAAGGAAAACCTCTGAGTGTAGACAAGTTGTCCATTTCTTCTGTGAAAGATAACAGCTACTGTTATTAGGTGTCCCATTCGGAAAGCGGGCTTTCTGAATTTTCCAGTCCTGTTAGTGGCCCCATGTGGAGATCAAGCCAGTTACATTTTAACACAGGAAGCTGACTTTAAAAACTATTTTCATGAGCATTATATCTATAAAGCTCAGCTTCAAAAAATAGAAAAGCTATGTAGGCCATATAAATGCACTCTGAGCTTGATCCGTTTTTTGCATGAGACTTCTGCCTACTAAATACAGTGACAGCAACATTAAAGAAACTTGCAGAAACTTGTTTTACAAATTTCAGTATAAAACCTATTAAAATTCTCAATATGTCTCACTTTACTTTTTACAAATTCAAAAACCTCCTCTCACAAGCGCTAATACTGAATAGGATGCTTTCAACTTCACTGAAAGAAAAAACATTGCAAGGCTTAAGGTAAGTAACTTTCAAGAGTTTTGATTATTTGTCAAAGAAAAAACTGTTTGAAATATGGCTACAAAATGGTAAACCATTAGAAGTGGCAACTGGAATACCCAACACATTTCTGTTTTTTTCTTTTGCTAAAACTATATCTTCTGGCTGTATAAAGCCTTCATCAGTATTTCTCAGGCTTCATTATATGGCAAATTATGTAATAGAAATATGATCAAAGCTATAAGTACCAAAAATACATTAGCAGCTCTTCTTCAGTGAATTCTTCTAGTGGGAATTGTTTCCACTCAATAACTGAAGAAGTTGGAAATTAGTTGAGTATCAGTCTACTGGCAATGGAATATAATGATTATTATAATATCTTTCTGTAGCGACTATAGTTAACTTCTATGTATCACTTCAATGAATATTTCAACCTAAGCAGTAAAAACTGAAGTAGTTAATGGTCTTACAGAGTGTTTCAAATTTACTAACAAACCTAACTCTAATATCCTCCGGACTTCAAACCACTTAAGCTAACAGGCACCAATGCTATCAGTAAGTTCTGGCCAATGTGTTTGTTGAACAAAACACATTTTATATTTGTTTACAAATACATCCTGCAGCATTTGTTAAACAACTGTAAATAGCTCTTTGTGGTGTGTGAAGATCTGCAGGTCTGGGCCCAGCACCCTTAGTTTTCCACTGAGTTTTGAAATTTCTTCATGTTGACCAGAGAATAGAGTGGGCAGATCCCTTTCAGCATGAAAACTGCAGTGTCTTTTCCCAAACACTGGAATTCAGCTATGTTTACAGGCTAGTAGTGTATATTAGGAAATAAGGTTTATTGTTTATATACACTTGCAAATTCAGAAATAATTTGAGGAAGGACAAATCAATTTAAGAGATTAAATTTGCCTGGAAGACCAGAAGTGCCACTGATGTATGGTGTTATTTGAATGACCAAGATTAAATAATATTGTTAAAGTAATTAGCTGATTTCTCCCATTTTAAATTTCCTCATGATAAAGCCAGTGAATGAGAAGTTCCAGTTATGAAAAAGGCCTATATTTAAAGATAAATAAATTAGGTTGTCTTATTTAATTTGGTTTTTATTTAATAATTAAGGCCACCTAAAAGAAAGCATTATGTTCCTGATACCAAATTGTGTTCATACCATATGTGATTAAATATTTTTAAAAGAATAACTATTCCTTTTTGAAAGAATAATCAAGATCTATCTTTCAAAATAGTCTAGCTCAGCACTATCATATTAAAATCAATTACAAAACACCGCAGAATTTACACAGCTGTTCTATTGGGCCCTCCACATGCAGATCTCCTGAAATAATGATATCAGAACTAAGTATTTTAGAACCATTAATTACTACCCAAACTTTGAGTAGGGTTCAGCATTCAGCAGGGGTTCGAAGGTCTCCTCTCTGAAGCCAGGTCTGTCCAGCTGTGAACACTTTCGAAAATTCCAATCATTTTTAATATGAAATGTGACTTAACATTGCTCTGCAAGGTATCTATCATGACATGTAACTAAACATGAAAACCTACACATTCAGCTGGGAAACCTGTTAGTTCTGATAACAAGGATCTTTGGTCTAAAGACATATAATTATATCCTGTCCAGCACTGTGAGTAAATGACTTTTTTTGCTTTCACTATGATTTCAGTGACAATGACTCAATGAAATATCAGAAATACTAATATCCACAAAATGACTAGCAACTGTGGAATAATGCATATTAGAACTGTCAATCCAGGCTAATATTCAGCTGCCTTAGATAGAAAACTATCACAGAACTCAGAGATAACCTGCACCCTTTGATCATTCAGGCCTCTGGAAGCACGTCTTCTGAAGGTAATATAGATGCCTAGAAGAATAAGAATGGCTTGGGGAGAATGAGATAACTAGTGAAATTTTAGCTGGATCCATGTCTGAAAAGTTAAATACTTTCATCTGGTTCATGGGTCAAAAAATTAGCAAATACAGGCATTCTGTACTCACTTTGACCTACTCCTAAACCTTCCTTTGAGAAGTTATAAGGTCCTCTTTGCTACAGAATTGGAAAAATAACATTGATCTGTTTTTGAAGAAACTTAAATAAACTGGCCATCTTGCTATATCCTTTACCTTCCAAATGTTTGAGGTATCAAGGTCAGCTGAGCTGAACAACTGGAAGTCTAACCAAGAAGCTCCTGAAAGTAACTAACTAGTCTTAATCACTTTCATTCTCCTGCAGACTTCATTTGTAAAGATTTAAGTTGCTTTTAATTTGGATTCCCACCTTAAGACATGAAGGCTTCAGCCTGGAAACACAAACAAGGAAGCATACAGACTTACAGTTTATTACAGAAAGCTGATCTGAGCAGCTCCAAGAAACCTGTTAGGACTAAGGAGCCAACTACATGGGAAAATGGACTGATTAATCCAGGGTAAATTGAGTTGATTTGCAGCACTCTAACCAAACATTGGAACACAGAAACTATTTTAATGGATTAGACCAGATGCCTACCTAGTCCAGCGAGGACAGCACCAGAATATGAACTCCGTAGTAGACAGATGTGAGATAATCCACCTTCCATACTAAATCTCAATCTCATTTGAAACACAGGGATTGTCTTAAGCCATGATATAGAAAATAATGCTGAGCGTAACAGTATAATAAAAACTGATGGTAGCTGGTAGTCCCTCTTCTAAAGTACTTCTTGCAATTCTGCGCGTCCTAATACCCCTCCCCAATAAAATGTTACAAAACTTGCAAAAACTACTGCAGAAACAAAAATCTTGCACATGAAAAAGTACTGGAAATAAGAAAATATTTGTATATACCGAAACAATAAGTACAATTATCAGTGTAAGAAAGATTAACAGATTTACTTCCTATAACAGATGAATAAGGAGATACTAATAAAATGGAGATGATAAATGCTTACATTATAAATAGGTATGCTTTCCATAAAGTAAAATATACAAAACCTCTTGACACAGTATGTTTTCAAAGCTAAGAATTCAGAGGGGTTGTAAGCATCTTAGATGTATATAGTTCAGTAACAGATAATATTTAGGAAGAAACTTGATTTTTAGAATCACCTTTCTGTAGGTGCACGTTATATTATATCTGACATCTTTCCCTGACACTGACTCTTGTCAAACACAGGTTACTGAATTAAACCAGTAAAGAATGGTCCATAGCAGTAATCTGTGTTGCTATAAAGCATGGATAAGTCACCTGCAATTCCTCTGTAACTCAGTTTTCTCATTTGAAAATTACAAATAACAATCAATATTTCAAGATGGGAAGATAAGACTTAGTTATTACTTGTGTTTTCTGATCCAGGAATAAAAATGTGATGCTGCTGTAAAAACAAAACAGCAAGTATAATATAGTCATACTGGCTAAATCAATTTATACGGTTTGAACGATGTTCAGTCCTTCTGTAACAGCTTTATTCTCCTTGCATCCATACATAAAAAATTAAATTTATGCAAAATGCAGTTCCAGAGCTAGATTCCTGTACCTCCTGAAGACTGGTCCAGATCTGACATTATCATGAAGACATACTAAGCCGTCAGGATGCACCAAGAACAAGAATGTTCCCCATTTATGTTATGTGCACACCAACAGTGTCAGTGTCACCTGGCACTAAGGAGACAAACGGGTTCTTTTGGGGATCTGCCAAGGATCCCTAAAAGAACCTGTCCGTCCCTTCAGTGTCAGGTGACAGTCAGAAACCAAAGTTTAGGGGAAAAAGGCAGAAAAACCCAAACCACCCCACCTTTTTTTCCACAGCCTACTTTCCATGTCCTTTCTTAAAAATGGGCCACGATCACAAGTTTCCTTCCCAAGTCCCACTGATCTCTGAAAGTTTTGGGTCTTCTTCCTGGCTTTGTGCTTCTTTGCATTTTTAACTCTTCATCTGGTTTCTCCGAAAAAGAAGGACCCGCAAATTAAGACTTCCAAATGGCCAGACAGGCATTGCAAAACCTAAGCAGACATGTAACAGGAACACGCAACAAAACATTATTTCAGCACAAGCTGAGACACATTTATGAGGAAATCACTGATTAGTTAGCTGCAATGGTTAGATATGGAAAAAAATCTGGACAATGTTAAAAATACAAACCAAATACTGTAAGGCTGCAGATGTAAATCATATAGCAGAGAACACAATGCAACAGTAAGTTTATGTGCTAGTCTGGAAATAGTAGGAAATTTACATTATATGGTAAAGAAAGTTACAGACAATGGCACAGGCATGGGTAGATGAAGTAGGTAGGAAAGCTGACAAAGTCAAACGGCTGCTGGAGATTTGTTTCCTGTTTCACAGCATAGTCAGAGCTGATCAACTGTTGTTAGTGTTGCACAACACAATGGGTGAAGACAATCACCTGCTCATGGACGAGTTTAATGTACAATAAACTTTACAGTGTGGTTTCAGAGGTTCATAAACAGCATGGCTGAACACAGAGAATTCAAGAACCTTATGGCCAATCCATTTAGGTGTAGCCTTTGTAGTATTGTTTCCCAGAGCATAACAGCGCTCCACATATTTATCACTTTTTTCACCTTAAGTGGCCCAAAAATCCAAAATCATTTCTATGGATAATGCATCTTTAGTTGGAACCACTTCTGAGGCTGAAAAGCATATGCACAGCAGCTAACACAGCAGGCTAGGAAAATGAACTTTTGGTCCAGCAACCCAGATAATTTATGTATGATGCTGTGGGATATTAAACATTCAGGAAAACTGTCATTATCTTTGTTTCATCCTCCAAATGTTAATATATCTAATTTTCGTAATTTATTTCAGGGACCTGTGTTTTCACATGGGCTGGAAAAGACCTTAACTGTGTTTCATCACAATAGGAAAGATGCCTGTACCTAGAGGATCCTTATCATTCATGAGGAAACACAAAACTTCAGCTTCACCAAAGAACAACAACTCTTCACCTACACAGTTAGAGCCACTGTTAATACAACCTGAATAGGGAGAACAACATTTGGCACCTTCCTTAAAAAGACCCTCACAAAATAATGCATGTGAGAGGTAAGGTGCTGCCCCTCTGCAGCCTCTGGGTGCTTTATACCTCCCGAGACTGGTCAAGCAGCACCTGCAGGTCAACCCCCAAGCTATCAGCCTTGTGGTACAGTTTCAGTTCCAACCCCCTGACTTCACATATTATTTTTTCATTCTAAATAAAGCAGGTCGTGGTTTCTTGTGTGAGGGGAACTCCTGTGCACCACCGTTTTGGTCTGCTCTTCACCACTGCCACCTTTGCCCCCTGTGCGGGGAGGATGGTGCCCAGTGCAGGCTGCCCCACCACCAGCTTCTTCCTCTGCACAACCGAGGCTCTCCCCCACATATTGTTTGCTGGGGGAGAGCTCTCACCCCCTCACCTTCCCCCCCAAAGCGGGGCACTCCCCCCTCAGCAGGGCTGGAGTACCTGGGGACTCTTCCCCCTCTCCCTGCCCGAAAGGGCACTCCCCACGACCACCTCTCCCCAGGGAAGATGCTCCTCATCCCCCAAGGGAAGGTGTCTTGCCTTCCTCCGCAGCTCCCTGGACAGAGGCCTCTGCCCCGGCCCCTTCTCCACCTCAATGCCCTCGGCCAGGAGGCGCTTCCCTCCCTTTCCCCCGGGAGAAGAGCTCCGTCTCCCGCACTCCGCTGCGAGGCAGGCCCCCTCCGCTGACAGAAGCCCCTGGAGAAGGGGGGCTTTTCCCCTCTCCCCCCGCCCAGGCGACTGCGGCTGGCACTGACCCGTCTCTGCCGTCCTGCTCCTCTCCGCCATATTTGTTGTCGTCCCCCCCACCCCCCACACGGAGCGAGACGCTGCCTGGCCGTCGCCATGGCAACACACGTCACCGCCAGGGGAGTCCCGCGCCCCCCCTCCGTCCCCGCCCGCCGGCAGGCCGGCCGCCATGGCGGCGCGGGCAGCGGGGGCGGGCAGCGGGGGCGGCCCGAACGCCGCGCTCGCGAACGGCGCCCGGCGAACGCCCGCCCGGCGCCCCGGGGAGCCTGCCCGGGCCCGGGGCGGGGGGCGCAGGTCTCTCTGCTCCCGTTGTCGCCCAGGCCGGCGGCCGCCCCCGGTGGTCGCGGGTGGGGCGGCCGTGCGTGAGGGGAGCCGGCGCTGCGTGAGGGGAGCCCCGCCGGCCCCCCGGTACCGCTCGCTGCTGGTGTTTACAGGCACTGCTCGCCCAGGGAGGGACGGGCTTGTTATCTTCTCCCTGGTGACGGTCTCTACCTTGGCAATTACAGTAACAGCGCCCGGGAGGAGGGGGGCGGTAGCCGGGTACCTGAGCCGCCACCAGGTCCTCGCTCCCCGCCGGCCGGCGTCGGGTCTGGCCCCGCGGTAGTCACAGGGCTCCGAGGAGGAGAGGCGCCTTGTGGAAGTGCGTGTCCCGCCCCAGTCAGATCAGGGAGCGCCTACGGCCTTGGCACCCGAAGGGGAGCGGGGGCAGAGGGGCCTGGCGGCCCGTTCGGGTTAGGGGTGTCCGCCGCCCCAGTGGGGAAGGGAGTGCGTCCCTCTCGCTCTGGTTTCCAGCCTAAGGCGCTGAGGTGGAGCACAGGCGTTACGAGGAGGCACCCTTTGTGCAGAGATGGCAAAGTGTGTGTGAGTGACTACCCCACCCTGCCCCAAAACTCAGCAGGTGAATCTGATCGTGTGGCAGTTATGTCAACTTTTTTTTCTTTTTTTTAATTTCTTAAGGCAGCCCAGTGGGGAGCTTCATTATGTGTGTGAGTGTTGCCCGTCTGTCTCCTCCTCCCAGACCTAGCAGGTGAGCCTGACCATATGGCAAATACAGTGATGCTTCCTGGGGACAGGAGGGTTTCTGCGTGCGCGTGTTTGCAGGCCCACTGGGTGACACTCACCATGTGGCAAATACAGCAGTGAAGTCATTGGTGCAAAGGGGCTAATTATGTGTGTGTTTCCCAAGAGACCCAGCAGGTTGGGTCTGATCATGCGTGTCTCACTAATGCAAGGCTGAGACGGGAGCTTCATTGTACATCCTCAACGCAGACAAACTCCAAGCTCTCAAAAGCGAGGCTAGCCATGGGACAAGCATCAGTGTTACAAGTCCAAGCATGTATGTTTGCATACATGGGCAGACATGGGGGCGAATGCACCCCAAACTGGGTGGCTGATAAAACTATGAAACAGAGTATGCATGCAATGCTAAGCAGTCGAAACGGGCAGGACTGTTTATGGCTATGTACGCACTTAGGTGTTTGCCTCCTTATAGCTAGTAAATTAATGTAACCACTTCCTAGTGACCAATGACTAGTCTGTGAAACACTCCAAGCTTAAAAATCAAGGCAGGTAAAATTGTATCTTTCTCCATCTAAAGTTCTGTTCTTCAAACATCACTTCACCTCTTTGTCTTCCTATCCGGTATGTGCCTTTTCTGCTCCAGTACAACTCCTCTTAACAAGGCTCACGTGGATAATGCCTGCAGGTTGTACACGCTTAGATTTTTCTGTAGGGTCAGTTGCTTCCTTTCTCCCTGCCTTTTGTGGCCTTGTTCATTGTTCTTTCAGCTCATAGTTCTCTGGTTATTTTTGCAGGATGTGTTTTTGTGGTTTCTCTTCCTTTGCTGTTTCCTTTCTTTTTCAGTGGCACTTAGGCCTTTTTCCTTCATCTACTTCTTTTCACTATCAGTACATTACTTGAGAATTATATAAGCTAATTTAATATTACTTTAGCCACATTCCTGTGCCAGGGACTTGATGAAATACCTGTCTAAAGTGGTGTACCAAGGGGGCTTTGTGATGGTGTTAGAAGACACACCTTTGCACAGAAGAATACGGGAGTGTGGCTACTGTTCTTTGCTCAGCAAAGCCATCTAGATCCAAACTATGGAAAATATTTTCTAGACTTTTCCCGCTGCAGTCCTCATAAACTATAGGTGGTCACCAGCGTACTACCAAGGCTGATTTGTCTCGCTGCTGACAGTGAACTACAGTAAGTACACACACACAGCCCCCACATCCTCTCCCTTATATTCTTTCTCCAGGCTAGCAGATCACCCAAGCCTCATGCTTTTCCTTGTTTGTTGCTGGGCAAATGATCTTGGGGCATCCCTTTTCAGAATATGCCACATGTACTCTGATCTTTTTCTTCTGCCCATTCAGATCTCGTGGCTTGCTGCTTACATTAAATTTTCCTGCACATCATTGAGAAACATCATCAGCACCAATTCAGGTTTAACATAGACAAAAACATTCTCTCCTGGAATCTCTCCACATATGTGCATTACAGTACCTCCTCCCTGTCTGTCTGTCACAAAAACCTAACCTAATTGTTTCTTTTCCTCTTTGTCTAGTCTGTTATCAAGTCTGGCTTTCTCAGTGAAAAGGTGACCATACCTGTATCAGTAGCTAGGACACGTTTTTGCTTCTGGTCATCCTTCATCCTGCTACAACCCCTTTCTTTTAGGTTCCCTGATAGCAATGTCCCATCCCAGCCCTCCTTCACATAATTTCACATATTACTTACCTCTTCATTCCTTCATCTACACTTTCTTTTTTCTTTTTTTTTTTTTTTTTAAGGTCTTAGACAGTTCTGTCCAAGTCTGCAGCTCTAGTCTGGTTCCTTATCATGTCCCCACATCCCCTTATTCCCTTTGTTCTACTTGCTATTCCAGCTTTAGTGTCCCCTCATCCATATTTCATTCCTGGCTATTAATACTCATACAGCATTTTTCATCTCTAAATTTCTAAGAATTAAGTGCCTGTGGAGAAACCTTCCATATCAGTTCTTCAGATGACCTCTTTATTCACATTTCTCTGAGAGACTCACTTCTATGGTGACCACAAATACTAATCCAACAGGCCTTTTGAATCTAACTGCCATTCTATTAACTCAAATACCTGCAAGAAGGTCTACTGAAATCCAAGGCATCTGGGGAAAAGCACTTTTCCCCGTCAAATTAGCTCTTCTGAGTTAACACACTTGAAAAACCTAGAAATGCCACACTCATTTTTTTAGTCTGAGTTTAATGCTATGTTATAGTCACCTCACCAAGCTGAAACAGTGTTAAAAATAGACGATATGCAGTCTTTCCAAAAACAGGGAGATAATTTGACAAGAAAGAATGGGAAAGTTCATGGAGAAAGTTCCTTTGAAAACAGAAAGATAACTGAATGGTGTAACTTGAAGAATAAGGGCTGAAGAACAAGGGAAATAGTATTCAGGAGAAGCAGTTGCTCATTTTTATTTATGCATTTTTGGAGCACCGA
Organism: Phalacrocorax carbo; assembly: GCF_963921805.1. NCBI lineage: Eukaryota > Metazoa > Chordata > Aves > Suliformes > Phalacrocoracidae > Phalacrocorax > Phalacrocorax carbo. Next base: position 47,451,944 of record NC_087518.1, on the reverse strand, counting down.
AAAATATGTTAGGGTGCCTGTTAGTACACAGCCGTCTTTGGTCCCCGACCTTCCAAAGCTAATAATCTAATCTTGGACATCACAAACCAGCAAAGAATAAGAGAACACCAATGCAAAACACTGCTGCCCTGGTTATCCTTATAATCATTGTTTCAGCCATATTCCTTATTTCAGTGTATCCCCTCCTCCTTCAGCATCTTGGCAAACAGAAGCTACTTTGCTTTCGTGGCTCTTTACAGCTTATTCCCACCCTATCATCTTTTAATATCCTATGGAGAAATCAATGTCTTCCCCCCACACATTTCATTCAGTAATAACTCTCTACTTGTTACATTTTCAAACCAGCACCTTCATGCTTTCCCTCACTGCTGCTTCTCACTCCCACTCACCTAATTTTCCTCCCTCAAATCCCTCCCTAAAAATCTCCTATGCTGTGATGTCTACTGAAGGAATGATAATGAATAGTCAGCTGTGTGCCAAGATTACTGTCTATCATGGTGACTAGTGTCATCTTACTCTGATCTGTCTCTTGCATCCACTTCTTGTGTTGGACCGAAAGTGACTTGAAGCAGGCCCCCTCTTCCTGCTGAGTTAATTACGGGTTCTGGAGTGGACTCCTGAAATCCGTTATATAAACAGATAAAAATAAATGAAAGCGATGGAAATAAAAATGGAAATGCTGGCCAAACCCAGGAAGATTAGGCCATAATTCAGTTACGATTCATCAGCTTACGTAAATTTACATAAAAAATAATGTGACTGACAACTCCCTTCATTACAAATATTGAGAAAGAAATTATTTTTCTAGATACAGATTTGTGCCATTTTTCTGTTTATTTATAATCTATAAGGGCTTGAGGAGTGTTTTACTTTTTTAGCTGTGCTTGTATTTGAAACATTAGATATTCCATTTTTTGTTTGTTTATCTTTTGTCTGCAGCCTGCAAGACTGTGTGTGACTAAAGAACATGAGAAAGCATAATACCACAAGAGCAAAGACTGAGAGGAAAAAAGATTTCTGATCTTTTTTTTTTTTTAACATAAGTCAAATATGTTGAAGATAGAATGATTTGCATTACATATTCAATACTTTCGATTCACCTAGAGGTGGCTGCTGTCAATACATATCTGTCGAAACCCCAAAGATCTTCCAAGAAAATCAATAAAAATCCAATTTTACAATCCTGATATTTTCAGAGTGTTTAAAAAATTGGCAAAAACTACCCTTTTTTATACATTACAAAAAAGCCAGTAAGGTGCATTATTGATTTTTCACAAATCATTTTTAAGTCTCTGTTAAGGCTGGATGAGAAGGAGAAGACAGAGTATTAACACAAGTTTTGCATGCGTTTCACAACCCACAGATATGGCATGGTGTACAGTACATTCTTCAAAGTGGAGATTTAAAAATCCAGGTGTAATTGTGTAGAAATCATATAATTACTTTTTTGTATCACTTTCCCTGTGTAGAAAAAAGTAGCGCATGCATTCAAGTGTATGTTCTATCGGTACTTCAGCTTTGACTGTCAGAGGAAAGGCCATGATAATGTTTCTGCTACAAACAAGCCATCAATGTTGGCTGTGCAAGTAGGGTAGGTACGATCCAAATTAAAGAAAAAAAAAAAGAAAAAAAAAGTCTGGTCAGAGTTTTTAGTCAGGATGTTATGGTCTGGTGGGTTCAGACAGAAAATTAAACCTGACTAAGGAAAAAAAAGACAAAATGAAAACCCAAAGCCTAGACTGAGGTAGCAAAATTGAAGTGAATTTTAAAATACACATGCATAGTGGAAGAATGCTATAATCTTATTATTGTAACCTTTATCCACTCTTTTCTTCCAGCATTTATTGCTCTCATTAGTTACTTAATATTTGAAAACAGATTGTAAATCTCTTGTGTCAGGACAGTATCTTTAATGTGTTCCGAACATGCCTAGTACAACTTCAGGCATTCTATACAAAAATAATATTACCTCTTGGGTTTTTTTTGTATTATTTTTAAGCATAGGAAAAATTAAAATGCAGCAAGTCTGGAAAGGTCAAACTGTGTCTCCCCTCATTCTGTGCCTGACTTTAGAAATAACCAAAAAGTTATGCTGAGGTAACTGATATGAAACCCAAGACACCGTGCTCACAGAACTTGGATCAATTTGTGCCCATGCGGATGAAGCATCATCTCATTTCACTCCTGAAAATATTTTTTTTTAATTTTACATTTTATGGATATTTTGGACTGTTTGTTCCTAACGATTGTCCTCATAGATGCACATCAATATGGTGTAATTAAACAGAGAAACTGTCATCCTGAAGGAACCCAATCTGCAAATTACAACCCTGCTGAGTACGGAAGGTGAGTGATTTGTGACTCCAGGATTTTGAACGCTGCCTTGCTTTTCCATTCTTCCACAAGCACTTCTATGCTTGTAAAAGCAGGGGACCGCCAACGCGTAGCCCTTCCTCAGGCACACTTCCTACCTCTCTCACTATTCCTCTAAGCAGGGCAGAGCTCTGATGAGGGCTGGGTTGCCAGCACGCACTTAGGCCCTGCATTTGGCTAGGAAAGGAAAGAAGGGTCAGTGCCAGCCACCTGGGTGCAGAACGGAAAAAGGAATGTTACCCAAGGACAGGAGCAAATGCTTACTGTTACTAAACAGATGTTTTTAAATTATTTTTGGGAAATAAAGAACCTTCATTTTCAAGTCCCCTTCAGAAAGGTATACACATGTACACAATAAAAGTGCACTTTATCTGGGAAAGATGAAGGGCTAAGTCAGTTCTGGGATTTGAACACGTGGATCAAGACAGTTTAGGAATTTCAAGCCTGAAGCATAGTGCTAAGTGAGAATAACTGTTCTGTGTAACATTCAGGGGCAGGTGGAGGGGGCCCAAAGAACTCTTGTGTGCTGGAACCCTGCCAGTCCCTGGAAACTCTCAGTAGTGAAAGCACTTCCAAGCAGTTTCTAATCGTGTAGCTGCTAAGTAAGATGTTAATTTGTGGATGTTTCCAAGGGGTCTACGCGATCCTCATGCAGTCCTGGTGGCAGTGATTACCACACCTATGCTTAGAAATTAAAATATATGCTTTTGTGATGTTTTAATATATTTATTGAAAATTATTTATTGAAAATTATTGAAAATCTAGGTATTAGTTTTTCATGAATATTTCTGTATTATGGACATTTTCCAGACTCTGTCCTACATCCTCATACATACAGACACATCTTATGCATTGCATTTTAATATTCTATAAACTCTACAATTCTCTATCTTTTAATTTTTTTTAGCATATACTGTGTTAAAATTCTTTTAATGTAGCTAGTGAACATCTGGAAAGATGAGAAAGGTAGAATCAGAACTTAATTTGGGATGAACTGAACAATTGTTTGCTGTCTTGAAACTGATTATTGGGCCCCCAACTGAAATTTAATTCTTTATAGGAAAGGACAGTTCATAATGAATTTAGGAACCATGTTAAGTTCCATACTCTTTAAATAAATTAATTATTTGGTTTTAGTTACAATTTCTCAAGGTTCCAGTGGCACAGAAAAAGGAGCAGCAAATCACTGAGAGACAATCACTACATGTAGCAGCTGGGAGAGAGGAGGTAAACTGAAATTGCAGGAATTTCCGTTAGACTGCAATAAGCTTATGTTAAGCTAACACATGGCAACTAATGCACGATAAAATCCCAGTGCAGAAAGGCCATTTTTAGTTTTCACATTTGTTAGCAGATCATGGTAAACAGTTGGCGCACCCTAATATGCACTTGTCTTCCCTTGGATTTTTTTCACATGCTAAGTGGCAAGGAACCATCTTTTTCTCCTATGATATATACGGCCTACGAGTGCTCAGATGGGCATGAAATAGGTCTATGCCAATGTAAGCTACGTGGACTAACAATGATCTTTTTTTTTTCCCCATTTAAAATCATCCAAGGAATGAATTCAAAGGCTATGGTAGATTGCCTTTGGTAGTTACGTTCACGTGTGGGCTTGAGTTCAATGCACTAGATGGCTTGAGACTGTCAGCCATCAAGGTCCTAGTTCACCTTATGCCTTTTGTTTTTGCACTGTACTTGGGCAGGAATACTGTTGGCTTGCCAGTTATACCATTAGCCGTGCAGTACCACCAAAAGAAGTCCTTGTGCAACATATAATCAATATTGGCCTTTAATAATAGTACAATAAGGAAAACTCAAGCCCATAGCAGCACTCCAAACAGCTTAGAAAAGGGATAATAGCAAGTCAGACCCATGCTCTGTGGAATCCAGCGTATAGAGGAAAGCAAAATATGGGGCCTACCAAGGCCAACCTTCCCCCAAGAGTAGAGGAAATAGCAGTGTTTGGTGAATCTAGCCCTAAACACTATCTGCTATGGCACAATAATGCGAGCTCAAGTAAAAAAGGTCATTATGCCTCCAAGGACAACATTGTAACTGATGGTGGTTAGCAAGATGATCAGGGATTAGTGCCGCCCTTACACGCTCCAGCCTGACCATCTTGACATAGGCAGAGATCTGGCTTTACCATCATCAGAGAATCGTTACACCAAGACAACATTTGTAATAACATTTTAAAATCACTATTTTATGTTTGAAGACATAAAACACAAGCATCTTCTCTTTAATTTCTCTCTATTTTCTTCAAGTAATATCAAATTCTAAGTATTCCTGAACACTGTGATTACCGAGTTGTTTCCCTTGTTATAACTAGCAATGCTGAGAAGTGGATATTCAGTAAGACATAAAATCACAGCCCATTATCTGTCCCCAGCCTTGAGTAGAGTCTGTAGAAAAAATTACATGAGCTTTTTAAAATTTGCATCCATAACACCTTATTCTACATTCTAGTGCTTCAAGGACCTTCACAGCATGCAAACTCTCAACCCTTCCCTGCAAGAGTGAATGGTCCTATAGAAAAAAAAAATTCCTTTAAATTAAAATCTTAAGGAAATGAACAGGTATATATGTATTTGATCAGAAACTGCAGAAATCATTTCATGTAATTACTACCTAATCCATCTTGAAATCAAGGACAATTTCAAAATTAAGACATTAATATGAAATTAGAATGACTTGAAGTTTGGATGAAGGAAGAACACAGTAAAAAAATGTAGTTACATACCATGTTTATCTTCTAAATGAAGATACTTGGTGAAGCACAGATGGGCTACTGTATTTCCTAATCCTCTGACCCATAAGGATTGGCAGTGAGACAGTGTTCCCATTAATACATCTCTCACTCCTTCTACTTTTTTACATGGCATTGAAATATTACATTTGGGAACTCATTGACTCACTCAGGATGGCGGCTGCTATACCAGAGAAAGGAAGCTGATTTCATATTTTGAGCACATGCAAAAGTGGTGGCAACTTAGGAAACAGCTCTCAGAAATAGCCCCTGGAACATAAAGGCTGCTAAAATCTTACCTGCCAGAAAGAAAATGTTCCATTTTACAGGAGAACTGAAGTTCAAGTGTACTAAGGGTCCAATTAAGGAGAAGGAACAGCACTGTTAGGACAGCTAACCTTGACCATTCTTGAAACTTTGCCAAAATTAGAATGGGTGGCAGACTTGCTCAGAAACCAGACAGTGTCTGCAACTTGACAATGTCTATAGAGGAGGGCTTTCAAGTAAATTCCACCTTTGCTTTAAAATTCTGTACTGGAAACTGCAGGACTGGACATCCCAATGGAGTAATACATGCCTTAGCATCACTCGAGAAGCCCACTGTAGAGCAAGGAACTGATCTGGTTTTCCAAGTCCAAGCACCCATCAAGACCTTCCTCCCATAGAGTAAGCAAGACCTTTTAAAGTGAGCAGCTGTCACCAGCCAGTGAACCAGAAAGCGACAGATATGTTGGTAAAGTGTCCCACTCCAGCACTGCACTCTTACAGAGATTTACGCATAGGCAGGATTTAAAACAAACACAAGAATAGATGCTATTTAATTAGGACCTTCACAGAAAAACATCTGGTATAATTGGTTAAGGGGAAGTCTTTACTCAGGCAGCATTTATTGGGATATAAACAATGTCCAATTGTAAAAGCTAATTAAACAGCAGGGCTAAGGTAACAGAGAGTTTTGCCTGCATGACTAGGACATAAGGTTTATAATGCATGCTGTTATGGGACAAGAGCAAGAACAAATAATTGTGTATCCAAAAAGTCAGTTATGCCCTTCTTTTAGTAATAACATGCTCCAGAGGTCAGAGGATACTTTTTCTTTAAGTAACATTGCCAGTTTACAGATTGAAGTTTGATTACTGTTCAGCTTTTTTTAGGAAACTGAAAGCAGCAAAACCAGCCTGCTGGATATTCCACCCTATTCGGTGGTACATTAGCCCATCATTGTGAAGCTCCTGGCACCCTCATGCCCTTTGCTCTCACAGAGCAAATTCTCTGATTTTGAGCCATCTGGCCTATAGCAGTTTCCAAGGAACTCTTATCATTGACCATGTATTATTTCAAAGTGTCCTTTTAAAGAAAGTTCTTTTACAACTAATGGGGATATTTAAATACATGTATATAATTCATTGGACTAATGGAAATTAAATGGCAGGTACACACACATCCATAGAGCTACAAATTCAGTGACAAATGCATCTTGTGGAGCTTCTTCGGGCGTTTTGCCATGGATGGCAGCCTGGGTTTACCTAACCCCAACAAAACTGCCTCCAGGTTATTCCTCAAGCCTCAAGCTTCGGCAGCATCTCTGGTGTTGCCTCTACTTGGCAGCACTGCCCCTACCACTACAATCCATTCACGTGCAGTCTCCATACGAAAGAATATTCTGCTTTATTAACTTTTTTCTTGCTTATGTCCTTTGTACCAGTGGAATGACATACCTCTGCAAATTGTAGGGGAAATAAGAGGTTTGGAGGCCAGGCATGTACTACTTCTTCTGTGAAGAGAGCGCGATACTTTCTCTGGAAGGTCGCGGTATGCACAGTATAATTCATGGGGACTGAGAACACTGTTTCTTATATAATATGAACAACTAACACTAAAGAATCTCCCAAGAAGTCCTCTTCCAAACCAGTGATGTCCATGAGACCTTTACTGTCTATCACATGAACACTATTAGGACATCTCTTTTTTCTTAAATAGTTATCCTGACACAGGATAGGCTGAAGTGCATTTGCTGTACTTTCCAACTATGGCCATTAACCAACTTGAATTCTGTGAGCAGGCTTCATACTGAGCAGTGGCACACAAATGCACTGAATTCTTAAGCTAGTTAATAGCCTTTTAAAGTACACGTAATTTTCTCACAAACCAAATATCTGCAGCAACCCAAGTAGAAAAACTAACTTTAAAATCTACCAATGTTTTTTAAATTCATAGCCTCTAGCATTGTATTATAATGAACAGTAGGTATAAAACTATACTCAAAACGGTCAATGTTTTCACAATAATTTTTACTTTTAAGAATTTAATTTACTGCATTTTAGATTGAAAAGTAGCAAGGACAATTTCAAACGAAAACTTCAAAACCAAGATACAACCAAAGACTTTTTCAGGATGAAAGAACACATTTAAGGAGGATCAAGACCCTACAGTGAGATCAGCTATTAGCTAATTAAATATGTGACTAAAATTCATCATTTTAAATAGCAGCTGTATTGATGGTGAGCAATCTGGTAAGCAAACAAATGATAGTGGATTTTTTTTTTCCTATCTTCAGAGAGAAACATTTATCTTAATAAGATTCACTATGCCATAATACACGTGGAATAAGTCAATGTCTACTAATTAAAGGACACTGTCAACCTGATTTTCTAAACAGCTAATTAAAATATGTAGCATCTAATACAGCACTTCTTGCAAAGTATGCTCTGTTTAAAAAATACATCCCTGTAAAAGTTACTTGTTTTTCTATTCCCTTGTGTTTGCTTTTTTAATTGTTTTTTTCAGCAAAGGAGGATCTGCTGAACTAACGTTCTATTTCTGTATCAAGTTCCATTAATGCACACCCCTATACTTATGCAGAAGCCCAATCATTTGTAGGTCTAAAAGGCTATACAAGAAAACAATGACACTAATCCTAAGGGTATACTGGTGTTGCTTTTTCAAGGATGACAAGATTTTCTGCCTCTGTTGGGGGGGGGGGGATTTTAGATAATCTAGGTGTTACCTGAAACTGTAATATTTTAAAAAAGAAATGTGATTTTCATATTGATGAGGAATCTTTAACCTTCCATTTTATAGATTATATTAGTTTCTCAGAATAAGCAGGCTTCTCTGCTTCTTATTCTGATTCTGTATGTAGCTTTTTCAAGAGAAAGAAGTTGTTGTAGATCTGTCAGCAAGGCTCTGGGAGTAGGAGGATGTTTGGATTTCCGGCATATTGCAACGCAGTTCTTGGCCACCAGCAAAGCTATGTGTGTGAATCTCATTTTATATCCGTTGTTTGCAATACCACATATTTTAAGAGACATTTGAAATAGTCTCTGTACTCCTAATCCTAGATAAGTACTCACAGATCATTCCCTAGAAGAAGCTGAGAAGGCAAAATACATACCTTTACTTAACTCATGTCATGAGAGACTATGGATGAAATGAAGCTGTCATAGAAATAAGATATCTGTTGTATCTTGATCAATTTAAGTCTGTATTCAAAGTTCTTAGCTCGCATCAGCCTATTGCTTGCTATGTTTGTTTCTTCTTTCCAGATTCAGGTTTAACAATATTTTCCATGACATACTTTTTGCATTAACACATTATTAGCCAGCTAATCTTCCTAGTCAATTTTTAAATCCTTTTTGACTTTTTGCCATGCAGAAATCTGATACAGTAAATTATGGATCTGTGACTGCTAACTAGTTTTACACCTGAAGTACATGGAGCTCATCTTCAATTCATATTTGCATTATTTTTTTCTCTAAAGATCACCTCTCCTCATTTCCCCTTCTTTTCTATCCTCAGCCAAAACATACAAAACATCATTTTTCTAGCAAAGGCATGAAATGCACCAGAGCAGACCCTTCATCTGCTGGAGGAACCATTGTGTTAACAGCATAAAACAAGCTTGAGATTTCCAAACATTTTGTCTTCTTCAGCAAAGAGGTGATTTTAGCATGTGTTAACTAACCCATTATAAACACATATTTTCCTTTCATGTACCTGCGCCCGGGCTCCTCCCACATTATAATGAAAGTTCAGTGGCTGACCAGAGGCTTTGACAATCTCTGCACAGGACAGTGGCTTGAAACCTATCCTCTCCACTGCAAATAATTAGAATAAAAAAAAATAACTGAGGGTTGTCTTCAGAATGACTCAGGAGGGCAAAATACTTTTTACTCTTCTAAAACGGTCTGCATTCTGCAGTGTTAGCACGAGTTAAAACTTGGTTTATTCATTAAAGTAATCAGGTATGAATCAAAGAAACCTCAGGAGATGCTGTTGTTGAGAAAGCAGATATTATTTTCACACAAACAAGCATTTTTCTCATCCTGACTTCTTCTTAATGGGTACATATCTTTAATAAACAAAACCATTATTTTGAATAGTATCAAGAATTTTCCCTCTTTAATACAATTCAAACAAAAAAAATACTAAAATGCTAAAAGCATTTTGTTTTTTCATACACATCTAGCACATTCATCGCCATAATGCAATATTGTAAATGCCAAAAAAGTGAAGCAGTGATCTATAATTTTAAAATGCCAGTGATTTCCAAGCTGTCACTGATCTTGGAAAATTTCCCCAGTAGCATGTGGAGATCAATAACTGTTTATAGACTTTTTAGTCCCAGTTTATAGGGAGCGTATAACTATGGAGTATGTCAAATCTCTTAATTGAGAAGTGAAAGACTGATTTCACACTTAAATCTACCCAAAAGCCCATAATGCTAAAGAAAGGCAAGAAGGATGATCCAGAGAACTACAGGCTAGTCAGCATCTGCTTGTTCTCTGGGACAATAATGGCGCAAGTCCACAGAAGCCATTTCTGAAGAAGAAAGGAAGGTGATTGGAAAGAGTAGCCAGCATGGATTTACCAAGGTTTGCCATGCCTGACCAAGCCTAATTAATTTACTTCTGTGATGAAACAGCAAGATGTGCAGACAAAGGGAGGGGAGTAGATGTCATCCACCTTGATTCAGCAGGGCTTTCAGCATACTCGCCCATGGCACACTTGTATCCAAGCTGGAACATCAAAGTGTGGATGGGCAGACTGCTACATGGGTGAAAATCTAGCTTGACAGGCACAGTGGGCTAAGTCATACTCCACCTGACAGCTGCTTACAAGTGGCGCTCCTTGGGAGCTTACCCTTAGATCTACACCACTGAATATCAGTGGCCTGGAGGAGAACACAGAGCACACCTTTGCCAGGCTTGCAGAAGGCATCAAACTAGGGGGTGCCATCAGCACTCTCACAATCAGAATTGTTTAGGGGGACGTACGCCGGCTGGGGGGAATGGACTGACAGGAAACTCAACACGGACATGTGAAAAGTCTTGTATCTGGGACTAACTAACCCCACCCCCTACAATGGTACAGGACGGACCGACTGGCTGAGGAGCAGCTCTGCCGAAGGGACATGGGGCTCCTGGTGATGGTGCACACTGAGCATGAGCCAGCAGTGTGCTCTGGCAGCAATGAAGGCTAACAGCATGTTGTGCTATATCAACAGGCATACACAGGAGATTGAGGGATATAATTATTCCCTTTTACTCTGTATTCTTTAAGCTATTTTAATATCTATCTGGAATATTATGTGCAGTTTTGGGGCCCCCTGTACAGAAAAGATGCTGATAAACTTGAGAATGCACCAAGGTGTTCAGAAGGCTGGAGCACTTGCTCTTTGAGGAAAGCCTGAGAGATAAGGGCTTGTTTAGTCTGGAGAAGAGACAGCTTCCAAAATACCTAAAAACAACCTGCCCGTACTTAAGAAGAGGCTACCAAAAAGATGAAGCTAGGCTCATTGCTGAGGTGCAACTGGATATAAGGGAAAAATAATTAAATACAAGGATATTTAAGCACTGGAGCAGGCTGCCCAGAGAGGCTGGGGAATCTCCATCCTTGCAGGTTTTCAAAACTTCACTGCACCAAGCCCTAAACAAACTGATGTGATTTCAGTGTTGACCCTGATCTGAGCAGGAGTTTGGACTAGAAAGCCTCCTAAGGTCCCTCCCACTTGAATGATTCTGTGATTGCGAGTACATGGAAGAGTCTTCTGAAAGCTAGACTTTGCCATCCATCCTATACTTAGGGTTGCCACTTTACCTGTGTAGTTCTGGGCTGATGTCAAAAGAAAGTAAAGTAACATGTCCTCCTCATCCTTGTATCTCAGAAACAGCTTTAAGATCAATGTCCTGTGCATGCTGATCCTAAATTCCACTGCAACTTTAATGTATTATATTATCAGAAAATACCATTTACTCACTATTTTTCCATCCTTGCACATGTACCCATGTGAAGGGGGGTGAAGAATTTAACTGTATCATGGAACCTTTCTCTTCTGGGAATCCAGATGGTTTTCTGTTTTATATTTTACAGAAAAGGTACTGAAAAATAATTTTATCTTTGATTATGTCTCTTTACAGCTTACTCAGCAATGTTTTTTGTCAGAGTAGATCAATTCTTTTCTATGCTCATCCATTTCTCAGTCTTCTCTTTTCTCTGATTTTTTCATCAGCTGAATCTTTTCCTTTCATAACTGAAATATGAGCTATGGTTTCACACACGTTGCTGTGTCCATAAGTCCACAGTTCCTGAGCACTACTTCAATAAGAAACCGTCATGCAAATTGGTAACAAAGCATGCTATATCCCAACAGTGTAAAGAGATGTGAAGTTTGAACTGTTCGCATGAAAACCAATATTTAATTACGTTGCTCCATTTAATGAAGTCAGACATACTGTAACTACTGTCCTCATACAACCTTAGGTTTCATCTTTCTACAGTCACAGTCATACTGTAAACTCCCTGGTTAGCAAGTAAGACATTGCAGGCAATCCTCTAAATGAACAATAATACTACGGCATAGTCATTTGTTACATGATTGCACATTCTAAATGTGACAGTATTCAGCAAATAGTAGAAATGTATACTGGAAATGAACCATATATTTTCGTCCTAATTCTATTAGTAAGAGTGCATAAACACGTTAAACTGTGCAGTTTCATATCCAAGGTCTTATTTCCAATATTACAAAAGACTGTCTGAAAGTATTTACACCTTCTTTGTGTTGTATCATCATGAAGGAAAAACCCAAACTGTAAGAAAAACATACAAATGTACTAAATTAAAGTGGCCACTGGAATTCTCTAAGCTTTGTGCAATTAAAGTGGCATAAAATGGGATTTCTAAGATATGATAAATATACAAAATTATTAAGCATGAAACTAGCTAGAAGCCTATTTTGGGGCAACTGTAGCATACGTTGGTGGCTTTGCCACAAACTATAGCCAAAGACCGACTTCTTTTAATCATGTAAGAAATCCAGTACTCTTCCTGAGGTGCTGTACCATTTTTACATCAACAGGGGAAGCAGTTTAAACCTATTCAAACAATAAAAAAATCTTAAAAGTCCAGAAAGGTAATAAACAAACAATGTATCTTTGTTCTTTATCCTTGCTCTTCTCCCACTTCTGGTTGGGCAAACCAGAAAAAGAAAGTTGGGGCAGCAGTGGAAGACTCACCAAAATACATTTCAAAAAGAAGGAAAGATATTTCAACTGGTATAAAAAAAAATCAATAATGTTATACTGACTGTTGTAGGCAGAATGAATACGAAGTCATGTGGCTCTGAGGCCTGATCTTTTAAGCCGCTCCTAGTTAAATGCAGCTTTGCTCCTACTGGATGGTAAGAGTTTTCCAGGTTACTGTCCATATTAAATGAAAATTAGATACTTGTCTGTATGAATGTGGCAAAGATGATTGGAAAAAAGATAACCTGTGAAGTCTGTGTCAAAAAAAGAATATTGCTGATTCATTCTAATGCGCTTAGACATTCATGAACTCTGATGGTTCATCAGTACCTCATAGTACAGGTCATAATCCTTAGCAGATAAATGCTTAATCCGAGATAAATCGTAATAAATCCAAATGAGATTAGACCTTTACCGAAATATTCAATGAGTGGTGTAAAAACATGTTTGAGTGACTGTGATACATCAGCGGGAGTCACTGGCTCATTTACGTACAGAACTTCAGAGAAGATGCAGTTACAGTTAAAAGAAAAGCAGAAATTTACTGACAAATGCCTCTTGGGGGGCTGGTGTTGAGTGTTCTTCACCAGCCTCACTTCTTAACAATCTGATCTGTGAGTCTTCATGGTTTAAATCAGTGCTCTGTCAAAGTCACCTACTTTCTGAAACAAATGTTTTATTTATCTCCTCCTCCTCACTCCTACTATTCTGAATCTGAATAAAACCTGCAGGAGCCTTAAGGCTAAATCATTCAGTGGGATCTACCGGCATTTTCATCCCCTCTGTGTTTGGTAGCTTATGATATCTGGATGACTTGTTAAGCATTTCTAGTAAAGCACATCTTCACATAGCATTTTAAAAAAAATCAGAAGCCATATTAACTAAAATTAATAGTGCTATGATTGACTAAATGCATTATGGTTAGAGTTGGAGAAAAAGATAAGAAAAATTGTTTGTGCTAAAAAAACCAAGACTGCTACAAAAGTCTATAATCTTCACCTGGAAGAAATTTCAGCTGTCTTTACTTGTGACACAAGTATAACCTCTTAACCTGCCAGCTGTAAACAAAAAGCTGCTCTCTTGAAGCAGAAGCATTTCAGGTAGATTTTAAAAAGTTTTTTATTCTGTAATAATAAAACCTCAAAAAAATCCTGTTCTAAAAAACTGTGTTGCCTTACATTCAGCAATTTTAAAAAAATCACTACAAGAAATCACTAATTAATAAGTTGTAACATGGATTAAATTAAAATTCTGAATGAAGCAGCCCATGTAAGTCTGAGTTCCATTAGTATTACTGAGCACATTTGGAGTTGCGATCCTGGGACACTGGCTTCATGGGCGTTTTGACTGCGTGAAGAATTAAAGTCCGTATCTGATGTCCTCAGAGCCTTTGATGTGTTTATAGCTTTTATAGGTCAGTTGCAAAGATAAGCTTTGTAATGGCTTTCTACACTTACCTTGAAAAAGCACTTACACTCTATTTCCATTGCTTAAAATACATAAATATTTACTTCTGACAACATCTGCTATTTATTCTAAAAACAGTGGTATGCATTAACAATATATTGATTCAAAATGCCATATTCTGAATAGGCAATTTCATCATTGTGCTCTAATAGCACAGCAAAGCCATCTGATTTTGTCACCATCTGACTTTAGCTAGACCTGCTGTTTCATCATAAAGTAATACAAGCAAAATCCTGCATTAGGTGTTATAACAATGAACAAGGTAAGCCACTTCTCATTAGCAAATCACGCCCCCTCCACTCAGTCCAGGTTTCAAGCTTGCATAGGTCCTACCTTTGGTTGCTCAGATTAGACAAAGAAATGGGGCGGATTGTGGGAGGAGTAACGCGAGTTAGATGCTCAGGTAGAGACAGATGCACAGAGACAAAGCAACACAGGTGCTTTTCTAATTCACATGTAGAATAAGCACTCTCGTCCTTTGAGTTGAGACTTCACATCATTTTCGTTGCCTACAACATACGACTCATTTTTCTAAAGGAGAAACGTAAGTTCTTATTTTAGAAGGTGTTTTTGTTGGTGGTTTGTCATGTAACTAAGCTATAAATTAACATGAAAATGAACTATATCTTTTACTTTGCGTAGTACATACCTAAATCATGCATTAGCAGTATTCAGTTGTAAGAAACATTCACATATCTTCATATTTGAGCAGATCTACCTAGAATTCTCTTTTTAGAATAACAATATCAGGCTGTACACTTCTCAAGAGTACAGAAAACTTTCCTATGACTATTTGCTGTTATATTTTTAAACAGCAGTTAGGAATATCATCTGGATCTAAACGTGTATCATCAAGCAAATACCACATAATGATCATTAACTGTACAACAATGTAGACCCTTTACTACATCTGTGGAGAAATATTTGCACTGTAACCAGATCCAGGAGGAACTACAAAATGGTAGCTACAAGCTTTTGGAGTCTTAAGTAGCATTTTTAACTTTTTTCCCCCAGAGACCTACAAAATCTAGGCAAATAACTGAAATACTAAATAGTGCAGACTCAGTATACTGCAGATAAAAAAAAGCTGTGCAAGAGATGTCATTTTCTTTAGGTATACAGGCTTCAAAGTGAACAGCTTTTAGAAAAGCTGTTGTCTAATGGGGTGATACGTTACCATTTAATGGATTGATGTCCTTTTCTTGGCTGTTGTTTGGAGCTAGTCTTCTCAATTTTTAAGAATATCGATACCTCTTCAAAAGAAAGTTGTAGAGGCTCTAAGTCAGGAAGGATTTCCATAATTCTTTCAAAATACAGAGAAAGAAAAGATACAGCACACCTGCAAGTACAGCAACACTACTTTGGTTCAGAGAGAAGTATTTTGATATCAGTACACTGTTTAGGGGTAGATGAGCTTTACTATGAATGCACTCAAAAAGTCAAACTTGTTTCCAGAAAAAAACAAAACAAAACAAAACAACCTTTGCTTTCTCTGGGTTTCTGACAATTGCATTTCATATCCCCACTTTTTAGAACAATTTATGCATTTTAGGGGATGCCTGCATGGAGTATATCACAGGACCTTTCTCTGTGTGATAGCGTGTCTCTGGAACAAGAGGATTTTGACCAAACTAATAGACAGATGAAGCCAAACAAACAAATTGCTGCTATGCTAATTTCTGAAACAGATGGCTCTGATCCAGTATTTGCTAGCAAATGTAATTCATTGTCAATCTAACACAGAATCATGTATGTCTTTCTGTCATTCTGTATGTATAGCATATAGAGAGAAATCTGGCTCAGGATACTCCACCCACAGCTAAATTTATACACAAAGAACTGAAAAATCAAAGTGCATAAATTCTGCTGTCCTTACTGGAAGCAGAGATTAGACCACTGTTTTGAAGTTTCAGGTACAGATCTTCAAAAGGCCTGAGATGTTAGGGCTATAGTCTTTCCTCACTTTGTGCTAGAAATACCTTTGAAATTAATGCAAGTAGTATACATGGCTTGCAGCATGGAGTATACCAGACAACCCAGAATATAAACTTTTGATTTCTAGACACGAGATATTTTATTTAAATGGCAGAGATATTTCTACCTTTAACCAAGATCCCTGAAAAAAAAGTCAATAAAAATGTAAATAGTTTTTCATCCAGCCTCCTGACCAGGCCATAGAGTTGAGACTGTGGGTCTAATTCAGCTTTCTGAGACAGTCTGTCTCTGCTGTTGGTGTATCTTCAGCTAAATTTAGCCTAATGTTAAGAATGACCTACACAGCAAGGAAATAAACTGTTTGAAAAAATATAGGACAAAGCTTATGTTTAAGGGAAAGCTTCCCACAATGTTCTATTTGTGGCACACGATCATACATTTGTGTCACATCATCTTATCCTTTCCTTGAACATTGATTAAAAAAGAGGCTTTTTAACCTACTGAAAATCCTTATTCGTGTATCTCTACCGGCGAGGGTCGCTGACCTGGTCAGAAACAGGGGAAGCACCTCCAAGCAGATCAGAACAAATCCTACCCTGCCTGCTGCACTTTATTTATTTTCATTTCTACATCGTGAGGCTCCTGGATGCGCCGCGGCCCTGGAACGGAGCAGAGCTGTGCCGACCCGCTGGGTACGTTACGCCGCCTCCGGTGCTCACCTCCACGCACCCATCCACGGGGGTCACCCCTCCGTGGGGCTCACCGACCCACGCGGGTGCCCTCTCACCCACCCCACTAGCCCCACGAACTCGCCCACGAACCCCCCCCAACTACTGCTGACTTCGCAACGCGCCCGTGTGAGGAAAAAAAACCCTCCTCCGGTCACTCCATCCCCCTCCACACGGGCGCTGCCACTACCAAGATGGCGGCGGCTGGCGGCGCAGCCGCCGCCTCACGCCGCTCCGTATTGCCGCGCCGCGCCCCGCCCCGCCAGGCTGCGCGGGAGACCCCGTAGCCGCCACTGCCACGTGCTGACGTCGCGCGCTGCTCGGCGGCGCGCGTGTCGTGCTTCCTCCGCGGTAGAACATGCACGTCCAAGGCTCGGTGAGGACCCCGCGCACCCCCCCACCTTGGGCCCACGAAGTGTTACCGGCGGGGGGGGGCACACGGGAGCGAGGTCGCCGATGCACCGGCAGCTGCGGGAACTAGGGGGGAAGCGGCGGGGAGGGGGCGCCGGTGCCTTCCCACACACACGCCCCGAGCGGGCTCCAGGGCGCGGAGGGGAGGGCGGCCGCGGGGCGGGGGAGCCCCCTGCGCGCTGCTCACGCGTTCAGGCGGCGGACCCGCCGCGGCGGGGCAAAGCCTCCCTCGGGGCGTCGAGTGGCGCCGTGCTCGGGGGCCGGGCGCGGCGGCGGGCCGGGGCTGAGGCCACGGCTCGGGTTGGGGGTTTGGGTGGTGCTGCCCGGCTGGGCGCGGGCCGGCCAGGCCGCCTGCCCCGCACCGCCCCAGGTGCGTGGCTTCCGCTCCTAGAGACGTGTCTTTTAAAGAAGCGGTAATTCTGCATGGTGTTTCCTAAACTAGCATTTTTGGAAGGAAAAGGTATCCACCGGAGTTTTCTTGTGCTCCCAGTCCCCGCGGCGGTTCGCTCCGAGCTCGGTGGGCTCCCCGGCCGCTTTGGGTTTGCAGGGCGAGCTGTGGGGCTCGCCGCCGGTGCCCGCGGGCGGGCGGGCCGGGGGCGGCTGCGCGGCGTGGCGCTGCCCCTGCAGCTCGCCACCTCCAGCGGCCGAGTAGGCTGAGAGGCTGGCTTGCCTGGAATGGGTGGGAACCAGAAAGAAAAGGTTAAATTCACCGGTGTAATGACTCTGTGCAAGTGGCTTCTATTTATTTCGGTACGCATATACGTAGTGGCAAACTTAAGAGTTTCAGGCTTAATCTAGTTTACTGTGATTAGCACAATTAAGGTGGTTTTAATTAAAATTTTTACCCATGACAGTATAGTTTTAATTGCATAGTACTTACTCTGGAAGTTAGCACGGTTTTGTGCCGATAGCATTTTTTACCTGCAGTGGACTGATAATATTAAGTATTCCAAGCTATTAAAAGGTAACTTTGATATATTTGAAACTTCTGTTTGCTTGTTATTCCGTATAATATAAAAAATTATATTGCTAATGTAAGTATTATCAGTATACATGTGTGTTAAAAGATATATTTCTCTAAATATTTTCTTTGAATGTTTTTCCAGCGTGATGGCATGTCTTGAGTAAGAAGTATAGACTCACACTGGCTGTGGAGGCTTGGAAGTAGGGCTGCCTACAGTAATAAAACATCTTTGAAGTTTTACTAAAGCAAGAGTGGGATAACTCATATTACATTACTATGGTGGGCTGACCCTGGATGGACACCACTTGTCCACCAAAGCTGCTCTGTTGCTCCCGTCCTCAGCTGGATGTGGGAGAGAAAATATAATGAAAGGCTTATGGGTCGAAATAAGGACAGGGAGAGAACACTCACCAATTACTGTCATGGGCAAAACAGGCTTGACTTGGGGAAAATTAATTTAACTTATTACCAGTAGAATCAGAGTAGGATAATGAGAAATAAAAGCCAAATCTTAAACACCTTCCCGCTGTTCCTGCCTTCTGCCCAGCCTTTACTTTACTTTTGGTTCCCCTACCTCTTCCTGGCCAGCGGTGAAGCGGGGCAGGGAACGGGGGTTGTGGTTAGTTCATCACATGCTGTGTCTCTCTCTCCTTCTTCCTCAGCGGGAGGACTCTTCACACTCTTCCCTCCCATGGGACACAGTCCTCCAGAAACATCTCCAGTGTGAGTCCTTCCCACAGGCTACCCGCTCTTCAGAAACTGCTCGGGCGTGGGTCCCTTCCACAGGGTGCAGTCCCTCAGGAACAAACTGCTCCAGCATGGGCTTCTCTCTCCACAGGTGCTGCCAGGAGCCTGCTCCACTGTGGGCTTCCCATGGGGTCACAGCCTCTTTCGACGTCCACCTGCTCTAGGGTGGGGCCCTCTGCAGGTGGAGTTCTGCTCCACCATTAACCTCCATGGGCTGCAGGGGACAGCCTGCCTCACCATGGTCTTCACCATGGGCTGCAGGGGAATCTCTGCTCTGGTGCATGGAGCACCTTCTCCCCCTTCTTCACTGGCCTTGGTGTCTGCAGGGCTGTTCCTGTCAATTCTCACTCCTCTCTCTGGCTGCAATTGCACAAGTTTTTTTCCCTTCTTAAATACGTTATCCCAGAGGCAATACCCACCATTGCTGATGGGCTCAGCCCTGGCCAGCAACAGGTCCATCTTGGAGCTGGCTAGCATTGGCTCTATCGGACATCAGGGAAGCTTCTAGCAGCTTCTCACAGAAGTGACCACTGTAGTCCACCCACCCCAACCTTGCCATGGAAACCCAATGCAGTTACTTATTTAATTTGTATATCAGTTCTCAAGCAGGTCTCCCACTGCCTTGGAAGATCATTGTACACAATGGCACCCTCAGCATCATTTAAGGCTTCTATTGTCTCTTTGTATTAGTAGAAGGCCACATAATACTATTTCACAGGTACATTGGAGTTTAGTTTTGTGCCAACACGTGGCCTTTTCTTGTAAAAAAGGGCCAGGGAGAGCAGTTGAGAATTTTTTAAATAAAATTAAGAGTTCCCATTTTTTTATTTAAAAGCTCCAGAGCAATACTGGAAACCTTAAACAAGAATGCTAGTCTGGTGGTTGTTGAGAAGCAGAACCTGCAACATATTCAATGCAAAATTGAAATTGATAGTCAGATTTTACTATCCACACTGAGTGACATACAAAATAGTAAGGAAGCCTAAATGATGAAAAGTAAATTAGGTTTTTAAATTAGGTAATGTTTGAAGATGCTAGAGTAGTATTATTGTTGTTTTTATTTTGTTGTTAATATTCTGAGATATTTTAGGAAAAAGTAAGGAAAGATAAATTGTACCAAAATAATTTAAATGACATGTAAAAAAAAAAATTACAATATGAAGCTTATTGCTTTGCAGAGGAAGAAGCTGTTGCACAGAAATAAGTCTTTTACTTCACCTATTTAACAGAAAAATGTAGACTTGGAGAAAGTGCATGTCTAGTTTTGGGGGTAGAGAAACCTGGGAGTGGTCTGAGAAGCTGGAGGTTTGTGTGTACCATTCCAGTTCAGCACTGCTGGCCAGATATGTGGCACAGGCATGTATGTTTTTATCTAAACTTAAAGAGGGTTTTGAAACACAGTTAACTTCCATATACAGGAAGGACTTATCATATATTTTTGTCTTAGTACAGAGAAAGAAACGCCTCAAATTTAGATGTTTAAAATGAATGACTTTTAAGTAAGATGCATGTTATGGTGTTAGTTAAGACAAGACTGCTTTACAGGTTTGGGATACCCTGGTTTTGCAGAGGGGAAAAAAGGTGACCCCCTACAGCCGTAACAGTCTGAAAGCTACAGGCAGGACAGCAGTCCAGTGGTGGCCCTGCAGCCTCTAACTTTAAAACTGGGCATGGGAAAAACGTTGCTGCAGGCAGTGAACTCTTCCTGGGTAGTTTAAGGGTTAGGTTGAGCTAATGTAGAGTGATATACCAGAACAGATTTTTTTTAAAAGCCTGCCAATTTCTATTAAATGTAAGAGTGTATTTTAAAAAGTAGACTTTTGGTTCCACATAGCTACAGAAATAATTTTCTGAAAGATGCTTCCTGCTAAGATTTTGCTAAGCAGAAATAGTTGACATATATCTTAATATGATTTCCTTGGGTTTCCTGACCACTGTGCTGGGGAGAGGCAGAAGTTAATTGCAAATCAGCTTGCTGTTTGCGTTCTGGGATTGTGGGTGGGAATTCCTTTTTTACCTATTTTTGTTTTGCCTAGATATACCTGGGGTTGTTACAGCTGGGAGTCAGCAACTTTTTATTAATTTTCTAGAAATAGACGTGTAGCAAATTAGTTCTTAAATAATTCTAGGTTGTGTCAGCATTTTTCTTTGCTTGTTTCTATCAGCATTAACTGTTACTG
Source organism: Phalacrocorax carbo (assembly GCF_963921805.1). NCBI lineage: Eukaryota > Metazoa > Chordata > Aves > Suliformes > Phalacrocoracidae > Phalacrocorax > Phalacrocorax carbo. The sequence goes on along the minus strand of NC_087518.1, from coordinate 47,430,861 downwards.
TTCATATCAGCCTGGTAATAGTTTTGAAGAATGGCAAAAGTAATGAGAATGGATGTATTTTCATGGAAGGGTAGTATATAAGAAGAAAGAAGTAAAACCTTAATATTGCCAGTTAGATTCCTATTATCTGTAACTGCTTTCTGGCCTTAAGGGAAGTTCATACCTAACAGTAAAATCTGTGTGAAATTGCATCATATTTTTATACTGGGCTAGGTGCCTGGATAAAAGAAAAACATGCAGAGTATAGCACTATTGATGTAGCAATGTATCAGGATCCATTTGTAGTAACTGTGGATTTGTTCAGGATGAATGGGGATGTGTATAATAATTATAATTCTGGTCCTGTAAGACTAATAATGTCCTAGGCAGAAAAGGGGGTGTCTCAAAACTAATGACAAAATATGCCCGTCATACAAAGTTAAATCTCTGTGGTATTTTCTTCGCGCTCACTCAATTTTTGAAGAATTTGGGTGGAAGAATCCTGCATTCAAACAACAAAGGAGTGCAAACAAGATGTAGGATTAAAGAGTAAGCTGAAAAATCATTACTAAACTCAGTAACAGTGACAAAATAATTGTGGTCTCTTCCAATTAGCCTGTTTACTTCACAGTACCAGTTCAGATTTTTCTAAGAAAGTATATACGCTGGTGTTTTTTTTAATTAGCTCTCCTTGATTTTTCTTACATATCTTAATTAAAAGTTTGGTTGTAGTTGTTAATTATGATGTACTTGTTTAGCCTTTTGTTTAGTCTTTGTTCTGTTTATGAATGCTGCCTTGGAACAGCATTGCTCTTACTCAAACATCTTGCATGATAGTTTTCCTTGGGGGTTACGGAAATGATAATCAGCCTTATGCTTGCTCTGTTTCCAGGTGCCAGTGAGAGAGACTCTTTGGAAATGATAGCTCAACAAACAGACATTTCGTGTTCTACTGTGACCTAGTCCAGTTTGTCAAAGATTGAAATTTAAAGCATTAAGTTGCTTATCACTGGCCCAAAATGCTGGTGAGATTTTCATGTTTCCCCTTTGGTTGGACTTCAGAGTTATGGTTTCAGTGGGTGTTTTTGGTGTGGAAAGGGGATTATAGCAGAGGATCTAAATGTGCGTTGTACTTCTTGTAGCCTTTTATATTTTGTCAGTCTGTTTTTTTCTCCCCAAACTGTATGCAGCACGTATAGCATAGAAGCACAGAAAACTCTTAACCTCTTGCAAAAAGAAATAACATGTCAAATATTACAGTATATTACTGGATTCAAAGAGCAATTGACTTGTGAACCAGGCTTGGTGAACCATTTTATTCACAATGTCTTTTCATTACTTATTCAGATAATTGATGCAATGTTTGAAGTCCCTGAAGTGCACAGAAGCATCTGCAATTTCATTGACATAGTAAACTATTTTTTAAAGAAGTAATGTACTTCTCTATCATCACAATAGAAAAAATACGCAGCCTTTGTTACCATAATGATTTAAAGTTAATGCATGGGAGACTGGGTTTGGGACTTCCATAAATTAAGGATTTTTCCCACCTTTCAACAGTTGGGTTTTAGTACTGAAAAACAAGTGTAGCTTCTAAGTGGGTTTTGTATGACTTCAGTAAAAATAAGCATTCTGGTGCTTCCCCCCTAATTATAAAAAGCAATAATAATAAATGGTATTATTTGTAAAACTGCTGATACTTCTCTACTTTAAGAATACATTGAACAGATGCCTCCTATTGCCATCCACTTCAGTATGTTTACTGGTGCTTCATACAGCCTAGGTCATATTCTTGTTTTTGTGTTTCTAAGTGCTCCTATAGCCTCTTCCTTCTGAATGCAGTCAGCTGCTCCCTGATTTGGTTTACATGCTCTTAGTGTCTCCCTCGGGTTCTCTCCATTCACCCGTCTTTCACAACAGTCTCTGCAAGCTTTGTTAATCAGCTCATCCATTTGCATTAGAAGGTTTTTTCCAGCGCAAGAAAAATTGTTTGCAGCCCTCACTGCTTGCTGTCATTCCTTAGTTTGGAGCAAATCTGTTCCTGCTTCCTAGTTCATTATCAAATTTATCACTTGCTGTACTTCTAGATAAAGCTACACTTTTCTGTGGGTGGTGTGTTGTGGTTTTTTTTTTTTATGTGTGTCCATCTATGTTATCTGGCCCCTTGCCTGCCTTTATAAAAAAAGCTTACTTTTTCTTCTTGATTGATTTCTTCCACTTGGCTCCTTTTATTTCTTCACTGACTAGTAGTTTTGTCACTTCTGGGATTTCATGCACTATTTCCAACACAGTTGACTTTATTTGAACCATTGTCCTCTGTACTTCCATGCAATGTATAACTGAAGAGTCTTTGCATCTTGTTGTTCAAGTTTGTCTGCCCTTTGTTTTTTAGGTCTCTCTGTTAGGCACACAGGCTTGCGATTAAACAAATATCTAAGCTCTGATGCTTTCTTATGGGTAATACATAAACAGTGGATTTCCTGACCTTGCCAACAAGCATGTTCACTCTATATCCTTTTCTGTTTACTTTGCATAATTCCAAGTTTCTTTTAGTAAGTGTTTTTTACACCCCAGTTCATTGACATCCTTGCCAGTTTCTCGGTTGCAGTAATCTGCGTGAAGCTACCTTTGGGTAAGCTGTTGCTCATTGCTTATGCAGAACCCCAAATTCTCTAAGGTATATAAAAATAGTTATTGTTTAATAGAAGTACTTTTATTGGAGGAACTTTCTAAGTCAAAAGAGAAGGCCTGGCACCCTTGGGGCAAAGAAAACTTGCCCATCTCCTGTGTGCATTGCCCACTAAAATTTCAAAACCTCATCTTCCTGGAAGGATTCTCCTACCAGATACAGCATCCTAAAGCCCTTGGCTGTAGACCTAGTGGTAGGTTACAGGAGATTTACTTTACCTCCTCATGCATGCCAATTTATGGGAGTAATAATACCCCAGTTAATCGGCTTCAGCTTGTTAAGGGATATGATTGGTTGCCTGCGATTTCCTCTGGGTTTGCAGCCGCGTGGCTGCGATGTTGCTCAGGGGGATGTGCAAACAGGATTTGGTTGCTCCAGTTCAGGTTGTGCTGTAGAGCTGTATTAAGCACCCATGCCTTTGCTGGAGAGGTTATTACTGTTTCTAGATCTCAGATTAGCAAGCTTCATTTGCAGAAGTTTTGATATAAAGCTGATGTGATACAAAGCTGGTCTGATACTCAGATTCCTGTTTCTGGCCAGGCGTATCACCTGCCAACAGTTTTTAATCATCGCCCCTCATTCAAGTAGCTGTGTTGTTGGGGCTTTTTTTAATAGCTTTTGGTTTTATTCCTAGTTTTGTCAGAAAAGTCCTTATCCTATCCTGCTTGTCTGTTGGTCATGTATTCCCTGCTTAATAGCTTTCTAACCCACTGGCAAGCCTTGAATGGGTGACAAAGGTGGAAGCTTCAAAGACGCTAAACTACTACAAGCTTAGCAAAACCAAACATCCAAGAAAAGCCTTAATGTGAGCTCATCCCTTAGAAGGGAATTGCACAGCAGCAAAACTGAATGTTGAAACCTTAGAGAAGCATTGTTTCCACAGGACAAGGTTCCTGCTAGCTGCCTTGATATGTGGGAGATTTTCTCCCATGCTATGGTAAGAGATAAAGCGCTTTGTATACACTTATTGACATCCTAGGTAGCATCTCATAATCCAGGCAATTTACTTTTCAGTTCAGTCAAGATGCGTGGTGTTTGTTGGTGTTTGCAGTGCTAGCCTTTCTGTTAATGTACTCATTGTTGAACTTAACTGCTTTAAGGAAAACATCAGCTTTAATTATGTCTTGGAAGAGTCATTCAAATATCTCTCCTTGTGACTTTTCTCTCGCTCAGTGCTCTGTACGACGGTTTGTACTTGGCTCACAGGAGCTCTTCTCAGGCTGTCGTGTAAGCAGAGAGCTTGTGGCAGCACCAGGACTGCTCTCTGCATCTGTACTTTGACATGGTGGCAGCCAGATGAAATAAATACAATAGATGAAAGTGGTCAAGGAATCAAAGATGGAAAGAGATTGGTAGAGAAGGAAAAAATGGCAGTTCTGAAGCTAGTAGCACATGGAGCAGATGTGTTTAGGTGGTTTGTTTTGCTTTTCCCATTCTCAGGAGGGAGCATGGTATTTGACCAGAAAGGCAGATTCTGGAAGAATGGTGAGCCTAGAAAAAAAGGACTAAACCTGAACTTGCAGAAAGATGTCTAGGACATGACAGTGCTGGGATGTACCCTTAATGTCTTGTAGTCCCTCTGACCTGCAACCTGTAGGTTTCTCCTGCAGTAGTCAGCTAAGGGATCTCAGAGTCCCGAGTAAGACTTATGTGTAGGTAGGAGGAACCTGCAGGTATGTCCACAAGGCAGTGTATAGTAGCTTGTCTTAGCAGCTGTGTGATACAGAGGAAGGATCCAAAGATCAAAAGCAACAAATACTGTATATTTGCAGTGCAACTCCATGTCATGCTGGGCACTTCCCAGTCCATCAAGTACTTTACATTGACTGTGAGTAATGTCAGGAGGCTTTATTCTTTCCCATGATCTGTGAAGCCTCTCTTCTTCCCAGTAAGTCAGAGTCCTGTGATATCTTAACACTGACAGGACAGCCAAATTTCCCACTTCACCAGTCAGACCTTAGGAGGAAGAGAAGTTGCCACTCCACGTTTGCCGCAGCTGGCAATGTGACTGGAGGGGCGAGAAACTTGCTTTCCAGCCCAGATATCTTCCTCTGGCAGCAGAAAGGAGAGAAACCAATGCCAGACTTCTCTCCTCTTGTCCTCTGCCGCTATGTGGGGGAAGATATTAAGGTCAGCCCCAGGCTCCGTGTGCTGTGACAGCGTAGGTTGTTCCCTTTACACAGATGGTCTAGCTAATGAGAGCACATTGCTGAACAGAGTTCTGAATCAGGGTTATTAACACCCAGAACTAACTACCTTTTATGGAACCATGTAGTTAAAAGTAATCTGTAATACTAGGATGCTGCATGTAGTACTGACACCCACTTCTTGAATCTGTGTGCATGTCAGTGTGTCTGATCGCTTTTACCCTACAGAAGTTTGACTGTCAAAAATCCCAACCCTATACTTGAGAGGTGTACTATTGGAGATTACAGCTGGAGGTATGCAACCTGTTGTCTGTTTTTTCCATCCACTTTCTCAAGGGTGAAGTGATCTCCTTAAAAAGGGGTGAAGTGATCTCCTTAAAAAGTGAAAGGCTGGTTTTTTTCCCCGCTCTATGCCCTAGTCCTGAGTGAGCTTAAATGGAGCACCTGGGCCAGAGGTGGTGGAGGTGGCTGCAGGTGGGACTGGTCAGGGTATTTGAGACCCAGGAGCACACCTGGCAGTGGCACAGCCCTAGGTCTTCCTCCTTGCTTGACTCCCTGAATCTAATGCTGCTCTCTGCAGATCATTCTACTGGAAATCTGTTTGAAATTTTGCCAGGTTATGTTGCTTATGTAGCACTGAACAATGCATTTGGGATCCTCTTGTGGTATGGGACTGTCATCGGCTGATGTGCTTTTTTTCTACTTTCTGTTAACCTGTCAGCTCTGATGCTCAGCAGTCATGCTTTAACAGAATGGTTAGGCTGAGTTTGTGGACAGGATAGGAAAGTGCTGATGAGCAAATTGGGTACACGGGAGCATCTGGCCTGTCCATCTTAATCTGAACCTTACAAGCAGTCTCTTGTGTGGCAGTTGTGAAGGTTTTTTTTTCTGGTTTTTTAAATAGCAGAATAAAGTAAAGCCTTTATTAATCTTGATTGCAGTGTTTTTGAAATTATTTCTATCAGGGCCTTGTTGGAAGCATTTGGAGCAAGATATTGCTGTGTACACTTAGAGGTTGTTTTTTCCCAACATTCATTTTTAATATCTGGTCTTATTTTGGTTTGCATAGTTAATGTGGCTGTATGTGTGAGATGGTTTTTTCTTCATTCATTTCTTAAAAGCTTATGAAACATGTGCAATAGCGTCAAGTTTTGACAGATTTTTTTTTTAATAAATTACTGTTATGATCTTATGATTCAGAAGGAAAGGTTGGCCCTGCTTTCCACATGGAACAGCAAGTGATGAGATTCAGGATGTTCATTACTTGAGGAAATTTTGCATCTGTCAGCAACATGTGCAGAACTGCAGTCTTTATCCTGGAAGTTTTTGTAGTCTGTGGTGGTGTGGGCGCAAGCCATGTGTATGGAGGCTCTTAATGGAGCCTTGAACTTACTACGTCCTGATGCCAGTGGAAAGAGCAAAATAAAATGTTTGTTGTTTATAAAGTAATCTGGGTTGCTGAGGAGCATTCTGTGCCAGTAGGAGTTTCCTGAGCTTCAAAGTCTTCATGCCCTAGCATATAGCAGTTGAGAATTCACAAACACAGGAATAGATAAAGCCATGTTATTGTTCACTAGCCTGGGATAATCTCCGAACCAGCTGAAGAGGGTGGCTCTGAACAGATGATGCCACCTAAATAATGTTGACCATCTTCCAGTTAACCAGTGTGGGCAGTGGGAATAAATAGCTAAGAGTTTCTTTGTGTCTTAAATGTAAATAGTGCCATTAACCTAAAAGGTCATGAACTGAAATTTCCAGTACTAAACCACATCATTATGTGGGGCTCACCTATACTATCTGGTATTTTGACAGAAGGAAAAATATAATCCAAGCAATAGAGACTGAAGGAAATAACGTGGGGGAAGAGATAGTACAGGCGTGCTGTAGGGATTTTTCCAGTTGTTGCCAGCAGTTGAAATTTTCTTTGTAAAGTGTTCCACAGCATCACAGATCTCTGGTTTTCATTTACCCACAGAAGTGGGACCTCAACCATAGCAGAATAAAATCTAGACTCTTATTTGACACCATTTAAAAAAGTAAATACGTTATTTGCTCACTAGGTGTATGTTGGTTATCTGTGCTCTCTTGAAACATTTTTGAAGTGATTTTTTTTTTTTACTTGATACATGCTCCTGTAGGCATTGGGGCTATGGAAAATGTTAAAAATAGAGGACTGTTTCATTTATTAGGTGAGTTTAAAGTTCCTTCATTGTTCGATGTCAGAAGAACAATTAAGTTTTATCTGAGCAGAGCAGGGTGTCCCTAGATGCAGGTTACAGCGCATCCAGTGATACTATTAAAAGAAAGATCGTTTGTTGTTGCATTGGGGAATCCTTATAAAACATCAGGAAAACTGCCTGGAAGAATATAAATGTGTTCAAGCAATGGAGTGAAATACTCTTAAACTGCAGGGTGATGGCCTGTAGCTGGATAGGTTTTCAGAGTAGCTGTTTTGATGTGATTGTTGCTTTTCCCAACAGTCATAAATTGGATGTACTGGAACCCTTTTTTTCATGAGGCTTCTGCTGTTCCGAGTTATGGTCCAGAATCAAAGCTTCTGTTGTTAAAGAGAGAGCATCTAGCTTAGAGTTCATGAAATAAACCTTGGTGGGATTTTTCTTTTGATAAGATGCATACATGGCTTACGTGCTTCCAGAGGTGTTAGGCTTTTCCCATTTATAGACCAACATAGTCTCGCAAGGTTTGCTTTGTGTAGCTGTTACAGGTACATTTCGTGTTGGCGTTGTGTGTTGGTCTGTGATCTGCTTCCCTGGACTGTCTGAAGCTTGCCTGCCTTGAATAGCTACCCACACGTAACAACTCTGGGTTATACCATGGTGGTAAGAGCCCCCAGGGTGACTGAAGTTTAGGTGGACTTGCATCTAGGTGAGCATCAACTAAAGACCATCTGCCTTGGTCACCTGGTCAACCCAGGGTGGGATTGATCTGACAAAAGATGGACTTTTCACATGAGCTAGGCTCTGTTTGGTGGTCACTGGAGATCTGCTTAACACATAGCGAAGTCAAAAGCATGATTTATGTTGCTTTGAAAGAGATTCCTATATTCTGATAGATGAATTGTGCCTTGGAAGTGACCATTTCCCATAACTAACTGTACAGGGGGGTTTGGAGAGACTAAATCCCCTACAGACGTGTGAAGTAGATTCATCCATGCTGCCCCAGGACCAGTAGAGCTCATCCTGTCACATACAGTTTTGTCCATAGATGGGGGCGGGGGGGAAGCAGCCTGGCTACTGCTTCACCTCTCTTTTACCTGCCTATTGAGTTAAAAGTCAGTGTGAATTAGTAAAGAAGACATATAACCTGTGGCTGTGGAAGAGGCAGTTCAGAGCAGAAGTAAACTTCTCCAGCTCAGCTGTACAGATGCCTTGAAACCCAAGCATTGAATATGTATTGTTTAGTACTTGTAACTGAAGTCATGTGTTAGGAAGTTTAGCCTTCAAACAATTTTTATAGCTACTAACATATTTTGAAGGGCTTTTTTTTTCTTTTAAAAGTGCTAAAAACACGCGTTGTTCTTCATCTGCCCTACTCTAAAGGAAGCTAAGAGTCGTCTCTTAACATATATCTGATACTTTGTAAAGAGGAGTTTAAAGAAAGCCATAAATGCACATGGAAATCTGTAAGAATTGGGTAGGAAAACATTAGGGTTTCATGAACAGAGTTGTCCAGGTCCCAAGACACTAGTTCCATAAACTGTAGAGAGCGAGAAAAGGAGCCACAGATAATTTTTATAGTTGCATTTCTTTAGCTCCTTTCTACTTGTGTCGGTACGGAGGGTTCAGAGTTAGCATCGGTCCTTTCTTAAATATTGCATCTGTTTTTTCTGCCTTTTACCATCTCTCTATTCTACCTTCTTTGTTCTCCTTATTGTTATGAAATTGTCATTTCTGTAATCTAAATTGTACACTGAAGAGTGGTATGAGCCATGTTCCTGAGGGAGCTGTTTATCCCTGAGTTTTGGGATACCATATTTAACCATTATTTCTCAAGGAGTAGAATAAAATAGATGTACGCAGGAAGCTTTTCAAGTCCTGAGACTTGCAAATGCAAGCATAAGCTTTGGAGCATGAGTCAAGCTTTATTTATTTAGTTAAGCCATTTTAAGCTCTCTTCTCTCCCTTTAAGCGCCCTGGGTTTGTGGATAGTTGCATGGTAGGGTTGACCCCGAGGTGATTTTGAGTTGTTTTTTTTAGATATATATATATCTGAAATTGTAGTACTTATTTACATTCTGCCTACTGTTACTAAAATACTCTATGTAAGTGCCAGCTGTTATCTAACGAGAAGTAATTGGGACAATTAATAGCTCTTGACACTTCTTATTGTCTTTATTCTCTTTTGTATCTTCCCTGGTTCTGCATACTTCTTGTGTAATTGCAAGTTGCAGGAGATATAACCCTTCTGCAGGCTGCTCTTTGGTTTCCTTTGATTCCTGCTATACCTCTCTTCTGATCCAGCCACCTCACACTCTCCCCCAGATCTTTTTCTGATTGCTGTCTCAAAGCTTGGAAACATCAGCGCATTAATCGCCCTTTCAGGTTTTTATCTTTGTTCTTGTTATTGATATTATTTGGCCTGAGTGCAAGGCGTATAGCACACCTTATTACAGATTGGTTTAAAGCAAATCCATCAACTCCTCTAAAATTAGGCAATGCTGGTTGAAAGACCCTATTCACATTTTTTATGAGGGTTTTTTGTGCTCATACATAGGCACATTAAAAATGGCTGAACTCATGTAAATCTCCCTGGAAAGTCTAGACTTCTTCAGTGTCTAGGTCCTTTCATTATTTACAAGTAAATACATTTTAAAAATGCAGTCATAAATCTTTGAAAACATCTTCATTTGTGCTCAGATTGAAACTTTGCTAACTGTATTATACAAAATTGACAGCAATGTAGAAATGTTTTAACTCTCTCTGTATGTAGGGTTGAATCCTGGTTGTAGTGGTAGGAAAGCAAACTGTAGAATTTAGGATGTCTGATGTTGAATAGAACTTTTAATATCTCTAAATTTAAAAGGAAGAAAACAAAATCAGGGGACTGAAAACATTGAAACGTATATTCCTGAGCCAAAAATAAAAACTGGGAAAGAGAAAAAGAATTGTTGGTATCTCTTATTGCTGTACTAACATGTTTACCTAGCATATATGCCTTTTGCTTTCAGTCTTGCAGCAGTGATTGTGGGTTCTTTAAAATATATTGAAAATTGCCAGGCAAGATGTACTGTGTGACTGAGTGGATGTTGTGTTTTGCAAAGCATTAGTTAGGAGCAGGGAAGAGAAGTGTGGAGCCAGGTGCCAAGGACATTGGTGGCCTTCGGACGCGCTGGGGAAGTGCTGAATCATCTTCTCCAATCCCTTCTTGCGTTGTAGCAGAGATGCTAGCCCACCTCCCTGGTTGGCCTGTACCCTGACATTCACAGGGAAGCTTTGAGGTTATTCACTGATATACATGCATGCCTAAATCTGCGTGGATGCCCAGCTTTCAGTTTTGAAAATGAGGATGTGGTTACTGTCACTAAGACTTCTCATGCTATCAGAGCTATTTACTTGTATTCATTTTGTTACCTCTGTGCTCTGGTGCGCCCTGGAGAGTTTTGTTCCAGTCTCCCAGTGTTCAAACATAAGTATCCACAGTGGGATTTGCAAATACACATCTTTCAAAAATTGGTGTGTGATACTTAGAGCAGCTATGCAGCATCCAAATTACACATCTCATAAGGCATGAAAAAGAAAGTGGGCAAGCAACATTAAATAGCATATTTGTGCAAAAGCAGCTGAAGTGTGATTTATGTGGGAACTGTGACTACTTAAGCTTCATGTATCTAAATTCCTCATTTAGGGTTGTAAGTATATAGGAAGGGGTTTTATCTAGTTGCATCTAGTGTCTCTTCATTCCAGACCTCTTTAAGGAGCTAGATCTCTACTCGTTTGGTTTTTTTTCTTCTTCTTTCTGGGCACAGATCAAAAAGGTGATAACTTTTCCATATAGATCCGTGGCATATTTAAGCTCCCCAGCATCAGGAGGAATCTCAGTGCGCCAGAGAGTACATTGCATCAGCAGCAGAGTTTGTACAGCTTGCTGGTGGGGTCCTCAGCAGGGGCTGAAGAGGAGGCAGGGGCAGGTTCCTGTGTTTCCAAGAGGATCCATCAAATCAAAGAAACTAGTAAAAGCTCCAAACCATGTCAGTCATCTTTCACCTACTATTTCCTCAAAAACTGTGTGGTATTTCAGCCTTCTTTTTGTGGGTAGTGTTCAATTATCATGACTGTTACATATTTTGTAGTGAAACCTTAAATTTTACTCTGTTTCTCAAATGTATGAATTCACTAACCCGAAAGAGCGTTTGCGTGAAGAACGTTTTAGGTGTCACACAATGTTACAGCCTCAGCCACCCGCTCCTGCTTGATTTCAACAGGGCAGTTGGTAGGATGTTCTATTTTGCTGGTGTGTTTTTGTTTTTAAACTATTCAGCTGCTATTTAGCTGATTATTTTTAAACTATTTAGCTACTAATGGTAGCCTAAAAAACCCCTTTTGTTGTTATTTTTATATACACTTGATAGTAAGCTTTTAAAAAAAAGTGGGGGAGAAAAACCCTACTGTATGGGTAAATAACCTGTTTAGCCATCATTTTTCCCTCTACCCTGGTCTGTCCCATCTCCTGCACACATGTACAGAAAAGGGCAGTGTGCTTAATTGGTCTAATTATTTTTTTTTTTTGTCCTCTCTCACAAAGTCTGGCTTTGGGTTAGGTGCCATGAACAGTTTGGCCTTAGCTTTTCCACCTGTTTGTTACTTTCAGCATCACTCAATTGTATGTTTAGCTTTTCACATCTTGTCATTTCATGGATGGTTTAAAAATAGTTCGTTTCTTCTATCCGTGTACATTTGTGAGGGGTTTGCACCCCTTCAAGTTCCCTTTTTCTCCTATTGCTCTTTTTTAGTTAGTCATGCAGTGAATTTGCCAGTGGTACAGGTGGTGGAGGGTATTTTGTATTATTTTGAGATATGCTGATGAAAAGGCTATGTATGAGCTCAGTGTTGTTAAAGATTGTGTTGATGTGATACCTTGAACTAGAGACGGTTTCCACAGAGGTTCTTGAATTACTGCATAGGGCAAACCCTAGCGCTTGCATTGTGTAATGTCCTGTCCCAGCCCCCTTGTCTCCTATTAAATCATTTTGTAGTTCAAATCCATCTCTTAGTCTCACTTGTATCTCCTTTGTTCCTCATCCACCTGCACCCTCCCATCTGTCAAACAACAAAATACTCTGATCAGAATTAAATACTAACTTTGATAGGAACGTCTTGGAAAAGAACACAGTTCTAGGCATAAGCATTTAGTCCTCTGGAAGAGTGGAAAATGAGGTGATGGAAAATGCCAGGTTGTAGTTCACAGGCAGCAGCATTTAAATGGTTTGCTATAATCATGTTAGGATAGAATTAAACTGAGTTCTTTATTTTGTGCTGCAGTGAAATAAGGCTGTTACTGACCATTTTCTCCTCCCTCTTGCTTTGATGATTAGCGTGAAAACTCAAGCAGCAAAAATTACAGGAGTTCTGTAGTGGTACACAGAGAAACTGGTGTGAGAGGGTCTGAGTTGGAGTTTTATATCCTTGCACATGAGAGCTCTGGTGCTTCCCTAATAGACTGAAAATGAGACCACTGCTGCTTTATAAGAGGTCTGTTCCAGCCACATTGCTCTACAGCTTGGCAGATGGTGGCATGTGAATGGTTTCATATTGATTGGATGGATTTGCCTCAGGGTAAGAGGAGTGTGGGTCCTTAAAGATGCACTTCTAGATTTTTTCCTTTTATTTGGAAAAAAAAGTAGTATATTTATAAAACAAATCTCTTTAAATTGGAGGAGTGTGTCGTAATCAAGGCACTGAAGTTACCTGTAAATAAAAAGTCCTTAAATAGATTATCACAAAGACCAAAAAATGAAGAATACTTATTTACTAAATGATTATGTTTTTACATTAGAAGAAAGTGACACTTTTAATTAGTGTTCAAGGCATATGGTGAATGAGAAAATAAGCTTATTTCATGCAAACAGAAATCGATGCAAATAACCTTTCTCCTCATATAAAAAGGGATGACTTGAAACTCAATACATATTCAAGAAGGTTAAGTCGTTACTGCATCACTTTAATATTAGTTAAAGGCCAACAAAGAAAATCACTACTCTGCATATACTTAGTCAGCAAGGATTGCTATAAATGAAAGAATTAGGTGACGGTACTTTGTAGGTGATAAATCTGGAGAAGCCCTTGTCCATATAATGCATTTATTCTTTAACCTCAGCAAGTAACCTTTTGGGTTCTGCCCTAGCACAGGTAGTTGCTAGAGATGCCTTAATTCTCCAGCGATTCATCCCAGCTGGTAAAGACATTTTGTGATGCTATTTGTTTATTGTTCTTTCTCACCTCTGTTTTGTGCTTCAGTCTTGTAAATGTTGTTTGCAAGTCCTTTGGTATGAAATGACTTTTCAAATGTGTTTGTACAGCACCTAACACAGAGATCCCAATATCATTCAAGCCTCTGGGTGTTGCTGTAGAGCATTGAGTGAAATAGTATTTTTTTATAGTAATGGAAGTATTCCTTGAGGTATTTGACCTTAAAGTGAAGAAAAAAAAGAACTTGAATAACTTGCAGATGTAGGAATGGGGACAGTTTGGTGACTTGGGTGCTGTTGAAAACTGGATCCTTTCTGTGTATTTAAGTCTTGTGCTCTGATGTGTGCAACAGTGGCTTCATAAATTAATTTAAGCCAAAATACGTCATAGCTGTATCTTACCAAGTTGTCTTCAAAATTGCTTGAAGGTATAGTTCATATTTTCTAACACTGTACCCACATGTGAATTACTTATGTGCTGAATTTTGTGTTTTCATGAAAGAACACTGGTGTGCCGAACTTAATGCTAATTTTGTTTCTTTTGCAGTGCAGACCATTTCTGTGCGTATGCTTTTCCTTTTAATTACACTTTGTTCTCAGAACTGATTTGATTTTATCATTAGTTAATTTTTGCTGAATGGAATCCTCCTGAATCAATTTTAAGGTCCCTTTGAAAAAAAAATCAATGGTAAAAGTTAAGTGATTTTTAGGGTTTTTGTGTGGGGGCTTGGTTCTGGGGAGGAAAACGGCGCAGAATATTTTTTTTTTTCCTCCTGCCTGATACGTGTCGGGGGGATTTTTGCTGTATATCACAACCAGCAGCTATTCCAAGAAAAATCTTTAAGATGGTTACTTGAATCTGTGTACACTGACCACCTGGTGGTTATGGAGTGAACTGTTACTTTAAAGAATAGTTTAAACAACAGCCATGTTTGGGGCAGGCTAATCTTGCAAAGAGAGCAGTACATATAACAGGAGTCTACAGTGTGATAAGGGGAAAATTCAGCTCACTGACTAGATGTTTTAATGTGCGAACTCTAGGGAAATAACATATTGACTATTCTGTTGTGCGCAAGAAAATTGAAGAACCCTTTGCAGACAGAGGGCTTGCAAAGGATTCTTTCTGTTTCTCTTAACCAAAATCTGTGGCAAGATGTTTGAAATCAGCAGGACGCTTAATGCTGCTTTGTTAAATAATGAGGTAATATTTTGTCACTTTTTCTGGGCAGCATCTGTTTTTTTTCTCCTTTTTCATATGCTTGTGAAGGATTGAGTTTAATTTTATGAAAGTCAGATTTTTTAAAAAAAATCATTCTTCAATTATTATTTTTTCCTTTTGATGCTTTTGGAGAATTGGGTTGTCTTTTATTTGCGGTTTCAATCGGCTGCTGTTGCCTAGGACATTATGCCACGTAAGGCTTCTAAACTGCACAGAGTAGGTAGTTATTAACGCTGAATTGGCTTCTGGTATAGTCCATCTGGGCTCTGTATGAGAGAGCTTGCTAGCGGCTACTGATGCTAAGATACCCGCAACCTTTGGGATGTATGCGTGGTGGAGAGGGGCTCAGTGATATGAGATCACTTCTTTTAAGGGAAACTGTCATTAATGAGTCAAGAAACTGCTCATTTATGGTAAGGAGGGGGGGGGGGGGCTGGGAAACAACCCTGTGATTTCATTTTGATATTGGATTAGCTGTTTAAGACAAGTTTCTTTTTGTGGGGATGGAAGATTGCATTAAAAATATGCTTTGCTCAGGGGCTTGCTGGGCTGATGCTGGAGAGACTGTATTGAGAATCTGATGCTTTACGAATGTCACAACCGTGATGCGGTGGTCAGTCCCTTACCCTGAAAGATAATGGTACTATTGGAAACACGAGAATAAGGTTGACTTTTTCAACAATAGGATTCTGCCTTTGTCTTTACAGAGAGAGGCCTCTGAGGACGTTTGAGCATTTGTTTTAGTGTTCCTCAGAAAGACTGTGTGTGTGGGGTGCTTTTTGGGAAAGCGGTCAGTGTGCAGAGTACCTGGATTTATAGACGGATAAGATAGCTAATTTTTGTAGAGGAGCAGCGTGCAATTATTGTTTCAGAAAAATGGCTGAATCTTTTGATATGCATAACGAATTTATAGTAACGAAGTAGGCTGAAGTTGAAAAGACTTAAAAATAATTTCTGGATGCCTTCTTCGGTGTTATTAACCCCTGAAGAGACCTTAAGTAAAAATTTGCATTACAAATCTAACTTTAATATTCGATTTATATTTGCACAAGAATGTATGATAATATACTAGCTCTGTAGCATTTTGATGCCTATGTGTTCAGCCTAATAGGTCACTTAAATGTTTGTGTTAGGAAATCTTACCTTACAAGCTAGTTTAATCTTTACTAGTTTTTACCAAGCTACAAATGTGCTCAAAAAGATGCACGGTGAGAGAAATCTTCTGCAGCCTTTACATTGTTCATATTTTAATTGAATTCAGGGCTCACTCCACAAATAGATTGTATTATGTCTTTTAAATGCAATTTTTCTCCTTGCTTGGTCTGTTTGTAGCTAGATTTTAGAAGCTTACTGTATTTCATATGTTTTATTGGTGTGTTTAGTCTCTGTGTGTTTGAGCGTGTCTATGGCTTAAAGAAATTTAAAATGTACAGAATATCAGTTCAGAGCTTAGCAATTTGGAGGGCGTACCTGTACTTAAAGAAATAAAACTTTAGCACCATGATTATCTGATTATGCTTTTTTGAAGATGGATTTGGTCGTTTGTAGCCAGATTTTCTTTCTCTAGGACGAGCTAAGTGCGCTTATAACATGGCCCATTCTAGCTTTCTCTGTTTCTAGCTCTTACATTTAAGAATGCTTGCAATGCCACTGAATTTTTAAAACATACATTTGGCTGTTGAAATGAATGTGTGAATGGTAAAATGAAGTGATTCCTACGTATGTTAATAGAGTAACACTCAGTAGCTTTAGTTGAGATGAACATAAATTCAAGGTTAGTTGCAATTACAGGATGCCATGCCTTGTTACTTTGGCCAAAACGGGCTTTAGGAAAAGAACTCCAAGGAAGAGAAAGAAATGAATGCTTCCTAACTTGTGAGAATTTTTAATAACTTGCCATGGTTGGGAGAGGGTAAAATATTGCTGTTTGGAAGTGAAGTTTTGTTAGTTTGACGGTGGCAGTGAGGAGAGGATTAATGAATGTGCATTGTTAAGTTAAGCACATTCCTCTCTAAGGCTGGGGGGGGGCGGGGGGGGGGGGGATTTCTTTTAAATGCCCAAAGTTTGCTGGTTTATTTCCTGTAGAGCTGAAGAATATTGAAGCAAGGTGGTGAAATAATTCTGAAATACTACTGTCGTTTGGGGGGAGCGCCCTGATAAATAGGTGTCTGCTGTGCCTTAGCGTCGAGTGGCAGCAATATCAAATCCGCTTCTAAAAATATGTATTTAAAAAACCAAAACTTTACAGAGCCAAAGGAAGGAGAGATGGGTTAGTTATTAAAATCAATAGTACCTGAAAATAAATGCAGCTTTAAATGCATGTCAAAGTGCTTTTGTTGTGCCTTTAAGCCTAGAGGCAGATCATTAAATATGCATTTCTCCGGAAAGCAACTGTCGAAAAAGATAAGGTAGTTAAAATACGCCGGACCTGGGAGCCGGGCGTGCAGGAGGTAAGAAGATGTAGGCACTGAAGCATGGCCGAGGTATGACATCGCCGCGGCCCAGGGCTCCTGCGCCGGTGGGGTGGGAAGAGGTAGGGGGTGGGGAGAAGAAGGAAAAAAAAAAAAAAAGTAATAAAAAAATACGGGGATGCGTGTTGTTTCTTCAACCGGGCCTTAATTACTAGATACAAGCAGCAGTTCAGAAATCTGGTCTCTGTTGTTGTAGAGGTCACCGAATCATTAACATTGTCAATCTGGCAGCGGCTAATTTCAATAGCACCTGATGTCGCAACGCCTCCCCGCGCGGCGGCGGCCAATCAGCGCGCGCCCGCCGCTGACAGATGGTCCCATAAATGGATGTAAAGGGGCGCCGCCGGCAGGCAGTTCCAGCAGGGCCCCGCGCCGCGCCGCGCCGCTCCGCCCGCCGCCGCCGCCGCCGCCGCCGCCGCCGCCGCCGGGGGCTGCCGCTCGGGGACGGCCGGACCCGCCTCGCGGACTCTGACAGCAGAGACAGAATAGCCAGTATTATTACTATTACTATTAATTATTATTCTCGCTGCACAAACGTCTAGCACTGTGCTTTGTGGATCTTTAAAAAAATAATAATAAAAATAATTCCCTGAAACCTTAGCAAATCTGTAGAAGAGTTGAAGCCTTTCAAGACCCAATATTTGCCATTAAGAATGGTTATGGTAGGTATTAGTAGATTTAAAATCTGATTGTAGCGGGTTTATATAGAGGTAGATATAGAAGCTAACATACAGATTTTCCCCGAATCTGCATCATTCTCAGTCTGTGTTTTCACATGAATTTAGTTTTCTGCTACTGATTTGTTTGTACATGATCTCTCCCTTCCCCCCCTTTCTCTTCCCCCCCCTCTTTCATATTTAATGTGCGTGTATCCTTTAATAAAGGATGTACTTTGTCATTTTAAGGTAATTGCGGTTCTCTGAGAATAAAGAAAAAAAGCTCATTTCTAATGCGAGGCTGGTATGTGGCTAACTGAAATGCAAAAGGAAGAAGAGGCTTTTTTTTTTTTAAGTGGTGAAGGGGGGGAGTTAATTTCCACATTGACATTTTGGAGGTACAAATGCAGAGCAAAATCCTGGGGGGGGGGGGGGGGGAGGGGGGGAGGGTGGTAAAAAAAAAAGCCTCGAGATTGGTAATTTTCTTTTGGTGGACTGCGCAATAGGTATGGTAATTTTAAAAGAGGGTGATTTATATGAGCTTCAGTAAATGCTGCATATTGTATTTCAAAGAGTTTCCTGTCATGACCTCATAAAAAGAGGAGGAGGCTTGTATGTGTTGCAGTGCCTAGTATATGTCGATTTTGTTGCATCGTTGGGCAGCAGCGCTGTAAGAAGGAATGTCAGCTTTTACATAACGCTCTTTTTGCTTTTGACTCTGTGAGGGGCTGTAAGGGTCCATCTTTGTGATCACAGATGGAGTGGAATGGCTTGAAAATGGTAAGTGAACGGGGAGAGCCTGCTCGTGGGGTTTTGTCTCGCTTCTCGTGTGCCTCGCGAATTTCTTTTGTTTGGGGTGGTGGATTGTGAGTCATAAAATAAAATTAGAGAGCCTTGTTTATTCTTTTGTGGGATATGTCTGCCTGTGTGCCTGTGCATATCTATCTATATATCTGTTTAATGTATCTAACTGTGATGGCACTTCACGGCGTTTCCATTGAACGTTGCATTTCAGTCGAGCGAGGATGGTCTCTGCTGACAGTCACGGTGTCGTTGTACCGCGTGTGCCTGGCGCATCAGGCAGCCGATGATGCCTTTTAATCTCCGTTTGTATTACACCAGCCTTAAATACAAACCTAATAATCGCTTCTAAAATTCAGGTATTGCGTTTCCTATGGAGCCGGTGCTGTAGAAGATGGATGGATGGGTGGATGGATGGATGGATGGATGGAAGGGTGTGTGGGTTTTGTGTCGGGGTGGGGGCTGGGGGGGGAGCCTCGTTGTTTTGTGCTTTTTTAAATGCTGGGAGAAGTCAAAGCCATTTATGTGAAAAATAGTATTTCTATTTTTAGACCATATTCTCCTGGCAGAGGAGCCCGGACGTGCTCGTCTCGTCCCCTCTTTTGTGCTTTCCTTACAGATTGTGCAAAATGGCATGATCAAATACAACTGCCGGGGACTCTGGGCTGCGCCGAGCGGGGCGACCCGGGGTGGGGGCTGGGACCGAACCCGCACAATACCCATCCCTCCTGCCAGCCCCACGGGATGCTGGGGGGCGGGGGTGGGGGTGACACCCCCCCTTTCCCCTTATTTTAACGTTTTGCAGACTTTTGCCGCGGATATTTATTATAACCGGGGAAACAAAGCGACGGTCTTTTCCCATTCTTACAGGATTGTCTTTGTCTAGCTGCTTGTTTTGATGGGTGTAAAACAAATAAGATTAGACTGAGCAGCCGAACTGAAAGCGATAGCTGGGAGGAAAAGCCAATGAAAGGTTGCCGGGGAAACGAGCATAGGGGAAGCTGAGTGGGGGAGCAGGTGGCAATCATGTGGGAATACTGCAAACAGTGTAAAAAAAAAAAAAAAATTCTAAAAAAAAAAAACCAGGGGCTATCTCGATTATCTCTGCTGTTCTTTGTGGCAGTCACAACTTTAATTATTCTTTATAAATAGGTGTTAATTACATTTCTGGCTCAGGCTTACAGTGATTTCTAGAAATCTGGTTTTAAGCATCTGTTCTTTCTCTTCTGCAAAAGAGGGTTATCTTTTTTTCTCCTTCCCCCTCCCTGCTGTGAAATTGTACGTGCAAAAAAATTGCAAGGAATCCTGTGAGGCAGTATAAAAAAAAAAATGTAAATTATATTGAATGAAGTTGACAGAGGTATAATAGTGAACTCCCACAGCTGATAGCTTCTGCAAATCATTTCTTAGAATTTTCCAGCAAATGTCCCTATGAGAACAGTAGGTAGAATGAATTTACCCTAAGCAGTGATTTTGTGTTAAGTGATATTGGTATTTTTACAAAATCAGATGGTTATATGGCAGAATAATCAGTTCAGGGGAGTTCACATTATCCTAGGGTTTATGCACTGAACAGAATTTACAAAAATAATTAGATTATTCTTCTCTTCGTCTCCAGCCCCACCTTTAGCCACAGCCTATTCTGTATCTGCTGGAGCAATATCCACTTCCAACGTCAGGTTCCTTGTGGCAACTTTACTTTTTAAACTGCAGCTGAATATTTTGCTAATTGCGGCGGTCTGTTATTGTAGTGGCAAACAATAATGGGAATTAGCAGAAGTGCATCTTTAAACAAGGCTATTGGTGCTAGAAGTGTTAAAAAAGCGTAGTAGACTAGTAAGTGATAGACGGTAGCGTAAAAGATATAAAAATGTGGTTGCCCAGAAAATGCTCATCTATCACACATCAGGAGGCACAAGAGAAGCAAAGCAAGAATATAGAACACGCCTTTCTTTCTGTCTTCAGATTTTCAGATATTTTTACACTCTTCTCTCTGGTGCAGGATTACTTTGAATGCAAATTCAAGCAGGAATGGTAGTGCTTAGTTTAAATATGAATAAAAAGAAATTAAATCCCCCTTTTAATTTGCTTTGTTTTAAGTATTGCTTCTGCTGCAATCCTTTCTGTGAAGAAGTAATTGAATGGCCCTCTGAAAACTGCACTGCTTTACAGTGGGGGGGGGGAATCTTGAGGGGGTGTGTGTGTGCATGTGTAAAATTCTGTATTTTACAGTCTTGAGTGTGCAGAGATGTATTCTGACATGCATTGTAGTTGTACGTGAGAGTAAAATAATTTTTCTTCTATCCAAAACAGAGATACTGTGTTCTAAATCTAACTTAGTCATGACAATAAATAAGGGTGCCTTTTATTATACACAGCTGCATTGTTTGTTTTAAGAGTCATCAGCTAGTAGTTACATTTTCATTTTCTGTTCAATTTGGTGTTTCTACAAAGATTTAAAAAGAATGTAATCCTTGTTTTATGGTGCACGTGTTCCTGCCCTGATCTTCCTCTTTTCTTTGTTTTAAGATTATATTAATGAATACAGCCTGCATGTACATAGTGACATTTTCTTTTTGCCTATAAAAGAATGCATTGTAGATCTTCATATAGAAAAATAGCTATTAAGTTAGTGAAATTTAATTCAGACTGCTACGGATAATACAAAAAGATTAAAACCTCTTTTTGTTCAGACAAAAAGATGGAGAAAATGTAGTTGTCTTTAGACATGACAATTATTTTTTAAAAAAAATTTATTGACTTGGTGAACTACTAGTCAGAAAGGATGCAATTTTACAATTGGGTATTGATGCAAGGTGAATACCAGCCATCACTTTAAAATCCTATCCCCATGTACTCTACTAATCAAGTTCCCATGTTAGATACAGGGATGCCTCTCCACTGTTGACTGGCTTGGTTGCCTCCTTTGCTTTCTTCCTCTTTATTAATTTTACCTTTTTGAGCTCTCTCAAAGTGAGCCCGAGCTGTTGTGACAAAGGATGGTTACAACGAGCTAGAAGGGGTATACTTAAAAATCCCGTTTGGAATAGTCTTCATCATCTTTATTTGGCCCTGTTAAATATTTTGACTCTATTGAAAGAAAATCTGGTTGTGTTAATCTTACATATATTTAATGTATTAATTTTTCTGAAATATCTTCTGGGTTACAATGAATTTTTTCCTCAACCTTCCTACTTGGTATGCTGGGAGTGTACTAATTAAATGCAGGTTATTTTCTGTGTGTAATTGTCATACTGTTGGTATATAACCTAGAGCCACTTCACACCCCGAGGTTTTTCAAAAGAAATAAAGTATGATTGCCTCCCATGTTCTGGCAGGGGAATTTTTTGTTTTCTTTGGGAACTTGCACTTTCAAAATAATTTCAGCAAACACCCCAGGCAAGAAATGGGCAGTGGCAGAGAATATTATAGCAAGAGGGAGAGAGATGCAGATAACTTGACAAATCCACTTGTCTGTTTTGGCAATCTGTGTCCACTAGACAACTCATTTACATGCCTGGACACATTAAAATGTACATTTGTTTGTCTGTGGGACAGCTGACTGGATACAGTCCGATGCACTGGCAAATACTGCAATGCAGTATTTTTTCAATGTCATTGGGGTTTTTGGGGAGAAGTGGGCGCAAACAGTCTTTTTGCAAGTGAGGCGATGTTAAAAAGCATGGTACCTCTGTAAAGGATAGGCCAGATATAGCAAAAATTTGCTAATCTGATGGAAAGTCACCCCTCCCCCATTGCACTCCTCTCCCTCTCTTGCTCTTTTTCTTTTTCCTTTGAGTAGGATAGAGGAAGAGATGGGTATGCATGTATTTTTATGTGTGTGTTCATGCATGTGTATCTTCCCTTCTCATTTGAATGGATGCTAAGGAAAATGCTGGCATTTGTATGAGAAGGCAAAGGGTGTTCGTCCAATATAATACTTTCCAATTGCTTGTGTAAATGTCCAGTTACCAGCAGCGTAGGACTTCCAAGAACTCTAAAAGCAATGCACACTTTTCATTTTCTGAAGAATTTTGTGAAGAGAAGGAATTGAATCGTTTCAATTCAACAAGTACAAGAGATTTAATCCTAATAAAAATAGTGTTTAGTGTGGACCTGCACCTCGCCTTAGCCTCTGCACTTAAGTACATTTAACCATTTGAGATAATGTGAAGTGAAAATGTTGGAGAAACAGATATTCAAAGGCTGTTTGCTTGCTTGCTTTTTCCCTTCAAATGATCAATCTTTACTTTTAAAATACTGGAATATTTTACGTGCAGGGGGCTTTTGTAGGTCACTAGCTTTACAGCAAGAAGAAGGAGGGAGGGAGAAAAGGTCTCAATGTGTCAGAGGCAGTAATTGTCTAAAATTAGCCATCTAGAAAAGGCAGGGAAGGCTTGGAGGAAAGAGAAGGAGGCACAAATATGTGAAACAGCACTGTGCTAGTCGGGGAGATAATGAGTGACAAATCTGAACTGGTGCAGTGGTGTGATGCCCATTAATTTCTCAGAACCTTGACTTTGCAGGTTTGTTACTCTGTTGTTCACACCTTTAATTATAACCAGGTTTGGATGATAGCTTGGGGCACTGAAGATGAGACCTTTTGTTTGTTGTTTACTTATTTAAGTATTCAGACAGAGTTTGCAATAGCATTGGAACATCAGTGTTAGAAATTAAATACTTTCAGATGAGCTTGCAATAAGAATGTGGTTACTTTTTGCAACTATCTACTATTGTCTTATTTGTAGCATTTACATTGCTTGCATAAATTCATTAAGAATTAGCTCAATACAACCGTTGTTAGGTTGATCTTTATTTTCTGTGACTATAATCTGTTTTCCCTAACTGTTTCGGAGCTCCTAAGGCGTTATCGCTTCTTTAGGGCCCCAAAAAGTAGGGAGGAAGCTAAGAGTCTGTCTTACAATTTTTCTACCTTTGATTGTGTCTTATGTGAGGACTTCAATCTCAATGAATAAAAAAATCTGTAAAAGTCAGGAAGGTAATGCGAACCAGTTAGGAATTGTTAATTAAATGGGACAAAAAGACAGAATTTTAAGGAAAAAATAATGAGAAAAAAAAGATAGGTAAACCTTTATGTGTCCTCTCTGGAAATGGTTTAGTTGCACAGTAAAATACAAGCCTGGCTTTGACAATATTTAAAGTCATGATGTATATAAAATTCTGTAGTATGCCTTTGTTGCTAAGGCACATGCAGTTGCGTCAGCGATGCTGTTGTGATGGGAAATTATATGTCCTTGAATTCTGGGCGGGGGGGGGAATACTTAGTTTCATTTATTTTGTTCTCTTAATATTAAAACTTCTTGTTGCTGTAAAAGCTCTTATACGTTTTGGTTGGTATTTTCCCCAGTCTGGAACTGTGCCCCAGTGTTTCAGAGTCAGGGTGGTAGCATATCTGATGGCTTTTGAGCATTCAGAACTCTTGGAGGTAAAGGCGATATGATAATGTGTGTTTGTTTCAAAACAGACGCAGATGACTATGGGAGGTGGTTCTGTCATTCGCAGTGCTTCAAGAAGGTTCCATGCGTAATGCGTCTCTGTCCACGTAAGTGATTTTTGGTGTTGGCAGAGGGCAGCAACGCCACTGGAGCCTTTCCAGTAGCATAAGTCCTTCAGATCCAGCCACTCCGCTGTGTTACCCGGGTGCGTTCACCAAGCTGTGGAAGGGAAACCAAACAGCTTCCTCTAGTTTTCGCTTCCTGAGGGATGGTTGGTGAGAACGTCCCATCTGACCCTCTATGTAGAGACCAAAAGATTGCTGCTGGCGCAGGTAACTGCAGTGTGCGTGGGCCCTGTGTGTTGGCCTATAACTGTATGTGTCTGGGGTAGCCAATTGTTCTTCCGAGCACTGGGAAGTATTTACTTGCAGGTTGAGTGCTGTTGAAAAGTTTTTGTAGGGACTTGAAGGTTGAAGGAAGCTTGTCCTCCTTATTTTTTCTCCCCTTATTTATTTTCTGTTATTGCATGCTGGAAAACTAGCAAAGACAACAATACTCACAATTTATAATTTAAGGTAGATCTGACTCCTCTTGTAGTATTATGTCTAATTTCCCAGCAAGGACGTTGAATTCCAGGAAGCGACTCTGTCCCCTTGTCTCTCTTGGTACAGATCGAGGCAGTTGCCAGAAGTCCCTGTTTCTCTACTGCTATTAAAAGCAATATTGATACTTGTAACTTTGAGAATTATTATTGCTAAACTTCCTCAGAAGGTTTCACATTGGGGATTTCTTTGTTTTGTAAGTGGATTAATTTAAAATCTTGGTTTCTATGATGTGCTTACAGTGTGTGGAAGTCATCCTGTTCATAGTAGTTCTGGTTTGAGAGGATTGTAGTAAACCACACGTGCAAAATACTAATGAACCTTTTTGATTTGAATGCTAATGTGGGGAAGAGGCCATGCCTTTTCTCAGTCTTTCTAAGCTGACATGTAGACTCCCATAGCCATCAGCAACTTGATGTTAGATAATATAAAATTCATGACTCAACAGCATGAAAAAACCCATGCTTAAGTCGCTACACTGTTGTGAAGTCTTAACATGTTCTGCATTTGGGATCAGAGATATTTGGGGATATTGGGGGGGGGTTACTTGATGGAAGGGTTTTATAAATGTGCCTGTTAATTGCTGTACTTGTATTCATTTTCTACTGGTCATTCTTGATCTTTGAATGGTCGTCAGTGATTTTTTGTTTTGTTTTGTTTTACTATGTGCAGAAGAGCTTGTGGGCAAAGGCTCATCCTGTTATTTCTGTAGAGCAGAAGGCATAGTCACGACACCATAGCAGTAATAATGCATGTAAACAAATGCTCCTTAAATAAAAATAGTTCTAATACTGTTCCCTGTATATCTTTGTTCCAAATGAAGTTACTGGCAGTAGATGAGTAGGGGGAAGTTGATTTTTAGCAGAAAGCGTGTGCCAGCTATACTGTGGCAATGTTGCTGTCGATTCCCTTCCTGTGAGAGCAGCTGTTCAAGGAATTAATCTCTTTGCTTGATGCAGAGGGTCCTGAAAAATTCAATGCGCAGCTACGGTGGTGGCTGCAGCCATTTTTAGTGTGACCGTTGATGGGAACTAACTCAATGATCTAGCACAGTAGCATATTGTTCTTTAGACTGACTGGGCCAGGACAAAATTACCATTCTGCATTTCGTGTGCTCTGTGAGAGATTCCGGCATGCACCTCAGAGTTTGACATTGTGTTTGATAATTTATAGAGCACAGTTTATATTTAACTGTAGACACACTAATCCAGGGGAAAAGAGTAGTATATTTTTAGAATCCTTTTTTTATTGTCTGTGCTTGTCATGACCCAACTACAGAAAGAAGTGTTCACAAACGTAGATGCTCACTGGGGTAGAAATTGTTGAGTTTAATTTCCATTGTTAGTCTTTGCTATATGCAAAAATGAATTTGTGTGATGTTCTTTGTGGTTATCAAGAAGATTTGCAGCTGTACATAGCCATTATGGCCGCTGCAGGAGCCATGTTCTCCTCTAGCGTTTTGACACCAGTCTGGACTAGGATACCTAGGCTGAATGCCCCAGTGGTCAGGGATGCTTAGGTGATATATTAGTTTTAATAACGACACAGTGTCACTTCTGTCAGAGTTCTCCTTCTTTGAGGTGAAACACATGGATGGAGTAGATCCAGCTTGAAGGGTCTCCCTGTGACTGCTTGGTATTATAAGAGAAAGCTAGCCAAGAGGAAGGGCAGTGAGTTGGTTATTTTGACTCTTTCAAAGCTCAAGTGAGCTGTTCTTACATGTTTAGGCTGTTAAGTAAGACACTTCTGCCTGGTAACCTCTAATAATACTGCTGTTTTCCCTGTTGCCTGTTGACATCTCAGCAAAATGTAATACGTGGGACTGCCGGGGTGGCCTGGGTCCCACCCTGTCCACAAGTGCCTGTATCTGAGCAGGGGCTGAGGTCAGCAGGGCTCCTGCTGGGGTGCATTAGCAGAATTGTGTTTTAACCAGGAGAATGTTATCCATGAGGTCTGGTCACTTTTTTTAAGAGGAGTTTCAACAGATTTTTGATTTCTTGGTGTTCAGGGTATGTTCATCTAATTGAATAAGAATGTAGTGAATTTGAATATGATTTCATCTGGAAATTTTAGGAAGCATCTTAGTAGTTGGAATAAAGAAGGTGTTTGATTTGGCCTGTGGCATGTTTCCCTTCCTTAGTACAGAGATTAATAGTTTGTCCAGGATAAACTGTTAAGATCTGTTAGCCTGACTTGTGACAGATACATGCATATGTACTTGATATTTTGTCTTTTAATAATATATTATTAATCAATAATCTATGGTAACGGGTCTTTGAGTTTAGCATAGATGCTCTTATGCATGAGGTGGTTTGAATTTAAATATTGCTGAGATGTATATCCCATACATGACATTAAAACGTACTCTCATTTAAGCCATTGTGTAGGTATTTATTTTGTGAGACTGTGAGAGTAAACAGCTACCTCTACATACTAGATCATTTCTGATCACTTTTCCACCAGAAATTTCACAAGTCTTCAACTTGATCTGTTCATGACCTTTAAGGTGGTGATGGCCGTATTACTTTGGAGTATTTAATTTTAACTTTGTCTACCAGAGGTATGTTATAGAAGGAAGAACGCCTGTATTTCATGAAAAGATTATTTCTGTAAGGAATATTAGTGTGGTACAGGGCTGTATGCTTACAAGTGAATTGTAGAAAAGCTGTAAATTTCCTATTACTAATCCAGTTCAGTTTTAGAAGAAATATGCTGTTACTTTACAGTAAAGTAACATTTCTAATGATGGAGATAGAAATTACTATGTTCGTCTAAGTCCTATTTTGGGGACTATCTCTCTTAAACCTGCAAGCAGCAGTATCCATAGAGATGATGTTGCCAGCAGTCAAGATGAACACATGTTGATTAGTATTTCCTAATTGCACTTACCAGTGTGTCTTCATTAAGGTCCTGTTGAGGACAGAGCCTTAAAATGTCTTGGTTGTGGCATGCATTTTGCTAAGCCATCCATTCCTGCCTAATATAAGCCTGTCTTTGCATGAAAAATGTATGGGCAACATTTTCAGAAGAACTACTTATGGCTTAGGAGCTGAAATCTTATTGCAGTGAACATTAATGAATCTTAAATCACTTCTGGGCTTCTGAAAATTGTAGCTTTTGTTTCTAGAACTTCAGCAGAAATAAAAGCAGTGGGGAGCTGGATGTTCCCAGGCTTCATAGAGAGCCTGCTCTGTCCTTGCTTTGCTTTGCCTTCTAGTAAGTAGATGTTTTTAGGTTTTGGTATGGCTTGTAATACAGCTTTTGCTGTCTAAACTCTCAGGTTGCAAATGATTCTAGATTATTTTCTTAAAGGGAAAAATCAAGTGGAGTTGTGACAGGTCTACAGCAGCTGAAGACTTGCAGCTGTCTGCTTCTTATATGAACATGTACGTATCTGTGGGAATCTGTGTGTCAGTACCCAGTGCAACAAACGTATTCCCAAGTCAGTAATATAATTGAGTTATGTATTAGTAATATATAACTCATAACATAGTAATCTAAACAAGTAGGTAGTGATTAGGAAACAAAACTCTGAGCTAAAAATAAAATTTAGTAAATAACCAAAAATACAAAAAAGACTTTCAATTTCCTTAGTTTTTATTTCAGTATAATTTTAGGCTGTGTGTCCTTTAGACTGAGGATCTATGTTAGATGTTGGTCTCTGCTGTGCTCTTGTATTATTATTATCTAGTATCCAGGCTTTTGAGACACCTTCTTCAATCTTTCAGGGTTTGCTTCATATACTTAATGTTTTTGGTGGTGTTTCTTTTTTTATCATCCTGCTAGCACAAATTTTAAATATGGTTTCTGTTAGTCACTGCCTCTTTTTCAAGAGGGGTGAGGCAGTGACTAGGAGACCTCTTGCCTTTGTGATATCTGCCAAATAAAATGCAATCCATGGAGAAAGAGGATGTTTTCATCAAATTTTGGCTTGGAGCATCAATCAAAGAAAGATCTCATCTTATTTTTGAGATTGTTTTTTTCAGACTCATTTAGCCTTCATATGCATCTTGAAAGAACAAGTAGATCCAGATGAAAAGCCAGGAGGGAATAAGGAGCAATCCAGAATGACAAAATAAACAAAATACAGCCCTTGTAAAATTGTAGGTACAGAGTTGCCTGGTGTGAATTTGGCAGAAGTAGAAGGGTGATTGAAGAGGAAATAGATTTTTTCCTTCAGAAAGCAGAGCCCGACCGTGTTGCCTTTGGGTCTGAAGACCTTACAGACCTTTGAGTGGAGGTGGCTGCTGACCCCTGGGGACACGGGTGGGCAGGAGCCATTGATGGCTGCGTCCCAGCACCGAAGTAGGGCACCTTCCTACCACCGGCCTTTGTTAAGGTCTGTGGCATATGGGGCACGAGGTTGTAAGGGTTTTTAACTTGAGCTAATTCTGTTACCTACCTAAGAGACTGGGGATACATCCATTTTCCTCTGTGTGTTTTTGAGGATGGCTTTCTCCAAAGCTGTGTTCTAGAGTGGTGGTTGAATGCTGTGAAATCACGCCTCTGTTCTCCCCTGTCTTCATATGTAAATTACACTTAATGGCAGAAATTATTACAAATAAACTCTGGTGAAACCAGTGTCAAGGGGATAGCTGCCTGGCTTTCTAGAAGTCAGTTAGTCTTAGTGAAAATGATGACCCTGATACAGAGATAGTAGAAACTTCTGTGACCACCACCTATTATACTAGTTTTCCTCAGTTACCATTTTGTGAGTGCTGTGGAGCATGTTTGCTGTAGACTTTCATAAGGTGTTTGGAGAACACCGAAGAACAGAGCCAGACATCTCTGAGGTTGCAAACATGC
Source organism: Phalacrocorax carbo (assembly GCF_963921805.1). NCBI lineage: Eukaryota > Metazoa > Chordata > Aves > Suliformes > Phalacrocoracidae > Phalacrocorax > Phalacrocorax carbo. The sequence goes on along the minus strand of NC_087518.1, from coordinate 47,401,610 downwards.
ATAGTTTCTCCATAGTCTGCAAGAGGTGAGGCTGGAAAAAATGAGCGAAAACGAAGCCAGGTAGAAGTTCATAAAGAACCTCAAAAACTGTGAGTTGAGATAGTACATATGATAGAGCTATAACTATATTCTTGTTCTGGAAGCATGGGGAGTTTTGTCCTTTAAAATGAGCAGTGCAACACTTCTATTGTGCTTCCCAGAAATCACTGTGCATAGGGTGCTTGTCCATCCGTCTACTCCCCAGTCTTGTGTGTGTTTTCTGGGCTTTGAGTTGTGCTGAGCTATATGGTAATTGTAGCTCTCCTCTAATTTCCGACCACCAGAGTCCCTGCAGGAAGAGTGAGAGACCATGTGAAGTGTGTGATATGATGCCTTTGTTCCTATCTTTTGCGTGGTTATTGGACATGTGGTTCTGAGGGTGGTTTCCCCTACTGATAACTTAGTAGTTATTGATGTTGAAGTAGGCGTGACTTATTTTGGTGTCTTGGTTTTTTCCCCCCACTTATTCCCTTTTGTCCTTGAGATCAAATGCAAAACTATAGAGCTCATACTTCATGGGAACAGAGGACCTGTATCTGAAATTCTTAAAAAAAAAAAAAAAAAAAGGCAGTTTGGTGCATCATTATGCTGGTTTGCTTTTTGAAAAAGTTGGTCGGAGTGCTGACCTTATCACTGGGCCAGGTTTGAGGATATGGTGTTGTTTTACAGAGCTGTCACAGCTTGCTGCGCAACTTCAGCAGTTTGCCTAGATACTTTTCTTGTCCCTGCCCTTACTACCCATTTGTACAGCATCTAGTGCAGCTTGGTGCTGGTATCAGTAATATCCTTCAGGCACTGCTGTGATAAAAAGTAATATTGTCAATAAACTTTGCATTCATTTCGCTGCAGATTGGGGACAGACTATTTTGTTTTAGCATATTCACGCAAAAGCCTATAATGGACTAGAACAGGATAAATTTAGCTATTAAAGAAAATAATTTTCTCCTTTATTTGAACTGAAGCTTGCTTCTTGAAATGAATGCATTTGTTGTCTTCTCCATTTGGATCACTTGTGTGCTCTGTACAATTATTGTGGCATCCATAAATGTGAACTTCCTGAAAATGTTTGAATGCCATTTCAACCTGAATGGAGTGCACGCTGAAACCAAGATTTTTGTAACAAGACTGTATCCCTGCCACAAGAGCCAGAGCCTGCCAGTTTTCTGAGCTGAGACTTTTGGCTATATTTAAAATATTAAATATGACTTTTACTTGAACGGAAGGAAAAGATGGAGCATGTAAAAGTGCATATGACTGGGGAGCATTTCAAAATATGGAGGGTTAGATAACGATTTGTTTCTGGGATATTGGATTTGCCTCCAGGCAGATTTACTCAAAAGCTTCATTCTCTTCCTTTATTTCATGTTCATGATGTATTTATTAGGTAAATAATAGGAAAGTCTAGTTGTGCAGTACACAAGCTTTAATAAAAATGTAATTGACAGTGAAATTTGACAGCTGTGTTACAGGAGGAAGTCTGTGCTGGAGCTGCACATAGTGCATCATTTGCCTCTCCTAAGGTCACTTTAGAAAGGAGCCCACATACTGTGTATGTGAGGTTCAGGTGCACCTACTTCTCTTTCTGGCTGGAGTTGTGCTTTTTTTGAACCAATGAATACTTAAAATCAGGGGTTTTTTAATGCTCCTGTGGAAAGACATGATCGGTCCTGAAGATTTTATGATCCAGTGCCTCATTCTGCAAAAATGCAGAGATGTGCTTAATCCCTGCAGTGGCTGCATCTGAAAGTGGCGTGGGGGCATGCAGCTGCGGATCCACGGCTGAGGGACCTGGTCTTGGATGTATATGTATGTTCCGCTCCATACCTATGCACTGACCTTCTGCCTTCGGCGTGACTGTTCACATACAGATAGCAGATGGGGAGGGGTGTGGATGGATCAGTGGGGCAGCTCCTGTAAATTGGGTTTTTCTCACCTGCAGAAAAGTTCTTGTGGGACAGAGACCCGTGCTGTGCTGACTTCCATTCAGAAGAGCAGATACACTGGGAGTTAAAGCCTGTTTCTCATTACAGAAGGAAAAGCTTTGTGAATCTACGTTTATTTTCTCTGAGAGGTTTTGTTTGTTTCTCCTTTTGTCATCGTTGTTCAAGAGATGGCTATGGGACCTCTGCCATGGCACCATTTGTTTTCACTTGTAAAAGCAAACAACTTGCAATGCTAATTAAAGAGCTTTTGCAGATAAAGTAAGAGCTTTGCATTATTTATCTAAATTCTTTTTTATGAGAGAATGTTCTGAGTTTGTTCATTAATGAACACTTAGAAATAATATAAAATTAGACCTCATGAAGAATTCATGAGGTCTAATTTACCATGATCATTTTTCTTGGCATTTAGGTGCTGTGAAGAGTTCATTATTCACAGATAACTTTTTTGACTTTGGGGTCCTCAAAATGGATATGTCTACATGAATTCTCCAGGTTTTAGACTTTTTTTTCCAGAGTTTGATTTTTAGGAAAAGCTCGCTTGTGGTATGTTCAAAAACACTCTTTTTAGTGCCTATAAATAATGCTTATTTTTAAGATTCTTAATTGTTTTTTTCCATACATATCAAATTAATTTCTTACTGTGGAATATGGGCAGTATAATATACATAATTCAGATAACCGGAATGGGTGCTAATTATTTGCTGAATACAAGCTCCTTTTAGTGTACGTATGTGACAGTCTTTCAGTTCAACATGCAGACCTTCTTTCAGACTGCTGAGAATAAATTTTGTAAATATAAAGCACGTATATTTACATTTATCTAGCCATTGGCTATTGCTTATGCATGCAAGATAGGGAGATAAGACTGTCTTAATCAGTCTGTGGGTAGTTTTCTAAATGATTCATTAACTATGCTTTTGTAATGGTAGATGGATGTCACATTTACTGTAATAACTGAAGATTAATGTCAGTTACTCTAGCTTGTTTAAGCATTGTAATAGTTGTGTTTATACATACAGGTATTCTCTGTATTATTGTTGGAGATAATATTTCAGCAGGGATAAATGAAAATTAATTGAAATAATTGTAAAAAAAAAAAAAAAGAAGATACAACAGAAGTATTTCTGAAACATTTCTAATGTAGGAGTTGCTATAGTGGATATTTGTTACTGACATTTTGTAGGAGGGGTTATACCAAGCCTTTTCGTAAGCAGTGTTTTGCAAAACACTGGCAAAGCTTATGCTGTCTTCCCGAGCAGCAAAGCATTTCTTTAAAATCTGTCAAACTAAAATACTTTGTACTTTGCTGATACATTACCATACTGAGAAAAGTAGTACACCAAGAAGTCATTTTTAAAAGCAGCAGTCTGATGAAATACATCCAGAATTTGAAATATGGGTTGCCTTTATCTTAGGAAATTGCAGTCTTTAAATTCTGCACAGATAGTATTTTTCCAGTTTTATAAAGATAGAATATTCAAATTATTGGTGGTTAAATTATCAGTGCCTATCAACAGTAACGGCAACTTATTATTCTTCAAAGATACTGTTATTCTGTAACAACATGGTGTTGCAGTATTGGGAGTCTGGCAGGTTGTTGCCAAAAAAAAAAACCAAACCCAAAACAAAATGCCTCTTTATACCAGTAGCATGTGAATGTCATCACACATGACATCTGCACTGTAATATTTCAAGACCAGGAGTAGCTGCCTAAACTGGGTCAGAGAAGGTCTACAAAAGCACAGAGATGTTGCTAATTTTAAGTGGCGTGTATAGAGGCGCAATACTAATCTTGGAGGAGTAAGAATGCATTTTGTTTGAAAAAAATTCATTGCAGTTAAGTCAGTGTTGGATTTTCCACGTTTATTTTGCCTGTATCCATATAAGCCCTTGAGTTAGACTTAAGCCTCCTTTAATATGTTTGTAGAATTGAATTACAGCCCAATACTTCCTTGTGTTTAAAAAAAAAAGTTATTACTAGTAATTAAAGCATAATGAAAGCTAACTCTGTGCCCAGGAAACTAGAGTATTTATTTTAAAAATGTTCATAATATTGAATTCAAAATCTAAATCTTCATGTTGTGGATAGAAAAAACAGCAAATGGCATGTTGAAATCTATTCTTTGAATAAATAATGTTACTTTTCTGTGCTGACTGATGTGGGATCAACAACTACTTAAAAACAGTCATTGACAACAAATGTCCCAGTGCACGCACACTGAACTCAACAGCGGTTTTAAGCATCAGACATGTAGAGGAGAGGACAGAGCGTTTGGAAAGGAGAGCTAGGACTTACTTTTTTTTTTTTTTTACCATTAATAATTTAAGTCTTAACTAATGACGTGAATCAGTTCATACATCTAAAATAAGCATTTTTCCTTTGTGCCCGTAAGAACCTCGAATGCAAGCTCTGGTACATAAGTACTTTTGCAAACAAATCACTTAATAAATTCAGACTTAAAACTATGCAGTAAAAAAAATACATCTGAAACACTTCATCAGAAACATTTTTAATAATTCTTCTGCATTTATCTTTACCCATTATCTCATTTTTTATATAGTGAATTGATTTTTGGTAACCTAAAACTTAGCAATCATTTGACGGGCAAATAAGTGCCTTGATTTTTTTCTTTCTGCTATTGAAAAATCAGGAAAACCTAACTGGAGTTGAGTGAGAATAACTAGGAAGAAAACCTGGCACCTGGTGCAACATTAGTTTATGCCAAGATATTTTGAAGTATTATATGAGGAAATCTACTTGCTCAAGAACAGATTTTTACAGAGCAGCTTATTCTTAATGTTCTGAACGTGCTAAAAATCTGAGTTGAATTCTGCTTATTTGCTGGTGTGGAAGGTAAGCATGCGGAAAATGTAACTAGAAAGAGGTTTCAAAATGCATAAGTAGGACACCAGCCAGTTTTGAATTTTGTTTTCTTTCACAGATTTTAGAAGATCCAGGGTTACTGTTTGTCATGGGGAACTATAGATAGCTTTTGTGTCTGTTGCTAATAATAGATGCTGTACCTTCCTCAGAGCATTGTGCTGAAGTCCCGCTTCTGGTGTAACTGAAACCAGTGATGTGGTATTCCTGTTGGCTTTAGAGGGCAGGATCGGTCTCTAAAACTGCAGTTTACCTTGTGGATTTTTTATGTGGGAGGGGATATGGTCAGATGACTTATATGCACACAGAAAGCCGCAGTTAACTGTATCAGCTGCTTCACTCATCTTCTGACTGTGTCTTACTGTCAGAATGGGAATTTCTTCCCCCCCCGGTTTTAATCAAGCTGATGAAGATACAGCATATATGAGCACACTGTGCTCAGCTGAAGAACGTTAGCCTTGGGGTACAAAACCCTGACCCTGCAGCAGGCTGTTACCAAAGCTTAGAGTTGGTGTTGGTGTCTGCTGTGGAGTCACGGAGCCACAGAGAGCAAAGGATGATCTTCCAGCTGGAATCCCGAGCTAAACAGATTTAGCAGCATCTGAAGCGTTTACTAGTATGTGTGAGTAAATACATGTATGAAATCAGATTGAAGAAAGGAATTATGGCTGATACGGGGTAAAATGGGAAGTCTTGAAGGAAGAGTGTACGCGGCTGGTACAGCTTCACAGAGGATGTGAGCAGTGCTTGGTGCCATGTCTGGTAAAATTGGCAGAGGGATTCTGGTTTGGATGTGCCGATTAATTTCAAGAAGTTATTGGTTTTATGGGGCTTATTTTCATATTTATTCTGCTGTGTGGTTTAAGGCCTTTCTGCTAGGCACAACGTGACACGGCTTCTTTTTATTTAAAAATTGTTAAACCAAGTATCTGTTCCTTGACTTGGTAATAAAAATAACAGTAATTCAAAACTTATTCCATTGATACAAAAGAGGGTTGTTTCCTAAATGAGGCATTAAACTAACACTGAAGCATTTCAATTAAAAAAAAAATGACCAGAATATAGCCTATTTAGAGTCTTAACCACCCTCATGCAGTTAATTTTTGAATAGACACCCATTTTTTTTTTGGCGTGTCGTCCCCCTCCTCCTCCTGAATTACAGGCCTAATTTGTCACAACGTCTACCTCCCTGGATTTAAAAAAGAAAGCAAATTAAGCCTACAAGACTTGTAACTCTAATTACAAGATCGGATGCAAACAAGGTTCAGAGTGTGTGGTGTCTTAGTCCTCAGTTCTCCCCGCGCTTGTCTCTGTCCCTGGGCAGGGAAGTCTCTTGCCCGGGGCAGCAGTTTGCATCATTGACTCTCTGAGTCTTTGATGGAGGGAGGCTGAGCCCATCTGAGGAATGCTCTTTGATAAGAGATACCAGTGAAAGCTGCATGTCACAAACGTCAGACATAGCAAAAGCCACCATTTGCATTGCTTTAATTTATCCAGATTTGAGACTAGGATGATGTCCTTCCCTTGTCAGCACTGGTGACAGCGAAGATGGGCTGAAAGCTGCAGTGAAGGCAAATACCTATATAGAAAAGCCTGAAGTATCCAGGTTTTTTCTGCTTCCTTTGTCTGCCTGTACAGTTTTCCAATGAAAACTTGTATTCTCCAGTCCTCGGCCTGCAAATAAACATGCAGGCAGCTTTACTCATGTGACCGGTGGCACTGATGACAATGGGGCTACTGTCCTGCACACGCTTTGCTCGGCTGGATTTGTATTTGTCATTTTTGGGAAAGGTCTATTTGAGTTTCTTCTGCAAAAATAGGAGTTTCACATTTCAAGATTGAAGCACTTGTTAAAATTCCAGCCTGCACCTGTGCCTGATAAGCCTTTCTCTGATTAAACCTTTTTGATTCCAGTAAATATCTGAAGACCTTTGTACCTCTGAAGATTGCAAATCCTGGGTTTTATTATTTAAAGAGGTGTCAGTTTGTTAGTGAAATATAACTGGAGAATATAGGTCATCACAGGAACCAGTAAATGGTATGTCTTGGGACACTGAGTTTATTAATTGAAGGCAATCCAAATGACAACGCTTTGCAGATTGACTCTGCCTGGTTAATGTTGTTGTCATTGCACTCTGTGATACAGTTATTAAATAGGTAAAATATTTTACCTTTTCATATAGAGCCATACACTTACTTCATCTGATTTAATGGAACTATAATTTTAATTATGATTATTACCTTAAATTATAATTAAATTTATGTGGTTTAAATTTACATTTGTGAAAATGGCTGCGTGATGAAAGCAGAAATCAGCTTCGCATTAACAAAAAAAGGTTTTTTTAACTGCATCTTAGTATATGCTCACAGCCAAAGACTAGCATGACCTACTTTGCAACAATAACAGAGGAATCAAGCCGGGTTTTTTTGTTGAAGTATCTAAATTGGCCATGAATGCTACCTACTCATTCGTTTGTAAGTATCTTTAAAAATAGCTATTGTATCTATGAAACTTAAGGGTTTTTTCCCCTTCTCTTATTTTCATGTAGATAATTAGCACCATGGAGCCTCAGGTGTCGAATGGCCCTACTTCCAATACAACCAATGGACCCTCCAGCAACAGTAGAAACTGCCCTTCACCCATGCAGACAGGGGCTGCTACAGATGACAGCAAAACCAACCTCATAGTCAACTATTTACCCCAGAACATGACCCAGGAGGAGTTCAGGAGTCTCTTTGGGAGCATTGGTGAAATTGAATCCTGCAAGCTCGTGAGAGACAAAATTACAGGTAAGTGCTTCATATTGTTGGCTTTACTTGCATCAGGGTTAGTTTACATTTGGGGTCAGCAAAACCTCAGTGCTTACATTGTAGGTGCTTAGCACGGGGAATACTGCAAATACCGTGGTAAGTTTCTTCAGGTGGTAAGCCTTTAGTTTTCTACATCCAGTGTGCATCACTGAAGAACTGTAGGAGAAGCCCTTCTTCTCTGCTCAGGTCTGAGGGGAAGTAAGAACGTGGCCGGTCTGAATGTGTGTAACACACTGTACAGCTTCTTGCAGCAGAGCTCAGATGATAGCATTACTTTCCTGATCGTTCTGGTTTTATATAACATTGACTTAAGTTGTAGGAGGGTAGACTAAATGGTCTGAGACAGCTGACCATTCCTAATTCTGACTATTTCTTTTGAACCTCGCTATACCTTCATCAAATTCTTGCCTGTTAACAGCACTGTAAAATCAAGATGGTTGTGCGTGTCCATCACAGCTTATTTACTATGGTGTTCCGGAACAGCAGTAGTCTGGAGTTGGGAGCCACTGCCCTGCATTTCAGTTGGATGTTTGTGGATATTGGTTAATGAACTCTCTTTCCTGAAAACATTTTAATTTGCCATGATCCTTTTCTGCATGAAACAACACCCATTGGTAGGTGCCTTCAGAATAAGAAAAGCCTCCCATTACAGATATTACCTCGAAGAGGGGAGAGATGTCTGCACTGTTGCTAGAGGTGGTGTGGATGGGTGCAGATGCACCTAGCCCACTCTGAATCCTTGCTGCTGCAGCCAGGAATTCACTGATGCACAAGAAGACAGTGGGATGAACAATCAGCTTTTATAGCTTGCTTTATAGGTTAGTTTTATAGGTTGTGTGTCTACTCACACCTTAGGTGGGAAAGAGCTGAAATTTCACTGCTGTTCAGTACATCACCAGTGCCATTATGTTTAGCACAGAGCAGCAGCCTTGGGAAGGAAAGGGTTCCAGAAAAGAGCCGTCTCCTGTCTCGGATGCACTCCTGGCAACTTGGGCGTGTGCTCTGTGGAAGGAGGTACCGTGTAAAGACGTGGAATTAAAATACAAATCTTCATACTTCCATAACAGCCTGGCAGCCATTGTATTGGCAGCATTAGGATGATCTGCTTAGTGCTTTTAAACATGCAATGCTTCTTTTCTATTTACTTCCTGACATATAGCAGTGTTCTGGTTGAACACAAGGCACATAACAAATGGCAGTAGCTGCAGGGCAGCTCAAGTCCTCTTGCAAATAACTGAAGTCCTCTTCTTTTATAAGCATAGCTGGCCCAGCATCCCTATGTGACATACCACCCTTGATATCTGCCATCATACCAGTTTAGCTCCAGACAGTTGTTTTTCTTACAGTCTGAAAATAAGCTGAGAAATAGAGGTTACTTCAGTTATTTCAGACAGAAGTGAATACCTAACCCTCATCTGTAGGAGTCTGGTGTGCCTAGCTTGACTTTTGATCATGGCAAGTCCTGTGTTTTGGGAGCTCTTTGGCTTCCCATATCTCTCAAATTCATGGTGATTTCCTTACAATATCATTTCAAGACTTTTAGATATTCAGTGTTGTTTTCATGGAGAATTGGCCGTCTTTGGACGGACAGCCATTACTTCATCGGCTAGTAACAAAATTCTTTTTGTTTCATTCCATCTCCAGGCTTTTGTTCTCTGTATTTGAAGATGTGAGAAATTTGCTGTATGATATTCTGACAGTCTTGGGTAGTTTTTTTTCTATGCTTTTTCTTTCCATAAAAAGTGCATAAGTCTTTATGATCAGTAAAATACTTTAACAGAACCATGCTTTAAGAAAAAACTTACACAGGTGCTTTGAGGGCATCACCCCTAAGTGATTGAGGAGTCTACATGTTGTTCTAAGAAGTGATACAAGTACAAAAGAACTGAATTTGCAAAGGAAGAATTGTCCACCAAAGTCTCTGTGCCATTTTTGAAAACAGAATTTAATCTGCCAAGGTTTTCAGGCCGGTTATCAAGGCATTGTACAACATTACTAAATTATAAGATGCGTGTTCATTCCTCACATTGAATTCCGAGTTAGTAAATCGAAGGCGTCCTCTGCCAGGAGCAGTCTATGTTTTTAAAGGTTCTTAGAACACTGAGAGTAACAAAATGGAAATGCACTGAGGTCATACCCAGCTCATCTTTCTAGATCGTCATGTAAGTGTGTTCTTCCATTAGGCTTTCTGGGTTTTTATATTTCTGGGGACGGGTGGAAGTATGCCAATAGGCTGTTGTAGGAGTGAATGGATTTTCAGGGGTTCTCTGCTTTTTTCTTAGTTAAAATCAATGTAGATTATTTTTTTGACAGTAAACGCTGTATTGCAGAAGAAACAATAAATTTTTAAGTTATTCTTCTGAAAAAATTAGGTTTTGTCTGCTTTTGGATTTTTCATTCATTCTGTACAAAACTTTGTGGTTTTAATAAATCTCAGTTAAGTGTGTGCTGTTGTAGTATGCCTCTAAACAAACATTGGAGTTCTTCCCATTAAAAATATGGGTTGTCTTCATATATAGTAAGTTCGTCTCTTTGCTAAGTTAACATATTGGGTAAATTAAGGAAAGCCAGAATAAAAAGTAAGCTGCAGAGAGAGGGTGCTTCAAGAAAAACAGAAAAGGTCATAAACCAAATAATTGTCATTAAACAGTTACCCTGGCAAAACCATATTAGAAAACCTCAAATGTACTTCTGAGGCTAGACAGGATTGAATCCGTTTGTGTAGAAGGTCCAGTTTCGCCTGTCCTGTTAAGGAATTGCACAGATCTTGTGAAACAAAGTTTAGGCTCCCAAAATACCTTTTTTTCAAGGAGTTCAAAGCTAAACAAAGTGTGTTAAAAATGCAGGATCCCTCTGAGACAATTTCTGATCAAAACTCTTATTAATTTTAAAATGGGTTAAACAGTATGTTAGAAATAATCATCTGCTCAAGTAATTTTGCAGTCTTGGAACAGTAGTAAGTTTTTTACGAAAATCGATTCGTGATGTTACCCCTCGCTTTGGAAAGACACATGTTTAAACAAGCATATTCCTTTACTAAAAAAAATATGCTAATTTGGTAGTACACCGTACTGAGTTGAATAGGAATGACAGCTTCTAAGACAGCCTTTAATTTGGTATTCAAAACCAAAATTGTAAACTTCGGTTTTGTTTGGTAGCTTCTCAGAACAGGCAGGATATACAGTAGCATTTTTAAAAGATGCTAATGACTTGAAAGAGGAGATGGAAGTCAGGCATACATTTTAATTATGGGGGAGGGGTTGCAACAGAAAAAATTTCTTTCACTGCAGAGATTTTAAGGGAATGAGACAAGGAAAAACAGACTGAAGATAGTTGCCTTCATTTGGCAGGGGTGTTTAATAAAAGCAGAACTTGTGGTTGTAAAGTGTGCTTATTAAATTCTTCATTTACACTACCTAATTAATTCTAGCATTTTAAATTAACAGTGAAACTGGTCCCTGCTGTACCATTTCATAGCTACAGCATATTTCGTCCAACAACCCAGTTGTTCAGGTTTAATCAGCTGCTCTCAAAAAAAGGGGAAGGAACTTGAGTTAAAAAAAACCTAAACGGCATAAACATTTTAGAGCAGTGTTAGATGAAGGGAGGCAACTTCACAGCAGAAGACTACAGCTTCAGATGGGTGTGAGGTTGGCACTTACAAGCAACGCTAAGCTAATAGTGTTGCAGATGCTATTTATTTCTTACTTTGTCCAAAGAAAGCCAGTGATAAATATCTTCCTGACTTGGGGAAGGATAGGGCTTGAATTCATCAGAAAAATTTGAAAGAAGAAATGCTGAACTTGTTTTGTCCCATGTTTGAAAACAAAAGATCCAGTCAGTATTAGTGTCCGTCAGAGACACTGTAATTGCTGCTGGCCAAGTGAGTTGTCCTTGTTGACATAGTTTGTGTGTGGGAAAAGGGGATATTTATTCTTAATTTTTTAATTGATTTGGTGGCCTTAGCTGAGCTCTTAGGAATTATATTTTTGTTTCTCTGGAATCTACATGAGAATTTACATCTCTGAATCTTCAAATGATCAGTATCTAAAATCTTTGGATCTTGAATAGACTTTCATATCTTGCAACAATCCAGGCGCACTGTAAAGCAGAATATTTATTGATACAGGATTTCTGTGCATCCCTTAACTTATGACAGAGTTTGCATATTCCTGCTGTGTGGTACAATTTGATGTTCTTTGCATGCATAATCAGGAACTTCGTTGCTTCTCTGCCCAAAATGCAACTGTTTTTAAATCATTCCTTTTGAATTTGCAATTCCTTTAAGATTATGCACAAAGATTTACATCATTCATTTTAATTTCAGGTATTTATAATAGGCCTGATAGGGTCTTAGATTAAAACTGCAGTTCAGAAATAATCATGGCATTGTAAGTGTAATATAAATATTGATGATCCCAGTGTAAATCCAGGACCGGCAAGCTATTGACTCAAAGCAGTACCTTGTGTGTTGTCACATGTTAGGAGAGAAAGAAATATTGACTGTTTCACCTATAGTCCTCTCTAGAAGTTTTTGACTGTCCATTCATCATTTGGATGATCAACCCTATAATCCAAGAACCAAAAGCTAGCAAAATGGCAGAGTCGGAAATAATGCAGCGTTATGAGAGAACAGAAAATATCTTCCATCTGAGCAGTGCTCAATGCTCATCTCTCTGTCGAAACCAGTAAATTCCTAACCCAGGGAGGATACCCTGCATGTACTCCAAGCAAGCCACTGTGAACCGCTTCTGGGCCAGAAGTATGTCCATGCTACGTTAAGTTGGTATCATCTGCCCTCTAAAAATTATTTTTTCCTATATCCCTGTATAACAAGCATCTTACCAGCACGTACAGAAAAGGCACTGCTATAAAAAGTGAAGACCCAGATTTTATTTAACCAAGTGTGTTCAGTGAATGATGGCACTGAACTGGTGTTTCTGTCTGGAACATGCTATTTAGAGATTGCGTGCTTGGAGTTTCCTGAAATTTGGGGCCTAATTAAGCAGCCATAATTTCAGCATCTGGATTCGGTAACTGTTTTGAGAGCCATGGCTGGAGGAGGTCTGTATCCTCACGAGCAGAAGACATTAATTGCACACTGTGGCAGTGACCATAGGAGGCAGGAGGGAAGGAAGCCAGGTACAATCATGTTCCCCAACAGTATGGCTCTCCAGGTGGGAAGCTCTTGAATCTCATGGCAATTGTGCAGTAGCAGGAAAACCCTACTTAGGTTTTCTTTAGTAAACAAGCATCTTCTAGTATTGGCCCCATGTTTGCAGCAGGCAACAGCTAAGCTTTACATATTTTTATGGGAGGTTTTGGTGCCTGGTAGAGTAGATGAGCAAGAGGTCATGGTGTCCCCTCTTGGGATCAAAGGGAGTCTCTGAAAGCCCCTTGTAATGGAAAGACACAAAGCAAAAACAGGATTAATGGTTAAAATCAATCATAGGAAAAAGACCATTTGGTAATTCAGTTCATGACAATAACCATTGCATGGTTAAGTCTGCATTTTGAGGACTCAGCCTGGAAATTGCAGAGATATTGGTAAAATTGTGCTGCTCTGTTATGGGGGGGAAATATTTTTATTCAAGGGAAATAGTTCAGCTATTTATGTTGAGAAGCTGCAGACAGAATGTGTATTCACTAAAAATTTCCCATGCAAAGACTACCAGTGCTTTTTGTATGTTTTCTCTAGGAATTTTGTAAAAGGGCATTACAAAAGTGTTCCCTATTAGAAGAAAAAAATAACCCATATGTAGATAAATATAGCTTACTGTGAACCCAGCATTAAGTTACATATTCCTAAATATCTGAAAATATAATCGGAGCATAAACTACTTTTACATGTGATGTCCAGTTCACTGATAGTGCTTTGAAAGTGCATTCCATTTTGATATATTACTGGTTCCAGCAGTTTTCCCCACTTAAAATACATTAAACAGATAGGATTATAGAATGTAGGGATTATGTTAGATAAGACTTACAAACTGTTTAGAAAGTATGTAAACACTCATGCCTCATGGCATAAGCCCACCTAATAACAGGGTTTAGAAGAAAAATACCTTGTAGAGGTAGTTTATTCCCCTGTTGAGTTGGAAGGGCTTTTTAGTAATTCTCTGTAAAGCAGTGGTAACTAGTCACTGATCTCTGATCACTTATTTGGTACAGATCTTGTTAGACTAAGCTGAGCGTTAGCAGCTGTTGCTTTGCTCCAGTAGCAGATGAGAATTAACACAATCCTTCAGAACAGGGCTGGGGGGGAATGCTTAGGTACTGTGGTGTTTACCGTTTACAAAGTGAATATAATTCCAGTATTTAGTTTGATTGCCTTTAAATGCCATATTTAGTAGTGCCCCTCAAATTGGCTGTATAGGGAATCTTTGTAAGAAGCAGTGCAGCTTTCTGCATTTGACTTCCTTGAAAGCAAAACACTTGGCATTTGCTGAAATAGGAAAAATATTTATGCAGCAGAGTATCCTGCTAGAGTTCTTTTGTCTGAAAAATAATACCAATTAAGTGAATTACCGTAGTTTTTTTTCAGGAAGTGACTTGTAGATTGGCCTCACTGTGTTTTAGTAGGTACAGGAGATTTGTATGGCAGTTATTTCTTTGTGTTGAGTTCATGCTCAAAATGCAGTGAGGAAAGAGTGGTCAAATAGGGTAATGTAAATGCAGCTGAAATTCAAGTGCCCAGAAAAGCAGAAGTCTAAAATAATGTGTTTTAGAGCTGGGAAAAAAGAAAATTCTTTCTGTGAATCAGACGTAATACGGAGCATGCTTCAATTGTCTAGTACCTGCAGTTACATTCAGAGAATAAAATATTAAGACATGAAAGCAGACATGTTTCAGATTCTTTCAAAGCTAAAATCTAGAAGTATTTTTTAAAAGACTAAATATATGGTTCCGAATGTCATTAAAGGCCTTTGATAAGTTGATCTTAATTTGGTGGCCTAATTATTTTATTTTTATAGCTGCTTATTTCCTGAAGTGTATTCTGTTCTTGAGCAGAGATAAACCTAATTTTAGTGTTGCATATCCTATTCTAAGGGCTGCAGATTCAAGACAATCCCCAAATATTGGTGATCTAAATGAACATTTGCATTAAGTATGTGAACTAAACTCATTAACGCTGTGGGGGAGGGAACACAGAATAGTAGCGAGTGTCTTTAGTGCTGGATTTCTAAAATGTGTTTCGTATGGTTTGATGTCTGTTCTAAATGCAGAGGAAAACGGTCAAATTTGCATCCATCATTTTCTTTATCGCCTCTCTGCAGTTGTCTGGTGCATACTCTGCGCTGGCGAACAAAAGAATTTAGATTTCTTGGTTATTGGAAAAAAGCAATTGAAATGAGTGTTGGGGCAAATAGGCAGAAAGCAAGTAGGCATGACCCTTGTGCTGTGAAAGGCTTTCTAATTAACTTCAGCGGTTTCACTCCTGAGCTTGTTCTGAAGTGTATTAAATGCCTTTAATGCATGTTTAGTTTATTCTTCAGTTTTAACCGCTTGGTTTGAGTAAATAACATCACCTTCCCAGGAAGTCTAGTGAGGAGGGATTAGCAGTATGGTTTGCCTCGACAGCACAGGCACACCCACATCTCCAAAATTGTGACTTCCAGGTATAAGGTTATTTATGAGGCTTCTCAGTATGTCTGCTGACCTTCTAGTCTGAGACTTTCTTTCTATCCTTCATATCATCTGTGGTGAAGACAACTGTCTACCAGGAAACAGCCAGGTGAAACTGCTCTGTTGGTGGAACCCGCTATACGATGACAGTCCACCCTTACCTACAGTGTTATCTGTCTTTTTTCCCTTGTTCTGCCCTTCCCTCTAGAAGCACAGACCCCATGCTTCAGCACTCATGCACAACTTCCGCCGTCCCTAACCCTTTCTTTCTTTCCTTTTAGCCCAAGGAGGACAAGGAGAAAAGGGGAGGAAAGGAACAAGAGTTCCAGGAAAGCTCTGGGAGATTGGCAGCAGTGTCCACTAATGATGCACTGATTTCCAGCTGAGGCGGGGTCTTTAGGGCAGTATTAGACAGCACACCAAGGCATACCTGTCTGGCTCTGAGGTTGACTTTCCCAGCATTGATCTGTTCTCCACTACTCAAGATCTGCCCTTCAGCCATACCAATGAGTAGCGTGGTTGTGCTGCAGCTGTCACACCTGCCTGTCTCCCCAGCGTTCCTGCTAGACAACTTGTCCAAGAACAAAAGTGACCTGTGCAAAACCAGTCTGAAAGGTTTTAAAATTGGCCTGGTTCCTGCTCTCCCTTTTCACAAGGCTTTGCTTTTTACCAGTGCTGCATTAGGAGTTTCTTCTTGGCTTTAAGATGGCGACGAGGATTATTTGACCTGCCTGCAGTAGCTGTTTCTCAGACTCTGAACCAGGAAGTTCTTGTCCCTTCTCTGTTGCAGAGCTGATCCATCATCACTTGACTTCCTAGCATGCAGGTGCTTTTCTCTACAGCCAGAAGAGAGCCCTGCAAGATCTTTTTCACCTTGACTTCTGGGAATGGTCAACCTGAGATCTTCAGATCAGTAATGGGATCTGCTGCTCATGGGAGCGTACATCCTCAGCACTCTTACCTTTTTTTCTCTCTTTGATTTCTGCTAGCTCAGTTTATGTGCAGTCCCTATACTGATGAAACAAAGTACCTCTTCACGTTCCATCCACTTGGACCCCATCCTTCAGTTCTTCTTTGCTTTTGAAGTTATTCTAAGTCTGACTTGAGCGAGGACCTATTTATATAATTAAGGCACGCTGTTTTCTATTTATTTGTCAAGTGAGAAGCCATCTGTAGAGGACAGAGTTTCTTTTTGGGATATCTAATGCATGGAGGTCTTGCCTGGCCTTAAATCCTTTCCTTCTCCTTTGCTTGCAGAAAACTTCAGAGGTTCAATGCCAATGCTTTGAAACTTGGAGTATCATCTTAATTTGACTTCCTGTTAAGAGGGGCTAATCTCTAGTTATGTTATGTCATTGTACACAAGAATCTATGGAGGGGAGGATTTACTACCGTTTTCTACAACTGCACATTCTTAATGCTGCTCACCATCTAATCTTTTCTCCTGCTTAAAGGATAGTTTCTCTTGCTGCCTGAATTGGGAGTCCACCAACCTTTGTATGCAGCTCACTGGCAATTACATGGTTACAATCAGCGCTGATAACCTCAGTAATTCATTGGCTGTTGGAAGTTGTTCTGATGCTCAGCGTTTGCCAACAGACAAGCATATGTCTTTGGGTTTCAGCAGCATCCTACTTCATGTCCTACACTTCATTCCTGGAGTTGTCATTGATAGGGTATTGCACCCTCCAACTTTTTACACCATTTATGGTACAGCCTGAGTTTTGTTCAGGCCCTTCTGCATCTCTGCCTGTTTAAACAGGTTTTGCCCAGGTGCCATGTTTCACATTTCTGTGATGCCACAGTCTTGTGGTCCCTCCCATCCCATCGTGAGATGCTGATTCTGAAAAGCATAGGGGAAGAGAGGGGAAGAAAGCATCATGTCACCGATGTCCAAGCCTATTTCTTTGACTTTGCTTGCTGGCTGTGATTTGGCTGACTCACTGCTGGAGTTTGGACGTAGCTGCTCTTCTCTGTTCTCCTTGAGCAGGATCCATCACTGACTTTGCAGATGTTCTTACTTTTCCCCTCTAGGAATTTCAGCACAAGGTACTGACTTGCAGGTGCTCTGGAGATAGGCTATTGGACTAGGCAGACCTCTGCTCTGACCCAGTATGGCTGCTCTTATGACTCTCACAGCATCTGTTTAATCAGTGGTATATATCAGCTTGAGGGGAAAAAAACTTGAAGTGTTTTTATGAACAGCCCAGAGTTTTTTTTTTCCAGTTAGATGGTTTTTTTAAGGGGTGTTGCAAAAGCAGATGGACAAAAAGCTGTGTCATACTCACCTGCAAGCAAACAAATGGCAGCCTTGCCAGTATGATTAATTGTTGCTGTACTAGAGGGGTTGCTGTTTCTGTGGTAGAAGGTCTAATAAGCCTGCTGCCCTATATGGATAATTGTCTCTGCTCACATGCATTTTAAATCACCTTAAACTAGATATCAACAGGCTTTTTCTTACTACAGCATTCTAGGACCCACAAAATGAGGCCACCTTCCTCTTTCTTAGGATGCTGTTGGTTAGATGTAGGGGGTGTTTTGATTTTCCCTGTTCTGAGGATGGTAGGTAGGACATGATAAGATAGGACACGTAGCAAGGAAGAAGTATTCTCCAGCAGTTCCTTTTTTTAGACTCCTCTGTTTTCCTATGTGCTGTATCTGCGTCATTTCTATTTACCAGTGCATCTCTTTCTCCCTTTTCTCTGATTTTTCTTTAAATATTTTCCTGCTCTGGAAGCCCCTTTGTCTTAAATAAAAAAAAAAAATCAGTCTGAAACATGAACAGCTTGGGAGCTTGACTGATAACATTTTTTGCCCTTATGCTTTTTTGCTATGTTGGAATAGCTGCTATGTTACCTTCATTTTGTTGATCGGTAGGATTGTGGTACTTAACTTGCTCCAGGTCAGGTATGTTTAGGTACTTTGCCAAACTGGAAACAAAACCAAAATAATATATGTATTTCCCTGTCCTCTGTATACCACCCATATGTTTAATATTGTGAAAAGCCTTTTTACAAGAGTACTGTATCATAAAACCTACACTGTTTTCCATGGTGGTCAGCCAGCAAGAATGGCTTGTAGTCACAATATCCACACATGGTACATCCAGTGCTGTCTATGTGGATATTGTCATAGGAAGAGGATTTGGTCTGTACAGATGAAATATACCACCTTTAAAAGGAAAATACTTGCTTTTCAGTCTAGAGAAAATTCATTGAGGACTATATTCATGCTAATATTCTTTTCAACAATATTATCAAGAAATTTAAGTGATAGAACTAGGTAGTACATGCACACAACAAAGTCATAATGTTTTCTCCTTTAAGCAGTTTTCATTACTTCTATTACCTGCAAGTACCTAAAAGGAGAATTCTAAATATTTGAAATACCTTTTAAAAATTCCTGCGCATGTTTTAAAGTTTTTGAAATTTCTGTCTTAAAGCTGAAATAAATTGGTTAAGTAGGCTCACTGCAATCTTAAGTATTGATAGATAGCAACATCTTTATAGGTCGCACATCTTGGAATACGATAAAATGGCTTTACTTTTCTCAGCATCTTTCCAGATGCTGTGTGAAGTAATCTACGTAAATCTAACTTACAGATTAACCTTCTTAGCTGTCAGGTTGCAGCTTTTATTTATGTTTTTGCTGATCAGATTAAAAATGCTGCAGACACAGGTTGTGTTGTTAATATTAAATTTTGTATTCCGGTCTGTAATAAATTACTTTCCTCTGTGCATTAGAAAAACTGGTTAGTAGAGCTCAGAGAGTTTAATTAGTAGGCTGTTTGTGAGACAGAATAGGTATTCTGAGTCATTGTTCAGAATTACTGTGAAATTTCTTAGTGTTGTTGTGGCTTTTGTTTTTTGTTTGACAGAGGCTGAGGTACAAAACCCTAAATGTTGCTGAATTAAATCATTTAATGACAAAATTACCAGGGCTTTTTGAATTTGCAGTCAACCAGGTTTCAGATATTGCTGCTGCAGTGTATTGTTACGTCCTATTTAATATTCTTTTTTTGCAAAACAAACCCATGGTTTTTTCCAGGTTTATGTGCCTCTGCCACTTGCTTTAGACTGGAAGTGTTACTGCCACTATTTCCGCATGAAATGCTTTCAGCTTTGAGGATGCACTGAATTTTTCTTAGCTGTGCCTTTCCTTTCCTGATTCCTCTGCTTGCATTGTTCTTCTCAGTGAGAAAGCACGTTCTTGGTCTTTTAACAAAAATGTCTCTCCTATAAACTGAGTTGCATGTTACTTTAAGCCACAACTGACTTTTCAGTCTGCCCATGGAGTTCTCTGACCCATCGTGAGAGTGGGAACCTTGGTCAGTACACAGGCTTTATCATGGTTCTGTCCTGCCTGCCTTCCCATCACTGCACCATGCACTAATACTGTCTTTTAGAATAGTGGGTTTTCTCATAAACTTCAACTCCAGGTGCATGGCATCACTGTTTTTGTGCAAAGTTTGGTATATTTGCACCAAAACTGTGCATGTAGGGGCACTGGGATTTGAACTTACCATCCCTTTCATTGAAGCCTGACCAGTGAAAAATAACTGTTTTGGTTTGCTTTCAGTTTCTGCCCCATTGTTCAGTATTAATTTTTTTCAGTTGCCCTCCACTTTCACCTAAACTTCAGAAATGCCAGTGTTTGGGATGGGATGCAGGAAAGGAAGATAAGTCTGCTGTGATGAAGCGTGTGCCTCTTCCATGACCTACTGGTTTGCATTGCAGGAGCACCTTTTCTCTTTGGTTTCAGACCATATAAGTGTTTATCCTTTTGTAATTTCGTCTTCTATTATGAGTAACAGTGTTAAGTAGCACACTTCTAAAATATTTCATCTCCAGTCATAGTCTTTACACATTTGAACTACCTATAGATTTTTGCATCTCCTTTTAGTCACAATTCAACCAAGAGATAACGTATTTTGATGTTCTAGCACCGGACGCTTGTACTCTTGCATCTTAAGCCACTCTCAAGCCTTAAGTCATTCTTGATTTTAAAAACCTGGTGGCTGATGAAATTTGCCTTCAGTTTGTTTCTTTCCTTATCTCCAGTATATCAATTTCTTGTTACAGTTGAGCGCAGTCTTTAACATTCTTAATGTACTGCTGGCCCAGTGATGCTGTATCCCTGCTCCATCATGTGACAAGGCCTATTTGGGATGTGAAAGGCTTCCTACCATATATTGTATGCTTCATGTAATGCAGTGACTTCTTTAATTGCTATTGCAGATTTCTTTCCACACTGCTGCTTACCATTTTTTATGTCCTGGTACATCTTTAATTTTTTCCTGTGTCTATTTGTTTTCACTTTTCTTACTGAATATTGTTTTAACGTAGCCTGTTTGTTTCTAATGTCTGCATTCTTGTGTTTAATTTGTCTCTTCTTCAGCATTGAATTTACTGTTTGGGATAGACAAGTCATGGCTGCTTCTTGTCCATTCATGCCTGTGCCCAGAACACTGAATTTCTATAGTACAGTCCCTGTTCTGTTCTGGGACAAAGCGGGGAGGAGTGCAGCCTTGCTCTTCTCAGAACAGCTGCTAATTCAGAGGCTGTGTGCTCCTTGAAGGAAGGGGGAGGAGAAGATGAAAAGAAGGGAAGCAAGAGATATTAAGGGGGGGGGGAGTGTCTAAATATTTGTTCAGAAATGGAACTCAGTTGTCTTACGTATGTCAGGAGGAATAGCTTCTGAAAATACACTTAATCAGTTGCTCGCAGTAGTATGAACACACGCATGCTTAAAATCCAGTTTTATATTTAAAGAAACTTGATACAGACAGGAGAAGAAAAAAGAAAAAGGAGGTTATGTTCTGCAGCATGAAATGTGCATGTTTACAACATATGTCTAGCCGAGCACAACTCACAGTGGCCCAATAAAAACGTTACTGTCTTACAGTGAGGGAGATGCAGTTTTAGATGCCTGTTCTAGTGACTGTGTTACTCCATCCAAGTTCACCCCAGAATTCTTGATGCCTTTCAGTTTCTCTTCTCCAAAATAGAAATAAAAGTGCTTTCCTCAGTGGTGTTTGTGAGGAAAGGTGTGTTACAGAGATAAAATGCTTCCATGCTATGGTAATGGGAACCGCAGAAGACTCCAGCCAAGTCAGCAGCATCTGTCTCAAACTGCCACTTAAGCTTTGCATGCAGATTAGTCCATGGCCTCAAGTACAGTAATTACACAGTTGACTTTGTTAAAGCTCTGTAGCATGCAGGTAAGAGTAAAGTCTTGTTTCAGGTGAGATGCGGAACATCTGAAATGCTAGAAGCCTTTGAGAGACTGTAAGGCGCTATTTGCAAGAGCGGGAGCATTTTATGTTGCTGGTATGGTCAAGTTTAAAATTGAGTAATTGCATGTTTTTGAAAGTCCTCTTGAAATTTCTGTGGGAATAAGACTTTCGGAAGGATCTAGTGGTGCTGGACAGTAGCAGGCTCTGTTGAAGCATGCTCCATCTTGTTCCGTTTTCAAGATGGATGTGCAGGGCTAGTACAGAATGAGAAGCATTACTGTGTCTAATTTTGAGGGATAGCAGCTACTGTCAATTGGTATT
Organism: Phalacrocorax carbo; assembly: GCF_963921805.1. NCBI lineage: Eukaryota > Metazoa > Chordata > Aves > Suliformes > Phalacrocoracidae > Phalacrocorax > Phalacrocorax carbo. Next base: position 47,379,754 of record NC_087518.1, on the reverse strand, counting down.
TAATTTACACGAGAACTGCTACTGCTTCAGCATCTCTGAAACTCAAGATATTAAATTACACCATCTTCTATTAAGGGATTTGTCAAAACTAGAGAGGATGACAAAGCTCATGTCATCTCCTGTGGCACTGCCTGGTGGAGTCAAGCTTCCTAAGCAAGCAAGGTCAAATTCTCATGTGGGGAGCTTAGAGTTGTTTTTTTGGGGTCTTTGTTTTTTGAGGTCACTGTGTTCAGGTCCCAGTAGTTCTCTTCCAAACAAAGGTGTGGAGGTCCAGGCGTTGCACTAGCACTAATCGTTTGATCACTTTAGCTACATTTGTAGAATTTGTTTCACATTTTGGGCAATGCTTTTTTTATTCCCCTTTTATTTTTCTGGGCTTGTTGTCATGGTATCTGGCACTTCCCATTCAGATATTAAAATTGAGTGAGTGGTGTCTGTATGTCTGGTTCATTTTCCCTCTCTTATCCTCTCCCCGAGGGAGAGCTTTACGTGGGATGTAGCACGCTGTTTGCAAGGGCTTCCTTTGGGGGATTTTTTTAATCACGTAGCAGAGTCTGTTGGAGAAGGCCTGGTGCAAAGAATCCCCTTCCACTTGGACTGGGGTATATTAAATCCTGCATATGTGAAGCTCCCATGGGAACCCATCATGCAACTTGTGACTCCCCTAAGCCCCCCAAAAAGGCCTGTCTCCTGCACAAATGAGCTTTTATCTGAGTCTGGCATTGGCAGGATTAATGCAGTGATAGGAATTTTCTCCCTGCATGTTTGGGGTGGAGGGGGGCAGCCTTTGGTATTTGGGGGGATCACAGCTCTGGTGCCATAGGGGAAGAGTTTGCTGAGGGATCTTTTCCCATCCGAGCAAGTTTGTGCCAGCATGTATGCCTTTACAGGTGCTTTAGCTAGAGCTAGGTGTCAGCCTGTGGAACACAGGGATTCTCCCTGAGGTTTGGGTTTAGATTTGCTTATTTACTTGTTATGAAACTACAAACATGTTTTTTAGGAGGGGATCCCAGTGTGAGTCTCGAACCTGGCTTTCCTCTCTGGTAAGATCTTAAGAGGGATCTTCTACTGATACTCAAATTTTGCTGATGACAAGAATAAGTCATGCTCCTTAACTGTAGGTGCACTGTAGCATCAAAGCATATCTAGGGCTCTTGATTGGATTGCATTTAATTACAGCTGACTTTTCCTGTTCTAGAAGGGGAATATTTTCAAAAGAAGTAACAAGGGCATCCAAAATACAGTAATTTGATAGAAGGTTCCCAAACACAACTTGTACGCAGTCACCTTCCTGCAAAAGACAAAACCAGAGCTATTTACTATTCATTCTTGTCTCGGTTTTGCTTTGAGAAAGGCTGCGCATTTTTCCCTAAATTCTTGTAGAAGTGAGTTACATTGTAGTAGGAGAAGAATGCTTTCTTGCTATTTGTGGACAACATGTGTTAAATAAATCCTAGTCTGTACAGATATAAGGAGTCTGTATTCTAAATAAGCTGTAGACTAAACGGATGCTGTGGAAAAAAACTACACTAAGCACAGAACAAGTTAACCTTCATAGTTAGATTACAGTGAATTGTGACAGTGACAGCCTTAGCTTAATTGTTTCGTCTTATGAGCACTGTGTGCAGAAGCTGCTTGCGTCCTGGTTTGCTTCTCCTGTGACTGCAGTTTGCATTGCTGTGGTGACAGCAGGTGCTTTTCCTTGATAAAGGGATGGAGGATGAATGAGACTGATGTTACTGGCATAAAAAAGCATCAGAAAAGGAGCAGGGTTTGAACTGGTCTTGTGATCAGATCTTGTTTTTTCCCTTGATCTGAATCTTCTCTACATAGTTTACCTCCTTTTTTAGGTAAACAGCTTTATTTGGTAACTGCCATAGAAACAACGCAAAAAAAAGGGCAGGCAATTCACTTGACCCTCTTCGTACATTTTGAATGTATTTTCTCAAGGGTATTTATGTAACCTTCTCCGAAAGCCCTTACTACATACAGCTTTTGATAAGAGTTGTAGTCATTCTTTGTCCTTCCAGGAATGTGTTTAAAACACTTGCGAAATGGTTTGGAGGCTCACAGGGTTGTGCTCTGAAATGGACTACCAGCAGGAGCAGGGCTTACCTTGAATGTCAGTAAGTCTCTTCTGTTACTATTTAGAAGATGGAAAGCACAATGAGTCAGTCTTGCTTGCTGCTTTCCTTGCTAGCCAGCTGTAGGTAGTATTTATTAGGAATGTCCCCAATTTATGAGAATTGCTGGGGAAGATTGAAGAGCATGTGTAGGTCTGCTTGGAAGAGTCACAGGTGGACAGCAAGTTGGGCTCAGCTGCTTCAATAGAGAAGCTCACCCTGGCATCAGTTTCTTCCCTAAATGTTTGGGGTTGGAACAGTCAAAACTTGGAGATGGAAGGCTGGGAGAATTCATGGTGAGCATTATTTTATCTTTTGGTCCCAAACCCAGAGTGACTGAAGGCGGTTACTGTCTGACAGCTTTTGCCTGGCTAATACAAGATGAGCTGTCAGATGTGGCCTACTTCTGAAGGAAGGGATTGTGTCAAAGAAAAACATCAGCACTGGGTGGTGTCTGTGTTATGGCTGCCAGGCGGGCAGCTTTAATTAGGTTTTACATTTGGGCAGGGGACAACAAAACCACGATTTAAGGCAGCTTGCATTGTTGCTGTCCCATTCTGTACTTGTTTTCATAAGTAACTGTTTATAGGGCGGACCGTAGTCCTTTGATGTGATTTGCATCCCATTGATTCAAATCAATGTGATTTGAATTTATTTTCAAGAAAAAAAGAATATTCTTTAAACTTGTTTTAACTTATCTGATCATAGGTGGGCAATTCAAAGTTGCACTCTTCTATATGTTGCCTGCAGAATAGTTTCTAGCAGTAGGAAGGCTTCAGACTTATCTGAGAAAGTACTTTACTACTTCTTTCCTTGTGGGAATTATTGCAGGAGCTGTACAGAGAACCACCAGCAGGAACAGGATTTTTCTAGAGCTTCAGAGTAGAAGAGATTATTGAGCACTTCACACATCTCGCCAAAACCTTCCCTGGATTAATTCCTGCTTGAGCTAGAGCATAGCTTTCAGGAAAAAAAAAAAATCTGAATTTCCAGAGTTTCCAGTGGTGGTAGTGCTGACAAAATGGTTTGTAGGTTGTTAAAATAATCTGTTACTGTCAGTGTCAAAAACAAAACAAATGCCTTCCCCAGGAAAACAGCATTTGCTTTGTCATTTCTAGTTTAGTTTCTCTTGTTTCAACTGCCAAGTGATAGGAATTGGGATACAAAACTCAGTGGTTTTATCTGCTGGATAGACCTTATTTAAAAAAAAAAAAAATCAGTCTGTACTTTAGATGAGTACTAATGTAGTACTGTTAAGGTTAAACTTAACCTTTTTTGATCAAGTAGACAGATTGACCCCTATCATAGAAGTGAAAGCATTTTTCGGTCCTGTAGTCTATTCTTACGGTATCATTGCCAAGGCACCATATCTTTCTCGAAGCATGTGCAACAGAACTGGGCACAGCACTTCAGCAGCGAAGCATGCAGCCAGGTGAGAAGCAGTAATTTTTCTTTGCCTTTTCAATTTTGTGGCTTTTATGCTACAAAGAATCATTTTAACCCTTCTGGCAGCATTGCAAGCTTGAGATGTAGGTGATTATCTGTCACCCTGTATCCAAGTCCTTCAGTTCCCATCTGGAAAGTATGTCATGGTTTTTGGTTTGTTGGGACGTAATCTTGGGTTTGTGCTATCTACATTTATGTATCTGTAGTTTACTGAGGAGCTTAAATTGCTTTGCACCCTCACTTTGTCCTCTTTGCTCTTGTCCTCTCATCCTGTCTTTCTGCGGTCGATCTTCAGGAGCAAGGAGTTTGGTTTTTTCCACTCATCAATGGAAATAAACAGTTTAGGGCTAAGATCTGTTTCCTGAAAGAGACCTGTAGGAAAACATCTTTCTGGTGATTTCCTATTCACAATTCCCAGTTAGACATCTGTTGGCTGATGATTTTTTTTTTAATCCATTTAATGCGTACCATGCTAATTCTGTTTTAGTCAATTAAATTGCAGTACCAAATCAAGTGCTTTATAGAAGACCAAGTATATCAATGCTATTAAATCGACATTCTTAAAATTTATAAGTCAAACTTGTAATCTCATCAAGAAGGATGTCAGTTTAGTTTGACAGAATCCATTTTCCATAGACCTAATTTGATTGACATTGATTTTATTACCCCTCTCTAATTCTTTATTATTAGAGTCCAGTATCGAATGTTCTGTAATTTTGCCTTGCTCAGCATTAGACTGGTGGACCTGTAATTCCTTGGGTCATCCAGTCCTTCCTTTCTGAATTTTAGTGCAAAATTGTCTTTCCTCCAGGCTCATGGAGTTTGTTCAGTGCTGTAAGAATTACTGAAAATGGCAAGAGAGCCATTTGCCCCTTATTTGAATCTACTCTGTGCAAGTAATCCAGACCATCTCATTTAAACATGTATCATTTTAGTAGCTCCTGTTTAACATCCACCTGGGTTGCTAGTTAGTACTTCGTATAGCTTTTTCAGGTGTACATAACACATCTGTTTTCTCTGTACTGTTACTGTCTGCTGATGAGTCAGCATGAGTGTTAAGGGATCTTTTTTCTGTAATCTTAAAAAAAGCGTTTATTTTTCCAACCTTTACTAGCCAGAGATTTTTTTCTGGGGTTTTTCATTTCTCTTTCCTATGATTTTTCTGTTCTAACATACATTAGTTTCCATCTGTTTTCCCTTTATCTTGTAATTTAAACATGGAATAGGCCTAGGCATACTGGCTTACAAAGGAAGTAAAGGCAGGTACAGACGGTCTTTAACTGGCACAGCGTTTTTCATAGTTGCAGGTTTTTGGGTGTATGGATAAATGTTAAAATCAGGGTACACTGATTTTTTTTAATATTCTTTCTCATGGTTTGTTTTAATATTGGTGTTTTAATACGGTGATTTTTCAGCTTTGTGAAATGGAGCCTTCTAAATTATGAGACATGTACATTGCCAGCTTGGGCTTGGCTTTGCATGTGGTGTAGTTTGTTTGGTGGTTCTTTTAGACTTTCAAGTGCTTGATCATTTTTCACCCTGTTATCACTAACTTTTAGACATGTTCTTTACCAGATCATAGGAGTTCTGCTATGCGTTTTCTGCAAGCTAGATAAAACATTCAGAAAGAGCAATGGTAATAGTGATATAACAAGGTGGTGTTTCAGGATCATCTAGAAATACTCTTGCCTGCCCTACTGAATCACAGCATGTGATGAACTATTGCATTCCAAATCACAGAAAATATTTACTATTTACGGTGCTGTTCCTGGGAAGTGTAGCATGGGAATGAACTTCAGTGTCTGTGTGGGATCCTACTGAGAGGTCCAGCTGCTTGCTTCGTGCTGCCAGATTGCGTCCAAAGAAATGTTACCCTTTTCGAGAGCATGCAATAAGAGTACATGATGAAAAAACCTGAAAGTTCATATTGCTTCACCATATTCTGGAACAAATCCTTCTCCTCTTTCTCTACCAGTAGCAATTTTTAGTTCTTTCATATCTAGAGTCTGTGTTTTGGCTCACATAAGGTATATTGCTCTTGAGAGTACTTTGAAAATAATATTTTTAGTTGGATATATAATTCTTTTGGTTTCTTAACTGTAAATGTTTAGCACTACAACTTTATTATGTCTGCCAGCAGCTATAAAGCTTTTTCACAAATTATATTTTTCTGGGTTTATTTTCTTTTCAGTTTTTTGAGATGGGTGGAGCATCTGTCTTCATTAACTGATGGTGTTTAGGGGAGACGCTTGAAAATACAAAATAAACCAAACAAAATATACCTCTGAAGTGGCAATCTCTTAACAAAAGATTTTTCAATTAGCAACAGGAATTTGCTAATTGAAAGAACTGTACCAAGTTTTAGTAGGCTGCAAAGGGTGTGGGGTTTGAGGGTTTTTTTAATACTAAAGGTGTGTTTTGGTTTTTTTAGTTAACAGTATGTCAGTACTCAGAATGCTGAGTAGGCTCACCCTATCTTTTTTTGTGAGAATGTAATCCAGCCAACATCGCAATTAATATACTTGCTATAAAATGACAACCAATAGCTTATGAGTAACAGGCCTTAAATTCTATTAAAAGTTTCGTATACTTCATGATGTTCTGGAGTATATGCTAACAAAAGGAAATCATGTTTCTGTGTACCTATTATTCTAAGCAAAATTTTGACAACATAATTGTTTTCTTTAGGCAAGGTTCTGCAGGCATGCATGCAGATAAGCTTTGTTCGTGTTGGTACTCCTTATCCTTCACCTTGGAGAAAATACTTTTTCTTGTATTGCCATTATTTCCCTTCCCTACAGCTCGTGGTCTCTCCCTTGCAGAAGTATTTACAAAAGTCAATGTGCCTGTGAGAGATTATTAAAAATCAGTGCATATATTGTAGAAACTGGTCAGTCCACATGCCTTGAGAGTAACAGTGGCTGGCCAGAGCAGCCCGTGTTCAGACAGACTGAGATAAATCCCAGGGCCTGCGTCAGCTACTCCTGTTATCTACGTACCTCTGAAGGTCAGTAGATGGTTAAAGGAAAAGTAGGGACCTGAACTCAGGCCCTGATCCTTGTGTCTCCCTTTCTCTGTAAAAGAGGTTCATTTCCTAGAGAATGGCTTCCATTTGCCTAGCACTGTTCAGGATTAAATGTATTAAGGATGTGATGTGTTCAAAGGCACAGGGATTGGGGCTGCATAAAGTATCTCCAGTAGAGATACTTCCAGAAGAGGAAGGCATGGCATGAAAAGTATCTTCACACTATTTCTTTCTGCTCCAGGCTTCTTGCTCAGTCAGGACTTCAGCTTAGTCTTAGTTAGTCATGTAACTTGGGTAAGAAAATTTTTTTGTTGAGATTAATTCAGCTGTCCAGGAAGACTGGGTATGTCCTTATACTTTTTTCTGAAGTTAAATTGATTGGATGGAATTACTCCCTGGATATACTGTAGTTTAAAACAGCCATTTCTTAACCCTTATGCCTGCATGTGGGCATTTTAGGTGTGAACTGCTGTGTTTCCATGGTCTTCCATCGCGTAGTTAGCAGCTTCTAGTGCTTTGATGGGATTTCATAAGACAGAAGCGCTCCCTGTATTTGCATTACAGCAAATGCTGTATCTTTGGCGTCTGACTTTGAGAAACACATAGATGTGTTTTTGTAGTCCGGGAGACAAAGAAACAAAGCTTTGTGCTTGGGAGGCAGGATCCGTGCCTCCAGGGTACATCAAGGCACTTGGTGTGCAGCTGCTTCCCAACCTCCACTTTGTCCTGGTGAGCAGGAGCTGGGTCTCTGTTCATTTCTCCCATGGATAGAAATCTTCCACAAGTGCTGTCTCCTTCTCCATGGGAGGGATTTTTCATGTTTCCTTCCTCACTGCCTGTGAGCAGGAGAACTTAGATCCCCTCCGCTTCAGCGCTCAGAGGCAGGTCATCTTTTGGCTTACTGTTCTCCAGATACACCAAAGTGTGTATGAGGAGCATGGCTGAAATGCAGGGCTTCTTGTCTGCCTGCTTGGGCTTGCTTATTCTTGAAATTACATTATCTGTGTCTATATTTAAGTGGATGTGCCTTAATAAAAAAAAAAAAAAAAATTGCTGTGTTTTCCAAATGTGCAAAATAACTTCAGTAGGAGGCTCGAGGAGGAAGGGATCTGGAAGCAGCTGTCTGTCACATTGCATTAACAGAATTGATGCTGCGAAACTGGTTTTGGATATTGGGAAAAGGTACTGCTCTGGTACAGGTTCTCACAGCCCATTGCAGACCCACAGCTCTGTCCCTGTGCTGTGTGAATGAATATCTGTAGTGCTAATAGCATGGCCTCTCCAGCTCCATGTTATTTAGCCCAGCTATTAACCAGGTCTCCCCTTCCTATTGCAAACGCAAACACAGACCTTACTAGTAAAACAGAAGCTGTTGAAATTAACTTTAGCTGCTAAAGTAGGCTTGTGCCATCCTGTGTGCAGCAGCAGTTGTTGTACTGTTTTGGTTTTGACGTCATCTCTAATACACAGAGGAAAGCTTTAACGTGGTCTCTTATCCCCCTGCAATTTGGTCTCTCCTTTCTCTTCCTATTTACTGGCTGCTCACTGAGCAATAAAATGAGACGTAAAGGTTGTTGTCTGTTTCTCCGTCAGCTGTGTTAAGGTTAGTGTTAAAACACTGTTTCCTAATTTTTGCATTTTAAGCACTTATAAACTTGTTTATAAACAGTAGCAAAATAATGTGTCTGCTTTTTTTTAAATCATTTTTAAGAGGTGGCCTTGTTACTGCTCTGGCAGGTCAGGCAGTTATATTTATTAGGAACTCTGCACAAAACTATTACACAATTCTGCTGCTGTCAAGCCTCATACATGCTGTTCAGTAAACTCCTGGGTAGGGCAGGGTGGGGGCTTGCTGCTTCTTGTTTTTAAAGCAGGGTCTTCAGAACAGCATTTTAAAATACTTAGGTTGGCTTCCACTGTATTAATGAGATAATGAAGTGGTAAAGAATGTCATAGAGACCATAGGGGAGAGCATGGATGAAACAAAGTATGTTAGAAAATTATGATCCCACTCTTGGAAGTTGTTTTTGTGCTTACAAAAAAATACTGAGTCCTTTTTCCTTTCTTTCTTGTGTTTCAACAGGGCAGAGTTTAGGGTATGGATTCGTTAACTATATTGATCCAAAGGATGCAGAGAAAGCCATTAACACTTTAAATGGACTCAGACTCCAGACCAAAACCATAAAGGTAAGGCAAAATAAACCACCTTTTGCTCAGTTCAGGAAGTGGAAAAAGTAGTTGAAATGGTTTCTGGCAATTTCATCACTATTTTAATCTCCATTGTAAGGGGTACTCGACTAACGAGCTCCTCCTTGGAACAATGGGAGGACTGGCAGAAGATTAAATCTCTCTTCTTTGAAATTGTTGTTATTGTTATGGAAGCTCCTTAAGCATTGCAGTGAGGCTTAAATGTAGAATAAAACAGCCGTAGTGGTACTCTTATCCATAAACAGAGGTGAAGTATGTGACAGTGTATTCATAAGTTACACATTTTCTTGTGTTTTAATGGAAGATGCCTTGACACGGAGCTCTCTTGTAGTGACACTCATGTTGTTATCAGATGTTGAAGTTAGGTTTCTCTCAAGTTAGAATATGTCATTCTCAAAAAAAACTACATTTTTTTCTCAATTTCCCCATCCTTAGTTTGATTTATTCTTTGGAAAGCTGGAGGGATTAGAGATCCCGCTGAAGACTCTTCATTTCATTGTTGTAATAGACCATTAGTTATTCAACGACCTTCTTTAGTGGTCTCACAAGAAAAGCAAGTTTCTACACTGTTACATTTTTTGCTGCATGGCTGATAAAGCTTTTTTGAAACAGCTTACGGAAGATTTCCACATCCCAAATTCTGACAAATAATACAGCTTAAGGAATGTGAATCAAAAATTGAAGGGGAACAAACAGCAGATCCGATTCAAATTATCTGAAACTACTTTGATCGTATTTGAATACTGGCTTTTGATTTGTACCATTTTCTTAATTTTTCTTCTGTACTTAATTTGTATTTCAAAGCCAAGAATGTTAAAGAATATAAAATAGAATTTTTACTTTTGAAAATACTGGTACAAATAATGTAAGTGATTTCATATCTAGCAAAAGGATACTGTATGGTCAATACTTTAGTTGTACTTAGCCTTTCTCACTAAAGGTTTTGGTTTGGACAACAATATTCCCTAAAGCATAAATCTTCCCTAAAGATTCCTGTTCATCTCTAAGGATTATTTCAAACAAATTTTTCCTTGGTCTGTTTGATCAGTGAAGAGCCAAAGTCCTGAGCTGAGGGTTATGAAAGTGGTAGAGTAGCTGCGTAGATGACATAGGGAAAGCTACTTCCAAACCTCCCTTAGACCAACCAGGTTTCATCCCATAGATAGATATGTGGGCCATATATCAAAGTGCTCACAGCATGGTTTTGTAGAGCTAATAGAAAAACTTACAGGAATACAGAAGGTAAAGCAGCAAAATCTACCGTCTTATCTACTGCTGCAGGTGGAAATACGTGCTTGGACTCAGCAGTTTCTGCTTACAGTGAAAAGTTGAGCAGTAAGTTGCTCTCCAAATTGCTTTTAAAGGCGTGTTTTCCGGAAGAATATAATATTTTTAAAGTACTAGCCTAGCTTCTAAATACTTTAAAACTCAGTAGAACTTGAAAAATCTAGATAAGTTTTTAATGCAGCACTTATATATTTTGAACATTATTCAACATTAGCAAAAGTGCTATATTTCTTGTCCTAAGTACCTATGTTTCTTTGCCTCTTTTTTTATTTTTGTGAGCCAGAGCAATGTTATTGTATTAATAATATTCCAAGGTTACAGGGAACATACAGGCTACAAAAAGGCCTCCAAAAAATCCAACCCACTAAAACATCTTTGCAGAATGTTTTTTTCCCTTCCCTTTTTTCAACTCAGTATAAACTTTATGAATACAAGTGGTTTATTAGGTTTGGGTTTTTCATGCTTATTAATAGCTAGTAGACTTTTATAGAATACATGACATTTGGGCTCTTGAAAGCTGTTAAAATTTAATAATAAGCCAAGAGATTGACCTAAGCTACATGTACAGGAGCTGCATAATTTCTTCAGTGTTTGGGAAGATGTGTAGGCTTTTTTTAATAGAATTGTTTTCAAGGGTTTATGCATTTGCCAAAAACCAACCCAAGGGAGCCTTCTATTCAAATAGCCAAGCTTTGGATGCATGGATTTCTAATTGGCTGTTTTCAACCCAATTTTTAATTGCAGAATTGCATGCAATTACCTCACCTTACTCCCTTGTTTTTTTAATTATGTTTTGCTCTTAGAAATCTTAATAAATGCAGTCTGCTTCCCTGGTAGTGTGTGATGAGGATGGAGGTTTCCCAATGTTTGTGCTAGTTGAGTGGTAGATAATGTTTTTACTGCTCCCGGCAGCACCCATGTTGCCGGAGATGTCCCCCGTGTTTCTAAACGGTTGCAAAGTGGTGAGAAATACTCCTCGGTGCCACTGAAGTCTCCTGGCTTGCCTGTTGCCCCCACATGCCCCTTTCCAGCATCTCACTGTGATTCATTATAAGGTTGAAGTATTTTAATTCATGGAATTACTATATTTAATTATCAGAGCTGACTACTTTAGTCTACCTAGATGCCCTTTACCGTTATTAAAAATGTATTTTTGGTGCATTAAAAAATTCTGTCTCAAAAGAACATATAGAAAGGGATTTGATGGCGCATAGTTTTGTAGGCTAAAAAATATTAACTACTAGAATAACATTGAGCTGGAAAAGTACTGAGCATTAGTTTATTCTTTTTTCTTCACAAGTGTGGTTGGGTTTTATGCCCCAGAATGAATCTGTAATGTCCTGTTGATGGATAGGCTGAACCTTGGCCTCTACCTGTGTACCCTGGGTAGCTGCAGCCCTGCAGGTAGCACTTCTCTGGCCGCCTTTTGTTTGGAAGCTGTTTTGATGGAAAGTTGACATGAATAATCCGTGAAAGCCCTTTTAGAGGGGCAAATTACTTCTGCTTGCCACAGTCACCTTGGTCCTGCTGGCTGTGTCCATCTCCCTGCTCAGTCGTGGGCTCTGCTGTCCCTTGCACCTAGACTGAACATGAGCTGGCTCTGAGGGGTCATACTTGCACTCATTTTTTGACCCCACAAGGCTTAATTCCTGTTTATTAAAAAAAATACTTTTTTTTTGGATGCGTCCCCAGATCCTGTCCTTTTCACTTCTGTAACATTTTTGTGGCAGCTTAATGATCTCTCTCTCCTGATGCCTTGCAAAACAGCCATGCAGTCACAGGAGGGAACTGGTTTTATAGCAGGATCAGCAAAACAGCTAGGCACAGTCTGCTCTCGGATGTGCGGACTAAAATAACTGAAGAAATGTTTTTTATTATTTCATTGTTACAATAAATAATCCGTTTCCACTGTAGCAGCTAAAATATTTATGTGCATTTTATTTAAGTCAATGATGCCCTTTAAAGTCAAAGTCGAGAGGTGACTACAGAGTATCTGTTTGGGGAAAGCATTGAAGGAAGTGTTATGTGCTTGGTAATAGGTTACGCATGTTATGTTCTTCCTCAGCTGATCATAGTGCATATTTTATTTACACCATTTCATAGCATCATCATGTGAGGGAGAAGGACTTCACTTTATTTTTACAGCTAAAGGTTGACATAATTCTACAAAATGCCTTAGAATGAGGGAAGATACAGTGTGTGTTGAAATAAGTATATATTCCAGAAATTGAATCTATTTTTAGAAATTAAATTTGTCCATCCATAAAAGCATATGAATGGTCCCTGCTGCTGTTGAAGATTGCATGGCAATTCAGTTGCATCAAATATCAGAAAGAAAATGTGTGGTGCGTGGGATACAGATTGTTTAAATTTTACTGCTTTGCCCTGAAAAAAGGACAGTGTCTGAAAGGATGCAAAGGAAGCATCTTACAATTTACATGAGGGTTCAGGTGACCTGGCTTCATGTTGGTTGGATGCTGGAACAAGGATGGAACAGAGTTCTGAAAGGAAGTTTGAAATCTTAAAAGAGCCAATGACCCCCTGAAGCGTGGTCTTGCGTCCCCCTCTCCTCCTCTTCCTCTGTCACCTCAGAAATAGGTCTGTTTGTTTCTTCCCGCACAGGAGTAGGTAGCATGCTGTGACACTGCTGGAGCAAAGGGAGAAGCCTCCAGCAAGGAGAGAAGGAATCTGGGTTCTCTGAGCCCTTGATGCTTTCTGGCTTTTAAATCCATCAAATCAGATTATGAAATACCAAACAGATAGGTTCATTCCTCTGTGGTCAGAGGCTTTCTCTTATTATCTAAATTTTGAGTAAAATTAATAAATAACATGGAATATAGCTACTGCTATTTTGACACTTACTATTGTCAGTTCAAAATGTTTATTTCTGCTTTACTCTTCTCCTGTTTTGATAGGACTGGATGGTCCTAGCTTAAAATACAGTGAATACAGCTGTGGGAAAGTACTCCTGTGTTTTCTGGAAATAAAGTAGTAACATTACTGCTCAAAGATATTGCTATTTATCTTTGTTTTCTGGTATTTTTTTTAAATGCCAGATATTTCTACAAAGTTCAGGCTCTAAATCTGTCCATGTTAATTCTTGCAATTGTGTGCAAAACTACAAACCATCCTGTCACTGTAGGGTAACCAAATAACAGCAGCCTCAGACTTCCCTGTCCTACAAAGTCATTTGTCAAAAAGATTGCCTTCGAGTGGTGCTCAGCGGGTGAAGGAGGTGCAGGAAGCGCAAGGCAGGGGAGGAGGAGGACGGCTGTGGCAGGGAGCGATGGGGAAGACAGCTGCTTCCCCTGTACCTTGTCCCAAAATGCTTGGGAGGTGTGGGGGGGAGTTAAACCCAACAACTTGAGTTGCAGCCAGAAAGTACTGGCTTGCTGGTAGTAGCAGTAGCAGAGCTCTGGTGTTGGGTGCCCTTTGTGCAAGACCCTCCTGAAAAACCTGCGTTTTCCATTCGTATTCTCTGTGCCACTGAGCTGGCACAGCCACCACCTGCAGCTGCTTCTCCCAGTGAAGAAATGGGATGTTGTGCAAGGCTGGGCAGTAAGGGGAGGGTGTAGAGAGGGAGCTGGGGATATACTCTGATTTGTGGGTAAGCTGGGGAAAGCAAAACAGAGAAGAAGGCACAGAGAGGGCTTAGGTGTTCTGTGAGGGAGAAGAGATGGAGGGCCTTGGGGGGGGGGTGGGGGGGTGGAAAATACTGGAAGGGTCTGAGCCTGTTGGACTGTGATGCAGAGGGGTTTGCATTTTTAAGCTTCCCATGTATGCAGTTGCATTAGGCTCCCCGTGTGTACAAGGACACAGCGTGTGCTGCACCTGCATGCTCTGCCAGCTGCCTTCAGATGTGCTCGGCTGCGTTCCCCCCCCCCCCCCCCCCCCCCCCGGAGCTCCAGCGGTCCTCTGCTTTCCTGAAAATTCAGATTACAGGCGTTTGCAAGCTGCAGATTTGTGATGTAGCTGTTCTATAGTTCTTTTACAATTAAGGCAATTGCTTGTTCTGTTTTGTGGTAGCTCAGAGTTAGTCTTAAGAGGCGTCATCAGCTGTGAATGCTGCACCCTGGGACAAAGCCTTGGACAAACTTTAAAGATGCCACAGACCTCTCAACTAAGTTTACTTTGGTTTTGCTCTCTAGGAGCTTCTGTCTGTGTGACTTTTTGGACTTTGTAGCGTTTATTAGCAAATCCTTGTCTACTCTTTGTGCCCCATAGTGATGCTGCAGCTCAAAGGACCTTTTAGTGCTGAGTTTGGAGGTTCAGATTTGGCTCTGCTGCTTTCAGCAGGCACCAGAGAGTCTTTACCTGTTTTGTGCATCTTCTCTTAATCGAGATTTCTCTCCTTCAGTTTTGCCAATGAATCCTTTTCATTCCACAGAAACAGAGCAATTATTTCTCTTAGACCTGCTCTTGATACAGCCAGAGTGCTTCTAGGTTATTATCTATGGATGTCCTTCCTGAAATGATGGGATAGACCATTGTATCTTACCTGCAATCGTAATTAATCCCAGTAAAATGGCATTGAATGGCTCAACAGTAAAGTGGATCATCACTCTCTTCCATTCTCCAGCCAAGGGCTTGGAGAAGAGAAAGGACAAAGCAGTGCAAGCGGTGGATGTGAAAATATTGCAGATTTTGGTGTTCAGCTCCCAGACCAGAGGGATTTTATGTGATTGTTCTGACAAAGCATATAGCTTTCACAGGTGTATTAAATCTCTGTTTTTGCACAAAAATAGGGCATGGATGAGGGCCTGGAAGTGGCTCTGGGGAAGCATCTCTTCTGGCCATGGCCCATCCTCTGCTGTTAAGCCTATTTTACTTTTGTTTTTGTGTGTGTATGAAACAAATGAGATTGTGCTTATTTACAGATGTGAAGCTCTTTAAGCGGTCATGTTAAAGCACTTACAGTGCATACCAGTGGAGTAAGAGGCAGCAAGTGAAGGAAGGGTCATCCCCATTTTACATGTTTCAACCTCAGGCAGAAAAAACCGAAGTGACCCACCCCAAAAGTCATGCAAGAAACCCTGCATGTCAGAGCGTTTCATGCAGAGGGACAGAGTCATTCAGAATTAAGGTTACCAAGAAGTTTAGTATTTTTGAATGTTACATAAACTTTTTTTTTGAAACTGCCCAGGGAATCAACACTGACTGCACCTTACCTAGTCATGGCTGGAGAGATGTCATAGGGATTGCAGGTGCCATCGAGGGGTGGTTTGCTGGCCTGTGGATGCCTGTGCTGCCATGCAGCACTCTGATTAAAGGCTCCTGACTAGTCTCATGTTCCCCCGTTGAGTAACACTAGATGCAGAGCAAGACGCACATCTCCTTGGAATAGTTTTGGTTTTGGAAGACACAAGCTCCTGGGTTGCTTGTCAGCAAATGTTTTGACTGGGGCAGGGTGGCTCTGCTGGCAGAGCACATCGTTTCAGGGAAGGATGATGCCCTTGCTCTTCAGAGCAGATGGGAGCTGAGAGATTGTTCTGACTCACTCCACAAAAAAATTAATTTTGGGAGGAGGCTTCTAGAAATGGACTAATGTTTGGGAAGTCCAGGATTAGCATATGAGCCAAAGGCATCTTGTACGATGAGCAGCAGTGAAGTGGTTAAGTGTCAGTGTTTAAATGTTTGCTGTTACATGTCCAGTGCCTTGCCTCTGTAAGACAAATGGGATGCGTTCATGCCTCGGGTGCCTTTGCTGTGGGCTCTGACTTGGAAAGAGCAGACTGCTTCAATTTGTGTTCTGAAGAGTCTTGAGGTTAGAAATTTTTCAAAAAGTTTTCTACGTGGGAAAACGGGTAGGAAATCAGTAGGGAAGATAATTACTTAAACTTGGAGACATTTTTTGTGCTCCTGAACAGAAATGTGCATTACCATGGAAGATGTGAAATGCTGGACCTTATGACTGTGCAATAGTGTTTGGAGACACTGGTACAGACTTAAGAGCTGGCTGTTTATACTGAAGAGAAGCCCTTACGCAGGCTAATATTCAATGTCAGATGAGAAATATCCTAGCAAGTGTTTTTCACAGTTACTATATATATTTATAGAAACTAACATTGGAGGCCAGCAAGCCATAAAACAAACTGTACAATATTTTATTATCTTCCTTGGAAGTTTGACCAAAGAACTCTTAAATGATCTTATGCAGTGAAATATAACACCATGGTTTAACCTCAGACTGTCATACAAATGGACCAACATTTTAATGCTGAGAAATGCTTGGGTCAAACAGTAGCTTGGTGTACTCCATTTATTTGAATTTTTTGTGGTAGCTAGGAATTCCATACTCTTCTTTTTCAACACAGTATTTCATATAGGGTGCTACAGTGCCATAAGCTAAAAAAAATCATTCTTATGTGTGAATATAAAGAATTAATGCAGCATCCTCACCCAGTGCTTTGCAGTTTTCAGTGATAAAATGGGAGCTGGTTTTGGCTCCCATTTTAGCTTTCACACCACAAGGAACTTCTAGTCTGGTAGAAGGTCAGGATGGACATTTTCTTCCTTAGACAGCTAATACATGGGAAGACATCTTGTCCTCAGTACTAACTGAATAATAGCTTGAAAGCAGGATGGCATGGTGTAACCAATCGATTTGTCATTGGCTGACCTGAGAGGGAAGATGAAAAAGATTCAAAAGCAGATAAATAGCTCACATTAGTAGCCTTGAGTCCATTCAGTTTGCAACCTTTTCTCCTTAATAGTAGACGCCTGAGTTTGCTTTTGGCAGCTCCTTTCTGTGGCCCAGGCTCCCCTGCAACCTGAATGTTTGATTGCAGGCAGAAATACAAATTAGACCTGAGCAGCAATAGGTCTTTACATGTGCTGTGAGTAGGTGGATTTGTGAGTATGTGCAGTCTCTCCTTCCACTGAATGTCTGCATGGACCACAAGAGCAAAGCATTTTCTGTACGTAGAAGTATTTATGTAAAATGTCAGGCACTCAGTTCTCCGGGAGGTAGTGGGTTTTTTGCATATCCCAATACTTTTCACCTTCTCTGTAATGTGGCATTTGGTTAATATGAATGTGCCAGAGTGAGAAAACCCATAGGAAACCCCTGGCTGTTTTCCCAGGAACTTTATTAATTTTGCAGCTCTCAGTTTTTTGAGGAATAGGTAAGGTCCCTACCCCCACTCTAAAGAGGCTTTTGAGTGTTTTTTAAACTGTTATCCCTGAAGTAGGTTAAACTGTAGGTGTCTGAACCCTTACAGTACCCTCTCAAGGTAAGGCATTTGTAGAGCGTGGAGAAAGAGTCTGCTTTTCCGAATGCCCCAGCGCAGGGTATAAATGAGAAGCCACTGATACGTGACTGGCAAACCAAGCATGGCCAAACCCCGTATTTTTGCCGTGGTGTCTGTAGGTGAAAGCACAATGTAGTTATCCCTGGTTTCCCCAAGCACCTGGCTTGATCTTAGTTACATAAAAGCCAAGCGGTGCTCTGTGTGTTCTGGTCTTGGAGCATCAGAGGGGTGTTTGGGACCAGCGATTAAGTGACTTAAATGCATGCAGCACCTCATCAGGAGTTCATGGGCTGTGAGATCCTAAATTGCTGAGGCACAAAATAGTTTCCACCCCACTATACTTCTCCCTTTCAGTACTGATCTCAGCACCTGAAGGTTTCTCTGCTTGTTATGTCTGCTTGTGCCTTTGTGCTGTGCCTGAGCTTGCCTCAGTTGATGCAAATGTTTTATCTAACCTCTATTTCACATTTCTTCCCCTAAATTTTTCCACCTCCTCTCTCTAGCCTTCTCTGTAAATGTTAGATTTAAAAGGTTATGTACAAACATGTAAGTTACAAAGAAGTTGCCAAAAACCTTAAAATCTAGACTCTTTAGAGTTTGTCAGCTATTATGCAGAGAAGATTGTGGAAGCAAATATTAGTCATTCACATCATTTTTCTGTGTTGAGTCAACATCTATTTTTAGGTGTGGAGCACATAGACACTCTTTGACACATAAAACACATAAAGACTTTTGACATCATTTGTGTTTGGGCTAAGGCTCAGGAACAGGGAAAGACAACTGCTGAAAGCATTGTATTCGTGATGGGGGGACACCTCCCCTCCATTTCCTTCCAAGACACATTTTAAGACATAATGTAGGAATGCACTGATCTGTTTATATTTAAATAAGACAAGATGAAGTGCAAAATATTCAGGTTTGGATCCAATGCTATTTCAGATGTGCTGGAAAGTAATTCTTCGTGATCTATGCAGAATACTTGCCATTAAGACTTTATCCAGGAAGTATTTTTATTGTTAAATGAGTGTACTCTAATTGTATATATTATTTTAAAAGTGCAGAAGGCTTTTTATGCACATATGATAATTACAGATCTGATTCATAGGTAGAAGAGCAGTTCAGAGAGGCTTGATTTAATAATTTTCCACAGCATACATGCAATGCCTCAGCTAGTTTTTCTTGTTTGCTTGGTCATAATATATTATTGTCTGGTTCTGTGCTTATAGTGCAAGGGAACTTGTCGTGATAAATTGCAGATATGACAATGAGTGTCAGTGTACAGTTCCCTGAGCAGATGTTCATTTAGTCTAATTTCACCAGTACTTTACTGTTCATCCAGAACAGATCTTGCCAGCTCAGGATGAAAACAACAAAGAGGGAGAGAGCACAAAAGATCACTCTGCAAATAACCTGATCTGTTTCAGACGGTTGGGGGGGGAATAAAACATACGGGATCTTGAGTGCTATGTATGTGCTAAGGTTATTACATGTTGGATACAGTAAATCATCCATACACCCACAACCCATAGGGGTAAACTTACAAAGCCGTGCGTAGGAAGTTGCATATGAATCTACCTCTGAACAATAGTTATTTTATGCATGCACTTAAAGAACCCTTGTGTTTGTTTTTACCGTGTCTCTAGCTCTTTCTTTGTTCTTCCAGCCTTTCCTTGCTTTGTTGGTTTTGCAGAACAGGTAGCATCTGAGCTCAAGGATTATTCCTTGTGAAAGAACAGAAGATAATCTGTCTGCTTAAAATGCAAAGGGTGGCTCTAGCTTACTAATACATCTTTCCTTTTCTTCAATCCATAGGTATCGTATGCCCGTCCAAGTTCAGCATCGATCAGAGATGCGAACTTATATGTCAGCGGCCTTCCGAAAACAATGACCCAGAAAGAGTTAGAGCAGTTATTCTCACAATATGGGCGCATCATCACCTCACGGATTCTGGTTGATCAAGTCACAGGTTAAAAGAAAACTTCTTTTGATACACGCATGTTTTTCTGGAATTGGCAAAATTGTAAACTTTTGGCAGTTGAGTCTTAAGACTATATGACTTTTAGTGTAAAATGCAGTTCTTTATGGGCATAACTGTTCAGAGGCATAACTGCTGCCTCTTTAATGAGGGATCTCAAAATGCAGAATGTTGTTTACTTAAACTCACTATATTAAATATGGTAGGGGCTAGTTTTGGAGAACGCAGTTGGGGAAGGGCATTTTTCTTTATAGGGCTTGCTTCAATTTGTAAGCTGTGTATTCTGTGAAGTCAAAACCAGCATTCAGTTTGCTCACTTCATTGATGAGGCTGTTCCTACAAATATTCATCTGTTCACGTTTTTTACTTCCCAGGCGTTTCTCGAGGTGTGGGATTTATCCGTTTTGATAAGAGAATAGAGGCAGAAGAAGCCATAAAGGGACTAAATGGCCAGAAGCCTAGTGGTGCTACAGAACCAATTACTGTGAAGTTTGCCAATAACCCCAGCCAGAAAACAAGCCAGGCACTCCTTTCACAGCTGTATCAGTCTCCCAACAGACGCTACCCTGGACCACTTCACCATCAGGCTCAGAGATTCAGGTAATTACCTGGAAAAGAACTGAAGTTCCACCAGCAATGGCAATGTGGGGCAGGTGGTGCGCAGGAAAATACGCTTTAGTTGCGTAGGCTGACCTGATTTTCTTTGTAAAATTAAATATTCTTTCCTGGAGAATGAGGAGGAAAATCTGCTGACAGCAGTAGTCATGTTGTATTTACTAAAACAGCTGAAGTACTGTACAATCAGATCTCATGAAGTCTCATAGAAAAAGGGAGGACAAAATAGAGTTACGCTGGTAATCAAATGAGCAGTGACTGTCCTGTTCTTTCCTCATTTTTTTGATAATGCTTTTATTTTCTGCTATATTATTACAGTGTAGATGCAGCTTAGACTTTGATGTTAATGATAGTGGATTGGTAGCAGGAAAAAAGCTGAGTCTGTTCCAGTCAGCAGCAGTATCATTAAATTTATTAGCATGAGATATCTGCTCTTAGTATAAAGAGACCTTGTATTAGTCTTTGGTGTGATTCTTCAGATACTTTTGGGGATGTTTTATGCTTTATGTTCTGAATATATGGTTTCCACCTGATATATAAGCCAGAGCAATACATGATGTTCACCTTTTATATCTGATAATAATTTTCAGGCAACCTAGCATTCAAATAAAAAGTCTGCCTTCAAAAAAAAGAAAACTTGGACATATTCGCATACCTGAGTTGCATGCTGCCTTTAGAGAATTATTCAAAAGTAATTTTAGCTTTTCAGTGATGAAAAGTGCTAATGAATTAAAGATCGTTTAAAAAGTCAGTCATCGGGTACATTAAATTTCCCCGTTTGTCTTTGGCACGCAGCTGTGTCCATTGAGGTTATCACTGAATCATTCCCTGGATAGAAAAATTTTTAGTGTGCTCCCATGGAATGCAGATGATTATATTCTGCAAAATTTGTTGGTCGGTTAGATTGACATATTGTGGAGGATCAACACTAAGTATATGTAATATAGTGGGGAGAACGTATTTTGTTAAAGCAGTTAGAATCAAATTTTTTTCCAGTCCCAACAATTTTGGACTGTGTAATACTTTATTTCCAGGTTAACTGTAAATATAAGGTAAACAGTTGAATGATTTGCAAAAATTTCATACTAATGTTGTCTAAAAAAAGGCAGAAGTGGATTTTTTAAAACCAAACCCTAGAAATGAATGTTTTCTCCAAGACTGTAGATAAGTTAAAAATTACTTTAAATGCTGTGGTGGAAATTTAAGCACAACCTCAGACTTAACAAAGCAGGCTGGGAGTTGTTAGGCTCCTTAGATGTGTGGGAAACTTGTTGAACGTTTCTTCTTTGAAAATGGAACGCTATTAATAATAGTTCCATTGAGCGATCTTGCCATCTGTGAGACATTAACCCAAAGACCCTCCTTCTCTTTTCAGGCTGGACAATTTGCTTAATATGGCCTATGGCGTAAAGAGGTAATTAGAATTCCACAGATTGCCAGATGTCCGTGTTGGCACAGATTGGTGCTACAATTTCCTTTTTTTAATTCACTAACTTTTTTTTTAATTCCTTCTTTTCTTCCACCAGCATGTCAAATTCTTTTTAAGTTTGGACTTCAGTTGGTTTTGTTACTTTAAAGGCCACACATGCGAATTCTGTGGGTTTTTTCAACCTTTTTTTTTAATTTACAGGTGGGCTTCTCAAATGGTTTAGGTGCAACAGCTACAAGCATTCAAACTGCAGTTGTCCTGTTAAATGGCCCTTTTCCAGAATCAGACTTAGTAATTTAAGATTTTAACCAATCTCTGATCTGGTAATGGAAAATTAAGTTGAAAACAGAACAACACTGCTGTTGGCTAAATCTCACGGTTAAGACCACCTTCCCACTACATCTGGCTTCACAAGTTTGACTTGAAAATATAGCTGTGTGCACCTTAATCAGCCCGAAGTTTCTTTTGTTACAGGTTTAATACTTTGACATTTTCTCGGTGCTTGAGACTTTTTTTTGTTTAAAATAGCTCTGTGTGTTCATGTGTATGTGTGTGCATGTGTGAAAGTTCAGATGATTTGTAAACATTTATGCTGTTTCATGAGTATGTTCAATGTTCAATCTGATAGCTAAAATGAGTTGACGTGTTAGTGTTTTTTCTAATGGCACACATCAACACAAGCAAACCTTGCAGCAAAATAAAGGTGTAGTGTTATTCCTGATGTTACCGTCCAGCCATCCCCCACAATTAAGATGAGAAAATACTAAATCTTCTGAAATGGTCTGCTCACCACATTTGAAAATCACTTGAGCCTTTTTTTAAAGCTCACTCTGTTAAATGGTATGGTAAGTATATCTTTGCACTAGCTAGTAACAGACAGTAACAGAGGTTTTAAGCACTGCCACAGTAGCTATTATACAAATCTTAAGACTACTTACAAAAGTAACAGTCAAAACAGAGGTGGTGTATCTTCCCAAAAGAATTTTTTCCGGTGCTTATTAGTACATTTTTTTATATTTGCAATATCCTTAGTGGTGATGGTGATACAATGAGTCAGAACTTAGCACCTGATTTTGTCACACACCACTTCTCCTGCTTTTTCCTGTGCCATTTGGCTTTGATACAGTGCCAAAAACATGGCAAAACTCTCAGCCTTAAGAACCTGTCAGGTGCAAGTCAGTGTCAGAATGATGGGTTGCTTCTGGGAGCTTTCCCTGGGATTGCTGCTGCTTTCCCTGGAATTGGACTGGCAAGTGGACAAGCAGGGCTTAGTCCCAACTAGTCAGGGTTTGAATTCTGATTTCCTATGACCTACAGAGGGAAAAAGAGGGTTACTTGTCTTTTTAGGTTATGCATCTGCTTTCTTAATATTCAGAGTCTGGAATGTTAGTCTTAAATCACAAAAGTTTAAGTCATTTTCTAGGCATCTTAAATCCATTCTCTCCTTCCAGCAGATCTTGCAAACTTGTATTTGCACTAGCAAACCCTGTATTTACAGGCATAAGGTCACACAAAAAATACCGTGTTGATAAAAATTTCTGAAACTGCCTCTGAAACATCCATAGTATAGTGTTCCTGGATTTGGAGGTCGGTTCGTTCTTTCCTTACGTTAATTAAGTGGTACTGATGGAAAATGAGATGTGCTGATGTGGAAAAATGGTTTTATTGACACTAATTTCAGATCATTTGCTAGTAGCAAAGCTACTTATGCAATAGGTTATCTTGTATTTGTGTCAATACACTTACACTAGTTTCTTGGATTTACAGCAGCTGCTGTGCTCAAGGTACACAAATAGTTGAAAACTGTATAGCTCCTAAAGGTTTCCAGGGAAAAGCCACTCTCCAGTGAATTGTGTGAAACTTTAACCCTTTACATCAGTGCAGCATTCCTTAAAAATGCAAAAATTTATAACATGCTGTGTGACGTGCACAGCTTCGCATTGTACAGATTTTACAATAACCACTTACAGGTTAGTGTATATGTTAGCGTTGTACTTTGTGTTAAATTTAAACATTGCAGCAAAGGAGCGTTTGCTGGCTTACATATGTTACTAGCACAGTTGGCACTTGTCATCAATGGGCCTAAGGTCCTGTCTTCAAAATTTCAAGAGAAGCTGAAGCTGTTGGCTCTGTTATGCAAGCTCACAGTCCTTGCCTCTTATTTACAATTCCACGTACGGTGGAAGGAGCAGTATAAACTGGCCTTGCCCAGCCATCTTTGTTTTGAGCAGCTGGGGAGATACCATGGGTTAGAGCCGTGCTGAACCATTATGATAATGTTACTAGTTTCAATATGCGGGAGAGAAACTTAAAAGATGCTGAGAGGAGGATTTGCAAAAGTGAGGTCCAGTCAGAAAATTGCCAGGTATTTTCAGTAAATTGTCTGCAAACCTGTATGTATGTCTGAGGATCCAATGCTGTGAGCATTTGTGAACTGCGCGTAGCGTAGCTACACCTGTGATGTGCCTCAGCTTAAGATGTATATTCAAAGTGTCTTGAATATTTGTATAAAGTGCCATCAAGAGCCAACAGAATGGTGAGCAGCCATCAAGTGTGTCGTTCCTTTTATTGTTATTTAATATACACTGCGTAATATTGTGCAGATTGCTAAATGTGTGTGGAAATATTACAAGTGTAAAAGGAGAAGTTTTGGAGAGCGCAAGAGCTCACTTAGCAACACTGAGTCGTCCCCCCCTCCACTCCCTCAGTCATCGCTCAAAAAATCCTGAGGAATTATTATTCCATTCTGGTATTAAAACTCATCATATTGAAGGTACATGTGAAACTGGATTTTTAAGACATTTCCTCTGTGCAGTTGTTATTTTAAAACATATCCCAAAGTGTAGCTTCAGAAAGCATGTCATTTCTTTTTTTTTTTCCTCCAAAATGATGAAAGGAAAATTAATGTTGATCCTGAGGGCTGATACTGCTTAACGTCTTCATTAATAACCTGAGTCACAGGCTGCAATGCGCCCTCCTTGCATTAATGGGTGACACTAAATTGGTGAGGGAGCAGGGGCAGTCACTGTGCTGTTGGCCCCGGCTGCCTCTGGGGACACCCTGAGAAGCTGGAGGAACATGGTGAAATTCAGGAAAGGCAAATGCAGAGTCTAGCCCAACTGCTGTCTTCAGCTACCTACAAGGGACATTAGAAAGAAGATGAAGCTGAGCTCTTCTCAGCGGTCGGCTGCCAAAGGACATGGGTCAACAGTAACAGGTTGCAGCAGGGGAAAAGTCAACTGTATATAAGGGAAAACCATTCACAGTGAGGTTGGTGGAACCCTGGAGCAGGGACTCCAGCAGTGGAGTCCCCATCCTTGGAGACTCAAAACTTTCCCCTCCAAGGCCACGAGCAGCAGATCTAATCTGAGGAGTTAGCCTTGCTTCGAGCAGGAGGTTTTGATGATCCGATGATCTCCATAGAGCCTGTCCAGCCTATATTATTCTATGGTGGTTCTGTGTTCATAAACACACTACCTGGCTTTAGCGTCCCAATTCAGATCTTTAAGTTAAGAAAACAGGTACCAAAAGACAATGGGGGAAAAGTTAGGGTGCTATATTAGATTTCTAGGAGACTGTCTCTCTACGTTGACTATCCGAAGAACCTAAGAGCCAGTCGTGGACGTGAAGTCTCACAGTCTGAAGGTATTAGTTGATATGCTTGTTAATTATGTTTATGCACTGGTTTACTTACTCAACAATTGCTGCATAAACCTTCTTTAATATGTGGCCGGCGTTAGGACTTTTTTATTAAGTGGATTTTTCCTGGCTTATGTCAGTTAAGGACTATGTTAGGAGGAGAATTAAAATCTAGCACTTACAGATGTGTCTTCAAATCTGATAGTATTTTTAGCTAAAGAGGCTACTGTTATAGCTGAATCCTGACAATGGCATTTCATATTAATTCCTTAAAAGAAGTCTTGAAGTTCGGGGTTTTTTTCACTCCAAGCTAGTAAAAAGTAAAGCATTAGATTTCCATTGCCCTGAAACAACATAATTTTAGTGATGGGAATAAGCAGCAAACTCCTACAGGCCTCTTTAAATGAACTCTCATTGATAGGAGCATGTGCAGGCCCTTTTTGACTTTGATTGTCCTTAAGCATTTCTTTTATTAGATCTTTGTACATCTCAGTAGGGCTTATCCTTGAAGGGAGACACATTTGTGCCCAGACTTGGTCTGGTTTTGTAGTACAGCTCCCCTCCACTTAAGCAGGAGTTGGAAACCAAGGGTGGCTACATAGTCATCTTCCAGGGATAGGATCAAGAACCTTCGTTAACATTGGCTTATTTATTTTCGAGTCTTGGTTCCATGTAGCTTGTGCCAAGAGATATATTTAGAATAGACCCCTCTTTTTACTTGGTAGGTTTTCTCCGATCACAATTGATGGTATGACGAGCCTTGTTGGAATGAATATCCCTGGTCACACTGGGACTGGATGGTGCATCTTCGTCTACAACTTGTCTCCCGACTCGGATGAGAGCGTGCTGTGGCAGTTGTTTGGTCCCTTTGGAGCAGTCAATAATGTCAAGGTGATCCGTGATTTCAACACCAACAAGTGCAAGGGATTTGGCTTTGTCACCATGACCAACTACGACGAAGCTGCCATGGCAATTGCCAGCCTTAATGGATACCGTTTAGGAGACAGAGTATTGCAAGTTTCCTTTAAAACCAATAAAACCCACAAATCCTGAATTTCATATCCTTACTTACTAAAATATATATATATAAATATATATACGAACAAAACAAAACAAAAAAAAAACTCTTCAAGGCTTATATTCAACCATGGACTTTATAAGCCAGTGTTGCCTAAGTATTAAAACATTGGATATCCTGTGAGGAACAGGAAAGGATTTTATAATGCTTAGAGAAAAAAAAAAAACCTTTGATGCATTGAATGTTCTTTCATAGCTGTCGTTGTTGAATATAATATACATAGATAACAATGTGCAGGGATTTTTACCCGGCCAGCTAGTTTTACTACCTTCCTTGAAGGTGGGTCTTTTTAAGATGACCATTCACTCATTTGAAAAAAATAATAAAACAAAAACAATTTTTACAAACTAATGGGATTAAAGGCGAGAAAAAAGATTTTTGTTTTCTTTTCTTTTTTTCAAAACATCGATTGAATCAGATTGGTAAACCCCCCACATAAATTAAAGAGGAACAATAAAAATTGCAAAAAGAAGAACATAATTTTGCAACTTTTTTTATTTTTCCTTTTTTCTTTTGTATCATGTGAACTAAACAGTCTTCTGTTAGGGAATGGGGTAAAGGGGGATACCTGATGACATAACAATTTAAATAACATTAACAATGTTGCCAAAGAGGTGGTCTCTTTGCTGAAAATGGGTTTCAAGAAAAATCTATTTTTATAAAATATAAAGAATTTTTACAAGAGAATCTGGATTTGAGAAAAAAATATTTTGACTGGCTAATTTAGGGGAAATTGACAACTTTGTCATGTTCATACTGCACTGGTAACTTTTTAGAGATCAAGATGTGTGTTTTAAACTGGATTAGTAGATTGTTTTTTGAAGGATGGGCTACAAACAGATGATCTTCGTATCTTTTCATAGCATGTAATAAAAATATTAAATACAGTACGGGAGAGTGTTCTTCCCAGGCACGCAGTTACCCACAGTCAAAACCCAAAAGCAAGGAGATGAGTTGCAAGACGGTTTTTCTTTAAGTCATCAGTATGGGATATCAGCAGAACAAAAGTTAAAAAAATTAATTTTTTTGATCAAAAACTTCCTTGGTTTGAGCAGTAGGTGCTACAAAATTATTTACATATCTTAGTATCATAGTTAAATGTAATGTGTTTAGAAAAAATACATTTGCTTTAAATTTGTTAAGAATTTTCAAATTCACTTTATAGCCCAAGCTAATATAATTGGGCTGTGTTGGCACATTTGGAACACTGTTTATGTTGCTTGAAACACTTATTTATTTAATTGCCGATGTGATGCATATGGCCAAAATCAAATATAGCTAGTTTGGCTAGTCTACTTATTTGTTTACTTAAACTATGGGAAGAAGCATATTATTGTGTCATTTTGTTGTGTGTGTATGTGTATATATAATATAAATATATATATATATAAAGTTATTTTTTCTTTTGGTTAATTTATTATAAGTTGTAACACTTTGCTAGTTTTGTTTGTATATGTCTTAAAATGTTTTCTTATGATACTTAAGTGACAGAGGTATCAAGGTAACTTGTGTAGAAATATTGTTTGATATATTGTCATGTTTGTTGTGAATATTTTTTCTTACTGCACAGTAGAAAAGAAAACAACTGGGTCTTTATTTTAATGTAATTCAGATTGGGGAAAACAGAGCTAAGGGAACAAAATGACTGAGGGGGTGCTCTCCCATGTCCAGTGCACTGATCATTTTAGTATGTTTGTGCTTTGTACGGTTATATATTTAAAACAAAAAAGGGTCATGCTCTTCCCTGAGTACTAGAAACAGTTACTCGCTATGCATAATCTAGTTGATAGTTAAATTTGCTATTGCTTTTCTTGTCTTGTTATATAAAATCTTTTCAATACAAGTTTAGTCTTAATGGTAATAAAACGTTATGGTTATTTATAACTTGTGCTTATTTTGTGCATTTTTTCCATGCTATACCCACTAACTGCATGTAGACTAAGTATTGTTTTTTCACACTGAAGAGGCAAACTTTTGTAGTAGACAAATAACTAAAGCAAAGGCTGCATCATAATTTTATCAGTTTTTTACTTTAACAATGTTAGATTTTAGTTTAAAGGAACACTCATTCAATGTTCAGGGAAACCTTTATACATCATCTGCTATGAATGAGCGCAGTTTGCTGGGAAAGTTTTGATGCATTTGCTAAGCATTAGTGGGGAAGGCATGTCAGAATCTTTTCTCTACGATGTGTTTTACTATCTGAATAATAATAATAATTTAAAAAATCTTTCTTAGGACCAGGCAGTTGTATACTTTAGTTATAATGAATGACTTCATGTTAACCTTGCTAGTTTAGATCATTTCTGAGGGAAAGTATTGTAAATGTTTTTTTCATAACCTTGTTGTGTTTGAATTATTTGTACTTTAATTGTCCAGACAATAAATGAAAGTGTGTAGAATGGCTATGGACTTTCCACCTTTTTAACTGTGTTCAGATGTTTTAGTGGTCCCAGCTGCACCTCAGATGAGGTCGATGTTAGAGTCTGATTTCAGAAGCAAGGTCTTCAAGAGAGAAATGTACTAGTCAAACCAGATCGAGCATATTCATTATTTGTTTTTCTTTCTGAAGGTTAGAAAGGATCAGCCATTTCAGATGTTGAACACCAAATACCAAACTGTAACTGTAACTTTATTTGAATGTGGAAGATACTGAAGGATTTTTACTATATACAGTATTTTTACACAATGAAAATATTAACTCAGTCAATATCAACACTTAACAAAAGTAGCAAGCAAATTTCAGCGTTAATACCGTTTTTAAGCCATCATTTAGTTCGACTTTTCTATGAATATGCTTTGAATGTCATGCAGTATGAAACAGTGTACATATTATCTGCTGTACAACAGTATATATGATCACATTCCAAACTTGATTCTTTTCACCATGTGTTATAACCAGAGTTGATACTTCTTTCAGTTGACTTGTTTGAATCCCATTAATACAAATATTCACTTCATGTTTATGTTCTGTAACATTCACTAATTGAGAATATGTACCTTGTAAAACTGCAGCATTGAATTTCGTAACTGAGATTAGGAAAACTATATCAGAGGGGCTGGATGGACTGTGTGGTTCTTCAGCTCCTTCACCTATTAATAAACTCGTGTTTTTGTGAGATTAAGTTACCATGTTGGTGATAATAATTAATTTCAGGCCACAGAATGAGTTTGTTCTTAATTAATTCATCCTTAAATCAACCTTACCATTCCATAGTAAAATACAGAAGTTTGCTCTGTTTAAAGACTTGGCTCTGAAAAATGTCATCCTTCCATCTACCTATATATATGTATATGCACACACTTTTGATGATATACATATATGCATACACTTTACAACATAGTGTAACATGCACCAGCCCATTAAAAAAAAAAAACCACCTGCACTTTCCATTTAAGAACCCTAGTAAATAGTGTTTGTTATAAAATAACACCTGTTAGCTGTAGCATTTGTTAGGTTCACCACCTACTTTTATCCTGTCCTTTCTCTTCTGGCAGAAGAGTAGTGAGTTGAAAATCACCATACACTCTAGATGCTCTTAAGACAGAAATGTGGCTGTATACATGGGCATTTTGCTGTTGACTTGGCCAGTTTTGATCCCGATTATTTCCCCACTTCCACTTAAAGGTTGGCTACTGATCTTCCACACCTTGTTCACGTAAGGTACCCATTTCTCCATCCCCTACAGCTCGCATTAGTGAGCTGATGTGAGCTGGAGGAAGGCTCACATACACATGTAACACAAGAGGAAGGACTCTGCCAGTTTTATGGATCTGGTATGTAAAGTTCAGTCCCCCTTTGGAGAGTATAACAAATGTACGCTGGATAAAAGCAGTCACAGACGGGCCCTTGGTTCCCTACACTGACCCGATGCGAGTGTTTTTGCCGTGCCTTACTGAAATGCAATTTCTGCCCGGCTGGGATCAGAACCAAATTTCTCTAACGCTCATTCAAAGTAATCAAGTTTTATATTTTTTTCCTGAAAGGGTAATCACTCTTTCTGTAATTAGCAATCCTGCTGCATAAATGGAAAATCACCTGGGGGAGGGTGTTTCAAGAGTGTTCACTTTATATTCCACTTCAGACTACCTTGGGCACAGTAATGGGCTTTGAATGAGCGGAGAGGGGAGCGTGTGTTGAAAGCGATGGCTGGCACATTCAAGATAACAGTGAGCTACTCTTACACATTTTTGCTGTGGGAAGTCAGCCTACCTAGTGACATGGAATTTGTAGCATCCAGATGCAGACAAATACTCTGGTGCTGTTAATGGTTTCCATTGGGATGGTTGGGGAGGGGTGCCTGGGTGCATCACACCTAGTGGAGGCTGCTGCCTCCCTACCTGAATCAGCCTCAGGGTAGTTAACGGGGAGAGGTACACCCAGAAGGTGCCCCGGGGAACCCCTTTCTCCATCACGTGTAGCAGGAGCCAGGCAAAGCTCGTTTAGGTGACCACGGATAGATGAGGTAAAGCCAGGTCTGCATGTGATGACAGGAGAGGTTTGGTCCCTGCCCTGGAGATCTTACAGACTGAGCTTACTGCACAGAAATAATTCATGGTGCATACAGGGCAAAACGAAAGGAGATCAAATCCAGCATAACTTTATGAAAGCTCTGACATCTGAGAATAATCCGGTGTCTCTCTTCTAAAAATAACTGACTACTTAAACCCAGAAGCTGTGATGGAACCCATCCAGCTGAGCTTCAGTAAACAGGGACTTCTGCAGGATGGAGGCAAAACCCAGCAACCGCACGCGTACACGCCCTGTGGGGAGCTCCTCCTGGGCATTGCTGCCGCGCAGCCTCCTGGCCCCCTGCTACGAAAATCGCTTTCACCCCAGCTGCATCGGGGTAGTGCCTTCCAACAACCAGGAGAGCACATACGCTGGTGCGACAGGCACTTCTGAGGCCTTTCCCAGAAACACGGTATGCCGCTCTCATGCTCAAGAAATTCAAACGGGGCTGAGTGCAGTAAGGCTACCGGCACGGTCAGGAGAATGGAAACTTTCTCTGCAAAGAGACGCTGAACTTAAATCACTTCTGTTCTCACAAACCAAAACCTGTCTTTCAAAAAAGCCCGTTCCCTGCAAATCTACCAGGGATAAGCATTAGAAAGGGCTGTAGGAAGGCAAGTGACCAAAAGGACGGGTCATACAAAGGCAAATTAATTTACCTCACCCACAGTTGAAGACAAGAAATCGGACTGCTTCTTTCTGACCATCAGATTAGCAATTTTCTGAAATACTCTTTCAGTAGAAATAACTGGGAAGACGGGGACATGGATACACACAAAAAGAAATTTTAAAAGCTGCTTTTCACACACAGTTTGAAGCTTTGTCTACCACACCCCTAAGGTATTACTGATCTTTTTGAACACCAGACTAGCATATTTGAAAGGACTTGAAATATTTAGTCTTTTATGTAATTTGGATTTCAAATGTTATGGATCTGCAAATTATTTCTCACACAGTAGCAAAAAAATAAAATCCTCAAACCTCTTTCCTATCCATTCCAAAATAAACCTCCAGTCTTAAATCAGTGGGGTTTGGAGCTGCCGGGAATCATGATCCAACTATGGCTACTTACTCACAGGCAAACACAACCCAAGGCTGGTTCATGTTCCCTTCCCCCCAGATAAAAAGCAAAAGGGAACATCGGTACGCCGTCAAGTCCAGAAGCCCCTAATATCGCAGATTGTTTTGGGGTGGACGTGAGACCTTTGTCACCAAAACAAGTGCCTTGTCCCCAAACACATCGGCCACCACCTCAAGTTCCCTCGTACTACCATGCACCCCCACCGCAGGTGGCAGCCCCCGCACCCAGCCCCTCGTCTGGCACGACGCTCGCCATAGCAGCTACACGGACAGCCCCTGGCCAGTGCTGGGTGCCGTGGGGTGCTCCCGCTCACCCAGCCTAGCTCCAGAGTCTGAAGGGGAAGAGGACAGTTTTTATTTAGTTCTTTGTTAATACCCCCAGTGGCACAGGGTCAGCACACTGGGGACCCTCCTTCCAGGCCATTGTCTTACCTGGCCCATGTGGTGCACGGCACCCCATTGAATTGGTGGAACCAAATTTCTTAAGTTTTATTTCTGATTAACCAGCCCGTTTCATGGCGGCCCAGTAGCCATCACTCAGGCAGGAGGAGCAGGCAAATGACCATCTTTGGCCTTGTTTTACCCGTCCTGACCACCCACTTAAGACCACAACCATTAAGGCTCTGGGTTCCCCCCCCCTCCACAGACACCGATGTGGGCCCCATCCTAGATGAAGCCCCGTTTTTCTGTGCCACACAAGGCTGCCGGAGTGGTCAGTGATGTGGGGCTGGTGAGTCTGGAAGTGCCTGACTGCCGCTGAAATTCTCCACTCAGGCTCACGTTTTCTTTCTCCTCTGAGACCCAGACATGCAGCCTGCAATGTCCACATGGCTGAGGGATGGGTACAAGCCACCAGTGACAGCTTTCATAAAGACATAAGACTTTATCAAATTAGGAGGAAACAAAAATAAAAATCCCCTAAAGTTCGGAAAAGAGCATAAGCAATGCCATTGAAAGAGCAATTGTTTAAAAACAAATCCCCACTAAGGAATGAAACTCACGAAAGGAAAAGGGGCTTAATTCGGCAGCTTTGTCTGTGGTGTGTATCACTGAGCACAGTTGAACTGCCCAGCAACCTTCTTCATAGCAACATCTGGGGAACGTGACTCTGAGGCCCAAAAATACTTAATTTCATTTAAGTGACTTTTAAACACACACGATCATTAGCTCTTCAGTCTGCGCATCATGACTGACTAGAGCTGCCACAATCCATTTGCTTTAAAGCAGCGCTTGGACTTTTCTTCCCTATACATTTTGTTCAAATTGCACAGGTCCCAACAAAATGATGTGCAAGAATTAGCTTTTTACGAACAATACAATTCTGATTTTAAATCAGCACATGAGACACTTAATTAATTTTGTAGGATAAGGAATCTGTTGCAAATATACAGCAGTACACCCACACATCACCATCTGCTGTGGAGAATTAAATGTACAACTCACAAATGAAATCCTGCAAAGTTGGTGCAAAAAGGTCCTTGCTTGAATTTAAACAAGGCTGTGGAAACCTGCAAACACATTGCAAAAGATCATGAAAACAATAACAAATTTGTCCATCTGTGAGTCAGTTCTAGCAGGCTTCGGTTTTGTTTTTTTATATTGGTGTATTTGCAATAATTGTTGCAGCTCGCAATGCAAACTGTGTAAAGTATATTTGAGCTCTTCTCCTGGCCAGAGCAAAGTCACTCATGGAGTTGCTCCCAATGGGCTCTGTCATGTTACACCAGATCATCTATGTTTGTGGGGGGACAAAAAAAATACACGAAATTCCTTTTTATAAATATTAAATTTAGCCACAGTTTTGGAAAAAAATTGGCAAATCTGGCAATTGTTGTGGATGTTTTATTATTAGAATTATTAACAAACACTGTTCTACTGAAGTGAGGAAAAATAAACATCAACAACTACTGCTGCCATGAAAAATAACAAACACAAATATCTGTACCCCTTTGACTCCCCTGAAGCCAAGCATTCATTTTCTAATTTTGCCTCATTTTTTAATAACATTTGAAATGTGCTCTTAATTTTACACCTAGTAGAATCACATGTTACTAAGTGCTGTCTCCTGATCTCATGTACTGACGAGATGGCTATGACTCTTGATAGCCAAGAAAGGCAATGAAGTCTCTTGACTTAATACATGCCAGTAAAATGCATGGTTACATATGAGAAGGCTGGAGCAGACTGAAAGCAAAGCTCTTTGTACAGTTGTATCCCCTGCATTTTCAGTGCTTCACATTAACCCCCAGGACAGCCGAGACTGCCGAGCACTCGCTGACAGCCACGGGCTGTAAATGAGCCTGGGACCTGCTCCTCACACTCTCACCAGCTGTATACCTCAAAAAAGTTGTCTTTTGCAACATTAGGATGACTGAAGTCATCCCAGTGATCCCTGAACTACAGATGCCCTTCTCTTTTCTTTTAAATAGGGTGCCAGAAAAACACGCTGACATTTTTCTCTGGTTACTACTTCATTTTATCAGTAAGAGAGCTATAAACTTGCTGTCTCAAAGCACACACCTAAGATGCTACGAAGCCCATCAGCATCTGGAATTCTACACGCACGTCCCCGAAACCATGAGGAAATACAAGATATGGCATTCCTCTGCCACAGCCAAAAATTGCTCTGGGTTGGTGTTCTTATGGATTTTAGCAGGGTTTTTTTTAGAAAGTGAAAAGATTTCCTAAACCTTTTCAGAGATGCATGCGCTTTTTTAACGTGTACTTATCCCCTCACACACCTGGGAAGTACTCTCAGTACACACACCCCGAATGTAATTTATGCTAAGGGGCCTGTTACATGTTTAACTCGGATAAAGTGTATCCATAATTAAGAAATGCAGCATCAGAGGTACCACGTGCATGTAAATTTGCAGAAAGGATTCTATCAGCTGAACGACTGCTGCTAAAGACTATTTAAAACCATAACCTAATCAGAAAACTACACATATATATATATTTATATCAACATCACAAAACCCTTTGACATCTTCAGCACTGCTAACACTCTAACTAGAAGCTGACTTAACACAGCTGCCTTGGGCACACTTGCATGCATAAAAAATCAAGTGACTTGATTAATCAGTTAAAGTTGCTGAATCATGGTCTTGCAGCCGTGCCTGCATAGCCTTGGCTATTGCCAGGAAACTGACAGCATGGGATTTCTATCAGCTGGTTCACATACCTATATGGCCCTTATCTTTGCCAGCATTTTTGTGAGAAACAGAATCTCTGTCCTGAAAAATGAGCCTTGTCAAAGGGTGGAGTCTGTGTATGAGAAGGGAGTCCAAAGGTAAGTGTCAAAAGTGAAGAGGATCTTAGAAGAAGGGACAGGTAAGCTGTGAGCAAGAAAATCCTGAATCCACTTGGAAGCCACCTCCAACAAACACAGCCAGAGGCCCCAGGCTGCCTGGCCACACTGAGGAGCAGCTGAAGGTGGATCCCAACTTGAGCAAACCATGTCTGAAATTCAGCAGTGTCACCAAGGAAAGAGCAGGAAAAAATTAGGAGCATGTGGTATGTGTGGGGATGGAAAGCAAAAGCAGTCAGGCAGTCTATCCAACGGAAAACTGCATTCGCAAAGTCACTGTAGCACCAGCGCAGCCATACCAGGAAAATGGGAGCACTGAACTGGCTGGAAAGAAAATGCTTTGCTTTAACATATAAAGAGCAATTTGTCCAAAAAAAAAAAAAAAGATAAATTTCTAGGGGATGTTTTATTTGACACTCACTGTGGAGGCTCTCTGCACGGCTCATCCTGCTGAGTGTCCTGCAGGCCTCACCTCTTCACAGGCAGGTGGGAGAATTTGGGAGAAAGAGCTTCCTTCCCATGTCAGCCTGTGTCTGGAGAAAAGAAAAACCTCAGAAACAGCTCACTGTGCTCTGCAGGGCCCCTCTGCAGCAGCCCTGCTCTCTGGCCATGTGTGCCACGTGGGAATGGT
This sequence comes from Phalacrocorax carbo, assembly GCF_963921805.1. Taxonomy (NCBI): domain Eukaryota; kingdom Metazoa; phylum Chordata; class Aves; order Suliformes; family Phalacrocoracidae; genus Phalacrocorax; species Phalacrocorax carbo. Next base: position 47,344,145 of record NC_087518.1, on the reverse strand, counting down.
GCTTTTTGTCATTGACTTCAAACCCTCTCATCCGAAGATGTTATCCTTTGGTTGGATCTTTAGGTGAGATAAACAGCCACTGCTCCTCTGAAGGACATGGACCCAGTTGCTTCTGCTAGGAAATCAAGAAATGTTTGGTTAAACAAACAAACAAACCAACCAAAACCAACCAACCAAACAACAACAACAAAAAAAAACCCAAATAAAAAAAAAAAGACAAAGCCCTGTTGAGAGCCTGTAGCTGCTGCCTTCTCCACCGCCTTTCTACCACCTGCCCACACTGCCCAGCAGACTGGGGCTACAGTGGGGAGGAAAGGCCTTAGGGGACCAGTCCAGGCAGGAGAGGGGTCCCTGGAGGGGACTGGTACTCAGTTGCTTGTGCCTTCTTGCCCAGCAAACCATAATAGACAGAACCATGATGACACTTTTGCCAAATCTTTCCTGCCAGGCAGCTGGTCAAAGCTTTTGCTTTGCTTTTTCAGAACGTGAGCAAAGTGTCCTTGAATGAGTGTCTAGAATAAAAGGAAAAGGAGGGCAAGCAGCCTTTTTTTCTGAGCCTCTTATGTTTCCTCCACAGTGTGACTCTGCTGCACTTGTGAATGATCATATTAACATATATTAGAGGAGTTCCTGTGCCAGTAATGGAAGAGATTGTCAAACCAAAGTATCTTATCTATTAAAATAGCCAGAGCAATAATACTATGTCAGCTAAATTGAAAAGAAGATGCTGAACAGGTTGTTCACTGCTTAAAACCGGTATATCTTTGGCTACACACATACATATTTCAATACGAACTGACTCTGTGTGTATTTTCAATAATAAAAGATAAAATATTGTTCTATGCCATGTTATAAACTAAGTTTGTGCAATGGAACAGATTTTTACAACTAAGTTAAAACCTCTTGAGAATAAGAGGTTTATAATGGAAATGCTGACAGACTCTTAACTATAGCACTGGGATCTCTCTTGCTATTATGACCAGATAAACCAACAAGGTAATTCAATGTAGTGTTCCAGCTCTGAGACACTAACACGCTCCTTCTGGTCCCAGGTGCTGAGGAAAAGTTAAATATAAAACTTAATGAAACTGCAGTGACTGACTACAGGGTTGGATGGTTGCCCCTGCACCAGGAAAAGGTGAATTTCTCTCCCGGGAAGGTGTCTGAAAGGCAGGTAGTGACCGGCTGGTTCAAGTGCAAGCAGTGGCTGGAGCCTTCTGAAGTTTTCCTCAGCTAAAGTCAAATGGCTGGCTAAAGTCAAAATCTGTAAGAATCAAACCCAGTCGCTGCTCATGTATCAGACCCAGAAACAAACAGAAATGCAGAGCACTTCCCACGCCCCTACCACACCTCCACACGACAGACGCTGAGGGCATGAGTAGTGCTCGCAGGGGCTGGGAGGCAAAGCCCTGCCATCCCTCCCTGCAAAATCGCCCCAGAAGTCTTCAGTTTAGCAGCTCAAGTGCTGAGGAATCCAGCTTCACCCTGAAAGCAAACTAGAGGGAATCTCAGGTGTGGATGGACGTTCAGTCCTTGCTCTGTTCCCAGAGCTTTTCCCCTGGCCTCAGAGGTGGGAGGCAGCGGCAGGGTTGTGCTAAGCCTGCATGGCAGTTCTCCAGCTTGTGTCCAAATAGATGACAGAGCTACCAGCAGCAGAAGCGCAGTCCATGCCATGCTTTAACACCCAGTAAACTTTGTTACTCCTTTTTGTGTCATGTATAAAATTACTGAGACTACTAGGAGGTGCACACACTGCCTCTACCTACACATAAAATCCTGAGCAAACTTCCTGAGGTTGTGGGCTGGTAGCACTGCCTACTGTCAAGACTGTCTGACATTTCCAATTACAAAACTCTACTTTCAACTGCTTATAACTGTCATATTTTGACCAGTAACTTGTCATTTTCCATCCTGGGCGTCTGCCTCAGGCTGAATTTTTTTGGAAAGCTTCAGCCAAAACAATATAGCTATTCCCAAGGGCAAGGCCAGGGAACAATGAGCTGTTTTGTAATGGTAAAAGAGAAAAAGAACTGACATCCTCTTCTTTAAGATGCACCACGGCTCCTCACAGTTTGGATAGGGGAGTAGAAATTTAGTTGACTTGTGGCCTTTGTATTTAGGATGTGTTGTTTCACTCCTGTCATGAAAATCTATGCAAGTGTGGCCAAGTAAAAGCATTTGAAAAAAACATCTATTCCAACTTCCTTAGCAAAGACTTTTTTCCAGTGGAAATCCTAAAAACTCTGAGGACTGTGTCCTGCTAGGCTCATCTTACCCTTCAGCTTGTCCAGAACGGGGCAGCCCCATCCCACCAACCCATCAGCACGGATCAGCTACTTCCCTTTACAGCACTCAGCACAGCGCAGGCTCACACACTCGCCACCACAAGTTACAGGATACGTGTTAACACCTGACTACAGCTTCAGAGGAAGATACCGCCTGTAGTCCCAGCTCCTAATCACTACACTGTGGGTGGAAACATCACCTGTGTTCTGGCATTGAGATCACAAGGGGAACAAATTCAACCATGCCGGCACAGAAGAAAGGAGGCTTGGGCCAGGATTCTGGAGGAACTGCAGCCACAAGGAAAGGAAGGGACATTTAGACAAGGCTGATGGGCTGGGCCAAGACAATGAGAGTGAGCAGCACTGCAGGTGTGGGAAGCCTGGTGCTGAACAAAGAAGGGGACTGAACCTCAGGAAATGAATGCAGAGGGGACTGGGACCAGCCAGGCAAAGAGTTGGGGTAAGAAAAGACAGAGCTGGAACAAGGATGAGATGCAGGGGAATGGGCAGAATGATTTGCACCCACCAGAGCTGCTGGCTTTCCAGGACTGGGAATGTGATCCAGGATACTGAGTCTCACCATCAGAGGGCTGCCAGAAAGAGCTGTGAGATCCCACCATGCCCAGTCGGAAATGGCAGGTTTTACAGCTCCTAGCTCGGCATGGCTCTTCCTGGGTTCACAGCCCACCAGCAGGAGTTGCAGCTGGAAGTGCTCTGCACTCTTGAAATCAGATGCCAAAATGAACAGCACATATTTAGCAACCCTGTGCAAAACATCTGAGTTAAACGACCTTCCCAGGCTCACTGAGCAGGCTTTTGGCAGAACCCAGATCTGCAGGGCACCATTCAGATGGCTGAACCAGGACAGTGTCCCATGCCCAGCTGCATTCATCACAGCTCTCTCAACTTCCACAGTGAATGAAGAAGGGACCTGCAGAAAACAGCATCCCTTACTAACCTGTCTTAAATCAGCCTGAGCGCCAGCCTCTCCTATACTGAGTGTGGCAGAAAGAACATGTGACACTAAAACTGCAGCATCTTTTGCCTGCACAAGTGGTACAGGCAGCTTCTGTTCAGGGGTTCTCTAGATTTTGAGTATGGGAATTTACAATCCTTCATTATGCCCTTTGAATACAGAAATCAGGAGAGAGAAAATGGAGGGTGTTTTCCTTCTCGAAAGTTGTCTCTGAATGGTGCATCCTGCCTTTACAGAAAGCTGATGTTTACTACTGCAATACATTTATTTTGAAACTCAGTTCATCTGCTGTAAGAAATTACTCAGACCATTAATTTTGGAAGCCAATGCTGAGAGATCACGAATGTTAAGAATTCTAATTATGTTGGGTCTGGGAAATTTAATGAATAAAAGAGACTTTTCATAAGCATCTCAAGCCATAATATTTTAATGCTATTGGCATTAATTAAAATATCTGGAATTTTTAAAGGAACCCTCTCCTTCTCCTGTAAATTTTTTACTTCAACAGTTAGAACAGAAGCATCATTTTGCTAAAGCCACAAAAAATAATGTTCTTTGTGGCTGATTTTCTCATTCAAAATGATGTCATGGCAGGAACAATCTTTTGCTAAAATTTTGTTTAAGCTTCAAAAAATTTCCTCCTAATAACTTCTTCCCCACCCACCGCAACCCAACCCCCACCCCCTTCCCAAGCACGAGCAGGCCTGGATTTGTCTTCTCCGCAGGGTTGGGAAGATAAAAGTGCAGGTGATTTGACACCGTACAAGGGACTGAACCCTTAGTGTCTGATAATGATACTATTCATCTTAGAAGGTAGTGATGCCCTCCTTTAAAGCTTAGGGGGAAAAAATAGACTAACCTTTGAATTCATACTTCATCGTCTTCTGCTGACATTTGTGGCTTTCTGCAGGACACTGGGGCTGCAGCTCTTGGGCAGTCTCAGGGGCTCTGTGGCAGCAGCCGCGCTGCCTTTCTTCCCACACCAACCAACACAGCAAACGCTCTTTGAAAGAAGGGGGCACCTGCTCTTCTGCAGGCTGCTTTGTAGGCAAGGTGTGCTCACACAGGTTCACTGCCATGTCCTTTATGCCTGACAAAAGTCCTGGCTTTCCTATGGGACATTATTGCACTGTGGGGCAGGCATATCATCACTGTCTAGGTCTCTGCTGCTTATGCTGTGACCAGTTGCAGCAATGCTGAATGCAAAAGCTAGAGACAGCTTTGGCATGACTCTGAGGTCTTGCAAAGCAGACTCATCCCTGACTTGAGAGTTCAGATGACCTCAGAAATATAAAAGGCCTGTTTTGCCTCTGATATTAAGCTCACAGATTTTTATTTGGCTTTAAGTACCTAAATATGCAGTCACTTGCTAGTTATTAATAGTGGAACCTCACCTTATTTGATGCTGTTCTCACTTTTTAGAGTGTCTAATTAAAGAAGGGACAAAAGAACTGCCATGTGCTGCTCAGCCACTTCTCTTGACTGAGAAAATGGAGCCAGTGGGTTTTCCAGCCACCAAAACTGCCATGGACTGCCTTGGATGGAGCCAGCACTGTGCCATTGCCTGGTCAAGACAGGGTCAGGTGCAATGAAACATCAGGCACAGTGAAAAAGCTGCCACGCCTTCAGAGGCACTTAAACAGATATTTTCTCTTGAAAAGGCTAAACTGTAGCCACCTGAAAAGCAAAAACAGCATTTTGCAGTGGATCAGGGGAAGCAGAGTTTTCACAAGAATAGCAAATAACAAAAAGAGGAGTTTGCTTTTTATTTCTGCCAAATTGGGCACAGTCTTCTCTGTCTCAAAGGTGCTTGGCACAAAACAAAGCTACTCCTGTTGGGATGCTGCACACCGGTGCATTGCAGAAAAGAGGCAGGTCACTGCTTCCTGGCAGTATTTTCTCCTCCACAGCAAATATGCCGATTCAGCAGGCTGCCAAGCTTGCTTGTGCTTATTTCTGTGCTGGGCACAGCCAGGTGTCACACAGGTGAGGTTGCACATAGACATACAGGAGGCCCAGAGGGCTTTTATCTATTTTCTCCATGTGGCTGAGAGAGCACTCAAAGGCGCCTGCTGATTTTGTATGTTCAGTGCCATGGAGAAGAAAATCAATGTGGGAACTGCAGATGGCTTCAGTGTTACAAGGTAATCCAGGCTGCTTTCTGATGGAAATACTACTGATTTACTCTTACTGGCTTAACTTTACTGACCATTATATTTTGCTTCATCATTCCAAGGCAAACACTGAAGAAGCATTTTGTGAACATGCCCAATTTTTTCAGGTGGAATGAGGTGAGAATCATTTGTGTATCGCTTCAGACACTTGTTTTAGTGACTTCACATGGTTTCAGGAAGCTTTTATTCTTTCTGATATTGAGCTGTCTTTAGCAGGTCTCTTTTTTTTTTCCTATGCCTTGGGATCCAGTATCATTTTCTTGTTTATTCTGCACTCCACTGCTATCAGCCATCTTCAAGTGTTTGTCTCATCCCCTTCAAGACCGCACCCCTACCCAGTAAAGCAGCGAGGGACAAACTTTCTGCTCTCTGCAGGTTTTTCTCCCAATAAGCCGGAAAATAATGTTTGTTTGGCTCATATTCTTAGCTAGCTACAGACTCCCCACTGAGACCCCCTGCCCTGTCAATTGCTGACTAATCGTGCCTGCAGCAAAAGTAATCCAAACTAGGGAGTTATTCAGCAGCAGCAGAAGGACCCATTAAAACAGATTATGCTCTCTGCTCCATTTCGGTACTTAGCCCATGGGATGGGCCTGCCTAGGCGCTGCCCCAGGGCACACACACCCAGCACGCTGCGAGGGCACTCTGGAGTGTCCCCTCGGCAGGTCTGCAAGGCTCATGTGTACAGCAAAGGGCCAGGCAAAATTCAGGCCACTGAGGTCTGTGCACCGAGGGACCCGGCTGTGAGGTGATGCTTACAGGCAGGCTAGTCCAGGAAGCTGCTGTGATTTTTTTTTTCCCCCCAGCTTTCTTATCCTTGGCATGCAGGCAGCAAAGCAGTTCTATATTTGATTTGACTGAGCCTTACTCTGAGACCTCAAGGGGAGAAAACCCCTACAGTATTCAGGCCCTAAAGACAATTAAAAAATGCATAGTAGTGATGTCCTGAGGTTAATTCAGCCTTGAAACTCAGTGGCTGCCTGGCATCAGGAAAGACCCTGGGCTGGGGCAAGGAGCAGGACTTCTGAAGGCCATTGGAATAAACCTTTGGTATTTACATACCTTTCCCTTAGAGCAGCTTTGTTACAGGCCTTCATGTCTGCCTTGGGCATGAGGCCAGCCCCTGTGGGTTTGGTTGCCACTTTGAAGATCCCACCTCAGGCTCAGAACCTTGCTTCCAGCATTGTCTTTCTGAAGGCACCATGCCTCTGTCTGTCTACCAGCTACGCCAGGTGTGGACACTGTGGTGAGGCCTGCTGCGCCAGCTGCCTTTGCTCCAATCCTATGACTGCTGTTTCACCCCTGGAGGTGCCCATCTCTTTCCAAGGGAGGCTATATGTGCTCTTCTGTTGAGTGCCCAAGTGTGTCTCTGGGAGTGTTTTTTCTTGGTCATGGGACTCCAGTCTGACTGCAAGGGTCATAACCCCCCTTCCAACCTGCTGTACAAAATATAACATATGCAGTCCTTGTTACATCTATGAGCTTAATGCAAGCAACTCCAGAGGAGCTGTGGCCACTTCTAACGATTGCCACAGAGCTGCTCTGTGGTATGGTAGAAAGGTACTCTAGCTGACACAAGCTGGAGGATGAGGGACACTGATAAAATGGAGTTACTATGGTTGGACAGCAAATCAGCCACCCCTTCTGCTCTGGAAAGCACTGCGCACAGTTAATGCCACGTGGCTAGACCTTGCTAGGCTTCCTCTCACCACTTTGTTTAATTGTGTGACATTAAAGCTACCACCTAAGCCAGTAGGACAGGCGTATGCAGAATGTACCTATTTACCTTGCAGGTTTTTAAACCTACCAAATTCAAATAGGTTATGTAAAGCAGCAAAATCTACACAATTTAAATAGGCCTGACTTTTAAAAGCTGCAGGTTCCAGAACCTGAAAGAAAGCCTGCAGCTAGACTGAGTATCCAAGGGAGGTCCTTTTGGCATACAAAGATCAAGCACTAACTGAAATTCAAAAATACCTTTACACTTAGTTTTTATCTAATTTCAGTTTCACGCAAAATAATGTTGCCCTAGAAATAAAATTTCCCCATATGTCTGCTGCAGCTCTACAATGGCCATTTAGTGAAGCAGTAAAGCAAAGCGCCAGGTATTTGACAGCTCTCTTTGTGTCACTCGCAACATGCCTTCTAATTCTAGAGAGCTACTGCCATGTACTCCAACAGGGTTTCTTTGCTTTCCTGAAGCAGTTACATTACTTCAGAGTTTGGTCATCTTTTCTGCTAATAGGAATTGTATATAGGAACAGGACACAAGTAGAAAGCACTGCACATTAAAATCTAGCTAGCTAGCTCAGGACACCAGTAATACGATCTACGCAGCTCTGCAAAATGAATTTTTATGATTTTTCCCAGCTTAACATGGTAGCATTAATATTTCATTACTAGATTTCACTATGATTTTGGTCCTGTTACTGTCTCAACCAATTTATTGCTTGAGAAGGTTATTTTTAATCTTCAGCAGTAACTGAGAATATACCCTCAGAAAACCTTTCCCAATGTGGAATTTCTTCGCTGTTTCATTATAATTGAGGTGATGGCGTATCCAACGGCTCTTTATGAGAACAAAATACATACATCAATTTTAAGAGTGGAGGGAGACTTATCAGTTTCTAGCTCAGAAGTCTGTGTTCTCCACTTGTCTTAATTTTTAATTATAGAATTTCAGATATTAAGAATGGGGAGAATGAGTTAAAAAGATGTGATCTCATACAGAAAGACTGGGTTTAGCACTGAGCACTCAGTCCAGCTAGCCTCTGGGGTGCTACAGCACTGGTGCTCCAGCAGTTTGCCTTTAAAAAATTAAGGTGTTTATCTGGGCTCTGCTTCAAACAGGGTCAAGGGTACAAAGGCACAGGCAGCTTTAGGCCAGATTTGTTCCTCCCTAGGCTTGTGATTTAGGGCCCTCCTTATGTCTGAAAGTCAGTCCTGGCAGCCAGAGAATGAGAAAGGGCCAAAGACTGTAGGGAGAGTCTGGTCTTAATCCCATCTCCCACCAGCCTCGCTTAGGCACCAGAACAGGGTTTAGCACACAGGGTGTTCACTACTATCCCTCAGAAAAAAGCCTCTCAAAATCTGCTTCACAGTTACAAAACACTTCTCAATGTCAAACGTAAGTAATTAGTGTTAATTATTCATCCCCTAACCAATGAGAAAAACATCCTCACTCCCCAGTTCCAGTTCCCTCCAGCCAGATACAGGCAGTGATATTGCATTTCCCCTTAATTTGAGCCTGAAGGATGCAGGAGAGGATGTGCCATTTTCATTCCTTATTCTACCCTCTAGAGTCTGCTTTCTTTGCTTTGTGGACAACTTTCTTGTCCTCTCTAAGCGCAGTGTTATTTTCCCAACTGTTATGGGGATACATAAGATGGGGGGAGGGGCGTGCAGGCAATTCTCTACCGACCACTGACATGAGGCATAACTTCCCCTTCATCATCTAGGAAATACAGGCTATTCCCAGAGGTACTGAGAGAGGTACAGGGCTGCCAGCCCAGTCCCATGTGAAGCAGCTGGCTTGCCTGTTCATCCCTTTGGATATAAAGCCAAAATCTTTCCCTGCATGTTGGCATGTCTCCAGATGGACCTTTCTTTCCTGACCTGCCCAAACTCTTTCCTGGAGCAATATTAGTGTACCATCCTTCATATATGCTAAAATGCTGTATCTAACCCCGTTCAGGAGTTCCTCTGGGCTCCCTGGTACCTCTCCAAAAATGTATCCTTAGCAGCTCAGTCAAAGTATAAACGTGGTGTTGATATACCCCCTGTCTCTTTCTGTAAACTACTTTGTCCTCCTTTTCCAACCTGTGCATGAGCCCAACAGATGGTCCTGTTTCTTGTCCTTTATCAGTTTATCTAGAAAATATCTGCTCTTCCCCCGTCATGTCACCGCAGCTGCAAGCCACAACAGCACTCTAACCCAAAGACAGCCTGAAAGGATCACTGTGGTACATAGCAACAAACAAGGCCAAAGTTCCAGTGTGGTGTTTTTCATGATAATCACATGTCAACAGCACTCTGTCAGACCTCAGTACACTTAAGGTACCTGTATTTTGAGGGTTTTTACTGTTCAGGTGCATCTTCTAAAACCTCTTCTGTGGTAATCATAGATCTTCTAATTTGGGGACTTTAAACCAATTCAAAGCAGAACCAAAGGACACAAATTCTTCCCCCTGACATTTCCTGTTTCTCAAAAATCTCCAAGGCTGCTGGTGAGTGGCCCCAAACAGAATAGATAAAAATGAGTGCATCAATGTTCATAAAATTACGTTTGGGGGAGAAATCAGGAGGTGGGCTCATACTTATCCCTTTAACAGGCTCCAGAAATGACACTAATCCAAATCAGATGGTCTAATTTTGACACTTACAGCAGCAAACAACTCATAAAAACCTTCCTAGATTCTAAATATTGGGTATATTCTTCACAGGGAAGATGAGGAGCAGAGAGGATTTTCCAGTGAAAATGTTTTCTTCTGTAATATTTCCTGATCTGAGACTTGTAATAAGTGCATGGAAATTACAAGCTACTGTAAAAATTACAGAGACTAAAACTACCATTTTGTCCTGCATTAGAACAATTTTAACATTGTTAGAGGAATACATCTCTGCAATTTTAAAATTATTTGAGTCATGATGGAAAGACTCACAACTGCAATATTTATCTTTCAGATTCATCTTTGGATGTTCCTGAAGACTTGTGAGATGTCACATTATATAGCATTTTGTGGGGACCAGAGAAAGTCACTTTGACAAGTAACGCATGTAAATTGGAGACATTGATTACAGAGGATTTAATTTTATCTATTCTGTATTCATGGTACAATAAATAAAAAAGACTTCAGTGGTCACTGTAGGACTGCAACAACTTCTACAGAAATGCAATTTATAGTTGCATCTTTTTAACAGTGAGCTTTGGCATACATTTGATTAAATTCTGCTTTCCGGTGCACTTAATGAGAATTCTAATTCTCTAGAGATTTCTATAGGCATGCCAGGTAAAGAGGAGTCTATCAAGTCATAGCTGTGGTTGTTAGTACAAGGAGCTGGCTCCTTTGAAGAGAAATAAAATTCATAAGCATGCATGCATATATTTCAATATTGCCAAGGTACATATTGGCAGAGCAATAAATAGTATGAAAATGTATTACCCACTCTATTTCCCAATTTATACAAATGCAAGCGATACTTGTGAGGTAAGACATCTTTCAGGAATGTGTTTGAACTGAGTGGCTCGAGCAAACCCTACTTATTTTGGGTTCTCAGAGAATTTGAGGTTGATTCAGTCTCTAACTTTCAACAAGTTATCCCACTGCTTTCGCTGCCTGTCTGATGGAGAAGGCAAAGGACTTCCTCTAAGGGACCCAAAGTCATCTCCTGACTGAAGCCACCCACTTCTCTAAATAAACAGGGTGAAAAAGCAACATAACTTTTTCTTACCTGCTCCTTTTTGGTCTCTTTTTGCTTCAACTCTCAGATTACAATAATTTTCATAAGGACTACCTCACTACCATTATCATCTTCTTACAGCAGCTTGGAAAATAAGTTCTACCCTTCCTGGTAGGAATTCTGGGGGTGTCCAGCCAGGAAGGCTCCTTCCTGTATAAGTCTGTAGCCACAACCCTACCTCAGGTAAAAGGAGCCTCATCAAATTCTACAAGATATAGTTTAGTTTTGGCAAGTGTTTCATCCTGGGCTGTAGAGCTAGGAGAAGGACAAAACCTGTCACCACATAACCCATTAGTCAAAACACCTTGGAGCAGATAAAATTCAGCTCTGATATTGTCAAAGGTGGATCATTTGGTGAATGAGGGTATCTCCACGCTGCGACTGAATGCACAAAGCAATTCACGTAGGCAGTCCTGCGCTACCTTGCTTTTACACTGAATACAATAGCAAGTGTGTCTTGTTCCAGTGTGCCTTATTCTAGGCTGGGTATTGAAAAGTATGAGTGAAATCCTGGACACATTCATCTCAGGGGCAAAACTCCTTTCATATGAATGGGATCAGGATGTCTTCCACTTAGCTCTAGGCGTATCTGCCAGCTCTGTAAAAATTAGGCCAATTGTTTGTCTGAAAACTGGATCTGGTTTCTGGGAGCTACAGAGTATTAGCAGCTGGGGTGTTAAGTCAATCTTTGGTGTGAAAGTATTAACAAGACTATCTAGTCACATAGCACTTCTAATCTGCAGATTTTAAATGAACTAAGGAGTCCAGTATGCTTGCATCCACCTTTCTGATGGGGACCCAGACACATGCAGGCAAGAGATTTGCTATTCAAGATAGCAGAAGGGGACATTTGTAAGACTAGGGGTAGAGCACAGTTTTGAAGCTGTACCCCAAACCTCAGTCATCAGGTGACAGTACTATTCTTCAGGTGAATATACTTTTCTTCCTGTCATTACCATTAGTCCTGGAATTAAACTAGAATCAGTCTCCCCCTAAAGAAAATAAATGGATATAATAAACCTTAGGCTTTATCATTTGAGTTGTCACTATCTGAACCTGTGGGATTTTTTTAATGCTGACCAATGTTCAATTTCTAATTCTTACATTGGAATTAAAACCAAAACAAAGCACTTAAAAACACCCAAAGCACATGAAAAGAACAGATTAAGTATAGCTTGTGCTTATGCTGATTTTCAGAAATAGGTTAATAAACACTGCTTAGATGAAAGGAGCCTCAAGCGTTCAAGAAAGAAATCAGAAGGTCTCACTTAAGTGATTTTTTGGCAGGAATCAAATTAACGAATATAATATGGATTGCTGACAAGGTGCTTGATCATTCTCTGCAGTAAGGATTTCTTTCTGTATATATTATATTTTTATATATATACGCGCATGAGTTTGTGTTTGAGTTGATTCCATTAATACTTCATTTGATAATGATAAATGGCATTTTTATTTAAAAGGAAAATATTAAGAAGTCCTGATTTGCAAGAGTGAGTTAGAATATATGGCATTTTTATGTCCTACTGCATTTTCTTCTCCTTTAAAAAACACAAGCCTTCAATGAAGGACTTTGCTAGTAGAAAAGAATGCAAACAATTTATTTAGTCCATAGATAATTTTCCTCTAATTCGATCTGCAAATAACATGAAGTATTTTTTTGTAGGAGGGTGGAGGATAAAATAAAAAGCAAGGCATAAAAGAGAGTTAATGAGATCATGGACATCTTTCTTAAGCAGTACAGCATCTTAATTTCTGGTAAATTCAAGCAACTTCCGTCTGAGGTTTGATTCTGTCAGTCTGTATCTATGTCTGTCTGCCTTTATCCATCTCTCTAGGCATTCATCACTGTGGCTTCAGAGCACCACTGAAGGAAACAGGAGCTCTGCATGCAGCATAGCTGCAGAATCCAGCCCCTATTTGACAATGATTGGGTCTGACATTGACAAGGACTTACACCCCATTCTCTCGCTCTTTTTGTTTGGCCTTAGATACACGTGTTGTCTGGCAAAAGTTAAAAATAAAACATTTAGGACTACGCTGTGGTCAGTTTTCATGTGCCTCTGCAGTGCGAGGGGGAGGAAGGGGAGGGTGGAGGCAGCGCAGCTCAGCGTTCTGCACCACTCGCATCAAGGTCAGCCAGAACTGCTGCGAGAGCAAAGTCAGTGCCACCCAGAGCACGTGGCTTGCTATAAAAGATGTTTTCCTTTTAGAAGTAACCACCTGGAAGTCCAGAGGGTTTGAGAGATGCTCAGGCATTGCCCCCACTGATTCAGGCAGCAGATTTATCTGGCCACACCCTGATGCAACCAGCTCCTGAGCCTCAGGGCTCTTTGAAAATTTTCCATCAAAACTTTCATGGGAAGTGTTTGATTTCCTTGAAAATGTCAGCATGTTTTTATTTCATTCTGCTAGGCAAAATAAATATGAAAAATGGAAAGATATTAGCAGAAACCCAGAAACCCTAATGGCTGCAGGAGAGGACAGTATTCATTTTGTCAATGAGAAGCCAATACTTTCAGCTGAACATTTTGGATTAAAATAATGATGGTCTGACTAAGCAAAAGAATAACTGGGGAAACCCACCTCTTATTTATGAGCAGTTCCATTTCAGATCTTTATGCAGTAAAGTGGACTGCTTCCCCCCACCCCCACCCTCCCACCCAGCCATTTCTCAGTGCTTAAGGCGTGAGTATAGGCAAAACATTTCTCCCCCCACCCCCGCCCCCCAGGTTCCTAAGGCTGGAGAACCTCCTTGGCACCCCTGTCTGCCAAAGCTGCCAAAGTGTCATAATCCTGCACTGGATATGGGGTGCTGGGGGCTCACCTGAGAGGACTTCAGGGTTAAAAGATGAAATGGATTTATATGAATGTGGGACCAGGATGCATAAGAAGATGATGGGACAGAGTCCACAGTACATGGAGATGCAGGTGTGCTGCTGAATCCCTCAGACACGTACCTATTTCCATCACAGAATTAGTTACAGTGGTTCTCCCCACTGCTGCTGTGGAAGGCTTTTCCAGAAACTCATTCACTAGAAACACTGTTCTAAAATACAGGGTAACTTATTGATGACTAGTTTACAGTTATTTGTTTATTTAACAATATGGCCAAAGCTTGAAAAGATCCTCTTCACTCCTATCATATTTATGGATGATTCTTTGCAGCCTTTCATATGCTAAGGTACAATCCTTATTCCCCCATCAAACTATTCATCTTTCTCTGCTCCTGCTATACGTCACCGCATTCCTGAAAAAGTCTCACTAAAGCCTTCTAAAGGGCATTAATTTTTCCTATCTTGACTGGAATTCCTTCTTTTAGTATAGTGCCAAATATATGCCCAATTATTCTGTATCAGTCCAGCTGACAAACCTTACCTTATATTAGAAATTGTCATTAGTTCCCAGCTACCTGACCTTTCTACTCAAACTGTTGAGTGTAATCCCATTTATATTTCCCCAGTCCCTGAGCATATTCTGTTTTTCCTGTATGCTGCGAGCCTCCTTGCTATTGACAATCCCTTCCACCTTCAGCCATCAGCACATTTCTCTAGCAGGTTCTTATTCTTTTTGTGTCTAGTTGATTATGAAAATATTAAGTGATTTTAGTCCGCAGACTGTGCCTTCAGAAACTCCACTGTTAGATCCCTCTAACCTGGTATTTCTTCTTTCAGCATCATCTGTTATTATCTGCTTTAGCCAGTTTCTACTCATTTTACGATTCTAGGTTTAATCTTCATCTTTTCCAGTCAAACAATTCTCCATGTAGCTCTGTGTCAGATGCTTCTCTCATAGTCTATATACATCACATCTATTGCCATTTTCTTTGTCTAAAAAGATTAGGATAATCTAAAGAAAGATTATCAAATTAATCTAGTAAATCTGCTTTCGGTAAACCTATTCTGTGTGTTATCCTACTTCTTCCATTTGCTATGCTCTCTGTTACTCTTCTTTCCAAAAGCTCTCTAATGCCTTGCATACTACTGATGTCATGCTATTATAACTAGATCACAGTGGGGTTTTCTATCTAAAATACAGGAATCATGTCTGAAATTTCTCATACCACTCCTGTTTTAACATATTCCTAAATAGCCTTCAAGTAGAAATGTAGTTTCAAATGCCAATTCCTTCAGACTACTGTGACACAGATCCCCTGAAACAGTGCTCCTTTAATTTTGTTTCTACCTCAAAAGCCATCATTTCCATCCTTCCAAATTCCCTCACACAAAGCCACTTTTCTCCCATCTAAGTTCAGAGCCATTGTCCAAACTGAACACTGAAGCACAAAATCACCTCATTTTCAGAAAGCATCTATACTAACTTTAAACCCATCCTCCCTCAAGCCAACCTCACTGTTATTTTCCTTGCTGTCATCTGATTTTGATGGCTAAAAAACCCTACTGTTTGTTTTAACTTCTTCTGCAAGTTCTAAGTTGGTTTCAACTCTCATTTTATGTCCATGCTTTTGGACCTTAGGCTTTCCTTTCATCACTCTGTTTCCATTCCTGGAAGACTTTACCATTTTGAAATTTCAGAATTTCCTCTCAGTAAAAATACCCACAGTGGAACAATATCAGAAGAAGAAGAAAATTTGTTGTTACCCTTTATACGGTATAATACAATTTCCTTATATTTATTGACTTCACTGTGTCTTATATTTGAAAAGCATTGATTCACAGGTTTAGTACAGCAGATTTACTGAAGCCTAACATGCATGTCTGATCAGAAAGCAAACTTCGAACCCTGTCAGCAGTTGATATTGCGGGTTCTGTATGGCCCACCCTCTACGCATATTGACTGGCCTAAACTGTAACCATGC
Source organism: Phalacrocorax carbo (assembly GCF_963921805.1). NCBI lineage: Eukaryota > Metazoa > Chordata > Aves > Suliformes > Phalacrocoracidae > Phalacrocorax > Phalacrocorax carbo. Next base: position 47,328,431 of record NC_087518.1, on the reverse strand, counting down.
AAAGTGTGGCTGCAGCTTGAAATGCCCCTCAGTCAAAACAAAGCTCCTAGATCTGGATTTAATCTTACTCTGACTCTTTATCAGGTTTGCAAGTCAAAAGAAGGTTTCTCTAATAGTCACCTCTGAAAGCTCACTTTCAGATCCGCAGTCAAACTCTGCCTTTATTTCCTCCTCCCTAATCACCAGCACCACAGACTGCATAATTAGCAAGTGAATGACAATTCAAGACCCACTGCAAAGACCAGAGTGTGAGTTGATTTGATGACCAGGCCTTTTAATTGAAACTGCAGAAGGGAAACCTCAGCCTCCTCTTCTCCAGGCTAAACAACCCCAGCTCCCTCAGCCGCTCCTTATCAGACTTGTTCTCCAGACCCTGCACCAGTTCTGTTGCCCTTCTCTGGACACAATCCAGCAGCAAAATGTCCCTCTTGTACTGAGGGGCCCAAAACTGAACACAGCATTCAAGATGCAGCCTCACCAGTGCTGAGCACAGGGGCACGATCACTACCCTGCTCCTGCTGGCCAAAATGATATATTTCTGTTACTCATGTTAAAGCTAACTGAAGTACTACCTTGCTTGGTAATTCAGATGATAATTTCTCTCTGCAACAAGAATTAATTACATTATTAAACATAGCTCCAATCTTAATTTTGAGTATCTTTCCATTAGTACACAGCTATATCCCAGGTTTGGTACCACTGAAAAGGCTATTTTTGTCTTAACATCTAGAAAATATTATTAATGTCCTGTATCCCTGTTCCTGTGGTATTGATTTGCTGCCTCAGTTAACTGGAATATGTTACTAAGGTAAGTTACTTATTTCTGTTCCTTTCTCTATTGAATTGTCCTCTAGGTGAAGAAATGTGGGTCTCCTATACTGAGAATTATCTTGTTTCCATCAACAAGATGGCAAAAAATAATACACTATCTCATGTTTCGACATTTCAAGTAAACCTTTCCTTTTTGTTCATTGGCACAGAAAGAAGAATCTTTATTCAGATAACCACAAGGTCACAAATAATAAATGGATAATATTTTTAAAATACAAAATAATGCTTGGATAATGTGACTTTTTTCTACCATGAGTTTTGCTTTGATTCTTGTCTTCTGTTTCATTTAGAATTCCCAGCCCTTCATTATTAAATTATAGCCTGCGAACTATTAAAATTTACCAATTAGAACTGACAGACACTTTTTCAAAGCGAAGAGTTAAGTCTTGATTTATTACAAAAAATATTCACATCCCTACCCTTCACATGTAGCCAGCATCTGCCCACTACTCAGAGTAGCTGCTGAATTTACCAGCCCATGCTCCCCCATGACTGCGGATACCGTGAGGTGTCAGGGTAACGCACTTGTCAAAAAGACAAATGCAGCTTTAGAACGTATCCAGGAAGGTATTTGCAAATGCAAAGAACTTACACCACTGCACAAGGAACTTGCATCACATCCTCTGAAATAGTCTGAATAATTCTGCTCCTCAGATCCAAGAACAAAAACCTCAAACAGGTGCAAAGAAAGACAACAGAGACAGGAGGGATGAGGGGCGAAAGCAAGACTGAAGAGGGAAAATTACTGCAGTCAATGAACAGTTTAACACGGGAAACACCTTAGAGACAAAAAAAAAATTCTGTGCTACAGGTGATTGCTGGCACTAAAGTAAAAAGTATAAATAGGATAAATTTAGGCTAGAAATTAGAAGGTTTCTAACCATAAGAGCAAAGATGTTCTAGAACAGACCTCCAGTAAGAGTAGTGCAGAAAAAAAAAATCCAACTGCCTGTAAGATGGAGCTTAATATAAATGTACAGGATTGTATGACTTGAGCACCAGTAACAACAGGGGATTGGACTCCCTGCTTGTTTCCATTGTGAATTAACAACCAACAATCAGACTTTTACTTGAACTATATTATCAATAACAATGTGTAATTTTACATGGTTTGTGTATTGCTAGAGCTGAGGGCCTCTTCCAAAGTCCCCGGAGTAAATGTAATGAGTACAACAGCAGCTAACAAGCTGGTGAGTTTTAAAATGTGGTTGAAGTGGAATGTGTTAAAGAGGAATGAGGTGGAAAGTGATTGAACCACGGCTCAGTCCAGGTATAAGCTACAGCAGGTCCAGGCTTGTCTGGGAAAGCAAAGGTGTCAACCACAGCAAAGCAAAATGCAGATGTGGCTCCTAATTTAAAGAGACCAAAGAAAACTGTCTTCACACATAGTACAGAATTAAGACAGAGGGCCTTCCAATGTAGCTGTCACAGAACCAGGGAGGAGAGAGAGGGAGATCCCTGGTCACAAAACACCTGTTTGCAGGTGGAGCCCACTAGTGAAGACAGGTACCTGAGAGGGAGAAAGTGACATAAGGGAACTGTGAAATAAGGCTTGCTTCTGCAAATGAGTGTAGGTTTGCAGTCTGAGGGAGGATGGAAGCAAGAGGTTTAACGTATAAATCATTATTTGTAGCTCTGTGTGGTGGCTATGTGTCTTGGGTGTCAGTACTGTCACCAAAACACAAGTGTGGCTTTGTAGAATAAGCGTGTGGCTACTCTGAAAAGGAATCTGCACCTGTGTTTGTCTTCTAAATTTACAGCTGAATATTCTGAAACCCTGAGAGTGACCCTCCTAGTTTTAGCCTTACTTTTATGACCAGATTCTTTTAAAATGTTCTTAAACCTAGTAGCAAGTAATTAAAGATATTTTGATACAATTTAACACCTAGTTGCATTCATCTACATTTTCACCTATAGCATACTTATTATATTAAATAATAATTTATTAATAGCTTTAAAAATACTGTTTCTAAGCAAAAGGTGACCCAGCTCAATATTCTTTTCAGTGTGACATGGAAGGCTACAACTACCTAAACACGATGTTCAAAACAGAGACAGAAAAGGCACTGCTGCTCTCATTGTATAGGTATGGAAAATGAGAAAGTTTGTCACTGAGATCATGTTGTAGTTCAGCCATTGTAATTGCAATAGCAGGATAATTAGTAGGGTTGTATTGGTGCAACAACCTCATGGTAGTGATCAGCATCAGTTACCGCTGTCGATCATGCCAAAAAGTCAAAAGCGCATTAGAAAGCAGGCGCTTCCGGCTCCTTATTCCTGCAATCAAGCTTCATCTCCCTCCTGGTATCAAATGAAAGCAGTCAGTCAGTTTTTAGGTCTTTCACATATCCATAGCATTTTGTTTTCCCTAGAGAATTATTTCTGTTGTCAACCACTGTGTTTAGTGTAAAGAGGAAGGTCACTTCTGCAGCCATTTCAATGCAGGAGATAAAAGTTTCCTCTTGTTTCAGACTGGTATTACAGTCCACCATGACGCCCAATGACTACAGTCAAAGCAACCTTCTAGGTCAGCCAAATCTTGGCAAAATTGTCATATATAAGATTGTGGTTAATGAATTATTTTGAGAAAAGCCTTTAGGACAAAAGAAAATCCATATATAAAAACTACTTCTTATACCAGGCATGAATTTTGTAACTAAAGGTAACGATCCTCATACTCCACAAAATGTGCACAGAAGTAATAAATCCAGTATTAAATAATAAGTTCACTATGCCTTTGGCTATACAACTATTTCTGCTGGCTTTCTTTTCCATATTATAACCAGTCCCTGATACGTACTCTTTAGAACCAGAATGATGCAGGGAGTTAAATTTGGACTATATAAGGCGTAGTTCTTCAAGATACTTTTTCTGGCCAGAACACCATAAAGGAACTTATCTTGCATTTCATTGTGACAATGTTTTCCTATCATTTCACTCAAATTATCATTCATGTACAGTATTTACTTTTAATTTAAAATTAAAACACTGAATAATTAAGTACCATAGAGAATACTAATGTGTGGAACAAAGTGGGACAAATAGACTCTGTCTACAAGATTTCTATGATCCTCTCCCCATTAACATAAGCAGGAGCTCTACTGGGTATTTACATATTAGATTTGGCAAGCAATAATACAATGAGAAGTAATTTCTGCATTAATATTTTTTCTTTCAAATAAGACAAGTTCCTGAACTTGTCAAACATAAATGCAAAATTATGAGAAACAATCTTAAGCAAAAACTCTTGTTATTAAAATGCATGGCAACTAATTATTGATCTGATGCTATTCTGCATAAAGAAGACATGCTTGACTGAACAGAAATATATTAAAATCATTAATATACATGTGTTTATTTTACTGAGTTTAAATTGGAAGTGGTAGATTATTCTTATTGTCTAACGAATTAGGAAGTATGACAATACCACTGTACAGTGCTGATGTATGATATCTTTCTCCTTATACTTACTAATTTCTGTCAAATTAAAACTAAAACACTACTGGAAACCTTGAACAGCCATAATATGAAAATCAAATGTGAATTGCTATTAGAAAAGCCATAGTACCTTACATTGCTCCAGGCAAACACACAGAGATACAACACTAAACACTGTCTTTGTATAAGAAAGGAAAGGAAAAAATCTCTTATGGGACGTGCTGCCAGTTGAAGCTGAAGCCCTGTCAAAACTGCAGTTCTTCTGTGGGAACATGGTGAAATCGAAAATCTTTGTGCAGCTGGGGTTTCTCTTCCCTTCAGTTTTCCACTTAAAACAAAAACCTAAGTGAAATTCGGTTCACTGCAGATTTGCCAATGCATCATTTCACTCTAAGGACAGATTAATAATTTCTGAACTTATTTCAACTGAATTTCATGGCCAAGATATCCTGTAATTTTACACCTCCCCACAATGACCTTTATACTGTACTTATTTTACAAAATATCACTGGTAACATTTTTTCCATTCCAACAAGCTTCAGGATACATATATCTTGATATTACTTTGGAATTACTATGGTGTGGAGTGCTCCGTAAATAATCAATGACATGTAGCTCATTCACTGTAAAATTCTGAAGAGCAGAGTACTGAAGACTGTTCATCTTTAATGCACTTTGTACAAGTCAAAGTTAACCCTTATGAAAGGTACAAGCTCATTTTAACGAATCCCTAAATCAGCCATACTAATCTAACTCTGGATAATCGCAAATATATATTGTTACCATTGCAATGTACCTGCTGCACAATGTGACTTCGACACAGAAAGTGCTGTGACAGAACAGCTCATCTCTGTAGCCTGAACAACCCAAACAGTCTTCGATAATTTCTCTGAAAACAGGCTCTGACACCCCTGCTCATAGCATCCTTTGCATGTTTCCTTTCAGCTAATCACAGAGGCAAAGTAGCCAAAGCCGCCCTCACAGCTGAAAGTTTTCATAAGTTTATATCCTACTGCCAGAACACAATGCACCCAAGTAATACGTGATGCACCCAGACACATCAAGTAGTTAAACAAACCCCAAAGTCTTGTCTTAGAGAAATTATTAACACATTGATACATTGCCTGTATATAGATATCATATCTGAAAGTGCATTATTACATTACTGAAAAAAAGATGTCAACATTCAGACTCCTGTACACCACTGATGTCAGGAAGAACTGGTTAACACCGAGGAGTTTTTGTTGTACAGCATTGCAATATTGTACAATTGGGTCAGTTAGGCCCACCAGTTCTTCTAGAAGGTAAAATAAATTTGTAGTTACGTTGGTGATCCATGGGCCGGCTGGGTAAAGTAACGTCTGCTGTCTCCATGGGCACTTGACTTCCAGGCCTTCCCTTTGCCAGCATACAATGCTGCTCTTGAGTATATCACCAACAAGTGCCCTGAAGAAAACATACAGTTTATGTGATTCATTAACTCTTGTTTTAACACCTCTCTTGGCCGGGCATTTATAGCTCTAGACCTGGCTCCTCTTTGCAAATCAGGCCTTTCACTCTCTACTGCATCCTTTTCTCTGGTCCTTTGTGATCTGTCAGTGTTGGGTGTGTGATACTGTGCCACTGTGATCCACTGCTTCTCGCCAATTTGCCCTGGCAGGGGCAAATTGCTCTTGAATTGCACTTGCTGTTCTTCTGCTGAGGTGTTTTATTGCTTTTGTAGATATTGATCTGCTTTTGGTGTTGTTGGAAGCAAACATCTCTTTCCATGAAAAAGTCCAGGAGAGGAATTTCTGCAGGAATGAAAAGCTCCAAAACACTTCTCTGAGAAACTTCCCCTAAGCTATGCTTTTCAGAAGCAAAGGAATGATTCATATGGAACATGCTACCAATAAAGACTGGAACAAGCAATAGTTCCTCACTATAAAACCCTATGAAAAGGGATATTCAGAGGTCTAAAACAATATCTTTATAGCCTGGAGCCTCTAGGCTGTCTCTGGGACCGGTATCTCCCATTTGCTCTCTGATAGCAAAGCTCTATTAGAGTGCAGGTGAGACAGGCAGTAGTGATTTTGTTATTTTGGTGAAGTCACTTTGTCATGTCAAACATAAAATCAGATTTCCCTGAAAACTGCTCACTAGATCTGAGCACAATTTTCTAACTTCTAGTTTATTTTAACAAGAGGCTCAATGCAGTAGGAAACACCAACCATCTTGAAGGGAATTGCTTCATTTAAATTACCCAAGACTATATTAAGATTTTCCCCATTTAGTCAGTAGAATATGCTTTTGGTTTTGCCAAATACAGATTCAAACAGCATCAAAACTCCCTTACAAAAAAGAATAATACAAAGTAATCAACAAAAGAGGGCTGATGTAAACGCATCACCCCAGCCCACAGGGTTTGGGTAAACAATTGTCCAACCTCTCTATTTCCCTTCTACTGTGTACAGCTATTCTTTCACCTTTATCCTCCGCCATTGCTAGATGAGAAAAACAAGTATTTTATTTGTGTTGTGATAGTACATGAAAGCTCATCTCATAAACGGACCCCACTGTGTTATGTGTTATATAAACCTTGCAGTAACACAGCATTATTTCTACCAATGAACACAGTTAAAATTTTAACAAGTGGTCTCACATTGATCTACTCCTTCATCTCAATCTTTCCCATCACTGAAGATTGACTAGGATATAAACATGCAAAAGCAGAAATAAAGATTTTTAATAGGTCAGATCTCTATGAGTTAGAATAGCTTGGAGGAGGTCAATAGAGCTGTACTCATTTACAACAGCTGGATATGCATCTCCCATGGCATGCTGGCCCCCCATGTACATTTGGGAAGAAAAAATACTACCAAAAAAATTCAGCAACACTTTTATAATGTCTCACATGAATCCCCAATAGCAGCAGCTCAATAAATATTTTGAACCTCCACTGTAAGAACATAATGAATTGTGAAAATTGTGGTGTTCTTTTGATGTAGTAAGTTGAGAGCTCTTAGTGAATCAACTTTATAATGAATTCTTTCAGATACTGATGAAAATGGTTCACTTACTAAAGAACTTAGCTTGATTTTGAAATTAATGTGGTAATTTAAAACTACTCTGGTAAAGAAAGGTTTAATGACAGCTGAAACCTGAAAAGTATAAAAGATGGAGGCTCAATGAATAAAGCATTTGCTGCTTCTGCTCTCCAGGTTTAGCTGATGGCTAACATGAGTGCTGTTTTCTGGGACTATTAGTTGTTATCACATAACAAATTGTTCAAGTCCAGCTCCTCACATGATGGACAGACACTACATGAAAACTCCTATGTAGACTCTGGCCGCATTGAAACTGGTGGCAGAGCTCCAATATTTTCTATGGTCTCAGCTTGCCTCTAACCTTCATAAACTAACTTTAATGACAAAAATTAAGTAACAGAAATTGCTGCAAACTGTGGACCACCAGTCCTCTGTCATCTTATACCCTGTGAGTCACACAAAACTGCAGCATTCACACTTGATGCTTAAATTATCATCATTAAAGACACGTTCCTCATACAATGTAAGAGATGAGGACAAGCGAAGGATTATTTTCAGAGGCTTGGATTTGGTCGTCAGTGAAAAACTGTTCACATGACCAACAACAGTCTAATCTTATTTTCTCAACGCATTAGGAAATGATTCATTATCTAATCTTATTTACATCATGGGCATCCAAGTCATTCTCTTACACTTTTTTTAATCCTTAAATCCTAGCTAAATGGATTACGCCAGTACAATTTGTCTTTGGAAATCCTACCTCTGATTGCTTTCTGGGCAAAAATAAATACCATCATATGTATTCAGTCTAAACACTGGAGTCAAGTCCTCATCTGGGGTAAATGGACATTGTTTGTTTAGATGTATAGTAAGTTGCGTCTGGTTTTTGAGTTTACATCTATTGAAACATTGGCTAATATTTTAGGCAGAGAGAGAATTTCAGGACTTCTCAGGTATTTTCTAACCTGAATGTGGTTAAGCATCATATTGCATCAGTTGGTCCACAACTATTAAGTATCTATAACTATTAAATATGCATTAAAAATAGCTCTCAATTACACCATGTTGGTACCCAGGTTGAAACAAAAGCAGTATGTGCAGTCTGAACAGCATAAAGGAGTAGGGGAAGACCTTAGGTGGACAGTACAAAACTTTACACATGTATCTTTCTGGCTTTTCTACATGACCAAATTATCCAAACAACCTGGAACATTTCAAGGCAAAAGGTAAATTTTTTCTCAAAAATCTTAGTAGTAGTTTTGTTCTCACAAGACAGGATATTTTTCAGGATACAGTGTCGAGCTAAAATATACGTCTTCTTAGAATTCTGGCCCACATTTTTAGCCCTTGTAAATCCTCTTTGTACCATTCTGGCTGCACTCATTTCCAAGGATGGCTGAGAAATCTGGATGTCACATTTGTCTTGCTGATAACTGCGAAAGGTAAACTATCTTAATGGTGTGTGGCTGCTCCAGAGACCACCTCTGTCCTTTCCTCCAGCATATTTAAAACCAGTTAGGGTCAATGACCAAATTCCGGGATTTAGTGATTAGCATCTTAAGTTTAGTTCCTGCATAGAAGAGTTGCTCTTGCTTCTGGTAAAATGGGATTAAGATGGGTTTGTCATCTGAGACCTTTATTTTGTCATATGATCTCTATGACCGTGGTCATATATATGGTCTCTATGACCATGAACAGTGTGTCCAGCATTTACAGAGAACCTGTCATCAATGAGAAACTGAGGAAAAGATAAATTACATTACTTGCCCTGGAACTGAACTCAATTGAACTCAAACTGAACTCAAATTTCCTAAGTCCCAACCTGACACCCTAACTACTAGAATCATCTGTCACTAAAACAATAAGAAATTTAGAAGAAAATTGTATGCTATACCCATCCTCCCCTGTATTTATCTAGTGTGGTATTTAATTCTGTTTCTTTATTCTGTTATTAAAAATGTGCAAGACACTGATCCAAAGTGTCTTGATTTATTATAAGGTTCATAATTCTAAATCTGCCAAATATAAGGTTGCATTAAATCCTAGGAAGATTATATGACAAAATATTTGAGGGAAAAAAATTCTTAGCTTTGTCCAGAAAATAGGATCATCCATATTTTCCTGAACAGAATTTTCTTTCAGATTACTCATGGTTTGGTGGTTTGGGGAGGCTTGGCTGTATGGGAGTATCTTCTTTTGGTTTTTTTAAGAAAAAGATGAGTTTGGATCTCTGAGAATATCAGAGCAGCAATTTAGTCAGGATTTTTAACATTCACTATATCCCTACTGTGCTATTATCCCACTCTCCCTTTTAAGATTTTTCTCTCTATTTATTAAATAATACAAATGACACTAAAATAGGGCTGATCATTGAAACTCTGAAGGATATAGGTGTTATATAGAGTAGTTTTGGTAGCACTAATGGAAACGTGAAGGGCATAAAGGAAATATGAAATATAAAACAGAAGCTAAAAACACAAATTCCAATGAAATCATCCAGGTTTTCAAGAAAAATTTCACCGATTAGTGCCAGTATCTTCACTGCATATTGCAATGTCCTCTTCTTCTTTCCTCTTCACAGAGAACAAGTATACACACAGTAAATAATGCTGATATTAAAAAAGAGATGCGCTAAAACTAAAAACAGATGACTTGGTAATGAAGTAGTTAACAGGAGAGAGGAAGAAGCCCTGGGTGTATTTGACTGATCCAGTTCATGCACTTTCAGCTCAAGAGGGAGCAGCAGTGAAGAAGGTTAGTGAGATGCTAGTATACATTAAGAAAGAGGTATATCTGTAACAAAGCCAATAAAATTACATTTTTACTTTATAAGACCCTGTGGTGGTAGACCAAATTTGGAATATAATGTCCAATTTTGGTCATAAGAGTGGAAGACAGATGTAGATAAAATGGAGAAAGTACAGCAGAGGGCAACCAAAATGATTAATGTACTGGAGAAGGCTAACACAGTAGCTGAGAGAATGATGAAATGGGAATTACTTAGCCTCAAGGAAAGGTGATTAGGAGGTGAACTGACTGAAATATTTAAACTACCTATGGGTTATTATAAAATTAAGCTTGAAGATCAATTTGAAGTTTCTTGACAGAGCAGAAATAAGGGCTACAGGATTAAATACACTATTCTCACAGGTCACTGTGGTACACAAGTTAGCTGCATGAGATGCCTGCATTTGGAAACTGCAATACAGTCTTTGTGCTACAACGCATAGGTATACAGAGTCTTTGAATAACCTGACATAACTGGTGGGAGCTGAAGGCTTGATCATCTACGGCATCAGCAGAAAACTCCATCAGTAGCAGAAGTCGTCTAGGTGAGTAGAGACTGCTCTACCCAGATCATATCCACTCAGAGATGGGGCTGCCTGCTTCTTTTCATACCTTCATAGTGGCTAAATGACTGGCTCCCAAAAGGACCAGCAAGTTCCCTGCCAACAGGACTGATTTATGAGTTAACATTTTCAGCATCATCTTTGGATGTCATGCTCTGAACCTGAGGGTGGGATTCATCTCACCTAGCTTTAGCCATCTAAGGCAAGGCAGGGCACCAATATCAATCTAGTGACTTCACTTCCACTGCAAGTCACTGGAAAGAGGAAGAGATAGTGGAGAGAAGAGGAAGAGATAGAAACCATACGAGGAGCAGCTCAAGTCACTTGGTTCAGCCTTGAGAAGAGGTGACTGAGGGCAGACCTCATCATGGTCTGCAGCTTCCTCACTAGGGGAGGAGGAGGGGCAGGTGCTGATCTTTTCTTTCTGGTGACCAATGACAGGACCCAAGGGAATGGCAGGAAGATGTGCCAGGGGAGGTTTAGGCTGGATATTAGGAGAAGGTTCTTCACCCAGAGGCTGGTGGAGCACTGGAACAGGGTCCCTGGGGAGGCAGTCACAGCACCAAGCCTGACGCTATTCAAGAAGCCCTTGGACGATACCCTCAGAGACATGGTGTGAATTTGGGGTTGTGTTGTGCAGGGACAAGAGTTGGACTTGATGATCCTTGTGGGTCCCTTCCAGTTCAGGACATCTATGATTCTATGATACTGCCAGTGCAGTGGCTCATGTCCATCCTAAGGCATGTACCTAAGATAAAGAAAGTTAATTGCTCTCTAGAGGTGCCTTTCCCTTTCCATTGTCTCTACTAGCAGCCTCATATCTAACTAGGCTTGAATTCCAGTGCTAGGTACGTTTTTGGCAACCATTACCATGATGCCTCTGAATTATGAAATTAATACTAGAATCAATGAACATACAGAAGAAAAACAGGAACTACAGAGAAGTGGGGGCCAGATTTTAAATGGCATTGAGGACAAGACTTAAGTCCCCAGGATAAAGCAAGAGAGAAGAAAGGTAGAGTTCAAGCTCACTAACAGTCATTCAGGAATCTGGGGGTTAAGAAAAAATTCTTGATGAACAAACAGTTCAGTTTGTCACTGATGAATGAAGTCTCTGAATCTGCATTGAGACAGTCCTGACATGGTGCTTAAACAATCAGACTGAGAAAAATAAACTGTACCTGAACAAAGAAAGGAAGAGGATACAGTGGCTATTAACAGTGAAATATGATGTTTTTAATTAGCAAATGCTAATTGTAGGACTGGATATACAGTGGAATGGAAACATTGAATCTCAGGTGAAAGTATGTGATAGCAAAATACTATTAATCTGAAAAGGTATAATAAGGAAAACAAAGTAAGATAAAATGGAAAGGCTGATTGTTCCTTCCAGCAAGGAAGTGTTATTATCAATAAAAGAATTAAGCGGAGCTTATTTTTTCTGTACCAAAACAAATTTTATACAGTATGTATACTGCTTGAATTATATTTTTTGCATTAAGAAGCCTAAAAATGAACACTATTAATTTTTCAAAATAATATAGACTTGAGTAAATCATGGAAACCCAGTAAAGGGGGTAAAAAATGTAGAAAAGTGATGGATTCCACAGCAGAGACATAAACAGGATGGACAAGGGGAAGGGGAACATGGGAGGAAAGAACTAGAAAGAGAGCTATATGTATAACTAGACGCCCAGAACAGAAGATAAATATGTAAATAGATCTGCAGATAACAAAAAAAAAAATGTATCAAACAGGATGATCAAGTTTTATACTTTTAAAACTACTTTGGCATTAATTGGAAAATATTAATAGTAAAAACATACTTTCTGATGAACTGACACTCCTTCAGAACCTATTGATTTTTACACCACCTGTATGATATGCAAGAGGAACATAATTCTCTTGGACTTTGTTTCATAAAAATTAACCAGGCTGATTAATAAAATACAAGTTGTTGCACAATTAGAATTCAGTGATCATATCATTAGATCTGAAATATTTGTAAGGAAAAGTAGTAGTATCATATAGCACTCTTATTACAGTCAGACTTTTAAAGAACCTAGAACAAATTTTAAAAATGTCTTGAATAAAGTATTTGACAGAAAAGAGATTATGGTGTACTAGTAAATATTTAAGAACAGATAAAGATGATAAAATCAAAATTAATTCCATCAGAGCCCACCAGATTGCAGCTGAAGAGTTTGGAAGCTGAATGCAGTTTTGCTGAAGCATAAAATCACAGATAAACAGGAGTAGCCACAAATACTAGAAAAAACATTAACATTAGTGTCTACGCCATACCCAACCTATTGATTTTTTTTTAAGGGAACATAAAATGGTTTGATTTTATTGGGTGGAAACGTAAATTGAACGTGAAGAGAAATTGCAGATATTGGGACTATTTACATTAAAAGAAGATGAAGAGAGGTTATGATAAAAGTCAAAAAAGCAACTTAACAGCCCTACTCAGTTCTGTTATGTTTGTCCTTCCACAAGTACAATGCAGACACAATGAGACTGAACGGTTGCAAATTCAAAAATGTTAACTTAATAATTTTGCTTTCTCTGGTTCTGCTAACTAACCAAGGCTCCGAAGATGCACTGCAGTAAATAGACAGTATATACAAGGTGACAGCAGTATTTTTTTTTAATGATTTTGAAGCTCCTTGCTTCGGAGCCTGCACCAACTTTCTCCTAGCAGACCTGGTAGGAAAGGATGACTGGCCACTGATATTCCATAGCTCCAGGATAACTGCACCTTCGCCTGCAGGAACTGGCACAGATTGCTGTTAGAGGTAGGATTGGACAACATAAACCCATATATTAGTCAAACTGGACAGTTACTATTCTTCTCCTTTGTGTGTGTGTTTTTAGAAGAGAATAAAGGACAATTTAAAGAAGAATGAAAAAATCCATCCATACTGTACTAAAATTGCACATATGTGTATGTTTGTACAATGTATATACATTTAAGAAACACTGGATTTTTGCTGTGGAAACATAATTATTATGAACTTGAATACATCTAGACAGAAAGACACGACTTGAACCTTACTTTTGCCTACCTATCAGAGAAGAAGGATGATGATCTGTCTCCTATTAATAGTTCCAAAAAAATGGTAGCATGTTTCTGCTCCCTCTTTTACAGGGAAGGACTTGACTGCTTGAAAAAAGAGGGTTCGCCAAATGTGCTTTAAGTAAACGAGGGTTGGTCTTATAGAGCTGGCAGTCCAAGTGCAAGATAGAAAATGAGCCCTTGACAAGATCATGTAAGGAGAGGCTGAAAATTATTTTATATGTTTTCTCAGAAATGTTGTCTGAATGTTAGATATATGCAAACAGTGGAGACTAAAGATGGGGCTCTTCAAACACAAAAAGGCTCATGGTTGGGTGGCCCCTGGGAGAGTGTCTCTTTCATCTTTCACAGGACCAAATCTGAATAAAGTGTTGATTTAGTAATAGTTTTCTATTCCCCAGCCCAATTGCTCCTTGCCTTCTGGAGAAGCATGCAAGGAGAGGGCCAAGAACCAGAGACATCCCATGAAATCCTATGGCTTACAAGGTTGTGCATGCTCGTTCACAAAGACTGTGATGCAGGGAGGGATGGACATGCCTTGTGTCCATGGCCTGAGTGTGCTTTATGTTGTGTGTCAGGCTACAAGCACAAGTTTACACTTAGCTATTCATATCTATGACATCACCTTTCCTACGATGTGATACCAGCTACTGGACTTAGAGGTCCTCCATTGGGTCCAAGAGAACCTGCCGCGGCTGGTTAAAATATAATATGGGATATGAGGTTTTGGGATTCTTCACCCTCCTATGACATTAATATATGGCACAATGGGAGGCATGCCAGCTAAACACTCTGTGCCTCAGTTTCCCACTTACAAACAAGGATAGTAAAGCATTCCTATTGTGTAGAGTAGGATAACCCTCATCATTACAGCCTGGAGCATGCTTTGGTATCTCAAGCAGGTAAGCACAGCTGAACTGTACAGTATTATCAACATTCCATGTGTCAAGGAAGAATTTTGGCTGTTGCAAGGCCCTAACCTTTTACTCCTCCCTTCCCTTCTGCTCAGAATGCCCCAAACACGTGCCGAGGAAAAAATACTGTGATGGCAGCTGGGGGAGGGCCAGTGGGTACTGAAGTGTGGCTTTGTCAGTTTAATAAACTGCTGCTTTTGCAAAAATGGCTGCAGTCTCTAAACTTAACCCCTGAGAACTTCTATTATTTTATCTACCAATCTTTTGGATTACTGACACCCTCCAAGGGAAAAGCTGTTGTCTTAGATTAGCCAAAGAAGCTACAATGCTGTCTTCCTCAGAGACGGAGGATGTCTTAGCTGTCTTATCCTTGGAAAATCTATATAATCCAAAGATTAATCCAGAAGACCCTGATCTCTTTGCAGCAAAAGGCCATTGCTAACAAATTGCTTTCTCTCTAGCAAAGCTAGCTCTTCACTTTCTCCTTCAGCCTAGAGTAAAAAGAGCTGTAATTGTCCTAATAAAAGCATTTTAGCATCATGGATAGCAACTGTCATAATATAATTTCTTGCCTAGATAAAATTTATCCAGAGAGTGAAATGGTTCCTACATTCCTCACTATGAAAAGAGAGTTAATTTTTATCAGTTAAACGAAAGCACTGAGGAGACTAGATTAACAGCTTTCTCTTGGATCTCCTACAGGTATGTTAGGCTACAAAATACTTGGTACTGTATGTGTGTTGACATTAAAATCATTGTGGGATACAAAATAATGCACATCGCCTCTCTGAGCTGCTTCATTAGCCTGATTTACCTCCAAGGTTCCTGTTTCAGGGAAGTCTGCTAGTCTTGCGTACAAAAGGATCAGACACAGTACTCTGCAGAGTGAGCTGAGTCTTTTGTCCTACCAGTAAGAGGGAATACAGAAGAGCACAAAACAAAAACCAACCTTCCCTGCAAAAGTATTCTGTCAAATTAGCAGGGCACTTCAAATACAAGGATCTTCAAATTCTCACTTTTGCTCTGGTTTAGAGACAGAGAAGAAAAACCTCATTTAGCAACAAAACAGTCCTTGCCACACCACTTTTAAAATAACTAATCGATCAGTCTCTCTCTCCCTATGTCCATCTTTTAAGAAAAAAGATTGAATGTAGTTTGAAAAGAAATGTCCAATAACTGTGTGACAAAGCAGAAGCCAGATCTAAAGCAAACTGTAAAAGCTGAAAATGTCCGTGCTCCTCTGAACAAGGCAGCAAGGGAGGCAGAGTCCCAGAGCAGGGTGGGGGAGCTTTACAGGTTGCTCAGAGGTCCACCGTAAATGAAGTCACATAAGGTATCTCACCTGCTCCTACTAGCGATTGTGGGATGTTTTAGAGTGTGACCTTTTGAAATGTATATAAAATACTGTAGATCATCTCCTCTCCTGAGGGCATCTGTAGCGTGAAACTGAAGGCAGCCTCACAGTTGGCAGAAACTGTGTGGGGCTTTCTGTTTACATTTATTTGTATACAGACACTGGCTTATTTGCTGCTTTTTCTAAATTACTGCCCTCTGTATTTTCTTCATTTTACATGCACTGCAGTTAAACCACTTTTTTCTGATAAATATGGAAACTTGATGACTTGAAAAAATCCTTCCATGTCAATTCTGCAGTTCATATTCATGCTGAGATTGTATCTAATTTTGAAAATCTTCACACTTGTGCCCTGCCATCATGTGTAATCTTTTATGCATGGCTACCTCCACTGCTGCTGAAGCAGTTGCTATGCGACAGATGAACCTGCTCCGTGGGGCCCTGACATTAGTAAAAGCAAATTGACCACAGGAGCACTAATCTAGCATGAAAAGCAGTTGGTGCCGTGCATTTCCTAAAGAAGGATTACCTAATCAACAAGCAAAACCTCCTTTTAAACGTGAGCTGAATTACCTGGTTCTGGATTTCCCTGTTTCACACCTTTTTTCTACTCCATATCATCCCGAAAAGTGAAGTCTGAGAAGGTGCGTTTCTCGAGAGGAACAGGGACTCACCTCAGATCAGATCCTTCAGCTCTCACCCTAGCCTGCTTGCAAATTTGTCATCTGGGCTGATAGTTGCTGTAACTTGTTTCTCCAAGGTTACCAAAAACTGGTAATGAAGACAAATAAAGACAAAAGATGGTCAGACAACAGTGAATGTCACCCTTTTATCCCCTCACTGATAAGCTCAAAAAACGGTTAGATGTGAAAGTGGTCACCTAATCCACATGGAAACTGGGGTATAACGCCTTCCGCTCAAAAACCACCACAGCACACTGCTGCATTTCTTGGAGAAAGTGATCTCGGGGGAATTATACTTTGCCAGACAGATCACTACTAACATCATTATTAGTGATTTAACCCTGCAAGTACTGGGCAATTTTCTTTGAATCCATCACCAAACAATGATTATATTAAAGAAAATGAGTCCTGACTCACATAAAGGTTCAGCTGACCTCTATCCTGGATGTTTCTGAGGAGGATAAGGCTAATAATCTACTGTTTTCTCCTAGGGGTAGAAAGGCATTTTAACCCTTTTCTTGTCACAGGTGAACAGAGTTGCTGGAAAAAGTGACTTGAAAAGCCACTTTTGAAGTGGCAAGGTTTTTATAACGTCAAGCATTTTCAGGAGAATTACAGGTGCTCCAGTGTTGGACGATTCAAATCTGCCCAGTCAAGGGTGTCTGCAACGTCATGACATCCCAGTGAGATTTGATTTATTGCATAAAAGGCAGGTTTCCCCTGCCCTCCTGCTTTCTATTCTGATGCACCAGAAAGAAATCTAGCAATCCAGAGTGCAATGCTACACGTGTCAGAATACCTCGCACCCAGATGTTACAGAAACAGCATCTCACGTCTAGGACCTCATCCAAGGTTAATGCCGTGTCTTGGCTGCACTTTGACTACAGCCCAGTTTGTGCCAACAGCTCAACATGCTTAGCTCTCAGTGTAGATAAGGTGGCTCAAATTTCTCAGGAGATATGTGGAACAGGGCAGGATGAGAATTTGATGACATCTTCATGTCACACTGAAAACAGATGCATCATAAGTCTTATAAAAGGATCTCAGATAGGAAAATAGAAGTTACTTCTTACAAAACCTTAATCTCTTCCTTAACTCTTCGTCTCAGCTTCTGAACATATTAGCAACTACAACAGAACTTGCTGTCCTTAAAATAATCATTTAATTTAGCCCATCAGATTAGTTTTATTTCTAGTGCTGTTGCTGTTTATGGCTAAACTCTTGTTAAGGCATACAGTACAAGGGTTACTGACTATTCACTGAGTGACGTGAAAGGACTTAGTGGTACAACTTCCATTAACCTTAATAGGATCAACGCAGCTAAATTCCCACCCTGAATATTTAACCTCCACTATCTCTGTCTCTTCTAGTCTGTATAAATTGCATTGAAGAGCGAAATAAACAAAAGCATATACACTGTCTTTGCCATAGTGCTTAAGCATATGCAGCATATATTCAGCATACCTTCACGCTGATCTCAGATGGGTCCTGCCCCACAGCCTCATTGCCCCATGCATATCAGCAGAAGAGTGACTGACCTTGTAAGCTTTGCCCTACATATGCATCAAAGTTCTTTGCATCACCTGAGCTTCAGTTCTTTTCAATGTTATAACAACAGCCTTTCATGCAGGAGTATCTACTGCAACAGAAAGGAGCTATCATGTCGCGTACTTGTAGAACTTTTATTCAGACCCATCACAAATGAATCAAGATCAGATGTAGGATCAGTGAGAACTTGCGAGGTAGGAGTTCAGTTCATACTCATACAGGAGATACTTAGTTCATACTGAACCAGTGCTTTGGCAGAGATCTCAGGGCATCAGCAGACATCAGCCAGTGGCAATATTATATCAACAAAGCTTTTAGAGTTTCATAGTGTACATTTTTTCCCATATACATTGACTGTGTGAAACCACCTTTGTACAACAGAACCACAATCTGGTTATTGGAACTTTGTCTACAAAACACTGTAGTTTTAGGTAGATCCTTACTTTCAATGTCCAGGCTTCACAGGGATCACCATGTGCTGTAAATTAGTCGCCACCTCAGAGTTCTCACCCAGAAGTAGCTGCCCAACTGTAGTTGGTAATACTGTAATTGTTTCCTACATGTGCAGACACATGTTTAAAAGGCACAGATGTGCAGGGCCCTTATTTACCCCCTAAAGCACCAGTTGGTGTAAATCAGCCACTGGCTTCAATTGGCCTCTCATAATTGAGACACAAGGAACTGGGATTCTTTTTCCAGCTTTGTTCCCTGCCTACTCTGCAACCACAGCTGTGACATTCCCCTTCTCCATGACTGCTGGTTAAAATATTTCTCTTATGCACAAGATGCTGATATTCTTTCTAGGCTGCAGTGAGATATACTTATAAAACATGTTTAAAAAGTGCTGGGTATTATTTGTGTTTAGTTGAAAAAAAAACAAATAGATGTATTAGACTCCCCTATTCAACCCAGGAGACCCTGTGAATTCTTGGCCCCAAGGAATTTACTGAGCATTCTGGCACTCACTGGGGACATGGATTTACCTAGGAAATGTGACATCTTTTGTACAACTCTCACCTCCAAGTGGACTCTTCTATCCAGAAAAAGTCCAAATGCAAGGGTACAGAACTGGAAGGTCACTGAATCCATGCAGGTACAGTTGTTGGCCCCTGCATCCCTTAACTTGCTACCGAAGCCAGCAAACACCTGCTGAGAACCAGATTCAATACTCTTAACGTAAAGCCAATGCAAAACTGCTCCTGTGCCAGTTAGAGCTCCTACTGTTTTCATGATCAGTTTAAGTTCATTTGTTCTTGCTCCAGGTTTGACTAATTCTTCTCTCTTTCCCTTCTTCACACACCCTTCCCATAGCATGTATGCACAAAATTCAGTATATATCCTTATAAAGAGAGAAATTGTATTACTTCAGTCTTGACTTGAGTAGGTTCAGCAAGCTTTTAGGATGTGCTACAACCCAAGGAGAAGAGCTGTGCAAGCTGGCCTGCAAGGGAGCCAGCTCCAGTTCTAGAGAGCCGTAAAGGTGCTTCAGTACAGCCTTTCACCTAAGCAAAGAAGCACTGCTGTATTGCAGGGTACTTCAGCTGAGGTTCAGGGCCACACTGATGCTGCTCTTTCCACATCTGAGTGCACCACCTGGATGTACTATCTTGGGCAGGTGCTAGCTCAAGGCTTTCTTCACTGTACTTCAATACACAGAATAGATGCTATTTCACAGAATCACAGAATCCCAGGTTGGAAGGGACCTCGGGGATCATCTAGTCCAACCTTTCTGGGAAGAGCACAGTCTAAACAAAATGGCTCAGCACCCTGTCCAGACAACTCTTGAAGGTGTCCAACGTGGCTGAGTCAACCACTTCCCTGGGGAGATTATTCCAATGGTGACTGTCCTCACTGTGAAAAATTTCCCTCTCTTGTCCAGTCGGAATCTCCCCAAGAGCAGCTACTTGTGGCCGTTCCCCCTTGTCCTCTCCATGGGACTACTTATAAAAAGGGAGTCTCCATCTTCTTTGTAGCTACCCCTTAAGTACTGGTACAGAGTGATGAGATCCCCTCTGAGCCTCCTTTTCTCAAGACTGAACAAACCCAGTTCTCCCAGCCTATCCTTGTATGGCAGCTTCCCAGTCCTCTGATCATCTTGGGGGCCCTTCTCTGGACCCCTTCCAGCCTGTCCACATCCTTTTTGTAGAGCGGGGACCAGAACTGTACCCAGTACTCCAGGTGTGGCCTGACAAGCGCTGAGTAGAGTGGGATAATGACTTCTTTCTCTCTGCTGGCGATGCCCTTTTTGATGCAACCCAGCATCCTGTTGGCCTTCTTGGCCGCAGCAGCACACTGATCACTCATGTTGAGCTTTCTGTCCACCAGGACCCCCAGGTCCCTTTCCTGATAAGTCCCCACTTGTCAGGCAGGTTCTCTAGTTCCCTCTTGTCACCCTAATGTCCTCTCCAGCACCTGTTTAGGCATGACTTTGTTTTCTTTGAACGTAAGTGATGAGAAATATACAGACAAGATTGTTCAAAACTCATCAGTGTTTTGCACAATGGTCTTAATACTTCTCTTTTTTCTCCTTGAAATACCTCTCTTAATGGATCCTGCCATCACATATGGGGCTTCTGCCCATTCATGTTAATGTCTCCTATTGTTCATCAGAGCTTTTTTCCTGCCCTAACAACCAGTTCTTTTTTTGGAGTAGTGACACAAATTATCGTTAAGCAGGGCAATGCTCAGACCCTCAAGGGCTACAATTAGGGTTTGGGGTTCTGTGTGGGAGGACTGCACCAGAATATTATAACCCTTTCTTTATTCTTTAATGATCGTTACACTCTCAATGTATTAATAAAACTAATTTCCTACCCTTCTGGATATGCAAGACAAAAGTAATTAAAACAAAAATTAAGAAGCTCTTGTATGTAATAACAACAAGGGTCCAAATACAGCTTTCAGCAAAGCTCCGACAGCTTGATTCTGTGCCCAAAAAAGTCACTGGAAAATATCTCACTGACTCTAGCTGGGCAAGGTCAGGTTCACCATGAAGTAGCTGAGAGTTTTATATTTATATCCGTAGGCAAAAACTTCCCTTCTATCTCTCACTGTGAAAAAAGCAACTTTCCCCTGCTCCAGAGATTAACACCATTTCTGAATTATTTCACCTGGACTCTGAATGCTTGTGTGAGACGCCTGGTTCTTGCTCTGATCTCACTGTGAGATGGGAATGGAAATTTTGAGAAGGCATCCCAAGGTTTATGCAATTCCCTTTTTTTATATATAATAAAACCTATGACCAAATATACTACATGCATTTTATAGTAAAATCTTTCCTGTTTCAGCATCTGTGACCTTCTCTTCCATATTTTGGTGCCTCTGAGAGTTAAGTTTCTATCCCTTACTACATGGCCCACCAAGGCCTGGGAGCAAGGATGGAACAGAAATACATGAACTTCAAACTCAAAGCTTGGAGGAGAGGATAATATAAAAAAATCTGAAGCCCAAACGTATATGTTTCATGTGATGAAAACTAATTATAAAATGAGAATGCATTACCATAATTGTTTATATCTGTGTTTTAAGGAATTTGCTGTCTTCTGAATCTAATAAACAAAGGAACTGAAGCTTGACTGCTACAACAGTTTTTAATCTGTTTGGAAATTAGTCCAAACAATAAAGAAATTTTCCAGTATTGCAAGAAAATGTTACAGTAAGGAAAGAAAATGCAAGGGAAAGAGAAACCTTTTAAAAAATCCCAAAGAAACAAACAAAACTGCATAACTATTAATTGGGGATAATTAGGGGCAGAATGTGCCTGGCTCGCCTGGAGTGCAGGATGGGAAACAAGGGCATATGAAGCATTTCCCTTGGCTCTCTGACCCCACACAACCCCGGCAGATGCCATACATTGCTCCCCAAGGAAGCTGGGAGCCAGGGGCCCTTGTGCACTGGCTGGGAGGTGTTGGCAGGCTACAGCCAGGGTATTATGACCCTACCCCTGACAAAATGAGGGGCCCCGGCATACTTGTGAGCTCCATGTTCTCCCTGAGGTTCAACAGCAAATAAATATGGTACACTCTTGGTGAGCTAAATGTGAAGTATCTGTCAAAAAGCACCAGCTCTGTGTTTTTAGCCCTCTCAGCAAGGTTGCCTTCAAGCATCTGCTCATACCTTTGCAGCTGAGGCAGATTAATTTAAAGGATAAAACACCAGATACAGAATAAATGCTTAAGAGCCGCCAAAGCAGACAGAGGTTTAGCATAACTATGTTTAGCATTAGCACAGATCCTTCATCCCATTCTTGGCCATGAAAGAGAAATTAGTCTTTTTTCCCATACATCTCACTTCTACAGCTGTTCACCTCATCACATTGTGCATATAGTTGTTAGAGAAGCCTAAGATTAAACAAGTTTTTGGCAAAGATTGTAAAGTATGCAGTTTTCTGTCAGATGGGGAAGACTGTGTAGGAGGTTAACATTACCAGGCTCACCCAATAACAGCAGTAACGGCACAAAGGCCAATAAAGGCCTTAAAATCAACAGCACTTCTGAAATTCATCTCAACCCAACTTTTCACAGATGTGGTCAGGAGGCCTTCGTTTGCTTCCTGGTGAGAACATGTTTGTGTCATGTGAGCTCAGCTAATTTCTGTAGACAGGGTCAGCAAAGCCTCCAAGATCTGAATGGGCAAAGAGAGTAAATAAATGGTGCTTTTATCCTATTCATGACTTTCCAGGTGCACATACGACTGCAGCGTGGGGAGGAGCAGACCAGTTGTTAGTGTTGTTACTTCTATTACACCTGTATTGTGCATCAAAAGACAACTTTGCTTCCAATCTTACAAAGCACCAAAGCATGCCCAGCTTTCAGCATGAGTAAGTTTGCTAATTTCATGACACGTCTTATCTGCCTAAAGCTGAGTGTCACTGATACCATGCATGGATGCTATGGCTCACTGTCCAATATTTAGCACCCACTTAATTTTGCACAGAATGGTAAACTCAGTATCACTGCACTGTAATTGCAGGGACTCAGAAGTGCTCCAGAAACACTCTAAACAGAAGCTATATCTCTGCCTCAGAAATAAAACCTCTGACATTTTGACTGCAGAAGCCAGCTAAAAATATCCTTTTAATCATGATTTGGCCAAAATAACCATTTTCGAGGGTGAAACAGCAAGTGTCCAATCCTTACTGTAGAATGAATATGCAAAAAAGTCCCGTCATTTTGCCCAGCTGAGGAACTAGTGCTTGCTGAAAGGTCAGCTATTTATCCACAAGGCAAGGTACGGTGGTATGAATTTTTCACACTTCTCAGACAATGTAAAGTTCTCTCCTCCTTTTCTTTTTGAGGATGAAAGTAGCATTTGTGGCTTGCTGCAAAAAAAAAAAATGAAGCTTGCTAGAGGACATTCTGTTTCTAATCCAGCTTGCGTGCATCTCCCACATGTTCCTGAAATTTCTGCGGCAATAGGTGTTTATTGTACTGCTGTATGGAATCTCAAATAGTTTTATAATAGCATCTCCTCTGATGTCTCATTACACTTAAAAACAAGGTTGTGTTAGAAGTCTTTGCTTTCTTTTCTTTTTGTTTTAAGATTTGAAAAGGCAGCTGCTAGAAATTAATTTTGGTTTTTTAAAATACTCCACTCCTAAATAATACAGCATCATGTGCCCCTCAGATGGAGCTCGCGCTTTGGCTGGGTGCTTAACTGAGCTGCTTTCCTTGGGAAAATATCACAGCTGGGATGTGACCTGCTTCTAGACTTTTATTTCATTTCTGAAAGAGAGCAGTCCACCATAGCTTGCTAGCCCTTTAGGCCAGAATTACGTGTTACTGACTCGGGCCAAGCACAGTGTTAGCCCTCAATAATAATAATGAGTTGTGAAAGGAGTTCATAACTGGATGTGTGAGGTAAAAATATTTGAAGAGCAAAGGTTGACAGTATTTTTGGGGATAATGGCATTATGTCATGGGAATCTCTCTAAGCATCATGTATGAGAGGCATTTGTCCCCTATGGACCATGCCGCCAGCTTTCTTGCTGCCAGCACATACTTTAGTTTCCCAGCCGTTATACAAACATTTCTCTTCAAACCCTTTGGACCCATTGACTTTATGAAAACACAGACTCCCAGGAGGAGTTTAGCACACCAAATAAAATAATTAAATATATAATAAAATAAACTATGAGGATAACAAAGACAGAGATTGATTTGTAACACTTAATGCAAACCTTGCTGTTTAAAAGCACTACAGATTTTGTTGTACATTCTTCCTGCTAGGACGAGTACATTATAAGTAATCACAATGTTGCTGCCTCAGAGAACGCGATTTCAGCTGCTTCCTGCTAGATAAAGTGAACATCTGAATCACAGTGGAAAAAATTTCAATCAGAAATCTCTATTTTCCTAAATTTCTTCCAGGTGCTCTGCATAGCTGCTCGCACAGTTTATTCTGCCTGCTTTAACAAACCATTTGTTGTTGCTACAACAGGAAGCACTTGTGTGAGGATGCAAACACCCTGGCAATACCTGGTGCATAGGAAGAAGTACTCTTTTGACCTCTTTCATCCTCTTAATTTTTGTATTCTTCTCATCAAAAGATTTATATGCTGAAATCATCACACACAAACCCAACGTTTTTGCATTTGAATCGTATTTATACATCAGCTTGCTTTCCTCCCCTCCATTTTCTTTTGTACATCTTCCTGTGCCTGTAAATGCCCAGAAAAAGCTGTATAGTATATCCTTTTGGGTCTCAATTAAGATTCTGAACTGCTGTTCTCTGTATGATAACAACCTGAAGTGCTGACAACATGCTACCTGTCAACAGGCAAATGAAGGCCAACCATCTGTTCTACTATAAATTGGCTCCATTACTCTCAACTTGAAAATCTGCTTTAAAGACTCCCCAATTATCTAGTAACCTGAGCCAAATGATGCAACGTTATTTTAACTAAAATCGTCATTGTGTACAAGAAAAATAAACACAAAACCTCTGAAAAAAGGAAGATTTTTTAAAAGCTGTTTTATCTCTGATTTTGTGTGTACAGCTCTGATGTGCGTGCTGGAGCAGCTCAGAATTGCAGAAGCAAAAGTATCAGATTACTGCTGGTTGAAAGCCCGAATTTCAATTGATAGAGAGCCGGCTATATGCTCCTGCTCAGGAGGCTTTTGTCTCAAAACACTGTAATTACAAACCTCCTGCAAATAACTAGAGCTCTCCTGGATGCACAGTACCTGGCATGGGCAGGCACCTGACACGGCCCCAAAGGTACCACCTGCCCCTGGGGACCGCAGGCTCAGTTGTGTAGTTCCATGCAGAAGTGCGCTTCGGTAGCACAGGCTCCATGCAGAAGTGCACTTGCACAGCACAGGCTCGTGAGTGAGGTCATCATCACATCAGTGCAAGACCTCACCTTCAGAGGTGAGATACCGATGGAAAAGGCCTCAAACCGGTTTGATTTGGGCATGCGTTTAGTTTAGTTGAGCTTGCTTTAGTTCCAGGATTTTCATGTCCAGAAATGGAGATCAGCAAAACCAGACACCAAAGGAAAGGTTCAGCTCTTGCCTGAGTCTCTGGTTTCCCGTCCCTAGAACATTTCCTATTCCTTAGGCTCTCTTCAAGCCCTTGTATTGTTTGCTGGATTTTCTCTTTTGTGCATTCCCTGCCTTCCATCTCACTGCACCGTAGGCTCGCAACTACTTTCTAAGTAATGGAATTACAAACTTCTCCTTCCCTCCTACACACCGACGAAAACTTGACCTGGCATGCCAGAGACAGGAAACGTGCATAGTTGTGCCTGTGCATCATAAACTGCACAGAGCTGCAAGTAGTCATATCCAGGGACCAGTTTGCCTATGGCACACGTCCCTCAGGTCCTTTCAGAAGAGCAAGGATAGCAAAAACCAATTTTATTATCTTATTAAGATCTGCTGGGGAAGGCCAAAAAAAAAAGAGATGGTGAGTTTAGGCCAGGTTTCCAACACCTTATTACATCACTGATACCTGTATGGAGAGTGTAAGATGGGACACAGAATCAGAATTTATATAGGTATAAATGAACACATACACTCTGGGGCTGATAATCTCGCACCGACTTTCCCTGTTCATCAGCCAAAACTTGTATCAGTAGCCAGTTCAAGCAAGTAGGCCAGTCTTAAAAGCTTCTAAGAGAAGGATTCATCTACCGAATATATCCCCAGACCTTTGCATTCAATAGTATTCAGGATTTTGAACACAGGACTCATTACACCTCTCTTTTAGCCATAGAGATAGAAAGTTAAGTAGTATAAGTATCTACAGTGAAAATACATTTAAAACCTATCCATACTTTTTAGTGCCTAAAGATTACAGATAGCAAAGATATCATTGACTGAAAGGAAAGTAGTAGAAATGTACATGGGCTTAGCTTTGCAGATGTAAGAATTAGGATATGGGATTCTACTGAAAAACCTGCAGGCATCTTCAGAACGATCTTCAGGTGCAGGTGGTAGATTAAATCTTCAAAGATAGCAAAGAAGAAAATCCAAAATAGGGAGACGTGTATGTAAATGTTTTTGTTACTGTGATGACTTTTACAAAGACATTCACCTGTATAATGCTTTATTGACAAGACAGTGGTTGCAATTTGCAATACTTAAAAGACACAGAAGCACTCTGAAAATCTCTTACTTAGCACCCAAACAACAGGACTTGATCCTAGGCTATGGGCGCAGCAAGACTAAATAACTGTTTTGTATACAGCCTTGTGTTCAGGAATAACAGTTTGTGCTCTGTGGTACTTGCAAGGGAAGTTAAGCACCAGGGAGTCAGTGAGGAAGAATAAGATGACACAGTTGTCTTCATTATGAAATCAATTTTTGAAAGTTCATGTATCTTCTTTCATGCAAAAGCAAGGCAGGAATTTATAGACTGTACTAGATATTCCCAAAAAATTCAAATGAGGCAAAGGTGAAAGTTGGTTTAATGAATCAGAATCATATCAATGTGACCATTGTAGTGTATGTAAATGAGGAAGATCATTGCCCTTCAACATAAGTATGTTGCAGCCTTCAACAGTGGTAGGTATTTGTATTTGGCATGACCCTTGAGACATTGTTTTCAGTTTATGGACATTAAATTGTTCCTCCTACAAATTTCTGTGTAAAAGAAAGCCTGCCTCCTACTTTGATTACTAAATTATTGTGGATGTTGCTGGCTGGCTAGCCTGATGGGCTTTTTTGTTTCTGGTTAGGTTTGTCATTCTCCTTGAAACCTGTAGCCGAGATTTTCATCCAGTACAGTCCTCTTTGCCTTTGCACAAGCAGCACCATTCAACTGTCTGCATTTGCTGCTGGCATTTACAGCTTCCTACCGGTGTATATAGTCATAGGAATCAACACACACACCCCTAGACAAATATTTCAAAATAATAAAACACAGTACTGTCTGCAATTCTGCCAGATTCTTGTATTCTATAATCTGAAACAACACAGATATTGCTTAAATATAATTGCCCACTCTGGCAGCTATATCCATTATGTATTCAATGAGTTTCATATTACCTGATCCAGTATAGAACCTAACTGCACATACGTCTGCCTGTCACCACCTCCTTGTAGTCAGGAAATCCTACGTGAATGGTCATAGCTGGTTAAAGTTTATTAAGTAGATGACTCATTGAAGAGCTGGTCTACCTCCAAATAAACTCTGCTATTAACTTGAGCCAAACTGAAACATCACATTGCGTTAAATTTTGATTAAGTCTGGAACAAATCTGGAGAGACTGTAGGAAATATTTTTTTTAAATCTGTACTGAAGACCCAGTTGTACACCTTCTAAGAGGTGGCATGTGAAGACCACCATTTCTCATTGTCTCAAACCAAAGTAAGGCTAAATTGTGCACCAAATCTAACCCAGGTTAGATCTCACATCCAGACACCCAGAACTCTATGCTATTTCAGATCTACATTCAACACTCACATATCTAGTCACCAACTAGTTGGAGATCTGGGGCGGGCGAGGATCTCCAAGGATATGAGTCTGAACAAATAAAGCCAAGCACTTGTTTGCATGATTGCTTACTCTGTGAACTACAACTACCTCATTTCTTATTGCTCCAGTCAGGAACAGTTCATAAAGAACCTGGATATCACCTCCTAAACAAACACGTCACAACAGCATTCCAGCTAAAAGTGAAATGCATCATGTATAAATACCTATTAACTGATGTAATGTACAACAAGGGGAGGAGGAAATATATGTTCAACTATGTGACAGGGATTTCAAAGCACCACATAATTAGCTTTGTTTGGTTATTTTAATTTTGTTTTTATTGGCAAGATGCAGAATGAAAAAATCTACTAATTAGATAGGAAGTTCCCCTGAAGACATCTATCAACTGTTTCTATTAATACAGGCAACTGTGAGTAAGTAGGTAGGAAGGAAAAACATTCAGAAACAACTTTTACTTAATTAAATTGAGGTCTGAATGCAAAATACTTTTCCCCCATCAACAAATGTTCAGTCATGTTTCCCAGAAAATTGCTAAAAAGTTTTTTTTCAGAGTGAAAGATAATCCTAAAGCTAAGGATCATATCAGACTTTTAATTTCCTTCTACTTTATTTCTCATAACTTCAACATGGTAACACTAAGTATATTATCTCTATGGACTCCTGAGCTCCATGGGGAAAGCCACTGTCGCTACTAGTAAGAGGCTCGTATACACGGTTATAGGCATTACAAACGTGTAGGATAGTAGAGCTTTTTTAACACTTGCACTCCTTGGCCTGCCTTAGTTACAGAGTAATGGTACAGAGTATGGAAACATCACCAACTACCAAGTCTGACTTCTCCCAGACAGAAAATTAGGGTTTTTTTTTTCTTCCCTCAACTCACATATTTAAAAATACCTTTTCCAATATTCAGGCTGGCCAGCCAGCAATTTGTCATGTTGCCATCCACGTTTCTATTCTGCAGGCCAGGCTGTCGGTCAACTGAGGTTAAACAGTGTAGGAATGCCTTAGCAGCCTCTAAGGAAAGATTTAGCTTTGACAGATTTCAGTAATACATAGCCATAACTTGAAGGCAGTGTCCTCTGATCCTAACGATGCTGCAGGGTAGCAGGGAAGGAAGCAGGGCAATAGCATACGACATAATAGGCATTTGCCTATTTAGAGTCTTTGCTCTGTTCTGCCTAGGCAGCCCAGAAAGGGCAGAAAATAGCCGCATCCTCTTCACTGAGTAGGATGGAGCAATCCTCAGTGGCCCCTTTATATGGAGCCTATGTAGGCACCTGGCGTTGCATTAGCATGATGATTAGAGTACACGCTGTAATATCGCTGAGAAGCTTAGCTTGGATGTTTACCTGTATGTGCTAGATGTAGAAATCTGCCTGGGCTTGGAGAGACCAGACGGTATGGGCGACCACCTGACAAGAGCGGAGGTAACATGGACAAACACCTAAGCAACAGAAGTGGTCTTGGACCCCAAGAGTCTGTAGAGCCTTGTGGCTGGCCTCTGGATGAGCAGGCAGCCTAACATGCAGTCTGGATAAATGTGAAAGTCTGAGGGAGTGTCTTCTGTGAGACTCTGGGGACTCCTGTGAGGCAGACGGAGTGCCGGCTGCCATGAGAAGGGAAGGATGCAGATCCGGTTACAAGTGATTGGCAAGACAAGGTCTATTAATGGAGAATCCAACACAGTCTCTTCTCCCTCAGACATGGTACTGAGAGGGGTGAGTGAATGTCCAAGAGTGAAAAGAGACACTGCTTTAATTCCTGATGCACACATACATAAGATAGAAGTAAAGGAAGAGCTGAACGGTGAATTCGCTAAACAGCTAGAGCAAACAGTGCTCTGTGTAGCATTTCTCTTCACATTTATAAAATAACTAGATCTCATGCTTATTTTGCTTCCCTTCTCTATATCTAAATTCATATTCTTTACCACCTGCGTGTGCAGAATAGAATAAATAATGATTACTACTGTGATAGAGAACTACTGCTAAAATCCCAGTAAGTCATCAAATGGTTGTTACGTACAAAGACAATGCAGTCAATAGTGGGGCTTTTTCAGCAGGGTGAGGCAGCAACACTATATGTGCATGTTTTATTAGTTACAAAAATGGGTATTTCAGTATAAGCACCACATGTAGATCAAACTGACAGACTCCTTTGGGATTAAGCCCCATCACCTTCTGAATGCAAGACAAGCATAAAACCACTGCAGCAATGGGGAAAAAAAATCAGCTTGAAAATAATTAAACAGCAAGGCAGCCACCCATAATGATATTCAGCAGAACACATTAGGGACAGTTTGCTGGGAATGCACAAGAGCACTCCAGTTGTTTAATTAACATTGAAACGGCGGTTCCACAAGAACTAAAAATCCTGTTAATTTATGTGTCTCTTAATGATGCTCATTTAAATACTGTCAACTTTTCTCCAGTTTAATATTCATGATTTCTAGTCATTAAAACACCAGGCTCAGCTCATGGATTCACCGAGAAACACAAATTGTTTGATGATGATATCAGTTCTTAAAAAGTTCTTTTCCCCTTAAAGTGTAAATCTCTTAGTGCTCATCACTAGGGTCATTGTAGTCTGGTCTATAAATATCACTTTTATCGTTCATATAATACAATGAACTACAATGTTCTCTCTCACCTTCAAAGACGAGCGCAGCTTGCATAGTCAGGAGTTATTTATGTAAAGGTAGTTATCTTTTTATGACAGAGCATCTCAGCTGGTTAATGTAATGGCTTTATATATTGGGATACTGGGCTCAAGTCCCACTTTAGATTATAAAAACTATTTTTGTCCAGGGTAGGAAACATTACATTAAAAATTATTTTACTGCTGAAAAGCCACTTGCAGTTGGATATTAAAAGGATACTGCCAATATCGGAATAAGTCAAATTTTGACCTCCACAGAATTGGTACACGCATGGTCTGAATGACCACCTGCTTCCATGAAACTTTTCTGCTTAATTATACAGTTAATCTTTCACCTTCATCATGAGAATTTAGATTTCAAGGAAAAGCTGACCATTTTAAGCAAGGCAGGGAGCAGGACATTTGGGACAGGACAAGATGGACATTTAAATGATCTTCCTTTACAAATGCATTTCTTCCTACTACTTTGCGTCCAAGTACCAGACTATGGCATCTTAATTTCTTCTTTTGTTGATGCTTTGTTTTCCTAGGCAAGGTATATTATCAATTTTACTCTCTCATTTAGTACCCAAACAATTGGAAGTCTCTCTTATTAGATATTTTACTATTTTTTTCTAAGTGGATTGTAAAAAATATTAATGAAGGGCACAGGTTTACACTTAAAAGAAGTTATATACAAAGGGTAACTGAAATCTTGTTAGCACACCAATTCCCACTGCAAACCTTTAAGACCTAGCTGAATTCCCTGTCTTAGGGTTTTTTTTATTATTCCTGTCAGATTTCCAGTACACATTGAAATGCAACAGTGCCATATAATTTTTCTGAAAGACAGTTTGTTTGGCATTTGAGACAGACATCCAACACAACAAAATGTACTTTATTATACAGAGAGAAAAATATTCTGTGAACCAGGCAGCACAGAACTTACACTACCTGATTAGTAGCAAAGCCAATATTTATCACCTACTTCTGCTCGTTTCATTCTTTACATTTTATTCTTTCCCTATAGTTTCGTATTTACAGTCTGCACTTCATAACTAAATAGCTTAATATGGTGCACCTCCGAAAACAAAACAGTCATAACTACATAGTCTAGACATAATCTTAATTACCAAAATGCTATCCTATGTCTGAAATGCTTTTATGCAGTTACTGTTGTTATTTTCTTCCAGAAGTGTTTCAATTAAGCAAGTAATCTCTATTAACTTATTGTGCACACATTTTAATGTAATATACCTTATTTTCAGCATCATTCATCCCTGAAGAGTTTTTTTCTATTTATTTTAGTAATCTAAATGTTCTTTCTTCAGCCAAAGATTCTTTCTTCATCAGACCTCACGAAGGCCTAATTATTAAATGCACTTTCTTGGGCCCATAATTTTGCAATACAGCCTGATACATGGTTCTATCATGAAAAATACACCCACCTCTATATTGCTTTAACCCATAATAGATTATCTCCAGTATAAAAGCATTACAGGCCCAGACTGATCTATGAATGATCTATGCAATTCCAATGTCCCTATTGTTTTTCATGGTGATCACAGGAAAAAAAAAAAAAGTTATTAAAGTCTCAGTTTTCCTGTGGAAAAAAAACGTTGGAATCACTGAAAAAGGATGCAGGTCTTAATGCAAAATATATTAATTCTATCTATGGTAATAGCCATCTGTTTACATCACTACAGATAAATTTGATAACATAAACCTCATATGATAACTTACACAGCTCTTCTATTTTGATATTTATACCTACATATCCAACGCTTTTGACATTGCTTTCAGCAGGCAGTTACCCTTTTTTGAAACTTAGGCATTGTCTGTAAACTGATTCCCAAATGAAAGCTTCCATTACATTAAATGGGTATTTTGTATAGCCAGCATGAAGTAATCAGCATATAATGTCTATTCCCAGTACATTTATTTACTAAACTTCTTCAGTGTCCCTAATCTTTGGCACTAATGGTTCAATAATTAAACAAATTATAATGAACAGTCTTGTCTTGTTCCTTGTTTTTGAAACACTTGAACCCAATGCGTGAGGAAAGTCGTTTCACACACTAATTCAATTCTGAAAGCATTTTTCATGTTTCTCCGACATCCCAATTAAACGCAGGGATTCTACCAAGAAAAACACTTTCTCTGTACCTATACATTGAGAATAAGCCTCTTCTTTAGACTCTATGATGTGCTAAATGACACAGAGGTATTTTCTTGTACTTACCTAAGGGACTTCTTTTTCTAAAACACAGTTTGGTTTGCATCAGCGTAAGCTTTCTTGTCTCTAACTCCACCAGGACTTAGTGGAAAATAGTACTTTCTATTGACTCAGAAGGGAGGTTGATTTGGTTCATCCTTATTTGGAAGGCATTTCAAAACTATTTTAAGTGTGGAAAGTTGTCTGCTAAGCATTCTGTTTCTAACCAAAGAAGTGCCCTCCTGAAGAAGGAAGATACTTGGGTCCCAGACATTTCAGAGAGGCATCCAGAGGGTGCATGACTCTCCCCTGTTTGTAATGATAAAATTGTCCTTTCTATGCATGTGTCACTGCATAGACAGACACATTACAAAGCCAGGTATTTTGAAACCCTGCAATATATCAGCTGATCTTCCATGTTTGCATATTTATTAATATGCATTTTTGCAGAGATATGACACTTGCATTTCGTGCATCCTTTTCTTTGCTTGACCTTGTTCCTGAGCACTCCTTCGTGCTCTTATAGCTACCTCAAATCATCTATTAAAGATAAGTCGGACTGCTAATGTCTCTAATTTATTCCCCATTGGGAGGGAAAAAAAAGCCAAAGACCACTTGTTTGCATATAGAAGATCTTTCTGGGGTTTGGCTCTTGGTTTTGCCAGTACTGGCTCTATCTGAGAATGGATGGTCTCATGAAAGTCTATCTCATTATTGCTCCTGCAAAGTGCAAACTTTTTGTTCTAAGTCTACATCTTTGTGTCTATGTCATGTTTTTCATAAATCCACCAAGAAAGCTAATAGATATCATTTTATAATTGCTTTAAAGGCCTCCCTCCTAGTATTCTGAAGATAAATTCTGTAGGGGGTTGCCCAGTGTATGATTATTGTGTGGTTTTCTGTTTTATTCACACTTTCTTTCAGTGCTACTTAAACTCCATCTTTTCTTCTGACATGGGCTTTATTTTTGTAAGTCCCAATGCATAGTCAGAGATACTGTTCTAATTCTAAAATGGAGAATTTCACATACGAAGCTTATTGATATCAAATTAAATCACCTGGAGTATGTGACTTGAGAGAATCAGAGAAATAAATATATTCCCTTAAAATGCAGAGATCTTCCAATGTCCATCAACTCTGCGTTTTATAACCTGACTCCAACATTTAAGCTTTTTCAGGGAAGCTTCTGGGATACTTGTTTATGTATCCTGTGTTGGGCTGATGAGTCAACTATTATCTGTGAATCCAGGGCGGCTGCAAGCACTAATCAAACACTAAAAGTGACGAGATCCTCCTCATTTCAGTTAAAAATGTTGTGTGGGTAAACATCAGTGACAAAGCCATCTTCCTTCTGGATCTGGTTTGAGCCTTTTACAGCCGTGCACTACTTGTATAGGCATTAATAAATGCAGTGTTTTTAATAGGAGCAAAACACTCCTATAGGGAGCTCCCAACGGCCTTCTGGTGTCATTAATTTTTTTCCTTCAGGTGAGTTTCCTGATGAATCACTAGCCACATTTCTCTTTTTTGTTGATTTTCAGTTTGTGGTTTGGTTTTTGTTGGTTTTGTTGGTTTTTTTTTTCATAAAGGATTTCTTTTAATATCTTGCTTTTGCTCTGTATTTAAAATCTGGTGTGCCGATTTCTTTTTTTCATTCTTTCCATACTTAACATTAATACTAAGCTTTATCTTTATTTAGTAGTATCTCCTCCTTATCCTTGTGGGGTTTTTTTGTATCTCCATATCTGCTAATCAGACTTCTTTTTATTATATTCACTATCATACCCAATTATAGCATAATTTTAGACTATACATCAGAACTATGCTACCTTTTTTCTTTGTACTATATTTTCTGGTATCGATATTAGTAATTGCAAACTTTCTTAACATTAACTCTTGTAGTTGTTAATTGTTGGAAATCTGTTTCTTAACCTGTGTCTTTATAATTTTAGCACAAAACTCATTATATACATTTTTTGCCATCAAGGCAGTATTTTCTCACACTACAAGCACTGTGTTTTATTATATTCAAAAGGCATCCCAATCCCCTTTCTCTTATAGTTAATGAGCCCTCAGGTGAAATACACTTAACTTGAGTCTAATCAGTGCCTATTTGTTCTTGCTCCTAGCAATGAGGTCAGGAACTTTTGGACTTCCCCTGGCACACAGAAAGCATTGGTTTGACTTACCTGATACATATTTAGGATTGTTGAGAACTCTGGAGCATAGTCTTCCTATGGAGATGTTTGCAGATTTGTGTTAATAAAGTCCCCTTGGTTATGCTCCACTGTTGTCTCTTCTGATGTCCAGAAAACTAATCACTATAATAATATAACTCTACTATGCCTGGATGACTTCATTTACTGCATCCTCATACCATGATACTTTGCGAATTTTATTTGACTATATCAATGCAAAGCTTTAGGCATCTGTGTGTCAAGTGGCAAATGAGTTTATGTCTGTGGCCACCATTTCAAACATTAATATTGTCCTTACGCCCCTGTTTTTCAGTTCTACCTGTCAGGTCATAGACTTCCCCTTGCTTGGTCTCTCTCTGTCCCCATGGTTCTTGCATAATTGGTTTTACATTGGCCCACTTTCAGTTGGAGATGTAGAAGATATCCCTTGCTACCACTGTAAAATAGACAGTTTGCTGATAGGAAGAATATTCTCATTGAAGGTTGGAGGTAGACGTTTGAATCTCCTCAGCTGGAGCAAAATTTAACCTAAATTCCTTCGTTCTGAGAACATCCTTATCACAAGGCTTTTGCTGCTATGTCCTGTTCCCTCCCATGCTCCTTGTGCATTTTAAATGTAGGAAGTATTACCGTCTTTGAATCCTTGTTCACAGACTTTACTGACTGCAGACCTCAAAGAACTCCTTGAATACAAAAGAGCCAGGGTTTTTGATGTTTCTGCTGGCACGGCATATTGCCTAGGTTAAGTTCCCTCCTGTTACTATGTTGTTTTAACTCTTTTTAGCCCATGTATAGAAAACTCAAGCACCTGCCTTTTACTTTTGAACTCTATTTGCAGAGTTAAGAACATAATTTCAAGTAGTACAACACTGAGCACCAAGAACCCTAGTCCCTTTTGGGACCTATCACATAAGTCTGGCATGTTATTGTCCTCAAATTCTTACATCTGCTTCCAGATACCCTAAGAACCACCTATTTTCTACCCCAGACATATCACTAGTCCCAAAGAAGCATGGCCCCCGCCTTATTCACCTAGGCCTGTAGAAGGAAATGCCAAAACAGTGTTATAAATTTAAGTTTCTTTCACAAAATATCCAGGAAGACGACTCCTCTTTTCTTTAAAGCAATAATTAAATAACCATATCTTCTTCCTCTTAACAGCCTATCGAGGGGACACTTAAACAGGACAAGGCAAAATCTTAATCCATCATAGCATAAAATAGTGACATATTGCTTGGCCTGGGCAGAGAATGGTCCTACAGCATAGAGATTAATGTATCCATTTATAAAAATTATTTCAATTACTGCATGAGCAAATATTCAAGTCAAAATTCAGCAAAGTGCTTCAGCACATGTTTAAATCACACTGACTTTACAATCAAAAAGTGAGGTGCACACATTCTTCTTGTCTGCAGTTGAACAGTTTTTTAATTCTTGGCATGTTCATTTTGGCTTGTTTTGGTGGGTCAGAAACATAGGAAAAGATGAAGTGAACCTAAAAAGATACAGTACACCATAGATTGGTGGTTATCTTTTTTTTCCCTAAGGAAAAATCAAACTAAGATTCTAGAATCATAGGCATGAAGCTAAGGAGAGCACAGGCTTTCATCTTCTGGACCATTAACCAACTTCACTAGGATTTACTTGCAAGAATGAATTATCTGATCAACAAGGACTTTACGGACTTCACGTACTGCCCCATACTTAGTTGGACTGGACCTTTGTATTCATCCAGTTACAACGCTAAGCATGTTTTGACTAAAACCAGGACTAGGATGAATTCATAACTATTTGTTTAAAATGCAATGCAAGAAGTCTTAATACAGCATCCTCCATTCCATATGAGGAACCGGACTCTCACATTTTCAGGAGATATGCTGCTCCTGCTGACAGCCAGTCAATGCCAAGGAACTGCCTGTCAAGAAAAATTCCTGTGAAGATACAGTAAAGATTCAGAGATCAGGTTTTATAAGGTTTTTGCCATGTCCCTCCCACCGTTCATGAAACAGCAATGTTCTTTTAGAAAAAAAAAAATCGAATGAGAGGTACTGCCTTAGAGCAAAGCACCTGGATAGTCCTATCTAAAATATTCCCCTGATATCAAGGCACGGTCAGACACAGGAGGAATGTCAGTGTCTAAATAACTATTCCAGACAGGAATCTGCAAATTACTTGAAAATTATAATACTTCCTAGAGGAAGATCAACAGCATAGAAATTTACAAATACATTTCATTTCAGTTATTTATTTAGAAAAACTGAAGTAAAATCTTTACCCTTTTAATTGACCATAGGGAACAAAATATTTTGTGAATGTAAATTACAACTGTCATTAAAATATAAGCTGCACTTTCTTAATATTCATAGTGATGTCTGCTACAAGTAGCATTAACATAAATTCATATAATTTTCTTATCTCTCCAAAAACACATTTTTATTAAAATGAGAAGTTTATTATTTATTATTATCTTGGTGGGAGTTGGGGTTTATGCCTCTGTAAAGAATCTAAACTGTCAAATTTTCTTTATCCCTTATTTGCCAGGTTGCCTTGTGGTTCATTTATTTGTTAAATGTGTTAACCTACTCCAGCCATTACACACTTCATAAACAACTGTGGACTAATTCGTATTCATGGGTAGGGAGCATTTTCTCATAGTAGTGAAATGATAGAGTAAAGTTTATAATGATAGTTCAGTGTGCTTGTTTTTTAAGTTCATATACTAAAAAAGCCCAAGTTAAAAAATCCCTGTAAAAAATATTAAGCAAATGTTTATAAAGCATTTTGTTCTGTTTTCTGAAAAGACAAGCAAAAGAACATGAGAGTAAAGCATTGCTGATCAAACCAGTCATTCAAGAACTACATAATCCTGTCTCTAGCTATGTGTATGCAAACAGCTTAATCCTTCCTTGAACTCCCTGTAACTCCTTAAAACAGCTTAAAACAACTTCTATTCACAAATAACACTATCTAGCTCACTTAAAACTTTACTCCAGCTTGGATCCCTCACCCCTGGAAGGCTGCTCAAGGCCAGTCCTGATTCTGAACAGATCCATGCAAATCACAAAAATAGCCAAGACTCAAGTTCTCAAAAAGAGCAATCTCTTATTGCAGTGTTTTTATATGAAAATGTTTTCAAGCAGCAGTTCCTAGTAGTCCTTGCCCAAGCCTGTGATTTTGACCAGCACGGGCAGTGAGTTAAAAACTTAAATACACTGAGAGATCCAATTTACATTCTTTTATGAATATACTTCTTGCCTGGGGCCTGGCAGCATCAGCAGGCAGCAGGAGCTATCAGTGGCAAACAGTCTCACTTCAGGAGAACGATGTCTGCACTCAGGCCCCTGAACTCACTTTATTTTGATCCTACCTTGTGCCCTGGAAAGATGTTTGTAAGACTGTCCAGCCTCAACTCCTCTGCTGCCAAAGGAGTTTTATTCTTTCTTGCCCAAAGAACAAAACCTTACCACCCGCTTCAAACATATTAGGTACAGCAACCGCCCTCCCTCCCCCCGGCCCAGCTATTTGAGCAAAGGTAAATGTGTTTGAAATGCCAAGATGAAGTCCAGTGACTTCCTGAACCACTTCTCAGAAGCAAGGAGAGGGGCTGCATTAAGGGGCAGGTCACCCTTCTTTCTAGTGTCAAGTGATGAGTTTCCTGAGTGCATCCACGCTGACATTTGCTGTTACCTGTAGAAAACAGAAGCACAGAATAGAGTCATAAATTGCCTGTTGGCTGAGTTCAGTTTTGCTGCTTGACAATTGTGTGTCTTTAGCTGGTAGAAGTTACTACTGAAGGCTTTTGAACAAATATTAAACATCAACAAGTTTCCTGGTGTATAAATAAACCTTGGAGTTACAAGGAAAATCTTACATCTGTGTTTACTTCTGCTTTAAAGACAGCTTCACTAAAATTTGGGAATGAAAAGTTTTCTTCTTACTTTTGTTAACATGATAGAGCATGTAATGATACCCACTGTATTGTGTACACTGTCCTCTACAAGGAACAGATTAATGTTGTTGTTTATATTATCAGCGTACATTATAGCCTTAACCATGGACTAACATTACATTGTATTTTTGCCATACAAGCAGAGAACAAAAAGCATCCCAGAGTTTATAGTCGTTCTGTTCTACAAATGGTGAACCTGCCACAGAAAAGCAGATAGAAGTATTTCAAGTTAAAAGTGATGTATTTATTTTTACATCAAATCAGTTACGCATAAAATGCTGATCTTAAAAATGAAATATTCACATATTACCTGTCTTCTTTTTGTTTTTCCTTTGGCTTGAAAATGGAGCTGATTAGACAAGTTCACTTTTGTTTGTACGTAGGTTCCGTTAATATCACTTTCAGGTTTTCACAAACCAAAATTATGTCTGACACATCCTTTACTATATGGCAATCTTTCCACATCTGAGTGATTCCATAGAGATTTAAATAAAAGCCAACAATCACAGTAATTTTACTTTCATTTTATGTCTGTAAGTACCTTATTAAAACTTAGGTCGCATCTACAGTTTAAGCAAAGGTGAATGCTTTTCAAATCTGAGAGTTTACCCAATTTCTAGGCCCTGTTCTGAGCCTGGAAAGAAGAATATATTTCACCATCTTCCTAGACTTGCAAGGAAATCCCACAAAAATGGTGTCATTCTGTGCTACAGACTTAATTACTCCTTGTCACCACTAATAGAAGTAGGGATGCTTCTTCATGTGACAGGCCCTGCAGTAATAACTTTAAGAGGACTGGAACAAGCCACAGGTAGATTTTAGAGGTACTACACATGAAGAAAAACATTGGTTTTGACCAAGATGAGGTGTTTCACTTATAACCAACACCAACATAGTCATCTGATTCACAACTGACTACAAGTTTTGCAGCTGAAATCCATTAACCAAAGAAACTATGACTCAGAGCCTCAAAAGTGTTGAGCCACCTAACTTCCACAGAAGTCAAGGCATCTGAATACCTACAAGGGTGATAGTCTTGTCACCTCATAATAAGAGAAAGGCTCATAAGGCTGCTACAGGCTAAGAACAACCAGACGTTGCAGAAACCACAGTCAGCTAATTAGCTGTTGTTTTCTGCAGATATATTAGTACTCCTCATACCTTTGCTCCCAGATCTGCTCCGGTTGGTAGTTTCAATCATCAATGCACTCACACTAAGGCTGCGTTAGCAAATAGCAGCTTGCAGGTGGGTCTTGGATTCTGGACTCATTCAGGAGCATTAACACGTTCTGGGTGTCTTAATTACATATATTAGAAGTTCAAGAGCCCCACTTCTTCGCAGTATATAATCTTTGCAGTCAAAACTGCAGAAAGGTCTGAATATAACGCCATGATTTTCCAGATGAGCCAGTGCAGAGACCAAGGCCACACGTCTTTCACCAGAGGCTGTGCCTGTGCTTTGCATGCCTGAGTTTTGTCTTGTATGACTTCAGAAAGTCATCCATTCTTTCATTTAGGGAGGACTTAATTTATCTTTGTACTTCTCCCGCACCTCGAGTTAAAAGACAGACACATTCATAATGGATGGCTCTGTGATGTGTGCTCCATGACAGCTACAATCTGTGAACCAGGCACCAAAACTCCTTGAGAAAAGCACTTGCTGAGAGCTGAGTCCATAGACAGTCAGACTTAACATCCCTTTCCTTCATTCTATACGTTTCACTGGTGAGGGTACTCGTTTCTACCCTCCATCCCATAGGTTTCACTGCTGACAAACTCTTCAACATCTATGTATTAACAAATGATCCACAAACACACATCTGTCCCCAGTCCATCACATCTTACCTCTGAAATGTCATTTTTGGTTTAAATGTGCATTTAAACAAGGGAGATTTGGAAAACTTCAGATCATCAGAGTCAGGGAAAACTTTTACCGTCAACCAAATTACAAATACATTTAATCCGTTAGTCTATCTCATGTAACTGAGATTAATAAATGAGAGGCTTAGATTTGTTCCTTCAGTATCCAGCGGTACATGTTTTCTGACGAGTCATCTTGCTTCTCTGATTGCTCTCATTACAGGCTCAGGAAAGAGAGCAAGTCACTTTTTAAAATGTATCCACTTCCTGACACTCATTTCAGAATAGCCAGAACAGCAATCCTCTTGTGTTCGCAAGCTGCATCTCTCCTGAAACGCAGATCACCAGCTGGCTCAGGAATGTGCATTATAAACGCCCTCTCTCCTGCCTCAAAGACACTCTAGGATGGAAACATAGCTGTCCAGCCGCCTGGTACGGGTCCGCTAATGGGATCATTTTAGGTGAATGATTTGAGTTCTTCACTGGCTCTGTGTCCCTTTCTGGTCTGTTTGGAGGTTACAGCTGTGATTAAAACCTTGAACAGGGTATTTTTTCCCAGCAGATGACAATGGCTGAAATCAATAGGAGATTTTACAGTAATGCAGTAATGGTCCAATAACAAGGCTCAGGCTGGAAAATTTCCAGTGAAGACCTGTGCTTGAGGAATCTTGTACCTCTGGTTTAAATAAAAAAAGGGCGGGGGTGTCATATTTAAGGGTTTCCTGGCTCAGTGTAAATGTTTATTTTAACCTACACAGTTCCTTACTGACAGTGGTTATGGAATTTATCAATAACGTCACTCATGGAGGCAAAGGCTGTAAATAACCCACCTAAGAATGTGAGTTTAAAAAAGGAGGAATGTGAAGCCCTTTTGGGTAGAAGAGATGTCCTTCTGGATTATGTACGTGACACTCCAGTGTTAAAATTAGGGCCTTTAGTCGAAATACATTGCTCAGATATTTCTCCTTCCCTTTGCCAAGGCTTTCAGAGAGGGTTTTATTTTTTCGTTTATGATACCCTGAGGAAACACCTCTCATGTTGGGTCAGCATCTTGAGCTGTCTACAGCATTTTCAAGACTAGCTTCCAAGGTTTTGCCCTCTGAGAAAATCAGTAGAAAGGAAGGCATGATGTGAACATACATTAGTTGGCCGCAGTCTCCCTGCGTGGCTGCTTTTAGCGCACAGAGTGTCTCCACACTACCTGGCCAGGTCTAGCTGCTTCATGAGCAACAGGAAAAGTCACTACAGTGCGGGTGATGCACCACAGTCTAGCTCCCCTGACCAAATTAATACAATTACTGTATTAATTAAAAATTGCTGCCCAAACACAACACCTCAGAGCCATAGTTCCTTCCCTGTTTTCCCCTGAGTGTTTCTTTATTGCTGCCCCATTCCAATTTAAGCTACTTTTTGCTGTCCAACAGCACAGACTGAGAAAAAGTTTTGGCCAAGGTCCCCTCTAGTCCTCTGACGCTGGTCAGAAGAGCCCATGTTGTGCCCAGATGTTGGTGTACAAATTCTTCATGAAGAGGTGTAAGAGATATTCTGGTGCATCCTTATTCCTTTGGACAGAGATACAGGCTGAGCTACAGTGTTGCCCTTAGTTTTTAGGAAACTAACACAGGTGAGATCTTCTGTACCTTCTTTCACTAATATTTGAGTAGCGAGACCTCCTGAGGATTGTTTCTAATGACTTAATTCAACAGATGAGTTCATAACTTGGTAGTCACCCCTGAGTGATCTGTGAAAGAAAATAAAAACCAAACAAAACACTTTCTTTGATGCACCTCACCCATTAAGCAACCCTGCGCAGGGATGGAAGATTTCCTTCCTGATGACCACAAATGATCATCTTGTGCCTTGAAGCCCTGGGCTGGATTCGATTACACTAATCATTATTTCAGTTCATGTAACTCCAGATTACTAGTGATACCCAATGACTTTGGCACACTGGGAATTCAATCAAACATTTATACTAAGGGGGACTTTTTACTTCAGCCCCTAGAGGTACCAGTTTAAAAAAATTCCCTAAATATCACTGAAATTAATATTAAGACTTTATACCCTCATGTATTTTTGAGGATTTATATATGTTGAGATATCATTTTTCCTACCACTTATCCTCTTACATACTCCCACAATATCGCATCTGTGGCATTTTCCCAGATGGGGCCCACAGCAACGTTCTTGTAGCTTTTGGCTCACTTAACATTCTCACTTAACAAAATCCTTGATTTGACGAGGTCTTCTCTGCTACAACACCCATCTCTACAGAGTGCCAGATACTGCCTTTTGCTGACACGCATCCCTGTTTGCTACACGACATCCTTCATGCACAGCACAACCCGAAAGCAGCCATGGGCCTAATTCTCCTCCGTCCCAACATCTCCTGAGCAAAAGGAAGCGGCGGGTGTACCCACGCAAGCCACTGCCAGAGAAACAGCAGAAATCTGGCATTCTGCATCTGTGTAGGCAACAAGTCAAAGTGAAAGGCAGTGAATAACTGAGCTCTTTATTGCTTCCCTACCATAATTTTCCCATTTTCAAAGGCGTTCCAAATGGAGCGACAGGGCTGACAGCCTGTGCACTGGCTTCGATGGGCTCTGCCTTAGATTTCTATTTCTGGGTGTGAAGACCTAATTTTCAGAGGCAGGTGATTTTTGAAACTGGTCTTATCTCCCTTTCACTGCTCTTGATTTACACACAATTTGTCAAACAACGAAAACGTCCATATTGTCATCACAAGGCCAAAACGTCTCTTCATCTCTTCTTCGTGTTCATTTTCATACAGCACAGGTTTTCAACAAGTGAACTTGGCACGGAACAAAGCCTTCTTGCCACTCCTGACTGAATGGGTATTCCTTCAGTTACCCTCCAAATGTTCATATGTCGCATTTCATCTGATTTCACCTTTGCGTACTCAAGCACAGCCTCGCATTTTCTTCTTCAGTTTCTTCCTCCCATCATGAACTACTTCTTTTCCTTAACAACCCCTTAACTTGTACAGGCTC
Organism: Phalacrocorax carbo; assembly: GCF_963921805.1. NCBI lineage: Eukaryota > Metazoa > Chordata > Aves > Suliformes > Phalacrocoracidae > Phalacrocorax > Phalacrocorax carbo. The sequence goes on along the minus strand of NC_087518.1, from coordinate 47,284,393 downwards.
TTCTACCTAAGCCATTTTCTTATCTTTGAACTGAGCGCTACTCATGCAGTCTGTGACATACAGGTTTTTGATAGGTATCTCACAAGCTCTCAACATTTCTTACATTGCTCAAGTCAACAAAGAGGGCAAAACACCTGCCAATTATTTCCCTGAACTAAGCCAGCTTTCCTAAGTCAATCAGTGTGTTCCCACCCAGGTATGTAATCATCCTCTCCTTATCTCAACCTGCCAATTCATGCTGTACTTCTGGCAGACCAAATTGATATTTAGATACTATTGAACATCTCTTCACACAATTGTTTGCACACAGGTATGCTATGATGTTCTCTTCACTTGTTACAAACATGTCAGGAACCTCAGCCATATGCCTTATCCAGAACCTTTGCACAGTGGAGATAAAAACTCATCTGCCACTCTCCCAGGAGGAACTACAAAAAATGGCCACAATGGGAAAATTTGTATTATATACTGCCACAGACCCCATAAACTCTGTACCATACGAGTATTTTAAATAGTGTTTTTTAAGGGGAAAAAAAAAAAGTAAGAAAGATTGGGCAGTAGGTGAATGAGCTAAGACTTTAGAAAATCACAAATAATTTGCTGCATATTAGACAATGTTCCTTTTGCACTGTATGCAACTGATTTTTCTAGGAAATGTCAACATACAAGTGATTGCCATGTGTTCCCTGAAAATTGATACTATACTTAGGAACACAAGAATTAAAAAAAAAAAATCTGCTAATTAATGAAGAGCTTCTACTGCCAATTACTACAGCCGAGTTTTTTACCTAAAAAATCTTCTAGGATTCTTTATTAAAAAAATCAAACCCAAGACCTAATAATAATCCTAAATAATATCAGAATTTTGCAATGTAAGTAAACTAGGAGTTCTCAGATGTGCAAAGTAGTCATTTGGTCCCAGACTTTATCTCAAAGGAAACAGCATTTCATGCAGTTTATTCAAGACAAAGCTGGCTTCTCCATCATGAACATTTTTCTGCGAGTCTATCTTCCATCTGTGCCTTGGCTTTGTCCTACAAACCACAAGCGGTAGTACAAGGCACTAAACTTCAAAACTGCAATGTTTTCTTATTTATATGCTACATGTCTAATAAATAGCCCTTCCCTGTCCTTCAGTAATACTATGTGCAGTTTCAGTATACAAACAGATCACAGAGGACACTATCTAGACACTGGCCTATCAAGGCACCCACATGTATTTAGGGCGTTTACGGAACATTTCACTAAACACCTAGTTCAGACTTCCTTCCTTATGAGGTGAGCACACTGCCTCAGAGAGTGACAGCCAAGTCCCCCAAAGCCAAGGCCTTGCTGCAAGTGACTATCCTGCACGGATGATATCCCAGCAGATCTATAATAGAGCCCACGGAGCTCACATATTGTCAAAATTCAAAATTCAACCTCTTCCCATCTTTTTATTAAAAATTACTGAAAAAACAATTGCCCAGACATTGTTTTCCAAAGGTGGCTATTTTTAGTTACTGGCAAAGGCGTATAACCTTCGTCTGTCTCTGGTTAGGGTGGGATTTGCTTACCCACTGAAAGATGTTTTGAATCCTTCTGCATTTCCACTGAGTGACCTGTTCCAGAGGAGGTTGCCATACAGTCTTCTGGAGATGCTTACATTTCAGTGGTGACTGGTGTAGAAAGGTCAAATCCCAAGGGAACATAACCAGACCACAGGCAAACAAGCTCCCAGTGATCTCAATAGGTACTTGCATAAAGAAAAATTCTCTCATGGACAGGCAAATCAATTTGAAATATGCACCACAATATTTGTGTTCACCTTCTACATAACCATAGAGCACCATTAGTATCACAGGAATATAGTTCTACTAAAATCAAACATGCTGGCTCCATGCCATACCATTCTGTTTCAAACATCTCTGCTAAGAAGTAAGCTTATGCCTTTGGTTACTGCATGGCCACATCTGAGATAATGCAGCTGCCTCTCCAATATCTACAGCAGGATATTCTGTATAGTAATTCTGATGACAGATGTTAATCTTTTGGGATGCCCAGTAACACTGTATCATGCACCATACTGTACTACTTACTACTAAGAAAACATCAACAGTCTCACACGCTGATTACTGCCTAACATGTCTTTGTCAAACACTTAATGAAGCACATATTGGGTCTGCTGATCTGTCAATTTATTCTAAATGGGTCCACATACCAAAGGATTTATGTGCCAAAAGCAGAAAGAGCTTTCAAACGGATATTTTTTAGCCCTGACCATGATAGCTGCACAGCAATATGCCATCTGAAGTAATAGTTGCTTGAAAACTCATTACACCAGGTAGTTCAAGATCACAGATTTCTGTGACTTCCCTGAAATCACTCTTTGGCTCGACCACAACATGCAGAAATGACAAGCCTACTAGATCTCTTTTTATATTACACAGCAGAGGTATTAATTTTGTGTTGTAAGCATAACCTCTGACCAGTATGAGAAAATGGTAATTATGTTATTTGTTTGGGTTTGATTTGCTTCTGTCCCTGTTTTGCACAGCCCACGTGCAGCTGAATGAGCAAAGCTTAAGAGGGAGTAAGGGCCCCAAAATGAACGTCATGAATTAAAAAATACTATGTTTCATTGGCAGCAGATCTATTTTAGGACCTTCCCATTCCACTCCTGTTCTTACACTCCTCTAGCTACTCTGTTGTGTGGCACACTAAACCTGCCTCCCTGACCTCCCTCTAACTGAAGGACAGTAATGGGGGAGAGGGCGGGGAAGGGCATGAATGGGCAAAGGCTGCCAGGAACGTGGGAGGCCAGGCTTTCTTAAAACACAAATGAAAAAATAAACTAATTATCAAGTGTGAAATTGATAAATGATAAAGCAGACATCATTTAACAGTCCTAGTGCTGAGCACAGATGTTCGGTATGTATGTATGAAGCGCTGCTGCTGGGCTTTCTACTGCTGCTCCTGGCTTCTCAGATCATTTCTGCTGTAAGCAAGGGCAAGGCATTTATCCCAGCCACTGGCCTTTCCTTTCTCATCGATTAAGGGAAACAAGGTCAGCCACCCCAATCTGGCCTTTAAAGCAGAACTGTCCATCACTCAAAGCCTCCAGAATCATAGGACAAAAGTTCTTTAAAGTCTTCTCTGATACAATCAGGAAGGAATTTGTATATCCCAGTGTGAAGATACAGGGTGAGACTGGGATCTCCAAGCACCTTAACTGATCCCAGCAACTTCACTCTTAAGAATGGTGTCAGAAGGCCTTGGCCCAACCAGATGCAGTTGTGGATGAAGGATCTCCCTCTGGACTACATCATGCTTGGCTCTGCAGCCCCTGAACAGAGTGGACTGCAAGGAGTTGTCACAGATCAAACACCAGAGAAGCTAACATTGCATGGATTGAGCCAAGCATGATAAACGAATCCTACTAAAAATGTAATAAATACCTGCTCAAATGACAGAAAAACCCCAGCTGCATATTTAACACTAGCCCATGGTTATTCCAAATCTTCATTAAAGTGCTTCAGCGAAAGAATGGTCCCTCTGTAGCACTCAGGGCCAGTCATCAGAATGACCCTGACAACCCAGACTAGTGAATACATGGATGTAATAAACACACAAAACAAAAAGCTTGCAAACTCATGAAAGAAACAAACAGACAAAAAAAAAAAAAATACAAACCAAACCGAAAGGGACATTCAGTTATAGGACAAACCTGCCAAAGTTACATTAAAAGACTCATTTAAAATTAGTGAAATCAGGAAAACTCGAGAGTTGGGTTGAAGCATCATCTTTCACTTATCCTCTTGTACCTGTGCATCACAGATAATAGTACCTTCTCATAGACAAGACTCTGAACAGTAGGTGACCTTATGTACCAAGTGTGCTGCAATAACTAAGTACAGCAGGGGTGAACTGAAGATGACATTTCAGCCTTTAACTGAATTTCCCACATTTCTTCAATTTACGCCAGACCCTTAAGTTATTTCAACTTACCTTTTCTCTGACAGCATACAGAGCTAAAGGTTCAGAAACTCTTATTCATACACACACACAGAAACACGTACATACACACATCCATCAATTGTTGTATTACAAAATTATCTGTACAATATCTCATCAAATATTTGTATTCAGAAAGACTTGCTAGAACTGCTCTTTTCCATGCAGGTCGCCTTTGCAGCCCTTGACCAAGGAATCCTGGCAGCAAACATGCAGCCAAAACACCTGGATTGGACTGACACTGCACCATTAAGAAGAGTCAATAATTCTGTAAATCCAACAAGCAACTGCAAGTCACTTCACTTATGAATAGCTTTTTGAAGGTTTTTTTTTTATTATTTTTAATGCACTGTTTTCCAAATAGCTCTGTTCAACAAATGTACAGAAAATATTGGCTGAATTGTATATGAACCCTGATGTAGTTATGAGACTGACTTTCTCTAAACACAGAATAATAACAAAAGGAAAAATAGAAAGACTTACTTTACAGTTAACTGTTGCAATGAAAAAGCTAATTTTTACAGAAATGGATCGGCACTGTTAGCATGTTTGTACAGTATACACCTTGGCTGCACATCAGCTGTTATTGGATAGCAGAAGCTGTATCCATCTGTAACTTTCATTAAAATAGAATGCCACTGCATAATTATATTTGGATTTTTAATTTATTTTTTTTTCACAGGATACCAGTAAATCTTTCTTTCTCTGTTGGAATACACACAATATGGGAAATCTGCATCTACAGCTAAAAAATGGATGCACAGCATCAAAGCGTAGCATGGAAATTAAGCATGATAAAAACAGAACAGGAAGAAGCTGAAACCTCAAATGGCTCTTACTTGATATGTCTGACACTCGTAGCATCTCCAAATTAAAAAAAGACTAGAAGAGTCATGCCTGTTTCAGAAAAATATACATATCACATATTTCCATATTAAAACTATATACATAACTAATTCCAAACAAACACGGATAACTCTGGCTTCCTCTTGTCACGCAGAACACAAACCTCTCTAGAAAGGCTGTAAGTGAACAATTCAGAATAATGCTCTCTACTTCAGGTAGTGCCTAGTTACTAAAAGAATTGCCTTGATGTCTTAGCCTTGATGACCGAGGAGTAGCAGGCAGACAATACTTCGCATTTTGAGCTTCAGTCACACTTGGAGCTGGCTCAGTTACAACGAATAATTCTGATTCTCAGCAAGTTTAACACATTTTCATGCAAGAAATAATTTACTCTGTTGCACCCTCTAGTGGGATAACTTTATAGTAATCAGATTCTCCCGATTTTGTTATTTTTCTATTCATAGTACACATGTTAACTAAGGATAGTCACAAAGGATGTACTTAGGTTCCCAAATTAATTTACTTCAAGGTTAACTGACATTTCTCTTTTTTGTTGGTGGTTTCCAACAAGGAATAGTAAGGCACATAGCACTCTGATACATACGCATTTGAAACAATCATAAATTTCATCTTCTGGGTTTGGAGCTAGGTTCTATTTTCAGTTTCAACCCAGAGTAGAAAGATTTTCCATTCCAAGAAAAAATTACTCATTCTTTTTTTAAGGTCAAGCCATATGTGTAATAAGGAGAGATCCAAAGAGAGGAGGAGAAAACATGTTTTTTGTGCATTATTAATGCTAGCTATCTTAGCTGTGTTCAGTAAGTTTTTGCAAATTGGCAAACGGCAAAAAGTCACTGTATTATTAACATCGTTATTTGACTTTGTGTCCCTATTGTTCCTACCTCAAAGAACTTACCCTGTAAAAAATCAGACCCATAATAAATGAAGCAAAAGGTGAAGGAACAGAATTACCAGGACTCAAATCCTGGGAAGACTTAATTTGCTTACCTTTGGCTGTTGGGCTAATCATGTTCTCATTGTAAAGAGATATTTGGCAGTCACATTAGCAGGAGCCAGGCATGGCTTACAGATTCGGTGTGACCACTGCTGACACTTCACACAAACCATCTACATAAAGCATTTGGGAAACAGGTCCAAGTGTTGTGCTCAGATCAGACACACCTTGACAGGATACAGGGCTGGTAACGACAGCTGAGAGCTTCATCTTTGCTCCAGCTCCCTCAAGGCAGATACAGAAGTAGAGAGGCATAAACATGTCCTCAAAACTCCAGGTCTGGCCATTCTCCAAGCAGTGGAGCAGAGGAGCACAGACAACTTTCCCTTCACTGGAGACACCTGCCCTGGCCTGGACATCATGTTAAGGGCAGACTAGAGAGCTGGTATAAGTGAGTGACTAGAGACAGGTACCACAGGGCTGCTGGAGAGGCAGCTCCCCCTTCCCACAGGCTGGAAGTTCTGTTCATTCTTGCTAAAGCTCTCACCTTCTAAGGTTTTTAAATACACATAGAAAGATATATAGACCATCCCAAATTGCCTTCCTTACTGCATTATGTTTTAAAATATCAAGGCACTTCCAACAAGTCCTGACATCAGAGGGTAAGAAGGAGAAAACAAAGAGGTCTAGCTTATCTTTTGTGCTTAGATGTATTTTATAACACAGTATAAAGGAAATCAATATTCCCATCATAAATCTTGCTTACTGTCCTTATAGGGGTGATGGCTGACTTCCATGTGAAAATGTCAAAATAAAAGCGCTTTGCTCTCCAAGAGACTTTGGTTCAATCAGGCATAATACAGCACAAACAACCCTAATGTAAATAAATGCACTGAGAATGCAAACGTCCACAAGAGACAGGACTGTTAGAGTCCTCTTACTTCCACTGGGAATATCTATCTACTGCCTAAGCAGACATAGGCTGCTGCTCACCAGAATGAGCGTGGGCTTTGTAATCTGATGAGCGGTGATTTTCTCTCATTCATTAACATTCAAAATGGTTTCTTTCTACTTCCTTGCAACCCCTTAGATGGTTGACCAAGACATAAACAAGAAAGACCATTTGTATTAGTCAGAGAAAGCTGGCTCTGGCTGGCTGCCTGTGTAACTATGATAATGAGCCATTCTTAAGCGTTATCAATGTAAGCCGCCTTGGAACCCACATGCGCTTCGGAAGACGTGAATCTGTTCTGGCGAACCCTCGTGACGCAGCTATTGCTCTTTTGCTTTCCTGTGGCTGACACAGATCACATCAAATCCGTTACGACCAAAGAGAGCACAAATAACTTTTGCAGTTTTAACTATAAATGTGTTAATGAAACTGCATTTATATGCTTGAGATCAAAAAAGAAACACCTCTAAAAAATAATCCAAGAAGGTCATTACCATTTCACATTAATGAATTACCAACAAATTATTTTGAGGAAATTGCTTCATTGTGAAACCAGGATGCTGGAAAGAACAATATTATGTATATAAAATTAAATTCTCGCAAATCTGACAGACGATAAACCTGGAAAGTATGTATTTCTGATAAAGAGCATTTGCAATTCACAATAATTTTATCTGGTTATGTATCTGAAACGAGAAGAAAACACAAGTGAGGATTTTGAAGGAAAGTGTTGATAACAGAGGTAACAGGATGAAAAGAATAAAAATAAAATTGCTTCCAGTAACCTGGCAGCAAAAACTAAAACACAGTGTCATCAATATCCATGACATCTGTGAACAGAGTCATCACAATGCTAAAAAAATAATATTTCATTTCCTCTGTTATGGTAAGCCCTATGATCTGGCACCTCTGTTTCTCGTTATAATGTTGTCAGTAAGTGAAATTCACAGGACAAGGACTGCGTGTTACTTGTGTCCTACTTAAGCCTACATTTACTAGGGGTGTGTACTATGAGCTGTTACACATAAGTGCTTCTTTAAAACATCAGTATTTTGTTAAACAGGATTTTGATACAAATCTTAGAGGCATTTTATGCTTTCAGTGGTGCGCATGTAGAAGCGAAACCTTACAATACCATAAATTTGAATTTCATTTTCCATACACAGGGACTTTTTTTAATTTTAGGATTCTTCATTTCCTTACACTCATGCTGATATTAACACCTGTACAAACTGAGTGTAAAACGCGATCAAATCACAATTCCCCAATCACATCAGCGGTGGTATTTTGCACCCGCTTGGCACAGATGCAATTTATTATATGATTAAACACAGTGGTGAATCAGGCCTTCTGTATTTAAAACAATAGCGCACTCTTTCACCTACAGATACCAGATCTAGGCATGGGTGGAAATAACGTTTTGAGCTCATCTTAAATTCTCATGGATTCCTGTAACTATTACCAAGTAATCTTGTGGCTGGAAGGCACTGCTTAGGAGCAACCCAAGAATAACAAAGTTGTTATAAATCAGGCTAGAAATGCACAGGCATGGCTGTGTCAGAGAGGTGTCACGGTGCATAGCTGTTATAGATCTCTTGATTTTGAAAATATTAAATATATGCAAAATGTAATGGAAAAATATTCAAAAAGTCATGACAGTGTAACTACATAACTCGGTAAGGAAATACTGTAACCCCAAGTTCTAATGCCTCTTAAAGATTGCTAATTCAAAGGGGAAAACAAGTTGAGTTTTCAACTCTGAAAAAGGCACTTCATAAAAAGGTTCCCTATGTAACATGAACATTGTCTGTAATGAGGAAACTCTATAGTGGAAGAATCAGTTATCATCAAATTAATCGGACATAAATAGAATGCTCTTATGTGTTTGGTTTTAGCTGTCAGCTGCTCAGCACTCAGAGCTGATCATGGGTGTTGTTTTATTCAATCAAATAAGACCCTTTGTATTATATAGTGTTCTATATTCTGTAACTAGAACTATTATAATTTGAGCTGAAGCAGTTATCTTTACTACCTTGTGAACACAATCTGAAAGAGTTACAGAAAATGCTGATATACTTAGGATGACCTTCTTTGGTTCAGTGGTGTTACCGGCATACATTTTTTTCTTTTTTTGTTACTAGGAAGGAGAAAATTACATTGGGCTAAAATGAATACTAATGAAACTCCTTAGTTAGCTTTCTTTGTGATAAGAATAAAAAATTGGAGCTTGTTCCTCTAGAATCTCAAGCAATTTTTGCCCTTTATTCTGATAGAAAGATTACTGACAGTAGAGAAGGAGAGCAAAGTAATTTCATAAAATATCTGCATTTTTAAGAATGCTTTTGTTGCAAAAATGTTGGTGTGCAATTTCTTCAATCTACTTTTAAGGCTGTAAAGAAAAAGTACCTATTTGTTCTGCACTGCAACAATGCCAGCTGCATTCAATCAACTAAAAAGCTGCAAGCCATAAACCTTCCTCCACAGCTATAGAAGAAAAAAAGGCAGGGCCATAAAAATTCATCAGGATAATGTAGAGATGAGGCGCGTTTGAATCACCATCCCTGCAATCAACCAATCACTCATCCTGTGGCATTTACAGCACATCTCATTCCCCTGTTCCTTAAGGACAATTGATTTTCCTGATTCCATTAGCATAACGGCAAGGAAAATGACTGCAGTGCAATATTTCTGGAAACTTCCAACAAGTATGCTGTGTGCTGGAGTGTGACCATAATAATAAGCTACCTAGCTAGCAACTGCGTGTGCTTCTGCTGCTGCTGCTATGGTATCGCATCCGAGGGAAAAGGACACAGACTAAGCAATTTTGGGTTCACGCGCAGGAAAAAAAATGTTTTCACAGAATATAAACCAAAAACTCACTTAAGCAAATAAACATAATTTCAAGGCAGGCTGATCAGTAGGCAACATCTAGCAGGCCTTGAGCATTATTGTGTTATGGTTAATAATTCCATTTTCTGAAACATTAGTAATACTTCTGCATTCCTCGATGGCTTTTATACTCCTGTTTTTGCTTAGGTTTAAAACAGAAGAAAATGAAACTTTAATACCACAGTTTTCTTATAAATATACAAGAAGAATGCATCAGTGGATTCCCCAAAGAATTTACAACCATTCACAGCATTACACAGTCATCAGCACTAAGCAGGGGTCTCCACATTTTTCAGTTTTCTCTTTAAGTTCAATGATAATATCCACACTAGCTTAAATTATTCAAGATGATGAAACTTTATTGGTGAACATGCACTGCCTAAATTTAAAACTGTGCATTATTATCTCCCCTTGTAAATGTATTTTAAGGATGTTTTAAGCTTTTTGAAGTGTAATTCAGAGACTACTCTATCTCAAACAACATAAAATACTTTTCATCTTGTGAAGGATCCTTTAGACTTCTAAGGTCCTATCTGTTGTACATTTTTAAGTCCTTTTATAGCTTCAAACCCAGTGGGTTACGCATGTTAAATTCAATCCCTAAATTGAATTCAAAGCTGATACAAGCCTGCCTGCAGAACTAAGAAAAGTCTTCCTATTATAAGTATAAAAAGTCAATATTTTTAACCCCTCATTGACATGCTTTTTTTCTTATACTTTATTCCTAAAAATATTCCAGCATTGCTCATAACAAGGGAAAAAAAGATAAACTTAATTTCAACTGCATCCTATGACATGACTATCTGTATGGCCCAGATTCTTACAAGAATTTTTACTGTTGTGGTTTTTTTGCTATTATTATTTTACATCCTATAATCTCTGTTCAGAAATATGGATCCTTTCTTCCTAAGCATGGTAGAAACACAGAACTGTTACAGAGAGCTTAAAATGTACATACAAAACCAGATTGTTATAGATACAAACAGAAGAAGATAGAGAGGTGTTGACTCACAAGACTAAAAGTATCCCAGTACAGCAGCAGCCTCGCTGGTGGGAATGACTTCTGACATTTTAAAGCAATGGGTGGGTGGAAAGGGACAAAGTTTGGAGTAGGTGACAAGATTCAGTGTGGAAATGATAGCTGAATTTTCACTCGTGGACGGTAACACTGAAGGATAACTTTAGCTGCACAATCACATAGGAAGCACCATGCCTACTTACAGGCACGAAACTACCTTGGTTATTCCAGTGACACACCACAGCCTGCAAAGTTGACTGGATGCAACAGAACAGAGTGCACAGAGGCCTCATCCTGATGCCCAGCGATGCGTCAGAATCAGGGAAATGAAGCCAGTAAAAGCACAATGACACAGCATATTGCAATGTCTCACTGTGAAAGCCAAGTGGTTCACCAGGATCAGACAACAAGCATCTGCTAGCCCCACCTCATGCCTTGGTAGGACTGAACTCATAGCAATGAGAAATACCTAATAGTGATTCTCCTGTAAATCACCATCAGTATAAAGTGACCAGCAGAAATGCTGCCTTCTGCACAAAAGCACCCCATTATCCAAGTGCCAGCCGGGATGTCTCTATTCAAGTCCCCTGTGGGGTATGTCATGGACCCTCAGACAACAGGTCTGGGACAAACAGAAAAGGGAACTGGCAGAGCCCATGTCTCAGGACTGGACCCTTGTCCCTGTGAGACTGATGACAGCTGCTTCTGAACAGAGTGAAATCTTGTGGTTTACTTCAGTCCCTGCCCAAAACTTCAGCAAAACCAATGTGGGCTAACACATCTGCCCCTGAAGCTCAGCACACTGCACCTGGTGTTTCCCACTTGACTGGTGTGCTGGGTTTGGCTGCAATAGAGTTAATTCTTTTTATAGTAGCTAGTATAGGGCCTTGTTTTGAATTTGTGCTGGAAACAGTGTTGATAATACAGGGATGCTTCAGTTACTGCTGAGCAGGGCTTACACAGAGTCAAGGCCTTTTCTGCTTCTCACCCCACCCCACCAGCGAGTGGGCTGGGGGTGCACAAGAAGCTGGGAGGGGACACAGCCGGGACAGATGATCCCAACTGACCCAAGGGATATCCCACACCATATGACATCATGCTCAGCATATAAAGCTGGGGGGAAGAAGAAGGAAGGGGGGACATTCAAAGTGATGGTGTTTGTCTTCCCAAGTAACTATTACACATGATGGAGCCCTGCTTTCCTGGAGACGGCTGAACACCTGCCTGCCCATGGGAAGTAGCGAATTAATTTCTTTCTTTGCTTTGCTTGCATGCACAGCTTTTGCTTTACCTGTTAAACTGTATGTCAACCCATGAGTTTTCTCACCTTTACTCTTCCAGTTCTGTCCCCCATCCCACCAAGGGCAGAGTGAGGGAGCAGCTGTGTGGTGCGCAGTTGCTGACTGGGGTCAAACCACAACAACTGGCTTCCACCCTCCGATTAATTGCACCAAGCACAATTTTGGATATGCTTGAAACAATTAGCTTTCAAGAAAGACTTTTGTCCTCAATTCTGTCTATCTTACAAAGTTAGAAATTCCCTTGATACCCCTTCCATGTCACTATGCTAAATAATAGCAACTATTCTTAATTAAAAATTACCACTGGATGTAGCTTTCCATCTTCACTGCAGCCTACAAAGAACCGTAGTATGGGGATCACAATGAGAGAAAGGAATAAGCCCAAACCTCTCTAAATGTCTGGCCTCCCACAGACCCTGATGCTCTTTTCTTATACGCATACTATAAAAAGTCAACGTCTCCAAAAGCAAGGGTTTGTTTTCATAGCTTGCAGTGTGTTATTTTGCCCACCTAGATTAGCCCATTTTGGCCCTGGGTTTAGGGGTTTCATTTCTCTTGTTTACATCTCAGTCTAATATTTTACATATTGCTTTAAATCTGCCAGGAGCCAAAGCATTTCGCAAGCTGAATGCAAATGTCAAATAACCTATTCGACAGAAGTAAAATGGTCTAAGAGACAGGTCATGGGCTCCTATTCCCAGCAGCTCTGAGTTCACACCCCTGGCTTACACTTACTTAATGTACAGATTTAGGCAAATGACCTAGCTTCTCTCTGCCTCACTTTTCTCATGTATATAAAGAGGATAATGGCATACCATTGCTTTTCAGAAGCCTTATCAATGATTAGTTGATATTTGGGCGGCAGTGTGACACCATGGTCAGTCTCTTCAAGTGATTGTCTCGGGCAGGAGGAGAGGTCCATCTGCTCAGTTTCTTTGACACGCACTTCTGAAAAACAAGGTACTAAATAACTCCTGAGCACGTATTTGTCACCACTGAAACAGCCATTCCAGAGTCTGCTTAACAGAGAACAGCAAAATACCTACTTGATATAAAAAAAAAGAATGAAAAACATGGGATCTGAACCTCTGTCACCCACTGTCAATTTACCCCACAAAAGTATCCCAAGCTCACTGGCATCAGTACCACACAATGCTCCCAGTGACCATCAGTACAGGCCTTCCCCGGGCATGGTCTGCAATTACGGTGACAGTGGGGGTAACCCCGCAGCCAGGATAACAAGGACTCATCCACTACAGGAGGATTGTCAGGGGACATGGAATTAGCGCAGCACCTTTACATGCACTCCTTCTCTAAAGCAGATTCAGCCTATTGAAGAGGATGAAGAGGTTCATGTTCTCTAGCTGCAAAGGGCTGTTGGCAACCTGCGTAATTTAGAGCTGTCTGGGTGGATGTTATGCAGGAGTCAACACTGTGTTATCCCTAGAGTGGGGCAGAGCACCACAAAAGCAGCTTAAATCCAGCCTTTCAACATCCTCTTGATTTGTGTTGTGCACTTGTTGATCAGCACCACAAGCACAAGGCAGATACACTGATTTAAAATTTAGATATCCCAAACAAATTTTATTCAAAATAGAAGCAAGCCAACATAAAGAGGAAAGAGTATTTTGTGGGGTTTTATAGTTGGTCAGGAACTCAGCCTTATAGCTCCTCTGAAAAATAGCACAATCAGCAAAGACAACCTACAGTGTGAGGGCATCAGCTCTAAACTAACTCAGAGGGAAATGTAAATCTATTAAGTCAACACCAGTTGTCTCTGACCTATTTAGTCCTTATCTGCCCACACGCTTCTTCTGATTTACTTAAATCAGTTTATCTAGGATGAGCTAAGCTCCTGTTACTAATTGGTAAGCACCTTGTTTCACGTTGGCCTAAATGACTTAAACTCAGCTAAAAAAGTCTAGTTTAGAAAGATCAAAGTGTCTACACAGTTCTCCACATTACTTTAACTAAGGTCTTTTTAAATTGAATCTTAAATTAATCTACATTAATTGAATCCTTTTAATTAAGGTGCATGCTTGAGCCAAAGATATTGCCTATTTGCGCGCTGACCAAAGACCTGGGTAACCAACATGATCCAAAGAAAATCCATTGGGCAAAAGACACCTCACATCCCAAATGTTTCTTTTCTGTTTTACTTCCAGGCATCAGAACCATAAAGCCTCCAGGTCCACTGAAGTGTGCTGAACCTTGATCCTAGAAGTGCTGTCACACAGAGTGAAAATGAGGTACATGTGAGCATGAATAATATATATCAGATTGCACTACATAGCTCCATGGCATGCAAATGTCAAGAACTGGATCGTCAGCACAATATTCAGTCCAGTTCACAGGCTGAATATAGTATTAGGTGTTACTGTTTATTTTTTTAATTCCATATCAAAAATGTCCCTCAGGCAAGCTAACAGTTAAGGTCAAAATAGTAAGAAATACCCACTACTTCAGGAGCTAAACCAGGGTCAGTCCCAGCTGGGCCAAGGAATCCTAGCTCCAGTATAAAGCTGTCTGTCACACCAAGGCAGATGTTGAGCAGAAAAGTAGATTTACTTCTTTCTTTCTGCCTCCTTACTCATGTTTCCCAAAGGTGCTGCTAGCAGTTCCACAAACTTCTGCATTGGCTTATTCTGCTACGTAGCAGTCACTCCTTTCAAATCCTTTAGCAACTGCACTCCTGCAAACATGAGGGCTTGGGGGACAGGAAATAAACAGCAGAGCAGAAGTTTTCAGGAAAAAAAATGTGAGAGGGGGGCAGGAGAGATTCCACATTTTTATGGTTGTTCATTTCTCTGACCTGACTTCTTCTGACTCCCTGCATGTCTTGGTTCTCATCCCAGCTCTCCCTGTAACCATTACCTATTCCTTGCTCACATAAGTACTCCCGACTTACAGGGAAAGCTGACTTTAGGGGTAAATGATGTGAAGCCCCACACCATGAGAGGTCCCAAATTATATAGCTACACAAGTCACAACATGATAGAGGAAGGAAAAAGGATCCACGTCTTAGCCGTTGATCCCTACAAGTTTAATGCTACTTCTGGTTGCAAGAAAAGGCCTTTTCTCTTTGTCACCTCTCAGTCACCCTCAGCTGCTCACATTTCTTCCTTCACTGGGCATGCTCTTAAAAGACATGTTCATATGCACAGTGTTGATCTGCAGCTCCACCACTCGCCACCTCCTTTCAGCTGTAGAACCAGATTCCTTATTCAGGGACAAATTCTGCCTGATTCACTGCAAGCACCAAGGGAATCCAGAAAGAAAAGCCAGTGTGGGTCCCTTGTACACATGGGACATGATTTGTAAAGGAGCAGCACAAACCTAGCAGTCTCCAACCCTCCACCACATGCCATACATGACAGCAGGGCTTGTAAGGTCAGTGGAGAAAGAGGGGACCAAGAAAGACACACTGTTGAGGTGTCCAGGAGTCCATCGCCTTCTGCCTTGACTTAGGCAAATCTTCTCTTTTTAGAAGAAGGTGTCTATCCCAGGAGAATAGACACATTCTTCAAGAAAAGACCTCTTGCTTTCCATTTGTAATGTGCATTTTTAACAGCTTTAAATTGTTCTGCACATTAGTCAGGTGCATAATTAATAAATAATAATAACTTGATGCCAGTTCCATCTGGCATCCGCTGAAGAGCTTAGCCATCAGTGTGGTTTGGTAATGCTCTCAGCACTTACCAGTCAGACACCATCAGGCCACTCTAGGGCTGGTGGTAAGAGACAGTCTGGGTAGCACAGGGGAGGGGTTTGTTGTTCAGAAGGCTACTAGATTTATTTAGTATCATATAAAAGCCCTTAGAAAAAAACTTCCTTTCTCTTAACTGCCTGCCAAGAAATTACTTGGGGGAATGGGGAAAATGCTCTTTAAAAGGCTATTAAATGTTATTGTTAAAAGAAAAAGGTGCCCATAATGTAATGCCTTCCCCAGAGCAGTTCTTGCCTCTCCCCAGAACAGCATCTCAGCTTTTTGTTTGTTTTGCACTACCAAACTGAAGTTGACACGGTGGCTCCTGATGAATTGGTGCTTGATGCCGTTGCCAATGCTAATAGTTCTCCAAAAGGAGACTATCTGGTTTCATAATTGCTGCAGCAGCTACATCAGGCACTCACAAAAAAAAATAGTTAACCCTTTCATTGTCTCAAAGGAAGACAACTCCATTTTTCCTTCAAGTATTTGGGTGAGAAACTTGGTTAAATAACACGAAACTAGTGTTCATTTATCGCTGCATGTGCAAGGAGAGTGATTGCATTACCTTTAGGCAAGGGCTGACCCCATGAAGATGGAAGTTTGCAAGAATGGTTCTTTATACTGTTCAGGGCTGCCCAAGGTCATGCGCATTACACGCTACTGCAGACCAAAACTTCAAAGCAAGCTTCTTCCAGTATCATTTTTAATCATTGCCTCCCTCCATCATCATGTCTGGGGAAATATGAGTCTGATCTGAGGCTTGTATTCTTGGCCAAATCTAGAGTAACCTATATACCAAGGAGATTATTCAAACTACTATAAGCACTGCTGAGCTCACCAGGAAAAGTGCAAGCCTGGAATTTCTAACATTTGGCAGTTTTTGGCTCCTGATATGTATGTGCATAAGCACACAAATAGAACATATATACCTACACAAGGGCTGGAAAAGATTTTTTCCTCCTAGTCCCAGAACTTAGTGCCCATCCTACAGCAACTGGTGAGCTGACACCAGCTCCAACACTTGAGTCAGATTGGATCTGAATTTATTACACTGGTTTTAAGCAGAGCAGAAACAATAGCAAAAAAAAAAACAAACACACAGGACTAAAATGAAAAAAACCCTAATTTCACATCCTTGGCACTGATTTGACAACAGGCAGATCTTTTTCAGCACTGGTGTTGCTGTCTTACTGACAGAAAAGTAAGAAGGAACTGATTTTTCAATTATTTGGTTTCAAAAGCCTAGTAATGTTTAAGTTGGCACTTGCTGTACATACAGCCCCCGGGTAACATCACAGCTTTGAGGTTCAATGTTGAACGTGAAGTTATTACAGTGGGTGGGGAAGAGGGAAGCAGTCATTTTAAAAATCAGACTGACAGCCAGCACTCTGAATGGCAGTTACCAGCAGCTGTCCTGGCTTTGAACTTAAACAGTTTTATTTTAAAAACTTAGATCAGGAGTATAAACTCCCTATCCCACTTTAAGCTTTTTTAATAAAAATTTAAAGTGAAGAGTTGTCATAGCCCTGAGTAAAGAAATTGAAA
This sequence comes from Phalacrocorax carbo, assembly GCF_963921805.1. NCBI lineage: Eukaryota > Metazoa > Chordata > Aves > Suliformes > Phalacrocoracidae > Phalacrocorax > Phalacrocorax carbo. The sequence continues at coordinate 47,267,185 of NC_087518.1, read as the reverse complement.
GAGCTACAGTTGGCTACAAGTCTGGAGAAAGGAAATTTTCTCGTTAAACTTCCAGCAGCTGTGGGAAGACAACGAGAAAAAGGGAAGGGAAAAACCAGAAAACCAGGAGTGAGCAAAGGGTCAAGAAGAAACAGAGACTGACTAGTTCAGTTTGTTGTTGTTAGAGGACATACATAGTTACCAGCACGTGGAGCGCCACTTGTATGTACAGTAATACTGCTGACATCAGTGCACTCAAGTAAGCAAATTCTGGCAGCCTCTGTACCTTCCAAGGGTGTAAATGGATTGTCCCAATTGCAGTGTCAATAGAAAACCACAGAGATACCTTCTCTCAACATCGCCACGGGGATGCCTGCTAAGGGAAGAAAATCCTGCCTGATCTCAGAAATCAGTCTTGCTTTTTCCTTTCCCAGCCCTCACAGCGGCTCGTACAATGCAGAGCAGTATGAGTGATCTGTGCTGTGCGCTGCAAATGCCTGTAGGAATGGATGGAATTACCAGTTCTGGGAGTGGTGATGTGGGGATGTGAAGTTTGAATGGGTGTGAAATACTGGATGTTAAAAAAAAAAAAGAGAAATAATGAAACCCTAGGGTTATCTTTTTAACAACTCTTATTTTTTATTTGAAAAACTTAATCAGGAATTTTTATTACTCCCAAATAGTGTTTTAAAATAAAAACCCAATCCCTTCCAAGCTGCCTTGGGCATACACTGCTGAAACTTGCAGATGGAAGGCATTCTTGCAGACAGTGCTTCCTAATCCTGCCAGGAGTTGGAGTTGGGGCAAGGAAACCTCCAGGGTAAAACAATGGGAGCAGAGGTCCTGTAGGACAAGAAGATGATGAAGTCCAAGGGAGCAAGAAGAGCAAAACATCAGAGGAATTGATTCTGGGTTAAGGAAGCAGAACAGCAGCAGAGGAGAAAGTCTTATGGGAAAACAGAATAGCAAGAGAGGTGAGGCATAGCAGAGGGAAGCGCAGAGTGGCAGAGCCATAGGGCCAAATCTGTAGATAGCTCTTGAAATGCTAGAACCAAAATGGCAGTAAAAGGAGAATGATACAAATGCAGTGAATCTGAGGGAAGGTTATTTCTAATAAATTATAATATGAAGTTTACAATCAGGAAAAATTTCTAAGACAGGCTTTTCCGTCTGTCAGGGCTGCAGTACCATCACAATCTATTTGAAATTCACTCTCGGTGTTGAGAGTCACAGTCTACTGTGTCTAGGTATCCTTCAGTATCTATGTATAATATTCACCAGGTTCTTGTACTATGCCCATCACTGGTATCTGGGCCACCACAAGTCAGAACTAAATTGGGCAGCTGCTCCTGGACCAGAGTCACAAAGGTTCTTTTTTCACTCCCTATTTTCATCTACCCAGTTTTCTCAAACTTTCCTTTTTCGAGCCGTTGTTTTCTAAGGTCTGTCTCTACATAAAGGTCACTGTTTTTGGAAGCTTCAGCAGAAATTATTCAAATTCTTCTAAGAAAAGGCAGAGAGAAATGTATATAAATGTATCTATAAGAAGAAAAAGAATCCAGCCTTTTGGTTTTTTTAAACAGATGCAGAAACAAACTAATCATCAAAGAACAATGAATTCTGAACCGAAAATTAACTTTGCTAGGCAAAAGTGTCTTTAAGTATTCAGACCAACACTGGCTTTGATTTGACCAAGTTACAAGCTATTTTACTATAAAGTATGTTTAGTCTGATCTTTATTAACCCTTTAAAACTAGGTGTTAAGGCGGAATCCATTTTACCACGACTGGGTAACTTAGGATAGCAGCCAGAGTGACATATGTTATCATCCTGAAACAGCTCTAAATTAGCTGCCATGAATATAGCTGACAGTGAAGCCTTGGCAGCACAGGGTGCAGTACAGGCCTGACAATCCACTTGACTCCTTGGACGGGTTTCACAAGTCATGCTAAGGTCTGAGCTGCCACTGATAAATGTAGGCCTAAACTACTGAACTCCTGGCTGAAAATCTGTAGCAACAGCACACATATGGAGTTTGAGATTGAGCAAAGCCACACTGGCAGGTTCACTACAGGGTGGAGTTAAGGTTATCCATGTAGCCCAGCTCTTGAGCTTTCAGACTCTTGGTTCTGACTCTGACTTGACTTTGAGTTCAAGCCAAAGGCTACCTGTGCAGTGATCTTTTGACCTTGTATTTTTGTAGTGACAAACTATGGGTACAAAAGACAAATTCTCTGTCTGTACCATATGTATGGATATATAAATGGTTATCTATCTGTATAGAGACCTAGACACGAGGCTAAGGAAGACACCAGCACATGTACAGCAGATTATAGATAATCACTGTTCATTTACTGATCCTTACCCCCCCACAGAACTGTGTGAGTTAATGAGCTCTGAAATATGAGTTTCAAGAAAACTTTCATTTCAATAATATTATACGCCCTCGAGCTCTTATTAAACTTTTTTGCAACAATAACACCATTCAAAATAACATTCATATGTGAATTACAGTGATACTGCACCACAGGAAAATGCAGAGAAAATTAAATAGAAAAGAAAGCACAGGTTTTAATCTGCTAGTTATCTTAGCTACATTCAAATTAATAGGCAACAGTTCCTAGGGATAGGTGAATGGCCTCCAATAAAATCAAAACCTGCCTGGCCTTCTACCATATACTTGAAAGGAGCAGCTGGAGAACAGAAATATCACAGGATTTATTTCTCAGAATTTCTGCCCTGCTCAAAATATAGCAAGAAGTAGCCTTCTTGAGTGACTTCTTATCAGATTATTAATCTCATCACAGTCCTAAAGAGATATACACACGCACACACACACTCAGACACTGCTCATTACCAGAATTTGCACCAGAGATACTAAGGCTGGCCCTGACCCAAGTCCATATGTGACCCAAGCAGTAGACACTCATTCACTAAACTGTGCTGTTTCCAGCTTCACCCTCACTTGCGTTGAAGCCAGCTCCAGTGCTGCCACAAATGCTGTGCAGATAACTCTCTCAGGAAATCCCACGCATAAGATATTCAGAAAGATCTGAATTAGAAATTTACGTCCAGTGCAGATGGGTGAAACTTCCTTCCCAACTCAAGCAGGGTCTGATTTTTAAAGCTCTCTGGCAACTTGAACAAGTTAGCTAATGCTTAATGAAACCCAAAAAGTGCAGTGGAAATCAGTCAGAAGAAAGTGGCCAGGCACTTTTGCAATTCTGGATAGGCAGCTACTGACATACTATCACCTTTCAAAATGTGTCTGCAGAGCATGTTAGAAAACCTGCCTTTCATGTTTTCCACATTATTGATGTACACATTGATTTGGATGCTTATCCAGAAAAGCTACTGTCCAACAATATTAGTTTCATGAGAAAAGAAGCCTAAAAACCATAACACTGGACCCTTACGTACCTCAGCGTCACAAAGTTTGAATTCTGATCCCAGTCCAAGTGCAATCTGAATTCACCTCTACATATCAATATCTGTGCTGGAGTTTTAGCTGAATCCTTATGCTACAATACTGTAAGCAGAATCCAAGATTTCCAAAGGCAACAAGGGTAAGCCAAAATCACGTAAGGAATTGAGATCTGGCTTCTAATTAGTGCCTTGAACTTTAAACTTTCAGATTATAGGTCTGTGTTTTGTCTCTGAGCCTGTAAGGAGTCTGTGTAGTGACAGGAATTTGAGCTGTCTGGTGCTCATCACAGGACCTGGGTACTTCCTTCCCATTTTGATTATTTGGCCTTGGATATCTCTGATTCATAGAATAAAGTAAATGAGACTGAAGTGAATTTTTAAAAGGCTCTGTTATTTCTAAGCTAATTGTGTAATCCAGTTCTGTGCAATAACAATCACATACGTTTTCTGTACTAGGTTCAGCCTTATACACAAAACCTTTTCAAAACAGTTCTTTTAATATCCCTGTGCCTACACAATTCCAGTGCAATCCAACAGAGTGGGCTGGCCAACTCACAACTGGTGGCTGTTGATTTTTTTGTTTGTTTATTTGCAGATCATCAAGAGCATGTGAAGAGTGGGTATGTGTGAAAAGAACTGCAGACTGAGCAGCTTAAAATTGGATTGCTTGAGCAAAAAACACTCTTTTCCTGTTCAAAAATTATTCAGGAATGAATCCTGACCTCAAGGTAAAGCAGAGAAAACTGAATTGGAAGAGAAGGGGATCTTCAGCTCGTTACAGGAGCAGGTTCTCCCTTCCCAAGCCAAAGGGCACCAGAAACATTGTTCTGCACTGCAGCCCTATAGCAGTTGGGGTATCCTTTGTATCTGCATTATTTGCAGTCAGTCTGATACCCACTTGCTAAATTTCTTGCCCACCCTCTATTTCACCAAATGTGGTAAGGACTGTACTGAAGCACAGCTGTGCAGGAGACACTGTGAGCCATCTATCAGGGAAACATCCCTAAAGTCAACAGCCCCATGCAGCTGATCCAGTCTAGTTCTGCTGGCTTCTGCAAGCCTGGGGATTTGAAAGCCTCTCATCTAACGCTTACCTGGAATAACAGGTGGTCAGAGAGGCACTGTGGCTTGGAAAGAAAAGCTGTAAAGATTTTAAATGCTCTTTCTTCCCTGCAAAGACCTATATTAGCTTCACATTGAATAATAATTATGGTATCTCAGAGAACAATTACATGCAAAAAATCACAAAACTGAAACAAGAGGGCATTTTTGGTTTAGGAGTCCTGACCAGCCTCAGTGGGCTTCACCTCCATTGACAGGTGAAACACAGCGTGGAGAGCTCACTGGACACAAGGTGAAAACTCTGAATCTCCTTTGCACCCTGTACGCAATAGAGCAAGCCAGAGGCTAGTGTGGAGGAAGAGATGGAGAACATGTGCCAGGAGACTGGTGATTTCAGTCCGGCCCTGAAGCTCACCTGTCTCAGCCCAGCCACTCTGGTGGCACGGTGAAGAATTTAGTCTCACAGTACCACAGCAAGAAAGGTCAAGCTGTTCCCCACCTCTCCTCCAGTGAGCCCTGGAGCTAAGGCAACCTCTTCAGTGCAAGTGCAAAGATGTACAGTGTGGGCGGTGGGTGAGGCTTGAAAATGGGCATCAACTACAATCAACTGTCTCTGTCTCAAAGAGAGCACGTTAATACAATTCTGAAGTGCAGGAGTGCTTTAACAGTGCTCTTTAATCAGGTTGAGATGACCTATCAGAAAATGTGAGATAACTGTGGATAAATGGTCCATATGCTGAATACCAAAGCATTTAATGAAAAATTTTCCTTAATAGAAAAATTTTCCGTGCTCAATACTTTCATTGACTACTTTTTTACAATTGTACCCATTTAATAGCAATTGTCATTAAGTTATTTTCTATGTAACATCAACAGAAAAGCATCTATTTCCTGCTCCAAACAGCAATTAATGTCAATTATTTTACACAGCGCCATGGACTGCTACAGATTTTTCAATTTTCCACTCAGCTTCTCTATATAATTTTTATTTTTTAGTTTAGTTTCATAATTTTCAACTATTTGAAATAAGAGGCTGAAGTGGTGATTTCATCTTTTTTTGGCAAAACATAATTGGAAAGGCCCAACTATTAGAGCAGCAGGAACTACTTAAACTTCTTAAAAAAAATAAGGATACATCATTGTCCCTCAGGTTGAGTTTAACTTGGGGGATGTCAATATTTGCAACAGAAAATCCAAGACAGGACAGTATTATACTGAAATGGACATGTGGGGTCGTTATGCTACAAATACAAGCTTCTTAGGTTGTACTCTTCCTGTGACGAAATGCCAGATTTGAGACCCAGGACAGCTTTGTCTCTTGATGGTAGTAAATGCTACACCTTGAAGATTGCTTGACTGCGGGATCAAGGTCAGAGCTCTGATGTGCAGTGAAGATTGGATCCATGGACTGATTCCGGAAAGAGTTAATTCTCTTCTTTGACTTATCTCTGGTCTAACTTGCTCAAGGTTGCAGAAAGACCAGCATCATCTGAAAATTTTCTGAATGTTTACTTTTTTGCAATAAAATCTATTTCATTGTTACAGTTAATGGAAAGGAATCTCCGGTTTTCTGAACATAGACAAATACTAGGTTTTCATTTTGCTGATGAAAATGAAGACATCATTGTTTTTATAAACTTTTGAGAGAAAAAAATGTATTTTCCTGCTTTGCCACAGACGGACTTTGTGGATTCCTTTCACAACAGTTAGTGGTTGCTGACACTTTACAATCATTAGCTCTACCCTGATCTACTGTTGCTTCCTCTAAGTCTGCCAGACTTACACAAGGACCAGAAGAAAATACTCCAGGCAACGTCTTATGCAGCAGGACCTTTGAACTAAACACTTTCTCCCTAATCCTCATATTGCTCACTGAATTTCACCCTCAGTCACTAAAATCATATAAAATCTTGCTTCAGCAAGTTGTTTATAATCTAATGAAATGATAGACCCATTTTTTATTCTTGTGGCTAAAGTCCAAAAACACACACTCTGTCAATGGTGTTGAATTTAGCATTTTTGCGATAAGCACTCTGAGCTTCTTTTCAAATAAACATGTACAGCTTTAAATGAATAAATCATGCAAATACATGTTAATGTGTACATAAATTAACACAACATAATAAGGAAAACGAAGAAACAAGATTACAAATTTTCTGCACCTCCAAAATATGAGAGTGATATTTGCTTTAGAAAGAACAAACTCATTTAGAGGAAAAGCTTATATAGATCCAAACAAACCCAAATCAGCAATGAAAGCTAATTTTATGTTCAGCAAAGAAGGAAGATGTGCTTCCCACTACAATAGACAAAATCCAATTAAATTAGGCAAATGTAAAAACACAGAAACAAAATTTAATTTAGTAAATAAAATCGAGGGTTGAATTCTGTTGTCCATTCCATGTTCATAACCATCACAAAATGAGTTAGAGATTCTGGGGAGCAGTATTCAGTGTGTATGAAGAATGGGGGCAGTCAACAAGACAATCTGCCTCAGAGAGTCAAGCTTTCAGGTAGACTTTTTATGCAAAATATTTTTTTTTCCCCTATCTCACTATTTCTCTTTCTGTTTTTCAACCTTGAATGATTTTAATTTCAGACAAAAAACAGCATTTGGGGAATACTGCTTAAAAGACATCATCTCAACAGGTGTCCTTCATACATATGCCCTATGCAACAGGATAAATTTTTCCAAAGCAGTCTCCCTTTGCCTAACTCTGTTCCCACTAAAGTAAAGGACACGTTTCAGTGGGTACAGAACTACTCATTGCTAAGCGCTTTGGAAAATCCTGGAAAATCCTGCCTTATGCTTTCTGTTACCACTCTTACCAGCAAGCTGCTGTTACTATGATAAATCTGTGTTTTGTGAGGTTACAAAGAACCTCTCTCATTGTCTATCAGCCACAGGCAGTAGTTTTCTAAGGTAAATCCAAACTCCAGCACAATACTACCAAGTTTTAAAGAAAAACATCTCCTGATAGATAGTCTATAATACTGCTTACTATCACATATTCAGGGGTTAGTTTATTAATATCAAGGGTATTTTGACAAATGATATTCGGTTAGCAATGACCAGGTTTCTGCTGAATTCTTCTTTCTGTTCACAGGAATCAAAAGGTATAATAAAGACACCTCACAGCTCTGAAAAGTTCAACAGAAATATTGGCTGAAATCAGCCGTCTTTCACCCTGAACAACCTTCTTGAGAAGAGCAAAAAATTCAGCCTAAGACTCCCTGAGAGTCATTTGAAGATGGAAGGTTTTATCATAGGGAAGCAGAGTATAAAGTAAGGACACCTACCTGATGCATCTCATCTGTCTAATACATTTGCCAGACCCTTATCACTGCATCTAGATGCCACAACTGACTCCATTTACTAGTCAGTTTTGATACATGGACTCATAACATGATTCCCCACATTACCACTTCAAATACCTGATTGCTTATCTGGAATGACAGCCCTGTTAGAACCAATTCATTCTTCACAGTGTCCTGCACCTTGGCCCTTTACTTAAGCTAGAGCAAAGGAGAGCAGATTTTTTTTTGCAGCAGGCTTATGCCCACTGGTACACTGCCCTTGCTGATGCATCAGCCTTTACATAGATGCATGTTGTTATCTAAGGATTCAGTTCAGCATCCAAATACACTAAGTGGCAAAACTCTTGCTATATGAGGTGCTAGTCATTCAGATCCTGGTCTCTTCACACAGTGGTTACAAAACAAGCACAGACGAGAACATCCTACTGCTTTGTCCTCCAAATCACCCAGCTTCCAACCATTTCTTCTGGTGTCCAAGGCTAGTATTGACACATCAGAAATGTTAAGATATATTTGTCCTTCAGTATAAAGACTATGCGATTTCCTGACAGACTTCAGTACTGAACTGTCAACAAAAATATCAGTACAATAAAGCTGCAAAGTTAACAACCCATTCTGTGATTTCTGGAGATGTCAGTAGTTATTATAAATGACTTTCCAGTTAATTACCTGTTTTGAAAATTAAGGAGATTGGGGGTTCACAGCTGCTCCAATAAGTAGCTTCAGTGCCCGCTTCATCCCATTGAGTATGATAAATAATATATTCTCTACCACCCAGACTGCCAGACAGTGGCTGTGTCAAACTCCTCAGAGAGCACACTTTGTCTGCCATGTGTTATAGGCAACATTTATGACAAAAGTAGAAATTAGATGGTGGTTAATCTTGCTTCTCTGTGTCCCATGTGGGGCTCAAGCACAGTTGTAGTGTGGCTTGCTGGATGACAGTCAGAAAAAATGATCTCAGCAAATTGTGTGTACATGAGGATACAGCACAATGAATGGGCTTAGGAAATTATTTTTGGTGAATTGGGCAATGAGGTAGTCTCTTAAAGAGAAAGAAGGTGACGGAAGAGCAAATTTTATTTCCCCTTGAAAAAAAAGCAAGCTTTACATCGCAGTTAGATCACAGTAAAGAAGAATGAAATCATACTGCTCTGGGGTTTTTAATTTGCTTCTTACTGCTGCTTAGACTATTTAGCTTGCAGATCATAATAAACTCTGTTATAATGACAGCACCAAAAGATGGATCCAGCTTATAAAAATACTACTAAAGTGAAGCAGTAAGTTCATTGTAGTAAGCATTGTAGTTCCTGTGAAATGTAAAAGGAATGTTTCTCATTTCACTTACATAGGTATAAACAAGCTAAATTTGATAGTCACAGAAGACTGACAAACTAAGGCAAGTGAGATCAGAACTGGACTTGCAGGTAGGCTGTCATCACACCGTAACAGCGCAGGACACAAATCAAAGTTTTGCCTGAAGAGAAACTCTGAGGTAGTCCCAGTAAGTCTTATCTGCTTCTAAATGAGATTTGATTCAGCTCACAAAGTAACTTAAAGTCAACCCCCAGCTGTGATTTTCCTCTGAACACTTTTTTAAATATATCATTATAGCATGAAGATCATAAGAGGTAGCATGAGTTAAGAGAATCATAATTTTCTAAAAAACTTGCTGGCTAGAGTTACAGATTCCTTATATCAAAGCAGGAGAGGTAATACTGGTATCGCTTCATTCCTCAACATCTCCTGTCTAATATACCTCATGCCAAAAAGCAGTACCATTCATGACTAGTGATGTCATTTATCGTTTAGACTCCTGCTTCCAACAAAGCCCAGTGTTTATATCAAGGAATTGGGAACTGTGGCTACACTTCATACTGGAACTGTCCCAACTTCTTTGTTTCTGCCCATGGTTGTTGCATTTTACTCAAGCAAATAAACACATTGATAGATCTGAACACCATGAGGAGCATTCTATGCATAACATATTCTGTATAAGTCTGAATTAGGTGTACAATAATGCATGAGCTGAGAGGTGCTAGATCCTCTGGGGAGTTTCTGAAAAATCCTGGGAATTCTTTCAGGAGCAGGAGAATTTTCACTTTACTTTGATGAATCTTTTATTTCCTCCCCAATTTTTAAAAATGCGAGACCTTTAACTCCTAAAAGTTTATAACAGCTGGCGTTCTTTTGCTTTCACGCTTCACATCGTTTCATTCTTAAGAGCCTTGCCAATCTTGGTTTGACCCTTCAACTCCATACTTCCCTCTGTCTATTGATGCGGTGAATGCCTTACCACCACGTAAGAATAGTCATATAAGAGATCACTTGCAATATAATAAACTTTAAAACTTAACATTTCTTTCTGGTTCTGTACAGAATACAGTTATTCCCCAAACATACAACTTCATATTGGCTAGGCTGGAATAAACAAACCAGCCTCCTGCATTCTCCTCTGAAGATTTTCAAAGGCTCTCCAACACTCGAATCAAGAATCACATTGATTTTCAGTAAATCCTTTCTCCTAATTCCTCTAAAGCATTTCAGCAAACCTCCTGCCACAAGCCTCAGAGAACATATGTAGTGCAGTATTAGGGACATGAAATTGGAGGTGATGTTAAAAAACTAATATTTGCTATACCAACAGCATGCTGACATAAATACCCGACATAAATTTCTCTGTAGAAAGTTACAGGGTTACAGGGCTATAGCTTTACTAAAATGCCCTGCTCGTTATCATGAAATCTATTGATACATTTTCAGTAGGTAGAGCTATCTTTGCCTTCACTGGAAAGATCCAGAAATCATAAAATTCTTTCTTTAATTTCACAATACAAGGCCTTTAGCTAGGATGACAATTTTGGTCTGTAAGACCGTAAATATTTGTCTATTCAAAGGCAGCATTTATCTTACAAAGGCACACATACCAGTTTTGCCTCTGACAAGTTCCTTGTTTATTTATTACTCTAATAACAAATAGACTGTCATCCCTGCTGGGCCTCAAAGATGAACTAAATCTGCTGACACAACTGATTGGGAGCGGTTGCAAATTATTTTATTAAAAACTGTGCAATAGCAGATTCATGGTGGGGAGAACATTTAAATCATAATTCTGTTAGTGGCCTATATATTCCATAGTAACAACATTCAAAGAAACTAGAAACGCTTTTGTAACCCTCATGTTTATACTGCAGCATTTGATTTTCATTTTGTCCACACAGCAGAGAAGCAGTGAAGGGGAGACAGATTTCTTTTGTGTTGAGTGCTCTGTGTACACACACCCCAAGAGCAAAGCACAGCATCTTAATTAGATGGGTCCAGAGGCTCCAGCAGTCAAGGGAGAGTGACAGTCACTGGACATGCTTGATAGCTCTCTCTAAAGCACTGCAGAGGCTTTCTGGGAAAAGCAAGACAGATCCATACATCTCCAATTTTGGAGAGCTGAGCCAACCAGAATGCAATAGGAAAGGACTAGAAGCAGGTGAGTAAAAGATCCTCTGCACAGTGGGAGACAACAGTCCTAAGACACATTATACCTTACCAGCTCACCAGCAGTGCTGGCCTTAAGGCTCTTCAGCCTCTTGGACAGAGTCGACACTGGGGAGGAATCATGCGCCTGACAGTGTTACCTGGCTCCAGAGACACGGGTCTGAGGTAGGGCAACCCAGCAGAGACCCACCCCACTACTTACTGAGTACCAAGGACCTGGCGATTACATACCAGCAACCATAAGAAGAAAATTGCCAAAGAATTACTACATACTCGTTCTGCTTAGCAGTATCATTCACAGACACTTCAAATGCTGGACGCAGATGTTTACATATATGAACAGTCAGGTCTTAAGAAACAGTATGTGGCACACATTGCCTCGACTCCCCCCAAGGCTTAATGCCTTCTGGGCTGTTACAAAGGTCTCACCCAGAATAAGCTTCTGGAGCAACAGAGATTTAGGAGTGGTGCAAGAGAAAGGGAACACATTAGGAACACATAAAATTAACTCAGCCCTTTCGTAAAGCACTTCCTTGTCCTGCAGCTGTCACTGCAGTTCGCAAAGCTGTGTGCTAGAATGAAACTCCTTTTTTTCCACTTTAGTGCCATAGAAACTACACAATGTTCAATCTCCTGGTCCATACAAAGAGGCGTATGCTTAGCTGGGCAGCACACCTCTTCTAATGGGCTTAGCTCACAGGCCCTCCACACCAACCCCCACCAGATCTATCTTACTGCCTTCTGTAGTTGTCAGCTTGGCTACAGTCAGTACTGTTAAAGCCCAAAAAAGCCAGACTAGCAAAGATGTACTATTTACCCCGTTTAAGTCAAGCTGGGCTATGTGGTAAAGAGAAACTTTTTAGACTGGCATACCTTCAATAAGAAGAGCACATGTAAAGACAGTGAGATTTTTTTACACCTGGATGGGCAATCCAGAAGCTGGACTGGAGGAACAAAATGCCATACAAAGGCTGCTCTGCTGCTTAGCTCCAGCTGGGCTAGGGCAGAGAGAGACTTGGAGCGCCACGCAGAGCCAAGGGTGGCTGCCTGATACAAAACTGGCAACATTACCAGCAAATATCTGTGCAGAACAAGAGTGAAGCAAGGAGAGGATTGTGCATCAAAAGGGTACCTCTGACCACGTAGGTTTCCTGGAATAAACCATTCACAGTCAAGGAGGTGTGTAAAGGCACAAATAATCATTAACTTCAGTGAAAATGCTTTGATAGTTATGCCATTTATGTACTTGCAGAGAACTCAGCTGGAAATCTCTGCATCACTTAGTCTTTCTTAAATTTATAGTGATACCAGTGGTACCCAAACCCCGTGGTCGCCTATGCACAGAGGGCAGTTATGTGACACTGACCTACTGGTCACCTTCGCTGTTCCTGTATTTATTGGCTCCTATGCTGGACAGATTCTTATCCTGCACTCTTTACTGTAAAAGCTGTTATAGTCACTTGGTCATGTGGTTTGAGGCATTTCCAAGGAAACCTCTCAGCAATTATTTCTAGAGATGGAAAGCAGTCTTTTAGCATGTCTTAGTATCTCTTCCACATACTTTATATTATAACAATTTATTCTGCAATGTGATTACATGTTGGCATAGGCTCTGATTAGGGCTTTAAACAGGAACTAACAGCAGTTATGTTGAATATGTTTTTCATCTGATGATGCACAATACCATTGATTGGATGTAGATTATATTCAGCATTAACTCCAGCTATATAAAAATATCACAAAGGAAAGTCTATCTCACAAAGCAGAATACTCTTTAATTGCATGGATGATCAGTACATGTTGTGACTTCTGCTTTTTTAAAAAATCCTGTACACAAGGAAAGTCATGCCTGTAAGAGAAACATTAATCCAAGTCATTACCAAGCATTGTTTACTTTTCCTCATAAACTCTGCAATTTCTTGATTTTCACCCAGGCTGTATCATAAAGCCATAGTGATAGGGGAAAAAAAGAGCTGCATATGTTATTGTCCAAAGACAAAAGTTTAAAGTTCTCCATGTCAGGATTCAGGAAACGTATTAACTGTTTCTTGCTGACTGCAGATGCATTGCAAAGCTCTGATACTTTTTTTTTCCATAATACCTCTTGAACCTCATGTCTTCACTGCACCTTATACTTTTGCTATCCTACAGTCTCAGAGCTTCTTTAACAGATCTGTACCCCTTGGAGGTGAGAAATGTCACTAAGTGTCCAATTTATTTGGCCATGATCATGGAACTTGCAGCAGAACAGAACTGAATGAGGACAGGTCTCTAAGTTACTTACTTAATCCCCGGGAACATAACTGCTGTTGGCTTTTAGAGCTGAGAAAGGAAGCTGGGAAGATAGATATTTCAAACTCTCAGTCCAGATTTGATAGGATGTACATAACAAAAAAAAGTGAAGAAACTAACAGTGGTATCATTACAAATTTGAGAAAAACTAAGAGGTGCAGAGAATTCCAGCTGAGTTCTCTACATAGCCAAAAAGGAAGAAAGAAGAAAATGCTGAAACAGTAAGTATTAAAAAGTAGGGTGAAAATCAGTCTTTCCTCAGCATCATCAAAGACAATGAGGATTTGCAGCTGTGGAATGAGGTTAAGGAGCACATCAACAAAATACAGGTTGAGGACCACATCTTCGGTAGATGGAAAATAGTGATTATCAGTTGTCTTAGAGAATACTCCATCAGATCAGATCCTCTGAGTCATGTTACCATCTGCAGGTAGAATTAGTTTCAGACAGTGGTAGGAATGAAAACTAAAATAATTTTAAACACATTTAAACAGGCACCATCCCACCTAAAATAAACATGTCCGTGAATAACTACAATGGTAAACAATATGGTCATCATTCACATAGCAATCATTTCACTGTGTATTTCACACAGTTAAATAAAATACACAATACCCGTGTATTTTATCAACAAGGCTCACTGCCCTCTGTGGAGAAGATGCCTACTACTTTGCTAATTGTAGCTTCCTTTGCTAAAAACCATTACTCCATCTCACACTTAATTTTTCAGGGTCTGCTTGAAATAGCAGAAATATCTGCTTCACCTCCACTTATTTTGATCCCCTTTTTCATCCTGTTCATGTAATTTTAGTTATCAATTACATAAACATTCCCCTAAGAACCTGCATACCAACAAAAAGCAACTCAAGTGGACTAGCAAGAAGACAGGCATGATGCAGCATGTCTGTTGTATTTATCATTTCAGAACAAAACGGAGTCTTACAGGTAACTGAGATGATGATTGGTTCTTTAGCTTTGTTTTTGGCTGGATGCTAAGATCATTAGCTTCATTTTACATAAAACCAAACTGCCAGAGTATTTTGACAATAATATAGATGTTACACTGATGAAGTACTATAACAAAATGCATACATTAAAAGCATAGGTTAGCTTAAAATAGATAATCCTTAACTGAAATGTCTTCCTTTGGTTTGGATTTACGTGGCTGCAAGCAAGGAAGGGTTTGGCATCATACCCCTGTGTTTTACCGAATGTTACTGCTTATAGATTTACTTCATCTCAGGCTGTAAAATTTCAGAACAAGACAGGTAATAAAAAAAATGAAAAAAATAAGTTTATGTCTTATGAGCAAGTTTCTCTTCATCCTAATCTCCCATAAAAAAAATACTGGTGGTTTCATTTTTGCACTTACGAGTAAAAGTCCTCTCCTGAAAATCACACACAGTGGAAAGACAGCAAAATCAAACAAATAAATGGGCAGGGAAAAGGAAGGAGGAGAAGAGACAGTTACGGTATTGGAAAAGAATTCTACTTGTATACAGGAGGTTACAAGTAAGCCAGGTTTTAAGTGAATCCATTTAGGTCACGATATCTGCAGTGAAAATTACCAAACAAATATGCAGCAACAGAGCAAGAGAAGGAGGGAGTCCAAGCCTTCCCAAAACTATGCCTAATGTGTTAGAATAACTAATGGTTAGTGAACAGTTAGCTGAAAGGAAGACAGCACCTTTTCAGACAGAGAAAGTTTAATGCTGAAGCATCAGAGATAAAGGTTTCAATTTTCATTGGTGGCATTGTGTCCATTCATAGTAACGTGGTCAATGGACCAGAAGGGAATTATTTCACTGAATTTTAACACAAGGCAAAGAAACACCTTTGAAATTTTTATATGCAACTCATTCAAGGTAATAAAAAAGCAAAAATGCAGTAGAAGAACAGAAGACCTTGATGCACCTATCAAGAATAGCTCAAGTGGGTTATTATGAATAGGGTTCTGCAAGGATTTTAACCATCAGAAATGCAGTAAGCATGGATAGGCAATAGCAGAAAAGTACAGACACTACCAGGATGCTATTAGTAAGAGTAAGAGGAAAGAGACTGATATAATACGCTCCACAAAAGAAAAAGTACCACCAAAATAACATGAGAATGTGCACTTACTCCGTTGATACAAGCCCTTGTTTAGATGCTGAAAGCTGCCAATTCCCTGACAGCAGAATGCGCTCCTAATCACAGAGCAGGCTACACTGGTGGTTTTTCAAGC
The DNA here is from genome assembly GCF_963921805.1 of Phalacrocorax carbo. Taxonomy (NCBI): domain Eukaryota; kingdom Metazoa; phylum Chordata; class Aves; order Suliformes; family Phalacrocoracidae; genus Phalacrocorax; species Phalacrocorax carbo. Next base: position 47,251,395 of record NC_087518.1, on the reverse strand, counting down.
GACAACTGACAGTGTTCATCTGCAGAAGTAAGCATGTCAAAAGTCAGTGAATTCTTTGCATACTTTAGTTCTTTGGATATTTGTATGTTTTATTTTTCCTATTTGAACTGTAAGGAGTTCCAAACTACACAGAAGACCACCTTTAAGAATGATCCTCAATATTACACTGACACACAATTTTTTATAAAATGATTTCTTTATATTGACAATATTCAGAGCGGAAAAGATCACCAAAGACCACATGATCTCTCTATTTTTTACAGTCACATCACTTAAAGGAAATAATTTTTTTCCTTATAAAAACTTATCTAATAACTCTGGCTACAATATATCATCTTATTATTTATATATCATACCTAATACCATAGTGCTTTGGGCCCTGTGCATTATGGCCCTAATCAGCCTCTGTGACAAGCAGACTTCTGTTTGGACTTGGATTTATTGCTGTAGTTTGTTCGTTACCTAGAGATTAAATTGCCCTCTTGTTTAAATAAGGGGCCTCAAATAGATGCTCTATATTGTAGCAGAGAGCTAACTGTTGGATCCATTGTTCTTTAACACCTTCTTTTCATTTATCAGCCACAGACTTTCTGAATCTAATCATGTCAATTTTCTACTTGTTCTTTCCTGATCCTCAGTAGAGGTTTCTTCAACTGACTGCATGATCGAAACTTTATTGAAGACTCTAGATAATTTATATGCAAAATTTTAATAGCTATCACACATCCTGAGGTTCATCTGTTGAAACACGTATACCACAAAGGAGAATCAGTCCATGGACTATGAAGTTAGATGCCCGTGGCTAAAATACGTACTGTATAGTGCATACAGTCTGGAAAATAATCTGTATGACAGGATACAAGAATTCAGACATAATGAATACCATTTCACAAATGTACAGATTACACTGAGTTAGACAGACATACCAAACTCAGAAGAATTTTAGAAAGCTGCAAGAGAAGACAGTCTGATGTGTGAGTTAATTATCTGACCTCTGCTTCGAATATGTCATATCCCAGTCATTTCATTTTTATTAAAAGACTGTATAATCATGAACATAATCACAAATACAATGTTTAAGAAAAATCTGATTTGAACCTTTGTACTTGGGTCACATGTAATTCAGTTTTACTCTCTGTTTAATGTTATTCATATACAAAACTGTTATACAAAAAAATAAAACACGGAGGAAAAAACTCTGTTCCAAAGGGACAGTAACTTTTCAACCAAAGCATTTAAACCAGAATGGGTAGGGTCAGTAATCATCATACAATGCCACATCACCTAACTGGACATAGAAGTGTTGAGATTTTATAGGACTAGATTATAACATGCATGATGAAATTATATCACTCTAGTGGCAACGCTGGGGGCAGTAAGACTTTTTAAAAACATTTAATTGCTTGTACTGAGATATCTTTGAAAGCATATACATGGCCGATGCCAGTAGGTGCATAAAAATCCTTGGAAGTAGTACTAACTGATTTTGTTGCTGACTTTTGCCTTACTTTGTCCATGAGCTAAACAACTTTGCCATATGTGTACTCATATGATCATTCATGCTCATTTGTGATCAGTTAAAGTATCTTCACCATTTTAATGCCATAAATGTCAGACTACCTTGTACAAGACAGCAGGCATTGCTAGCAATATATTACACTGGATGAATAGGACCAACATTAATAATGAGCTTTAGTGCTAATCATTCTCCTCTCCTTACTTGCATGACCACTTCTCTAAATATTTTGCTTAGAGACATTGTTTATATAAAGTTTGTTTGTGCCTGTCTTTCAAAGGTTTGCACCGCATTCTGAAAGTAGTTATTCTCTTTACTCAGCATTTTATATTTATAACCACACTTCACAAAGCTTTTGTTAAAGATTGCCTGCACCTATTACAAGTCTATAGGAGCACGATGTTTATGAACTTGAAATAACAGAGACACACCAGGGTGGTTTCCATTTAGACAGCATATGGTAGCTACCTGGATATACTGCAGTGCTATGGATCATTTGCTACAATTAATAGAGCTAGCCAAAATAAAGAAAGTGCAACTGGCAAAACCATGCCTTTTAAGGTTTTGCTCCAAATTGTATTGAAATGAAGATTTGAGACATTCAAAAAAATTGCATTTTGAAAGGACTGAAAGATTACATTTCCCAGATTAACTGGGAAACATCCCTAGGAACCAGCAATGTGAAAGGGACAAGAATGGTCCTTGGTCCTGTCCAGTGTCATTCTGTTAAGTGCTATCATAGTCTTCTGCTTTGGGACAGGCTGTCTGGGCTTCTAGAGAGCCCTGAGCCATCTCTGTCTTTGCTTGGCCCCAATGTAAAATTCAAGGTGAAGTGATCTATATGAAAAAGCTGCCCCGCAACTGCAGACTGCGAGCACCTCAGAAGGACTCCAGGCCCCAAGCTGCAGGTCATACCTCTGGTAGGTTGCCTTCCTACATAGTTTTCATACTCTCTGCTGTGGGGCTAGGCTGGGAGTTAAGCAGAGGTCCCCATGACTTTCACATACCTGGCAATGCAGCAGGGCACCTGTAAGCCCTGCAAGACTGCACTAGAGCTCCAAGCCCTTGAAACACTGATATCTCTAACCTTGCAACAGCCCCACAGTGGGGGGACGGCTTAGATCAACCACAATGTGGACTGCTCAGGTCAACCCCAAAGCTGTAACCATAATATTTCCAGAGTACCTGGCTCTAGGACAAGTCAAGAATTCAAGTACAGATTTGTAGGCTTTGAATGCCTGCTCTGCACAAAGGAATCCATAAACCTTAAGAGACCTGGTCTGAGCTGCCGCTGCCATGGCTTTCACAGCTTCAGAGCAGCAAGCCTGGAGCTACAGATCCTGAAAGCACCTTTGGACCTGGGCAGCCCACTCTTCCTACATCAAATACAAAGCACTTTCATTAGGCATGGCTGCTGGGACACTTCACCTGAGAGTTGCACCAAGAATGGTGGGGAATTTCTCCCCCTCACTTTTTGGACCTCATGAAAGAAAGCTAGCTTGTTCAAGCAGCAAACATGAATCCCCAGTCCTCTGTGGGTAAACATTTTGAAAATAGGGAACTAAATGCCTACTTTAAGACTTTAATGCTTCAAACATCATGATGAAAAATAGAAGCAATGTTACCTCCTGCAGAGGAGAGACAGAAATAAATCAGGGGAGTAATTTACTTCAAAGGTCTCTATGTTTACCTCTCCCTGTCTCCTAACTGGGACACCAATCTTACTGACTGAAACCAAGAATGTAGTCAAGGGAAAAATCTCCACAGATTGCTTGAAATAGTCCAAATGAATGTAGAGTCTGACGGGTTTAGAATTGGTTCTGACAGTTTTGTATTACATGACAGTTTTAGGTGTTAATTTTCATTTTTTGTTTGCATTTCTTGCCACAGTTAGGACGAAATTCTCCCTAAGACAGAGCCTTATTGGCAGCTTGCCCCTGATCTGTTGGAAACCAACAACAATTGGTGCTGGACACGGTATTTCCCTCTTTCATGAAAAGGCACAACTTAGAGCACAGCACTTGCCACAGACCCAGGTGGCACACTTCGTGCCAAAATGTCTTGATAATCTCTGCCAGGGAAGAGAGCAATCATGATATAGTGTGTGGATCCGTGAGCTGCCTCTGGGTAGCAGGCTGCACTTGTTTGGTCACTTCCCCTTCTGGAGTCCTGTAGTCAAACTGCTATGTCTTGCATTACCCAAAAAGCAACAGGCTATTTTAACTTGTTATATTTATTTCAGATTAAGAAAGCAATAAATCAAGAGAGTGTCAAAGGTTTCGTAAGTAAGCACTCAGTTGCCATGTAAGAGGAAAAGCCAGAAAGCTCTGAATACAATAAAGAGGACTTACAGAGGAGGCTGCCCGTTGCTTGTTAAGCACAGCAAATGGTAAGAGTTTGCTTTTATCAAAATACATGATTTTTGAACAATGAAGTCCGACAGAACCATCCTAAAACATCCAGAAGTGTTCTGCCTGCATTCCCTGCCTAAGTTCACTCTACACAATTGTTGTCTCACTCTGCAAGACAGAATGTTCAAAGATTGAAAATCGCATTGCATTTCAGAAAAATGAGACTTAAGAATGACATCATCAAACACACCACAAAACGAGCCAGAATTACTAAAGGGTTCCCTGGAGCAACCACAAGTCCTGCTGAGAACGTTCCTGCTGGGGCTCCCTAATTAATGTACCCATTTTCCACCTGTCACACAGCAGAATTAAACTCACTGCATCTCTGCTTTAATTCTCCACTCAATCAATAATTCGGATAACAGATCCAAAGTCCTGTAGATTCTGTGTATTGATCTTCTCCCACCCTCAATTTGCCAGTTGTCTCCACTAACTTTGAGCAGTGCGTCACTGAAAGTCCATTTCATTTAAAATGTAATCACTTTGCCGATGCTGAACTGCTTGCCACTTTCATTAGTCGTCAGAAAACTTACCCAAAATATGGAGCTGTGTGTAAACGCATTGAGTATTACTTAGAAACAGAAGTCAATGTTCGGTCTGTGACTTCTTCTCTGGCAATAAAAATTGGTCTATGCAGATACATGGACAGAAATTTCATATTTAAACCACTAGTCCTTTCCAAGTTCACCAGAATTAGGCTAAAACTTCAATTATATTTCTCTTTTTTTTTTCTCAATTGCAACTTAAAATAATTTTTGCTGATTAGAAAAAAAAGTTTTACTTATTTATAACATTTTAATAGAAAAGGTTTGTAACCAAAAGGCAAATAAAAAAAGAAAAATTCTACCCTTATTCTGCTGAGACCGTCTCTATCTTTTCTAACCCTGTAAAGAGACATCTCCAAGTCTCATGAGGTTTCACAGTAATTAATGCAAACCATTTAAATCTGATTCTGAAAGCTGAATGGACTAAACAATGGAAGGTAAATTACTTTTTGCTGTTTTACATCTTTTCAATTCCTCAGCAAGGGTCAGAGCTGACACAGGGAAGATTAAATAGCATACAACACAAAACGACCCTTATCACTGCCTTTCTGGGAAATTTGTTTTCTATGTATGTAAAAGGTATATAATGCTCTTGACTAAGAAGATACATGGGCATCATTACTATGTTTATACCAAGTGAATAGAAATAGATCAGGAGATGCTCAGTTATTGGCAGAGAGATAGCAGAAGAAAGTTATTAAAATACAGAGAAAGTCCTGTTGGTAGTATCCAATGCAAGACAGATCCCTGCATTGTTTTTCTGAAGATAAAATTAACTGAAAAAAGTCAGAAGAGAAAAGTAAGTTTCTGATAGCAGTAAACTCAGTCATGAGTTAGGATACCAAACCAGCTGTATTCGGTTCCTAAAGCTCAAAGTCTGACTCCAGCAGTGCCATAGGGATGCATTTTCCAGAAAAAACAGCACCCAACACGGTGCCCTTTCTGTACGTCTGTGGTAGGGAAAAGGCTAATAGGGGAAGGCTGAAAAATCTACTATTGGGTCAACTGCTTTCATAGAATCATAGAATCGTTAAGGTGGAAAAGAACCTTAAGATCATCGAGTCCAACCACTAACCTTTCACTGCCAAGTCCACCACTGAACCATATCCTCAAGCACCACGTCTACCTTTCTTTTAAATACGTCCTGGGATGGACACTCAGTCACTTCCCTGGGCAGCCTGTTCCAATGCCTGACAACCCTTTCAGTGAAGAATTTGTTTCTAATGTCCAACCTAAACTTCCCCTGGCACAGCTTGAGGCCATTTCCTCTCATCCTATCACTTGTTACTAGGGAGAAGAGACCGACCCCTGCCTTGCTACAACCTCCTTTCAGGTAGCTGTAGAGAGCAATAAGGTCTCCCCTCAGCCTCCTCTTCTTCATACTAAACAACCCCAGCTCCCTCAGCCGCTCCTCATAAGACTTGTGCTCTAGACCTTTTTCAATCCCCCAGAAAAGGCAAAGAGATTTTTCAGCTGTGTACTAGCTTTGATGTATTACTAGATAATAGCTTTTGCCTTGGTCTACCAAGTTAGTACACCACCAGCAGCCCACTGTTAGAAGAAACATGGGAATAACTTCCAGTGCTTCAATAAAAAAGGGAGTGGAAGAGTGGAAGAAAGTCTTCTTAGCCTGGTCAAAGCTCATCCAGTCAGCCTGACTGCCAACTGCACCCAAGACTTCATTAATAATTAAAGGAAAAAAAAAACCAAAACACAGTGGATAGCCATACAGGAATCATATCAACCACTGATTTGGTTTCTGTTTTGGAATGCTTAGATAAGTTAAGAGTTTTCAGATTCAGGTCTGATATCCTTGGCTGCTTAAAAATGTATTAGATGCGACCTCAGAGCCATTAATGGTTAGCTTTGGAAAGTAATGATAGACTTGCAATAGAAGAAAGGACTAGATTTTTATTATATTTTCTATTCTTTGAAAAGTAGTTGGAAAATTATTAATTAGCTTCATTTCCTGGAAAAAATTTTGGAATTAAATAATCAAACATATTATAAGTGCCTGCAAGATAATAAGGAAATGGGTTACACCCAACAAAACATTTTGTCAGGAAGTAGTCTTGCCAAGAAAACATCATTTATTTGTTAATGAGGTAATAGGCTTTGTGGATAAGGGAGGAACAGTTAACATTATACCTTGAATCCAATAACATTTGCCATATTATCTTATATGATAGTCTAAGAAAGGGCTAGGAAAACACAGCATGAATGGAACTGCTGCAGATTAGGTACACAACTGTTTGGATGATCACACTCAAAGAGAAATTATCAGTGTATTTTTTCTATACATAGGAAAATTCACTGCATGGTTTCTGCAAAGGATTTGTCCTGAATGTTGCTCTGCTCAATACCTTCTCTAATGGCACGATCACGGGACATGTAGTTATCACCCTCAGATGACAAGAAACTTGGAAGGACTGCCAGTTTATTGAAAAACAGAAAGAGATTTCAAACTGATTGTGACAAACTGGAGAAATGTTCAGAAAAATGGGATGAATAATGTGAGATACTATACCAAGGAATAACCACCTGTAGATGTATACAGCATAAAATCACTGCTTAGTTAAGAGAAATTAAGCCCTATTTCAAAAAGTAGTTAGATGCTAAAATTACTGCTGAATTAGCAGTATCATGCTACTCCCAAAAAAGGCAGTCATAGCACAGAAAAGTACAAAGTCAAGCCTGTAAAGACCATCCCAGAATCATTCCACTCTCTCAGCTGGCATACTGTTACCATCTGCTTCAGAAAGATGCAGACAAACAGGAATCCATAGCAGAGACCACTGGGTCACAATGTCAAAGAGCAAAGTCAAAAATGTGACCAGTTAAAAAAGATAGAAGGAATTCTAATTGTTTGATGCTAAAGAAGAGATACCTGAGACGGGGTGGAAGCACTTAAAAGACATTCCCGTTTAAAAAATATAAATCATGCAGACAGGAAAGAAACAATTCTTGCCCCACATCCTTGAGAACAGAACAAGACATACTCAGCTAATGCAGCAAGAAATAGTCAAATTAGATTTAAAAAAAAAAAAAACACACTAGCAAAAAGAACAAGAGAAAGGGCAATGCAGCATTGGAGTACGGTTCTTAGAGCAGGCTGTGGGTTTCCCTCAATAGAGGTCTTTAAGAACAGGCTTGACAAAAACTTGCCAGCAAAGACAGGATGGGGCTGAGGGGTGGGACAAAGCCGACCTCAGCCCCCCCCGCTGTTCTGCTGGGGAAGCACGTTTGCTCCTAGCTGCACAGTCACATCTGAGCCAGATGTTCTGCAGTCAAGAGAAATGGACACGCATACAAGATTTGTATTGCTCATACAATATTTAAGATAACACTGCCCAGCAATGGAAAGAGGGCTATGCAGAATTTTCTTAAATATATTAATTGTCTCTCCCTGCCTTGCATAGACCTTTGCAAACTTCTGCCTTCCTGATTTTGGAAAACGTGTTTTTACATTGGAATTTCTGAGTTAGCGAGTAATTCCCTCTCAGCTATGGATGAGAAAATTACAAAAATGGATGGGATTACTGCTTGTACATACATGGCCATGCACAAACTGCAGGACCTGGGAGCCCTCCCCAGTCCCTCAGTCCAACTTAATGTTTCATTCACCTCCCAACTCAAAGCAAACCAGATGGCAAACGCTGTTTCCTCACCTTACGCGTGTTGTAGTCTCCATAGGGAAGGAATACAGGCATACAAGCCAGGGAGAAACTGGGTCGCCATCCTAGCGATAGGCTAAACATGTGGATAGCCAATATATAACAAATAACGCCTGACTTTTCAAACTCGGATCACCCTCCAGGATCAGGGTATCATGTTTTTTGCAGAAGCCTCTGGAACGGTTTTTTTGATGTACCGTTTTGTTGCAGTAACTTTCTTAATGGATTGCTCAGATGGTCTCCACACCTAAGGCCTGAGTGATTAGCTTCTTTGTATCTAAATCATTCAGCAGTTTGATTCCACGCAGGGAAAGAAGGTGGAAGGGAAGAAGAGGTGACAGCTCACTGAATAACTGTGCTGTTCTAGTCATTTTCTGTGGGTCAGTGCTAAATGAGGTGGTCTTGAGAAGTACTTATTCCACTGAGCTGAAACATACCCACTTTTGGTTTGTGGTCTAAGAGACAGGAAAAAAAAAAAACCAAAACCCACAAAAAACCCACCACCACCACCCACCACCCTGACAGTATTTATTAGTGATGAGACCAGTAGCACTGCTGGGGAGAAGTCCTACAGAAGTCATGTCTGTTCTGCAGCTGGACTGAAGAAAAGAGCGTTTCACTTGCAAAAATTGTCAGTCATTTACTATTCAAACAGAAAAAATCTCATAGTATATTAACTATATTTGTAAAGCCTGACAAGTCTCAGTTGCATTGATTTATACCAACAAATCCGCTGTTTAAGTCATTTATTCAAATGCTGTGAGAACATGCCATTCTTAGAAGAAATGCACAGGATGTGACAAATACTTAAAATTCCTCAGTTCCTGTCAAACAACTGACATCTTTTGGACCCACTGAAAATGCTACAGCAGAATTCATGCAGCCTGCTTTGTGATACCTGTTCCATAAGGCATTTTGGATAGGTGAACTGGGGAATCCATGGAAGGTGTCGAATCAACAGTCCTTGACAAGGCAGTGATGTTACCTCAGATGCAGCATGCTCCAGACTGCACTAGCATAGACTTCCCTCACGATCCTGCCTGTATATACTAAATACCTATTTGTGCAGGAGCAGCTCGCTTTTAAAAGCTTCTATATTAAGACCATGAAGATTTTTTGTGCTGATTAGGAGATTTTTGTCATGTAACCATTTATTATTGAATATAAGGAAGAAAAAAATTTCACAGTACAAGGATTTTAGAGTGTAGTCTATCCTGCAATAATGCAAGACTCCCAATAAGACATTCTAGTTGCAGACTATATCAAAACAAACCTTGAAAACAATACCTTCAAGCAGCGGTAGCAATAAGCCCTTTCTATTTCAATAAAAGCTTTCCATCTCAAGATCTCAAAGAGCTTTTTAAATATTAATCAAGCCTCTAAGCAGCCCCAGAGATGCTAAAATACTGCACTCCATGATCAATTAAACCATACACAGTTTATCCAGTTTATAGATAAGGCATGGCACAAGTGCAGAAATACCCAAATTTGCTCTGCATAGAGCCAGATATGGCTCTCCTAAGTGGATGGAATCCACTTCAGCGCCTGAAACATTCTCTCCAGGGTGTCCCACGATAACTGTACTATCTAGGTTTGTCCATTTGTCCTAGGAATCCAAACCCCTATTAGCAGAGAAGTACAGGGAAATAAATGATTTGGCCAAGGTCACACAAGAGACCTGTAGCAGAGAACAGGATATTGCTCAGTATTCCTGTTTCTTCTCAATAGCCCAAATAGTCCTTTTTTTTTTTTTAAACAATTCTTTTTCAGCATAGTCCAGAGGGTATTGAATCAGTCTGAATGATGTGTTATCCTGGCAGCATGGGGATTATATTTTTTTTAATAGTTTTGACATATGCAATGAGTAAAACATTCTGTACTTGTAGCATTATTTATCCTCTAGCCTTAACTGCAGTGTTCAAAAACTAACACTGACTGCACCTTTCAGAGTACATGCAAGGGTAGCACGTTATTTGTCAGAACTCACAAAGGCATTGCTGATAGTGCAAGCTTTGTTCGTGAGACAGAACTCTCTTCCCCCTTTTATGCTGCAAATTTCTGGGCAATGTCAATACCAGTTTAAGAGGTCTCCCACTCTCTAGGCTCTTTCTGTCATGTGTTGACATCTTCTAGGAATCAGCAGATTTTATACCTCTGTTCAATTCATTTGACCTGCCTCTAAATATGTTCCCGGCGTCTGAAAAGCCATTCCCCACACAAACATATGATGAAGTCCAGATCAATAACACAGGATAAAAACAAACAAGCTAACTAAGGCAAGTCTAAAGTCTTAAGAGCTATCCACAGATGCTGCTATCTGGACTGTTCAATATGATGTTCTGAATTGCACACAGCAGGATTTCATTTGCTACAAATAGCTTTGCACCAGCAGCATCTTCAATAATTTTATCATGCAGTGTTCCCTAGATAGAGCAATATTTCATTTAATAAACAGCAAATTAAAATAGCAAATGTAGTGAAAGATAAAGCATGAATAGATTTGCTTCAGAGTTTTAAAGAGAATATTGATTTTTTTTTTCTCTTATTTTTAGTATTTCTGTAGTTGCTCATAAGGTCACCTTCATGACAATTCCAACAGGGGTTTATCTTGTAGTGCTCACTCTGACATACAGCCTGATGATTTATTATTGCTTAGTTCTTGATACTGTTCACTGCACAATCCAATCTAAGAGAGACACATATTTCTCAATTCAGGGACTTCTTTTATTTTATGAAAAATCAGCTTGGTGCTTTGTGGTAAAAACTAGACTTGGCATTTGATCTTAATTTCTTTAAGTATTTCTTTCTAGTCTGTGTTCCTCTGCTGCATCTTTGATGTATTCCAGGATCATTTTTATTTTCCTTTCCTTTGCTTCTCTTCTCTGATCCTATTTTAGTGTGGCTACACCCAAAAGAAAAATCTGCCACAGTGGCAGTTTCTTCCAGCCACTCTTATCTAGATTTCTGTCTCATACTAGTAGGTGACATGGTGATAGATTTCATAGGTTTTCTCTCCTCATTTGGGAGAAGGAATATAATTATGCAAAGGAGGGTTAGATGGACAGTAGAAATATATCACTATTAACCCACCAGAACACATGCAGATTCACTGTGGTTATGTGCTTAGAGGGGAAAAAACCTTCATATGCTAGACGAGGGGTTTTTCTCCCCTTGTATTAATATCAATTCAAGGGTAAGTCAACAATTCTCATAATGTCATTCCTGTGTCTATGGTCTTATGATATGGTGCTATTTAAACCCTGCTCAACTGCAAAGCTGTCTACAGTATTCCCATAGACTGTCTAAGCCATTTGGTATCATTAACCCTCGTGGACCAGGCTGCCCGCTATTCAGCTACATTCCTTTAAGTCTGCCAGTCATTAGCTGGTACGTTAAGTAGCTAATGGTGCTCTCACAATATCTGCTGCATCATGCAGGTGCAACAGAATAAACATTTTTTTCCACTGGTGCTTTGTCCTAAATCATTAAGGACCTCAATCCTGCAAAGATTTATGTATGTGAATAAGTTTATTCACATGAGCAATCCTGTTTCAACCCTCTTAAACACATGCTAGTAGGGTCAGAGTCTTGATGATCAACCTCACTATCAGGTATTTGGCTAAAAGCCTTTTTAAGTACGTGCAAAACAGCACCAGAAAACACCAAAAGCACTTTCTGCTCTGTATTTCTTCTTACTGAGAAATATTTACAAAAGTATTTTTTCAAGAACAAAGATTAATAGTCACACCTGCTATCCGATGACCTCATTACTTCCCCACTAATTGATCAGTATATTAAAAAAAAAATATATCAAGGCAGTATGAATATTCCCTAACTAATTGGCTGCTGGTAAGGGAGATTAACTGAGGATATGTAAATTATTAAAGCCATAAACTGCTTCTGGAGCCTCCTCACTCTCCTGGGTCAGGTTGGGGGGGATCAGCTGGCTGTCCCCGGTGGGGGTGAGGTAGAGCAAGGTTAAGTAAGCAACCCTCATCTCTGTGTCTGCATCTATTAGACACCTTTGCTGACTCTCTGGCGCCAAGAAGTCAGGCGCCACCCTCTACACTCAGAGAAGCACAGGAGGTTGCAAATGGTAAATTTAATATCTCAGCAGGAGGTGCCATTTACAGTCCCAAAGGATAAGTCTCCCCCTCTTCTCTTCCTTGCTCATCTAAACAAATTGAGGCTGATGCAATTTTGAATCCTGTTGTCCTATTTCATTTTTAAATATGTAGTTTCCTCTTTATTTTAGCATCTATGTAGGGTAAAATTAAAGGATTTTTGTACATATGACTGATGGTTAAACTGCAATGAGGATTTGTACTTTATGAAACCATTAAACCATTGATGAATACAAGTTAAAAAAAAAAGGCAAAAAACTGGGACTTATTAGCAACACGCAACTTAAAAGAAAGGTAGATTAAGGTGCCTCACAACCAAGCCTTACACAGTGTAGTCCTTAGTTTAAAAGAAAAGCAAAATTTACCTCAAAAAAGACTATCAAATATTTGTATAATGCTTGCTTGTTTTGCTATACATATTGTGACTTACCCTGGTTTCTTTCATTTGTATAACAATGTGTTCAAAAGGTTAAAATCATATCATGTATTTCTTTTTTTGAAATGACATATTATTAGGCTCTGTTTGGAAGAATAAAATAATAGTCTAGCCAAAACTGCTGCCTTATCAATTCAAGCCATTCCATCTATATGTTGCTAGAACAATGCAAGAAGGCATCTTTTGTAGGATCAGAAATGAAAAAAAAATATATTTACAGTCTATATTGGAAAGAAATTGCAAATCAATATTTTTTACAGAGGCTGTTTAAGATTAATGAAAATTGGAAAAGTGCAAGGCAGGGGTAAATATGCAACTTCTAACATCAGACACAGAACAAAAATGATTACATCTGAGGAGAAGAGTGACATGTTTTCATAAGTTTTTGAGGATCCAGGGACCATATCCGTTCTTCAGTCCAGTTTCCTACATAATGTTGGCCAGAGGATTTCACTCAGCAACTTCTGAATCATGACTAGTCATGTGAGGCTGGACTATATAATCACTTTTAGAAGGATACCAATGCTAGCTTTAACTGATTAGAGAATCTGTTTTCGTTCCAGGCAAACCCTTGCAGTCATCCAGTTGCTCTCACTGTTAAAATACGTGGGGCAGCAGAGGTAGAAGAGCCCTGACAGCTGTTAGTGAAAGGGTAGATAGCAGAAATGGGAAAGGGGAGAGGTGGAAAAAAATAGTCCAAAAATGAATCTAGAATTAGTAGACCAGAGGAGTGGGCCAGCACATTAGCAGGAAGCACCAAGTATTTCTCTTGTCGGCATAAATATCTGAGACATTTCAGTCATAAATTACATGGTCCATGACAGGCCACAGGGTCCTAACTGCTGTTCCGTATTGTATTACAGCACATCCATTAGCACTGAGTTAGATTTATCAGCAAAACTGTTAAGCCTACAAGATGCAACAGTCTGACCGCTGCTACTGTGGAAGAGAAAATGGGATCCGTTGCGGTTGCAGCATAGTACCTTACAAAAAGCAGACTCAGGGCCGTGCACTTCAGATGCAGGCTTTCAAACAGTAAATAATTAAATACAACATCGATTCAAATAAGGAAGAAGGGAGGATCTAAGGACACAAGAAATGTTTAGCTCGCATATCTTGCACACAAACTTCTCAGCGGAGGCAAGGGGAACAGTAAAGGCACGCAGCTCAGTGCTGCATAGCATACATACGTTGGGCGCAGGCTACAGCACAGTCTCCTAGCTAGCTCTACAGCCTTACTACCCTCACCTCCCTCCATCTATACTTTAGCCATGTCAAGCCCTGTCTCTATTCATGAAAGGCAAATTTAACCCTTTTTTTCCCCTTTTTGTCCACAGTTAAAATGCAAGGTTCATCTCTGCATCCCTATCAGTGTAAGAAAAGAAGGCCTGAATTTTACTGCCTTTGACACATTACAAAAACATGGAAAATTCATTCAAAATTTATGGCAAAATCAAACACTCTGCTTTACTTTCTATTTTGTCACATAATCCTAATAAAACAGTTATTTAACCATATCTGTTAAAGTTATTTGTCAATGCTGAGTCCCTCCTGTATCACTACTGACACACAAGTATGTAGGCTGGTGAAGCCAGTCTCCACGGGGTTTTTTCTCTTTTGGGAGAGTTTTGAGCATGCTGCTTCTGCAGGAATCTGTAGCTGCTACTCAGACTGGGCTCTACATTATTTAAGCTTTCCAGTAAAAAAATAAAAAGAACTCTTAATGCATTAGTGTTATTCTTATCTAGATAAGGCTTGTGGGACTAAGTGAAAAGATAAAGAAAATAACAGAGATGTGGCAGTGCTAACGTTAATATTTGATTACAAATATTCCATGCAAGGTGTCAAGACAAATTCAGCTCTTGTTATCAACACACACCCAGCTCTTTGAGGCTGAAGTGGTGTATTCAGCAATACAGTTTAGAAGGCAAGTAATCTGAAAATAGTTTGCGTTCATAAAATGAAGACACAGTCTAAAAAAAAAACAACCAAACAAACAAAACAACTCCCTAACCCTTCTAATGTAATGCTCAGAATTAATTAGCAAGGACAAGAACTACTGGAATCAAATTTGTACCTGTTCTTCCATTATTATATGATGCTTAATTTAGAACAACACTGTGTGCAACATCAAACCACTTGACTTCGCCTTCCCGAAGTCTTAAATTAAATAATGAAAGTGTCTGAAGTCCTCATACTTAACACATTTTCAATTCTCTTTTTGACCACACTTGCCACAGGCATAATCTTCTGAAATGTAAGTGGTGACAGCGTTGTTCTCTGCTACATCACGTCAGTTTGCTCCCCTTTTCATATAGTTTTATGTATTAGTTTGTTAATTGTAATTGTTTCTATATAGGACTTGTCTATAACAGCACAGACGAAAACAGAATCTAAAAAAACAACCTGCCTCAGGTTGTAAGTCACCATGATGGTGTCAATATTGTCATTGTCGACAATGACATGCAAGGAGAAGATGGAGAAAGAAAGGCATACAATTAAGTTTAAGCTGATGGCATGATACCCAGAAGCAATTGTCAGAGAGAGAAACAAGAAGACGTAATTGGATGCAGACCAGTCAGAAGCAGAGAAATAGAGCTGTGTCTCAGTTGTGTAAAGATAGCAGGTGAAATTATATGACTGGACAAGATCATCCAGAGAAAAAGCAGACAAAATAAAAAAGTAGCAAAATAATTCAAAAAGGAAAATGGGAAGAAGAGGGAACTAAGGAAAAAAGGAGTTGTTAAGTAGGGTCAGGAAAAAAAAAACAGTTCCAAGGGAAGCTGCTGTGTTGGGAACACTTAAGAACTAAGCAGAAAGATCAGGAAGGCTGGATATGGAAGTCTGGCCAAGAAGCGGTTGTCTGAGACCTTGGTAAAAGTCCACAAGAACTCAACCCTGAGCCAGGATGTAACTGCAGAAGAGAAATTCAGAACAAGAATTCCTGGCTCTGGCGTGGCCTTCTCAAAAGAAACCTCGGTGGGAATTACTTTACCGGGTATATCGGAGGATTCACCTGTTCTCTCTGTCTGAACTCCCTGGTTACCTGACTGAAATAATTTTTCCCTGCATGGTAGTTCTGTATAAATTAAGAAGGGAGGTGGTCAGTAATGGAGCCATATAAGATCTGTGAAAGCATTTCAAGAAGCGAGAATGATCAAGGACATATTTCTTGATGATGCGTACAGAAGTCAGCAGCAATCAGAGATCGGGAAGGGGGGAAGGAAAGACACACCCAAGGCAGGGGGCAGAAGGGCTAGTGAGAATTGTCAGGAGCATCTAGCATGGGCAAGGAGCATTGGTGGTTTAAACAAGCCGTGTTACTACGCATCCATTAGGATTATCTATGTAGCCCCCTTCTATCATCCTGCTTTTTTATATGTATTTCCTGTGCTATTTAAGATATTGTACATCGAAATTACTGTTACTGTCATTTCAGGTGTCTCCTCTTATTTCAAGATGTCTGCATGCATCTTCTTTAACTGCTTTATCAACAGTGTTTCACAGCAGAGTCTTAAGGCGAAAGAGAGGGATCAGAAGTGGGAATCAAAAGCCACCGTAACCAATAAATCTTACTTAATTAGACAGTATCCAATTATTTGACGACCCACGAGGTTGCCTGTAATAATCTGGTCAGTGAAACAAAGTGCATATTAGATTATTTTTTCCATGACAAAACAACTCTTTCATAATGTTTAAACAGCATTATGGCACAACAGTAATAAATGAATACAAGACTTTCAAATACAGCTGTACAGGAATCCAAAATGTAAACCACAGAATGGTTCATGATGTATTTGCTTCAGCTTGCCTCAAAGTGGGACAAGCCTTTCTTAAAAAAGAAAAGAGAAAAGAAAAAAACCACACACAACAAAAAACTGACCTTGGTTTTGCTGAGGGAAATCATTGACAAGATTTCATAGTGAAAAAATAGACTGGTGAAATAAAAATTCTTTTTATATTAAGACATGTCAAGTTACATCAGGCATAGTTTTGGACTATGCAACTGTATTTTGTCTCAGGCATTTGTTAAGCTTAACAGGCTGAAATAGACAACAGTAAAGCTGTTAAGATTTATTTATTATTTTCTTCAAAATGTGAGTGTTTGTTTTTTGTGAGCAAGGGGATGATTTTCCCATCCTGAGAGACAGTGAAAAAGACAGTATTTTTCAGTGCAAGCTAGGAGATGGAAATTAATGAAAGATATTTGTAAATCATTCATCAGCTTTGGCAGTGCCAGGCATTTTACATTTCAATACTTCCACGGTTATAAGAACACCATAAGGTAAGTTTATAGAAACCAGACTATTTCCTCATCAAATGTATCACAGATTTACTGAGAGAAGGATATTCATTTCTTCCATCTCCTGATTAGCAAAGAACCCACCATTGTAGCAGTTCTCCTCTGAAATGTTTCTGGCATGCTGACAGACTTTTTTTTCCCCAGTGCTATTGCATCCTAATGAGCAAGACTCCAGCCTGCTGTAAGAGCTTACCAGGGAAGGTTTTGTGCACATGTATGTGACTCTTCTGAGAATAAATTGTGAACACTGTGTTTTCCATGTACAAGTACTTCATTTTTGAGGCACTGCATCTCCTCAGAGGAGACATTCAGCTTCTTCCTAAGGCAGCAGGCTACTGGATGTCACATTATGTTTCAATCTTAAATGACAGCGTATTTTTCAAGTGTCCCTGCATTTACCTTAAAGTTTCCTCTCTCTTGACAAAGTTGCTCCTAAACAAGCATGAAGATGCCATCTAAGGGATGATATCTTCTTTCAAAAGGCCTTACCTGGTCTTTGCCATCTCTGATCTTTTTCCTTTTTCTTTTTTTCTTTCTTTTTCTTTGGGGGGGGGTGTGGGTGGGCATTAAGCTGGCCCCTGATATGTGCTCTCATTCACATCTTGATTGAGTAGACTCCTTCTCCCTGCTTGCTTTTCGTCATGCTTCTCTGCTTATTTAATAAAGAAACAGTGCCCTAACCCTACAGATCTTATTTATGTTTAAACATAGAAAACTCAAAAGAAAATGGCTAGTGGACAAACGGAATAGAAGGCACTTCTCATCATGCCCTTAAACAAGATGGATTTAGGACTCTGGCAAAGAGACCAAGAACATTACTTCAAAGCAGAAAGCCTCAAATAACAAAATCCTATTCAGTTTGTGGTAGCTTCACCTCATTGACTGGTAGATCTTTACTATCACATCACGCACCAGAAGATGAGAGGCAACAACGAGATCCTTAGACACAGGTCTGGCTGATGATTACAGCTGTGTCCAGGTGTAAACCAGAAGATGTATAACAGCACAGCATTTGTTTCTAAAACAAAACACCTCTTATGATTCAACTGTCACATAGGTTATGCACTTGGAGCCTAAGCAGAAGCCCACTTTAAAGTCTCTCTCCAACTCAGCTATTTATTTTTAATTTCACTGCCACTGTTGGTTTTTTCCTGGGCCATTGGAGGTGACACTTACCCAAGGACTGTTTCTGAAGTGCTGATGTAATGATAAATATGAAATATAGTAATTGTGCTGCAGACATCGAGCCATGCTTGTTGAAAGACCAAAAAAGGGAAAGACCTCTTCAACATCATTTCCCAAATCTTCCCATTTGGGAAACAGACTCATGAAAAACATAGCTACAGATGACACCTTCAGGGCCTACAGTTAATGCCTTCTTCAAACTTAGACAAACCTGCAAACTCTCTAGCATTAGGGCCCTGAGCTTGGCCAAGCAAAGTGTTTTGGAGAGTAGTTTTCATAGATTTGCCACATTATGTTTTTGTTATTTTTCCTCCAGCCACATTAAACAAATGAAGTATCTCTTACCTATCAATTAACCATTCCTATTGCCAATAGTTCCTGTAACAGAAGTCATGCAGTGAGGTGTAGGCATCATTTCCATATAGTAGCCTTAAAAGTTATCTTTTAAGAGTGCTAAGAATACATCCTATGGATATTGGTACCTGCAAAAAGATTAAAGCGTGATATGGAAAAGGAATGTGAAAGACTATTTCATAAAACCTCATGCTGCTTGCCAATATCAACATTTATAAAGTGTAAATTAATTTTTTTAAAAATATGTCTATTTTGGTAGAATTACAACAAAAATGTGAAGAAGCAGAAATAATTCTCATTCAGCTATAAGCACTGTGGTAGAAGTCTGAGGACTCACTTATCTTAGTTACAGCATATTCCATAAACACGATTGTGCCCTAATGATACCACTGTCCTTTAGCAAAGCCCTGGGGCCACACAAAGTATTCAATGCCATGGACAGCAGCTAATGTTTTGCACACTGCCTGAGGCCTAAATAGGCCTTTCATGTACAGGCCAGATGTTCATTCTTTCTTAGGCCAGCTTAAGGCTAGAACAAACCTTTTCAACCAGGGTTTATCAGAGTTTCTAAATTACATACTGGGAAGAAATTTAATTGGTTTAATTAAGAAAGTTTATTTCATGGTAATTCAGTTTTGTTATGCTGCAAGACTTAATGTGTCCTCTGGTAGGAGTGATTTATTATAAATATTCACAGCAACCCTCTTCCCACCCAAGCAAAAAAAATTATTAAAGTATAAAGTTGCAGATTAAACAAATACCTTCAAAAGTCTGGAACATGACTGATCAGATACCCTCACAGTAGCATCCATGTTTATTTAAGCCAGGATAATTTTCTTCTCTTGGTATGGTTCACTCAGTGCTCACAGATTCTCTCTATTTTCAACAGGAATGTCAAAGGTGACATCTTGACTGCTCTCTCCCCATGAAGTTTTCATGATTACTGTTCTTGACCAATTGCTGTGGGTCTCTGAGTTTTTGGGTTGTATCATAAGTATCATAAGAAACAAAAGTATCATAAGAAACAAACCATTTTATTCAGTATTATTCACAACAAATATCTCAAAGCTGATTTAATGTGTTCTGGTGCGGGCCCTACCCGATAGAGATGCCTTAACAACGCACATTACTGCACCACACATCCAGGGTTAGAAAAGCACTGTAAACTAGGGGCCATTCTACCTGCTAAGGTCATGATTTAATCCTTCACAGTTAATAGACACCATGACTTAGCTAAAAATCCAAGCTCACAGGTATCAGTCACTACCATAATAGGCCTGCAGGTCAGGCAAGACAATAGGAGGAAAACTGATGTCGATTCAGCCAGGTTCTTCTGAGACACAGGCATCCTTCACACTGTTCTTTTTTTGCCCTCATTACTAATCATTACCAAAGTGAGGAAACTGTGAGGAGAGTTCATATGTTGAATGTATAGCTCTCCAGTTGCAGCACAGATCTATATGGATCAATAGTGGGTTCATTCTTTCAGCAACAAATTTAGCGCAGGCAAATGGTGCCCACTGACAGCACTGATGTCCTTGGCTCGTAAGAGGTACTGCATCAGGAGACCAGAAAAATTGCTGCTTATCTTGTCTTATTGCTGTATCCCCAAGCCTACCCAAACTGTAGGGATGAGGCTATGGTTTGGCCCTGCAAATCAGAATTAGAGGGAAGCCTGCAAGAACGTAAACCAGCTATCATAGGACAAATCCCTCAACCTGTGTTATCACCTTTGTCAGATTTTTTGTTAGACTAATCCACAAACACCACACTCAGACCCTGGCTCCATTTTGATAGCCGCTGTTCAAACACAGGTAGAAACAGCATTTCCCAAAAGAACAGGTAATCTAAAAAAACATAAGAAAAAGTAAGGAGAAGGAAGCATGACAGAATGTTATATACTAAAGTGACAGGGTAAATATTGTTAATTAGAACAACCCAAAGTGTTCAGTTGTTCTTATTATGTTTAACTCTATTTACTAGTGTCTTTTCATTAAAAACAACCGAGTAGTACTCAAGGCTTTCCAAAAATGTTATGTGCCCATCACAGCATGACTCTGAAAGTCATTTATTCTGTGGTTCTCAGTTTGGCCCTGAGATACAGGGATATTTTTTTTATACATATTACACAGATTTGCATGATTTCCTCAAGGCTTATAAAAACTGTGGCTCTCAGATATGACAAAACACACAGGTATCTTTTAAAATACGTCTACATTTCTGGGACGCTAAGCAATGAACAAATATTAGGATTATTTACAAGGATCCACAGTAATAAATGAAGCCAGGAGTTACACTGAACAAAAACAGAAAACACTTTGTGCTCCAAGTCTGTTTTGGCTTGTATGATTTGCAGCAGCCCAAGCACAACTCTTAATTCTGTATCTGAGGTGGGGACTGATATAGCATCAGACAACACAAAAAAGACCCTTTCATACCATTTTAATTTATTTTAATCCTCTTTCTCATTATTTAAAAAAAAAAAAAAAAAATTTAAAAGGATGATCTGTAGGATTACAGCACCAGTGTCTACAAAAGGGTTATTTTTAGCATCCATCAGCTAAACCACCTTTATGGGAAAGGCCCTGGGCTGCCGTCACTCATATGTATGGCCAAAAGAGACTCAAAATGAAACTCAAGAACAACTGTATCTTAAAGGATGAGTGCATTTCTTTTCTTCTCTGTTAATACTATACTGTGTAGAACAGTTTGTCACCCGGTCCCTAGAAAAGCTGCAGTGCTTTCAGGAATTCATGCCAAGGACAAGAAAAAATAAAAAAAGCACGTACACGACTACTCTTTAGCAGGCAGGTCAACTTTTTCTCAGCTGGTTAAATTAGGAAAGTGATGAGTCCTCCCTAGGTTACTAAAATCCATAAATCTGACATCTTGACAACACCTTTCTGTTAAATCACAGCAAGAAAAACAAATCCATTTACAAAAAGACCGGATTGATACAAATGGTATTTTATTTCCAGTTCCAATGGCTATATGGGTATTTTAGGCAACAAGAAGGTGGAATTAATATCCTTTAATACTGCAAGGGACACATTTCAGAATAAGCAGTATTATCCATCTATTCCTCTTATATCAAAACAAAAACGATTAAAAAAACAACAAAACTGGGTCTTATTGTAAGAGACTGAAGGAATCAGGAATATGCAGCTGACACCTCTGCTAGGGGAAGAAACAGTCTACCTTCTTAGCTCGCCTACCAGCGTTTTGAGGTTAGGTAAGTGCAGTGAAGGTTAGAAAAGTGTAGTTTCCTTCCACCAACAAAATGCACCATTGTCATAGCGTTGCAGACAATAGATGGCTGTGTGACTACTTACTATCTATCTGATCTCCAGTTCATGATGACAGCTCTTTCTCTCAAGTTTACTATATTCACGTTGCTGTAATGGCTTATGACAATGCAGTAATCCATGACTACCTGCATAGATGCACATTTATTCCTTCTGTTGACAGAAACTGAATTCATTTTTGAGAATCCACAATATAGCTCCCTGCAACTTGATCTAGTGGACAACTGTCAGACTACAGTGAATTGAGTAGTTTTGAGAATCAACCATAGGAAGGAGACATTGTGTGACAAAAGCATCCCAAATTCAAACATCCTTTTTCCAAAGAAAGAAAAGAAAGAAAAAAGAAAAAAAAAAAGAAAAAAGTCTTGACCCAGAGAGCATTGTCTGACGTACAGGTGCCAAAAAATATGTTGTCCGCCTGAGTTCCTAGAGTCAAATTCTGTATTTGAGTGTAACTTTTTAATCATTTGTTTACATTTGTAAGACTGAAAGAAATGGAACTGTAAGGAGAACCTCATTGTTAGAAATCTCATATTTTTGGATTACATGCGAAATCCACTGAAAGGAATGTAATAATGGAAGTTGTGGGGATGGAAAAAAGGAGGGAAATTGGAATACAAAGCTATGGAACCATTATATGAATTTAAAAGATAGTATAATGGACAGAGGCAGAGCTAGCAGGGCTGACAGCAGGAGTAAGAGGTTTAAACTTTAGTATCATGTGTAGAGAGGAAAAGCCCATCAGGAGCAAAATATTCCAGATGATGGAGGACATAATTTCTGCTATGAATTTTTTAATACATCAGAGAGTGATGAGCTACATGCCAAAACAGCCAGAAAGAAAAACTCACAGAAGTCTAGCCAAAGACACCAGTACATGTCACCAAGACAAAGAGCTGGGCTGCAAAAATCTTACCTTTCATTTTAGACAAATTTAGCTGTTCTTCAAAAATATCCACTAGGACACCTATAGCTTAATTTACTTAATTCACCTCTCCCGCCATCAGTTAAGTCACTGTATTAAAAATTTACTGTTAATACTTTCTATTCTTCGAGAGTGTCTAACTTCCTTATGAATCGCTGCAAGCGTGCTACACATTACCTCTACTTCACCTGCATATTTATCTGGGAACAAAAAGGTTAATTAAAAGAAGTAATTTTAACATTTTCCTACACTTCTACTATTGCTTTCAATGGAATTTGGTTTAATATATAGTTTTGGCTATGCATTCTGTCACTCTGAGTACAGGCACACCATTCAACCAAAAATTATCTCCGCTTCTCATTACTAATATTCATTCACTGCCTGCATCCCATGCTGGAACTACCCCTTAAAGCAACGTCAGTTCTCTGTGAAATTAGAAACTGAAGACTGTTTCATTAGCCACTTTTTTATTTGATGCCAACAGTGCATGGCTTTCAGACTTAAGTTCATAACCTGTTCATAAGCAGTATTTTTTCAGTTCACTTGCTACCATGGAAAAGAACCAAACCAATTAAGAATGCTAAAATTGCCATTTCATTTTCACTAAGGAAAGAGAGAGATTCTGCTAAACTGACAATAAAGCAAAAATATCTCACTACAGGAATTATCCAATTTGACTAGATAGGTCATTTCATTAACTAAAAAGTAGCAACATCTCTAGTCAGTCTTTCTCACCTATAAATTACCATTTTTATCTCTTCAAATCTTTAATTCATTGTTGCTTTTCTTCCCATTTGCTACCAATTACTGCCTTTGAAACACAACCATCAACCACATCAAAAGCAGTTTTAAATATGGGAGGGGAGTTCATTTTGTAATGAACTGCACTTAGACCATTTTCCCCATTTTTCCCCCACTGCTATATTATACCACAAATTTGCTTAAACTAGGGTGACAATATGTCACTCATGGCATAACTAGGTGTCATGGGAAACTGTCTGTAGGTCAAGTAAAACTTGTCCAGTGGACTCCTCTCCAAGCACAAAGAACAACAACATGAGAAGCTTTTCACCATGTGGAGAGCAATGTGAACACAATCCCAAAGGAGCTTGACATATGAAATGGTGCGAAGGGGCAGGGGGGAAGAGACACATGAAAAAGGAAAGCACAATGCCTGGAAAGAAACATTAAGAATGAATATACATATCTGTATATATATGTATGCATATTTTGGCAAATGAATATGCGTACATACTTGTATACAAGCTGCTTCCAGGAAGTCTGGATTTATAGGACTGATAACTCCTGCAGACACTGTCCTTGATAGCACTGGGACCCTGGTACCAATAACCAGACATAGGTCACTGCTGTCATCTCTTCAGATCTGTTTCTATCTTGTTAGTTGTCTCAGAG
Source organism: Phalacrocorax carbo (assembly GCF_963921805.1). Taxonomy (NCBI): domain Eukaryota; kingdom Metazoa; phylum Chordata; class Aves; order Suliformes; family Phalacrocoracidae; genus Phalacrocorax; species Phalacrocorax carbo. The sequence continues at coordinate 47,227,204 of NC_087518.1, read as the reverse complement.
GAAATTAAGATCGGTTACATCAAAGCTGAGAGAAGGGGCTTACCAGTTGAGGTCCCTGTCTATGAAATTCCATGTTCTCAACAAAGCCCCTTCTTTGACTGTCTTCAAAGCTCAGACTGACACCTTTCTATTGAAAGGTTTCGTATTTGACTATTTTGTCTGTCCTCCCTTTTCTACTTCTCTTTTTGGCAATTTTTCCCTCATTCTCCTTGTTAAGAAAAGCTGCTCTCACTGAAGCATTGAGTCCTCCTTTTCTGAGGTTTTACTTTTATATCTGTGCGGTGTCCCAGATATAGACAACCAGCACCCTAGACAATCACTGAATAGATAAGGAGCTTCAAACTTTCACTGAGAAGGTTTCTCACTGAAGGTTCCAGCAAAACACAGACATGACAAGACACCCCAGTTACCCTTTAACAACAGTTAGAAAATAAACCAGAAACAAGTCAGAGTCATACAATTACAACATTACTACATCCAGCCTCATACCATCATCAGAGATATTAACCATTGCTCTCAAATTACTGTCAAGGGTTCACTTCTGTTTATGCTCACTGTAGAAAGCAAGTCTGGCAAGTCCATCCACTGGTACTCCGCCCTCTGATTCTGAACAACTTGCTCTAGCAAAACATCCACCAGAGGCCTCAGCTTCCACTTCTTTGGTACAAGCAGCACAATTAAGCCATGAAGAAAAAAGCAGATTTCTCTAGAAAGGTGAGAAAAGTCTTTATTTCCACCCAGAAACTACTCAGGCAGAGGATCACTACAATTTACCTCTTCATTGCAGCAAATTGGTTCCTGCATATGAGTGAATATAATTTTCAACTTTTCAAAGTACTATAGAAAGAACATGTCACTTACTTGATTTATGCAAGAATTGAGCCAGACAACGGGACTTATTTCCGAAACAACCTCACAGACACCTGGGCCAAAGAGCACGGCATTGAGTGGGTGTATCACACTCCCTATCATGCACCAGACTCTGGGAAAATCGAACGATACAATGGACTATTAAAAACAACACTGAGAGCAATGGGGGGGGGAACATTTAAACACTGGGATACACATTTAGCAAAAGCCACCTGGTTAGTCAACACAAGGGGATCTGCCAATCAAGCTGGCCCTGCCCAGTCGGAACCCTTATGTACCATGGAAGGGAATAGAATCTCTGTAGTGCACGTAAAAAATATGCTGGGGAAAACAGTCTGGGTTACTGCTGCCTCAGGCAGAGGCAAACCCATTTGTGGGATTGCTTTTGCTCAAGGACCTGTACGCACTTGGTGGGTGATGCAGGAAGATGGAGGAGTCCGGTGCGTACCCTGAGGGGATTTGATTTTGGGTGAAAACAGTCAATGAACTGAATGGTACGCTGTTAATTGCTATGTAATGTTGTATGGCATCACTATTATGGTTGCTATATGCCATATCAATAGTATCATGGTAGGAATCTCCCAGTTTCATGAAAAAAATGAACTTTCATTGAACCTAGCAAAGTACAACAGTGATAGAACAAGGACTGACTTCAGCATGCAACAATCCAACACCACACACAACACCTCTCTTTAAAAGGCCAAGACTAGACCTATGCACTGATGATCTACATTCAAATCAAAGGAGATTTGGGCATGCAAATTTCCCTGAGTTAACTAATTTGTGCATATGCTTTTTATTTCATGCAATGAAATCACTACCTGTCCCGGAATAGTTAGGTACTCATAAATAGTGCACTCATTGTACAGCTCCTAGCACGTTACTGAAGTGTCCTGAATATTCCAGTCCCATTCCTAGGTCCTATTCTTCTACTTCTTCCAGAAGTGTCAGCCTGCTGATCAGTTTAATCACTAATACAATAGATCACACATGGGGCACAGTCCATCATGTAGGAATGAGTTTAAAAAAAATTTTATTTCACCTATCGGGGTCATTTCCTAAGGCTAGAAAGCTGCTCAAGCACTCTCTTGGCAGATCAAAGGTCTATTTACCCTTCAGCAAGGAGTCATTTTTCTCTGTTCTCTAATCTCTTCAATATTATATGATATAACTGATACTATGCAACAGGTTTTGTAGCTCTTGCCATTGGCTCCGTTTTCTTGCAGATACAACGAAATCCAGGAAAGCTTTTTTTTCCTGCTTTAGTCTCATAGTCATTTGAATAGAAGACCATATGTATTTCATATGAAATCAAAGGTTTCTGTAATGTTGTCTTATATATGCAAACATTAACGTCCTTCCTTAACAGTACTAGTATGCTATCTTCAAGTAGGCTACCGTGCCTTGCTAGCAATGTACCTTTTAATCTGTCAAATTTCCCCATTTGCTTTATTCTTTTAACAGAAGGGGCCTTTTTCCCTAGCTTGAAGTACTTTCTACCAATATCCAAGCAATAATTAAAATTAAAATCTCACAATTAGTAATACAACCTGGCATTTTTTTCAGCTTTTTTTCTCCATGTATTCAAACATGTCATGACACTGGGTGACCTTTATTAACTGTAGTTTATAACAGATAGAAAAAAATTACCTCTACAAAACTGAAGTCCTTTGTCACATGCCACACAGCCTGCCAAAGGCATAATGAGGAACAAAACACCGAATTCCAGTCTCCAAGATCAATGCTTAATCCATGGCTAGATTGTAAATGGCCATTTGCCTACCCAAACCATTACAAAAAGCTACATTTATCAGTTTGTTGGAGGAAGCATTAGGAGATTTGAGTTCTTTTCTGGCCTTTGGGGCTAACTTACAATGATCTTCAACAAAAAAAATCACTATATGCCTCGGTTTCTCAGTCTGTAAACTGTGGATATCTACATCCACTCCTATGCATTCACATTTTCACCACAGGACTGAAACTGGTGTTTTCCCTTGGGTTTTTGTATAGTACATCATGTTAGTTTTACATTTCTTTTGAATACAGTGTGAAACTTTTAATTCACATGGGATGTAACAGGATGAGAGATACTGAGCTGAATTATCTTTTAAATATCATTCAATATTACAAACAGGAGCACGGGTGCTGAAAATTATTACATTTAAACAATGTCAATGAAAAATAAGGAGCCAGAGTTTGTCTTCTTGCTTGGATGCAGTACATGACTCAGTGCAATGATACCTGACATTACAGGTCAAATTGAAAACAAATTTGCTGATGGAGCCATAATTTGCAGAAGATTTAAAACAAATTTTAGAACTTCAATTGCGTAAACATTTTAAATCACACTGAAGAAGAAGAAAATTTTTAAGTCGTTAATAAATAACAGCTGACATCCTTCAAATCTAGTAGAAATGTATCTTCTCTACTTCTGTACTTTAACAGAACTTTCAAAATCTACTTCCTCCTCTGAATAAATTAATTTTATTTCATGGTCATGGCAGTTATCAGACATATCATTATATCATTCCCACCTTTACTTCCCTTCGTAGCAGTGAAACAGATTAAATCAGAGAGAATGCTACCTAGATAAAACCTTTTCACATAGGGAACAGGTAAAACACCAACTTTTCCTGCTGTTACCAGACTTGCACTAAAGAACTTATAATGCATGCCACTTAAGTGGCATATTCCTTCCCTGCTTTTAAGTGGAACAGTTCATTCCAAGTGTGAAAGGACTGCGCACGCAGTTCCACTTGTTCTGTTGCCAGTTCTGTCACTGCCTGTGCAAGTTATGTGACTTTGTCCTTAATATTGAGTCTTCCTTGCCCTTGTTTGCAGATCCATGCTAGCAATGTACAGCAAGCCTATATAGATTACACCTGATTTCCATAATATGGATATAATATAAATTGTCATTCATGTCTAGGATATTTTTATACAATTTTTTTTAAGTACAAAAGAAATTCAGTGTATTACTTAAAAAGAGAAAACTGATATTTTAATGTTCTGTTCAGTGATAAAGCTGATATAAATATGGCATGGGAAAGCTTAAGTTTGGGGCTTTTGGTCCTGCTCTGAAGCCAATTAAATCAATTTTTTTTGTTGTTAATTAATGTCTTCTGTGTGATATCAGAAGGCTCAGTGTCACACTGTAATTTGGTTTCTGTTTGCTTCCTTTATTTTAGAGTATTTTATACACACTATTCAGAGATAACTGGTTTAATTTCCCACTTGTTGTCAAATTCTGTTTGGTACATTCATAAAAAGCAGTGTCACTCTGGAGGAGGGGAACCCACACACAAAACCCACAGAGTTCTTACCCTGTGGTTTTTTGTTTGCTAAGGTCTTGGAATCTTTGCTTAGGACTCTGAACTGATCCCTTGTCATCAGTCCTAAAACTAGAAACATTTTTCTATAAACAGATTGAAATGTTATGTCTTTGTTTTATAGATATCTAGTCCTTTGATTTAATAGTACTACAGTCAAGAAGAAATATTTTGGGTAGAATATTTTAGTCTGTATTGCTATATTTTTTTGACTCATCATACTGTTTATGAAAATTTAGTCTGCTCTGTGATTTAGCACCCAGACCAACACCTTCTATACTTCTCATTTGTTGAAAAGTACTATGATTTTGCATTTTACAGTAGAATCACTGTCTCTCTCAAAAGCTCTCTCGAACTTTCTGAATTTTCTTAAGCATCACGGAAAGAATGAAAACTAAGCTCTGACATCCATCTTACTGAAAAGCCTAGCCTAAGTTGCTTTTCAGTAGAACCATAGAGATTTTCTGCCAGCCAAGCAGCAAAAGTGTATTATTCTGAGTGTATTTGTATCCATTTCCAAAAAGCAGCTTGCAAATATATCCAAGTGCAATAAATTTCTTGTGCTCCAATGTATTTATGGAAGGGGGTAATCAGCACTCACTTTTAAACAAGCTCTTTTTAATTTCATGTCTTCCCCAATTTCATTCCAGCCTGTGCCAAAGAGGGAGCTACCCTAAACAGCATCATTTTGTCACACCACAGCTGCCAGCAACTCAGTGGTATAAAAACTTGCTGTTGGGGCAGGGGGCAGGGGAGGAATAGTACACATACACGCTTTTTTTTAGTCTGTATTTTAAAATACCACAGGGAATGCATTAAAATTACAGAAATTAAAAAAAAAAAGACTAGCTACAGTAGCTCCTTCTCCCATCACACTCCTTTTCTCTCAATGCCCTACAATCATAAAATAACGCTTTGCCTTCCTCACATGGGCAGAACAGAGTTCACTAGAAACAGCTGGAGATCAACAGGAACTGAAGCCAGTCACCCACTTGAAATCCTCTCCCTCTACTTTTCATGTTTTGACCAACTTTGTAGCAGAAGAACCCTGCCCTCCGCAGGTGGAGAGCTCTTGAGGCACAGCAAAATGCAATAGCTCGGCTACACACAATAACCACCTAACATACAGAAGAGAGCTCTGTATCGGTGGTTCTTCCTATGAATTCAGAAAAGGGGTGTATAAAAAGGCAACTGCAAAAGTCTCTGGGGGTGGGGTGGTGGGGGAGTGGGGGAAGAGTTGCGGCTTCTTCAGGAAATTATGAGCTGTGATACAGAAATGCCCTGGAACAAGTGCTCTTTCCTTCTCCACCCACATACCCAAGGTCTGCATGAATCCAGTTCACTAACCTGTACAGCTGACAAGGGTTTTCATCCTTAGCTTCAGGTCTCAAATTCATTGCGAACGACAGGAATATTGCCACAGAGTTCAGTGTATGTTGGCTCAGGCCCATCGTGCACAGGGAATGACTTTCTGAAGGAGATGGCTGGGCCTGTAAAGGGAAATGTGCATCCAATGTAGATTACTATGAAGTAATAGGACTAGGAGCAATTGAGCAAAACGAGAAATCCATATTAAATGGAAAAATTATGCAGCATGCAGCCAAAGGAATGGACTTAAGGATAATTCCGAAAAGCCATAATCCTAGCTTAGGGCTGCAATTAAAGAAGAAAAAAAAATAAAAATAAGAGTGGTGGGAGACAGGACACAGAAATGCATCCAGAGTTTAGAAGAATACAAATCATTTAAGGTTGTTGTTCCTTTACAAGGTACCAGCTGGACCCTCACTAGAACAGTCACCATTTATCACTGGTTCAGAGAGGAACATCTCACTGCAACTGCCCTAGAAGAACTGCAACAGCACCTAGCCAGGCAAATGCAAAGGTAGGGAGCCTGAACATATGTGCCATATTCTCAGATATCACTAGCACAAGCACAGCCTGCTACATGCTGTTTATACAGCAGATAAGTTTTACTTTTTCCTCGCAATTCTTCCAGCCTCTAAAGTCATCAGGATTCCATCCAAGATAGAGAAAATAGGGCTAGGACCTCTCAGGCTCTTTCTATGCCTGACTGAGATAAAAATAAAAGGAACAACTGTGTTGAGCTAAGTGGCTCTTCCATTCTAACAATCTTCATGCCCTTGAAATTTAGTTTGAAATGGAGCAGCCTGCTATTTCCACATCAAAAATCAATACAATCAACAGGTTAAAACATTCTCAGTTACTATGAAAAAGTATCTGGGGAAATAATACTTGATATGTTAACAAACATCTGAAAACTTAAAGACCATCAGAAAACAGAAAAACTCTTCATTTGCTCAAGGCAATGACATGGCACTATAAATAAGCACCACACAGAAACTTGGGGAGATAAGAGTGTCTATTCCCAGCAATGGCAGCTATCTGCTCTGTGACTTTGGGCAAGTCATTTAAATGTCCCCTGCCAGAATGAATTAAAAATGCTTCCTTAGCTAAAATGGCTCAAGATCTGTATGCAGAAATTGTATTTCTCTTATGTACAGTAATTATAACCTAGTTAAGAATCAGATGTATACACAAAATATAATAAAACACCACCATGTAGCACAGGGCTGTAGCAGAAAAGAAGATCTTCCACGGACTCTATCTCTGACTTGCACTAACTCCTCCAAATGATATTCCAGAAAATATTGTAGACCTATGGTAAAAGTCTAATTTTTATTCACATGAAAGAAAACGGAAGCAGCTTTAGTATGAATGTAATTAGATTAATCAGAATATAACTTTTCCCAATCAATTTAAGAAAAAAAGAGTTGATTTTACTAGTCTCATGCTAAAATGCTGACAATAGCCTGCCTTTAACTTCTTTCTTAATGACTATACTCCCAAACCATCCAGCTTCCTTAGAGGTGACACACAGCTCAATGCATTTCTTCAACTGAGTATCAACTCCTGATGACAGGATGGAGGGACACATTGTTTCCCTCCCCCTGCCTTGAGATAAGAAAAAGAGAATAATTTTTAGACTGTTTTTAAACATTTGTTCGTTTGACCCCTCTTTTTATGAAATGTCTGGCATGAAGACATGAGAATAAGACTTTTTAAACAGCCTGCTAAGCCAACTAAGGTTGCAAGCTCTAGGAATCCCATATACACCTCCAAGAGGGTGAGTGGATGTGTGCATGTGTGTGTAAATAAAATGGCCTAGTTTAAAATTTCTTTAATAACCAATATGTGGCAAGTTGAACAAAATGGGTGTGAGCTCCCCCTGCTGACTCTCAGGCTAAAATAAATGAATCAGCTTCAGATGCTTTTGCAAACACCTTTGATATTGGCTCAAGGTCAAAGGAGTGGACCAGCGTAAGGATGTTAATTTAAGCATCATTAGCAACACAGACCAAAAACTAGCAATAAGGACATTACATGATTTATTTTCATCCCACTGCGTTACTTTTACAGTGACTACCAATTCAGATTTCAGTGATACTACTCTTGATTTACAGGTTAATAGAATAATAACATTTTATACAATCTTCACGCTTCTAAAAAAATTACACCAAATAAAAGATTAAAAATCGGACCATTACAAAAATATGTGACGTTGTTTTTTACTTTAGACATGAATATATGAAACAATGTATAGTCAGCTACAGGCAGACACCTATCACCTTTTTCATCAGCTGTAATATGCATTTGGATTTCTGTACTGCCTAAGCTTAAAAAAAAATCCACCAACCACCACATCCCTCATGTTTTTTAAAGACTATACCAGACTCCCACGAATGTGAAAGCTGTGTCATGCAGTGGCCCAATAATTGAAGATTATACCTTTAAAATAGACCCTATTTTATATTTTATTGTTATCAAGACCAAATTTTTCCATGTTTCTTCATGCCACTCTCACCAATAACTAGGAGGAGGCTGTCCATCCTCATCTGTTGGCTGTATTTTATACAGTTCCTTATTTTTTGGGCAAATGTTTTTACATCACAGAGAAGTTTGGATGTGACAGTCAGTTAATTTACTGCTGCATTTCCGGAGCCATTTCAAAAGGAACTGCTGACATCTACTGGTTCGAATTATAAAATACTCCATTTACGGTTTTTCTTCTCAGATAAAATCTAATGGCTCTGCTTTCTTTCTCAAATGATAGCAGAAGAGGCAATTCTGCTGAAATTAGCAGAAATAAACCCATTCTCTCCCATTTAGCAGTTCATCTCCTCTCTATGCTTTCTTGCAGACAAAGAAGTCTAGAATTTTTTTCTGCTAGGCACCAACAATTTTTTGAACATGAAAAACACAGGGACCATTTGGCTATCTGTCCTGGTTTCAGATGGGGTAGATTTAAATTTCTTCGTAGTAGCCAGTATGGGGCTATGTTTTGGGTTTTTGCTAGAAACAGTGGTGATAATTCAGGGATGTTTTGGCTGTTGCTAAGTAGCACTTACACTGGTCAAGGACTTTTTCAGCTCCCCGTGCTCTGCCGGGTGCACAAGAAGCTGGGAGGGGACACAGCCAGGACAGCTGACCCAAACTGGCCAAAGGGATATTCCATACCATATGACGTCATGCTCAGTATATAAAGCGGGAGAAGAAAGAAGAAGGGGGGGACGTTTGGAGTGATGGCGATTGTCTTCCCAAGTAACCGTTACATGTGATGGAGCCCAGCTGTCCTGGAGACGGCTGAGCGCCTGCCTGCCCATGGGAAGTAGTGAATGAAGTCCTTGTTTTGCTTTGCTTCCGCGCGCAGCTTTTGCTTTACCTGTTAAACTGTCTTTATCTCAGCCCATGAGTTGCTTCACTTTTACTCTTCCAATTCTCTCCCCCATCCCACCAGAGGGGAGTGAGCGAGCAGACGTGTGGTACTTGGTTGCTGACTGGGGCTAAACCACGGCACTATCACATGAGGCCACTCCACACAGCACAAAAAAAACCCCACACATCTTGTGCTGAAGATTCTCAAACGATTTTGCAAATCTGATGTGGTGCAAGATTAACATCCTTATCCTTCTCAGAAGAGACCCAGCTCCCACTCAGCACTGTATTTCTGAACCTTGAGGCTGTTGCTCAGAAGCTTCAGTACCAAGTTGGACACTCAGGCCCTCCATGCAATGCATGTGATGCCAAGGACTCAGGGAAGGTGTGAAGGAGAATAGTGGGGCTGAAGTGCTTCAGTAACTGATTTCAGTAACAGACTGAGGGGCTATAAACAGACCCGCTTCCCCGCCCCCTTGCTTAGGATCATTCACTAAGCACCCATTCTTTCATAATTCAATACGTAAGTCGGGTCAGCTGTTTCAGTTGACCATGTCTTAGCACCACTTACCCCCACTCTGTATTTATACATACCTCCTTGTTACTGCCCTTTCAGTTAGCACTCTGCCCTTACTTTCTCCAACACAGGGAATGGCAGCGGCCAGGTGTGCTCTGAGCATGCTTATGGAGTTGCACGCATTCACAAGACAGGTGTTTCCATGTTGCATTCCAGAGGCCTAGTTTAGGAGCTCTGGGGATTTGGCTTGAACAGGAACAGCAGGTAGCTTGGTAGTGGTGGGATGGCATTACTATACAAACAGCTTTGCAGATGCCAGCCCAGGAAACTGTAGGTACCCATAAGGCCAGGAAGCAAATCTGACTGTTTTGAAAATGTTTCTTAAAAGGAATACTGTGGCAATTAGAGACGCAGACAGGTACATGAGGGTGTTTGGAGACACAGGTCAAGGACAGTCTATTTAGCATGCCGTAAAACTAAATATAAGACACAACTTCCTACACCAAGTCCTAAGGTTTTCTCTCAAAACAAGCCTTCTTTTTTTACACTCCTAAGGGCAGAAAACCCAATTTTTACTTCTTCTTCAGACATCCAGAATTGTACTGTTGTCAGCTGCATCACTACTGACAAATCAGTACCTTTCACACTCATTGCCAATACCGGGCCAAAGCATCAGACAAACAGGAGGGCAATTAAAATATCACTCGGCTCCAAGAAACATTATTGAAAGCACACAGGCTTCAGCTGATCACATTTAACTAGGCTAACATCAAAATACTGCAGCAGACCTAGCTAACAAAAACTATCAGGCAGATAAATTGGACTTCTCTTTCTGTGGTACTTCTTCCTCTTCACAAATCAAAGCACACATCTACTCTGCATAATGAAATTATTGTTTTAATATTACAAGATCCTTACTTTTGTGTAGTCTTTCAAAAATACATTCAAGACACAGAAAAATAGTTTTCACTGCTGTTTTCAACACTTTCAACAAACTTTTGAGATGGTACATTAACATAGGAAAACAGGAAAGCACCTGACAACAGTAGGTTGTGGATGGGGTGACTGGAAAACACAAACAGAATAACCAAACCCCACACTCAGAGAAAACTGTGAAAATAGATGCTGGATAGGAGGAAGAAAGCTTTGGCAGACCAGGTGCTGATCACAGCAGAAGTACAGGATGGTGTCTTCCCAAGTCAGTTCTGCAGTACCTGTACCAACAGCAGGAATGTAAAATTGTGTGACTAGCAGTCCCAACTGCTAGACTTTTTCAGAAGAAATCCTTCAAGAGAGGACCTGTAAGATAAAAGCAGTCACTACAGAAAGTTACTGCAAATAAGAGAAGCACAAGAATCCATCCTTTTTCCCGGCATCCGCAAGCAGATAACAGTGAAGAAATGTTAGGGTCAGCACTGGCCCTCTGGAGAGCTAGACTCTATTCAAGAGGGGAGTGTAAAAGTGTCTCCAAATATTTTGTTGCAGAATTGAATGAGGAAGTTGGCCAGGTAAAGAGGACAGAAAACTTACAGAAAATGAGAGTGTAATTTTGTGTCAAGGAGAACTGAAGGAAAAAACAGTAAGAGAAGAGATAGGCAGATAGATAGGCAATGAATGCACTTTAATGACTACACGGAGACCCATTTCAAACAGTGCTTTATAACCTTCCTACTGCTCATCAGGTCTCAGCCAGCCAGTAGAGGATGTGCTTGATGTGCTGCAGTGAATAAGAAAGGTTCAAACATTAATACACACTGAGGTGTGCCCTGCCCTAAGGGCATGCAGTTTGAATTGGACAAACCTAGAAAGTGAGAGTAGATAAAGAAAAACAACAGAGGACAGACAAAAGTTGAGTGGTATATACTAAGCAAGTCATACACCTTTTGTGGGGTTTTGTTTTTTAACACTAGTATCTGTGGTAGAGCAAGAATAAAGAGCTAGACAACATTGAACTAATAGAAACAAAAAAGAACACCTTAGATGCCCAACTTCACATTATGACAGCGCTTTTGATCAGAAAAGTGAGTTAGCCACAAAGCAGGAAAGGGACAGGAAGTGCCATTTAAGATGGTAAAATGACATTTTATTTCCTGACAGTGGTTCAATAGCATCATGGTTGTTTACCTATGGATTCAGCTAATGCAGAGACATACAGCCATGCTAAATCAGATGTTCAGTCATTTGTGCCTAGTTTGAATAGAAAAAAGGCCCAAGATGAAGTAGACACATACTTCTCCAAAGTCAAGAACAATTCAGAATTTATGAGTAAAAAGGAGTATACAGATAAAAGACCAGCTCTACAAAGTAAGATCCAGACTTGCATTGTCCAAGACTTTGATTCAAGCCCATTCAAAATTCCAGGATATTTGCTGGTCATTTTTGTGATGACGATAAAAGAATATGGCTTAAGATCAGCCCTCAATTAAAGAGATTGTCCTCTATTCAGAAGCCCATTAAGCCCAGCCACTTTTGCCAAAAACTTGATATCCAAACAGCAAAACTGCTAGAAATTTTGGAAAGGGATGAAGTGGAAGGCCTTAAAAGTTTTTTTTATTATTTTGGAGAACTGTACTTGGATTTCATTAAAACAGAAGCATATCCCCTTAGATTCAATGCACAAAACCTTGAGAGATTGTGGTGCATGCATGGCCAGCCTTTATAGATAATGTAAAGCAGGTGCTGTTATTAATTGGCCATTTCAGTCTTTTATTCAGTTACTTTTGTAGACAAACGTTCTTATACCATTTGGCTGCATCCACAGCAAGGATAGAAGATGGTAACCATTTCATCAGAGTAATAAAAAAAGAACTGGCAGTCTGGAAAGAAACTGGAGAAAATGTTAATGGTGGAGCCATAGCACTGATGCCAAATATTTCCAGTAAAGGAGTATAATTATTTTCAGGTACTTATTCTATGACAGAAAAGAAATGGCTGAAAGCTTTCCGTTTTGGATCTTTGCTCCTAAAGCAGCAGTGGTGAGATGTACCGACCACGCACAGCAATGAGCCAGTCTTGGAGCTTCTGCTTCTGGCATCTGCAGTTGGACTGACTTTAGAGATCAGGAGATTATAAAGCTGCTGAGCTTTTCAATTTGAATCACCTGATACTTAACACATCCTTTAAGGCCAAACATATGGCTAGGAAATTCTGAGCAACTCAAAACTTTTCTCTCTTAAACCTTTGGCTGACTTGTTACAAGTGTCTCAGGATGACTATAACAGGACATTGAGGGAGAATCCACTGAATACAAACTACCTAAGAGAGGATACATAGCATTTCTCCCCACTTTCAAACAACAAGCCTAGCACTTCTGTTTTGAAATTTGCCTGACACTTCCCTGATTCACCAAGGTGTCAAACTTCTGTAAGTATTTAGCAAACTAGGTGTCTGTTGGTCACGTCTCTAAAGGAGACAAGTTAACTTAGTGCCAAGTAGACATTCACCACCCACCCCAAGAGGTGGTATATTCTCATAGCAGGAAGAATAGCAAGTTCTTGGGAATCCTGCATTCGGGGGGCGAGGGGGGTGTCTGCATTCTTTTGCCTCAGTGAGGAAGTACTACATTTTTGGAAGACAGGAGCAAACAGCAAAGTGAAACTGCAAGTCACTACAGCAAACCTAACAAACCTTACTCAGATGGCCTCAGGCTTAGAAATGGAATAATGCAGATCTCACCCCAAAAGCACTCCCTGGAAATTCTCTGCTAGTGGCAAGGCTGAGATTATCCTATTTTCAGCTTCATCAGACTTTCTGAAGTACTGAGCAAACCACTTGAAGGCTATACCCCCGCTTCCCACCTGTATAATGGGCACACTTGCCCTCTGCACACAGTACTTCAAGGCCTGATTCACACATTCACAGACAGTTAAATATACTAGTACCCCATCCTTTCAGAATACTGCTCTGTCTTAAAACTTTTGAGTTTCCATCTCTTTTCAGGCCATCTGCAAAAGTATGCATGGATGTAAAATTTACTCCTAAATACTGTCAATATGGTTATGTTCAGAAATTCATCTGGAGTCCTTTACTTGCTCTCCTTCCTCTACAACTTCCTGAAATAAGTATAGACTATGCCTCAGGAAAACAAAGCTATTTGAAAAGAGAACAGCTGCCATGATGCTGAGTCAATACAGACAGACAGAATAAAATAAAATAAAAAAATACACTGCATCTGTGGCAATGTGTTTTTCCCCTCCATCACAATATCCCCAATGCATAACGCCTTGGCAACAGTTTAGTAAACAACAGTTCAAGCATGTGTTTCAAAGAAATGCATCCATACCCTGAAATCATTAAAACAATACACTAATTCCTGCAAAGGGGCATCCACGCAGCTGGTATTACAGTAACTCCATTTTGGAACTATTACCTCTGCCTCACTCAGGTTCCCCTTAGTGATCTGCTTCTAAGCACTTACAAAGATGAACTGTGAAAAGATGCAATAGTTGTTTATTGCTGTTAGCAGCAATGATAAGGGCAAAACACTCCAAAAGCTTCACCATTCTTTTGTAGGCATTAGTAGAGAGGTATTGCTCATCTTTTCCAGTGACAAGAATAGGTTTATGGAGAATATTCATCTATGTTTTCATAAGAGAAGTTTCTCTCCATTGCAGCTACTTTGACAGCAAGGTGCAGGATTGGATTATCTACACTTGGAATTTATGCTGGTAAATCACAATCAGCTGGAAGAACACAAACCGGCACTTAACTCTTGGTCTGCACAGAGACCATCACACTTGTAACAAATGTAACTTAGGGAAGACACTAGAAATGCTTGTTCAGTGTTAGAATATTAACTGTGACATCCCACATTCACTCTGTTAACTGCATTAGAACATGCACTCACCTAGAGGATATAAAGTTACAGTGAATACAGCCCCGGGAGCATCCAGAAATACTGAATAAAGCAAAACAAAAAAATGCTGGCATTCTAGCCAGGAAATTTAGGCATTTGGATCTTCCCTTCAAACTTTTGCTTCATTTGAGGATGTAGAGTGTTCTGTTTATCTAAAAAACACCTTGGGGGGGAACAACACCAAAAACCACTGCTTTTAAAAGTGGGAAAACCATGCCGTGTGTTCAGAAGCAAAGTTTAAAAATGGCAGCTTTGTGAATGTTCTGAACCATAAACTGGTTTTGTGAATATTATGAAAAGCAAAATGTACATTAGCAAATTGCAGCATTCATACTCTGTGAAAGAGAATTTGTACAGCTGTAGACCGGTACATTTGATCTGCAAAACTTCAGTAGAAGAGTTTTTCATAGGAACAAGCCAAATTCTTTAAAAAAATCTTTCTTTGCTTGGGGACCTTTTAGAAAATAATAAGCTAATTTTTATTGTTCTCTCCTTATTCTGGAAAGCATTCTTATGGATGTAAAGGACTTTTCACTGGGGCATAAAGCAGAACTCCAGACACAGTTGAATTAGCACCTAATAACACTAACTCTTGTACAAAATTTCTTATGACTTTGTACACTGTCTTTTATTCTCTACGCTACTGAAAAGAGGGCAGGGCACTGTTTCAGTCTGTTCCTCATAACTCTTGGAGACCGAGTCATTTTTTTAAGGTTTCCACTGTATTACTCTGTTCTGCACCTCCTGGCAGAAGGAAGGCTAGATGGGACACTCCTGTCTCTGATTTTATGTCTGACTGCATGAGTGAGTTTTACACAAAAATTAAACTGAGGGGAGAAAAAAAAAAAAACAGGAAAATTTATTTTATGGACACAGATTAGGGATCTTGTCACTACCAATCACCACTTTATGGGGCAGGATATAATTAAGATGTCAAAAAGTAATAAATTAGCACCAAAATAGAGCTATCTTTATTATTAAAGCTTTCCTGTCCATAAAGAACTTTTCCTATTGTACAAAAATCTTCCCTAATATAAAAGAACAAACTACCTTAGACTTGAATTATCATTTCTATCAACTTCTTTGCACTTTTTTAGCAACATAAAGGAATCTATAGTAGGTACAAGTAACCTACATTTAGCTTTATCTGTTGACATCATACAAGTAGTAAGAAGAGGCATTGTGGTAAAGATCATACCTGGTATGTTCACAATAGTTTTGTCTAGGGATGAACTTTATTAACAGTATGAAACTGTATAATAGGTATTATAATGAGAGGAAAGCACAGCAAAGATGTATAAATATGTCTTTGTATGCATGTAGATCAAGCACCTCTGAATTTTTATTATATGTGTCAGCTACTACCTCCTAGGAGGTATTCAGTGGTGAACAGTATGGGATCTGCATTCCCAGCTCTGACCATAAAAACAGAAATCTTCATACCAATGGAGTAACAGCTAATTTTCCTGAGCCTCTCTGACAGAAAACTCCAAGATACTTAGGTAACTGCACCTTTTAAGTCCTTTTTTAAAGACTTGCTATAACTAAAACTATGGATTACAGCCCCGAAGCGTTGCCTTCATTTTAGAAAATCACCAATTATCTGCATACCTATCCCTAACAGGATTGTATTAAAATATTTGCTTAAAATCTTTTATCATTGACTATCTATAACTGGAAAATGTCCTTGCTCCTTACTGCTTTATCTATTAGTGAAATATTTTCTTTGCATGCTAACCAAGTATCTCTAAAATGGGCTTGTTATAAAGACACAACACTTCTACCCTATGTTCTTGTGCTGCAAGTATGCAAGCACAAGTAACTTCACCTATAAAAATAGTGCCAAAAGTCAAACAAGGCTATTTGCATCTAATGTTTGTAGGACTGAAGAGCTGATCTAAAATATTGACTGAAAATACTATGCATTTCTTCTGTTTTGAAATATAATAAATAAATAATTGATGACAAATCATTCAGCTATTTTATATACAGCTTTTTCAAAAACAAAAATCATATTTCAGTAGTATATCCATTATTAACATTTCTGTAACTGTATGAAAATTCTGGCTAGCAACATATTTCCAAAAAGTGAAGGAGCAAAAAACCCTCACTGAAAGTACCTGAAACTCTTAATTAAACTTGACCTTGAAAGCTGTAAGAAAAATACACTGCCGAGAAACCACTTCGATGTCATACAAGTAGATTTGGTATTTTATATACCTATTCAGATAACCAGATCAGCGTTCTTTACGCACGTTCTTCATAGTAAATGCAAACTATTCCTATTGCTATCGAGAGCCCACTTAAGCCCTCAGAAAGCCTGTGTCTCTTTATTTCAAGGGGGAGGAGACATTTTAGCCATTTTCTTTGCATTAGCTAAATGCCATCTTGTAGATATCATAACTTAAAAGAAAAGAGTGCGACCTGAAAAGGTATGCTAATAATAAAAGTACCACCTGTCACCACCAAAGGCATTTAATAAAAGCCCAAAACATTCAGACACATCTATAAGGATCAGTTGGAGCTCTGCCTACCAGGTCTTGGCCTATTCTAAGGTTAGGCCCAATTTAGTGTCAGTTCAAACTCATTTAAAATCCCATCTCTGAATTGAGTTTGCTGCCCTTGTTGCTGGGGTAGCTAAACAGGGAGAAAGATAAGATCAGAGCAGCACTTCAGGTGTCTTAACTCGCTTTTGAATGAATGTCTATATTCTTATGCATACAAACTGTATCAACTCCTATAGCTTTTTTTATAGTGAGAAGGTGCACAAGACCAGGATAGGTTTCTATTTTTAGCTAGGATTCTGTCCCACTTACAGTGAAGCTAAATGCAAAACTTCAATCACAGAAGTGTTGGGTCACTCCAAAAACCTCATTCTGTTGTTATACATTCTCACACACTAAGAAAAATAATCTACTGCTACTTTTTTTTGTTTGTTTCTTCCTTTCCTTACTGTTTTGCATTCTCAAGAGCACAAATTCTTGCTAGCAGATGCCTAGGCAAGGCAAAAGCAAAGCTTTAAGTCATTCTCTCTCTTTAAAATTAAAGTAGCAGAGCAAGAGGCATCATTAGCATAAGTGGAAGAGTCAACAACTTAAAGTGGCTTAAAAACCTTGTAAGTTTATCAAAAAATATCTCACAGGGAAATGAAAAAGGCACATAAAATACAGAAAGCCATAACAATGTCTGCCAAAATCTAGATGCAAATATATTTAGGATTGGTTCCACTTTATGTTTGTTTTAGTTCCGCTATAATGCTTAGATTTGCCTGAAGCTGACTCACACTGCTTCTGAAAGGAAACGAAGTTTAACATCTCAATTGAAGAGTGCAATCTGCCCAGAGACTGGATCTCCATGGCTTTTACTGACCAAGGAAAATTATCTGATTTATAAAATGCTTGACATCTCTAAGAGCTTCTCCACAGGCCCAAATGCCTTGCCTAGGCTGCTGAATTAGCTGTAGTAGATAATTCTGCAAAAATGTTTAGCAAGCTTATTAGGCCCCTGCATATTAATACGGGGGGGGAAGCCCTATTGCCATGGTTATTGAATCCTTCATGTGAAATATTTTTCAGTAAAAAGACGACAGCATAATACTTTATTGCTATTTACTTCTGTCACCAGCCTTAGTTTAATTCAAAGTTTATTAAAGTAAATGGGAGTCAGAAATTTAATAAACTCTTAAAATGCAACTATTTTATACAGTTTCTTGAAAGGGTGCTTCAGGACAAGGTGCATCTTCTCAAGAGAAGGTATGGGCAGGCCGCATTAGCTCTCTGTAAAACTCGGCTCACTCTAATGATTTCTAACTGGGAGGGGAAAAAAAAAGTACAAAAATTAGAAAGAAGAATATATGAAAAGAGAGCAAAAAAAATAATCTGGTTTAAGGTTTAAAATAAAACCTAGCCAGATCAAGTACTCTCCTACAATTTAGTTACAGTGATCTCGGCAAGACTCAGAGCCAGGCTCAGCTGTGTATGTCACATCCCATCAGAAACGCTCCTGGTCTCTGTCACTTCTTTTCAAGTTCACAGAAACCAGCACCCTCCTCAGTGTTCAGTTTTTAGCTGTGGGCACCCAAACCCATGCACACATTAAAGCAGTCAGAGGTTATGTCTTAAACTGCTGTATTGTCAGGCCAGGTGGGAACGCCTGTTCTATAGAAAGGTTTCAAAAGTAACATGAGGCTCTTTCACAGGCCCTGTCTTCCAACCACAAATCTTTGCTTGTTCTTATTTTTGTCAGAAAAAAAGTGTGGGACTACTCCAACTTATGTGATAACATCTGAAGATCCAGATGGGTGTATCTGTTTGTCTGCCACCACCACTCCAAGGTTCCTTCTCCTGCTGAGGATCCCATTAACATGTAAATCTTCCCCATCCTTGCCTGACATCTGAATTTTTCAAAATAATTTAACATCCCTTTTTCTTACCTGCAGGGCAACTCTCTCCCTTCTAAATGTTAATTAGGCATTTAGTGGCTTAGCCTAAAGTGTTAAATTCAGAATCATTTATCAGTTTCCCTTGCCTCCCTTCACCCCCATTCACCTTTCAATCATCATTTTAGAGAAGATCGAACTGTCTTTGGTTCTCCTCCATTGAGAGTTCTGATCAATAACCAAGGATATTAAGCAATATAAAGTATCCCATAGGCAGGTGACCAGAAGGTTTTGTTGGTGCTTTTTGGAGATGGACTGCACAATTTCACTTCTGGGTTCACCATTCATAATCTTCATGAGAAATCTTGGAATCTGCTCTACAGTCGTAAAACAGCAGCAGTCATGAAGCTCCACATCCAAGTAAGTACCACCTCCTGCAGACCAGGTTATCAGATATTCTTTGCATATCCCTGGTGATACCTTGGTTCTACTGCTTAGCAAACACCCACCAACTTTGACAGGGTCAGGATGTTATCCTGCATGGTCTGCACATTGCCTATAACATGGCAATGACCCACACTGCTTCAGAGTTTGAATAGTTCCATTTAATATATTAATGTATATTTACTATGTTTATACTTTGAACTAAGAGACGCTAGGAGCAATTCTAATATCATAAAATCTGACAGCTTGAATTTGAGTAGTGACAAGCCTACAGATAGCTCTGCTGAAAAGCTTTGAGTAAGGCTTCCTTCAGCTTCAGAAGTTTTACTGCACCACAAGAAGATTCGGACAGCGCAACACTAGCTAACCAAAGTCAGTGGCATCCAGCTGCTCCTGCCTGGCAGGGGCTCAACCGTAGAAAACAGTATAAATTGAACAGGAAAACTAATGTTTTTTCTGTCAGCTGCACCTGCCTATCAAATCATGCTGCCCATTAGAGGTTATTTTCCAAAATCTTTTAACCTAATAAACTTAACAGACAGAATGATATTTATGCTGCTATGAAATACTGCAGCCTGTCAGTGCTGGAATACTTAACTATCAAATCTACCAGCTAGCTCTCATCTCTAGAGGATTTTAACTCACGACAAAAGTGAATTGGAAAGGCAGATGTTTTTACAGTGGTTTTCAGAGAGAAACAGATCCCACATCAGAGCACAGGATTTTAAAATAGCATCCCCTCTCTCCCAGTTACATAAGAATTAAGTGTCTCCATTAAGTGTTTACAAACCACATGATCCAACAGGCACAGAGCAATAGGTTTAAATAAACAAAACCAAAGGTTTCTGCAATTTAGTATCAGTGTACACACACACATAAAACAGGTTTGTTTTAGTCTATTACACAAAAGAAGTGCCTCAGATGCTGTTATGGGCACTCATCTCTGACATGGGACATTTAATCCCCCATCAGAATCAATTAACTCATGGTTGAGACTACAACCACAGGGAATACTAATTAATAACTATTAATTAGTCAATTAAAGGTTGGGACAGCCTGTCAGCCTCTGTCTCAGGTGAGTGTTATACAATACAAGGCTCACTGGAACAGCCAGTTTGAAACTAAGCACATTTTCCTTTTGAGGAAAGTAATTAATCTGCTGCTTGTAATTCTGCTCAGTTTCTTCGTTAAAAGCAGCATTCATCCTCCTTTGCCGCAGACTCTGCCCAGCAGATAACCTTCCTCGCTGTGCTCACCTGCATCACAACACCTCAAGATGCACAACTCCGGTCATGGTCCATTACGTTGTCATTAGATCCTGCAACAAGGGGAACTACTGCTTAACCAGCTACCGCGGCTAAACGCTGGGCTGTAATGCTGTAGTGCTACTTGAAGCCCAGCCTACCTGCTGAGAGGGGAGTATCGCTGTGCGACGAGACACAGGTTGATGTGTTTGCTAGCGTGGAAGTGGAATCTGCTTCCCCTCCAAGAACCAGCTGACGGCTCAGGAATTCCAGCTGCAAAGCAGGAGGTTGAAAATCTGCAAGTCCCAAGTGAGGCCACCTGCACTTGGAGATTCTTCTAAAAGTAGAAGTCACCTTCTAGAAAGCTGGAAGGAGAATTTCTGCACGACCTTGCTCAGTGAGCTGCTGCATACCTGTGGAGCAAGAAGAATGGTGCTCTGGACAAGGATATTAAAATAGCTTGTCAGCATCTCAATATAAAGGAAAGTGGTGATATAAGGACAGAAGCCCAAAGATAGCTAAGGTTTACAAATAACCCAGGGGGATGGGAGCAGAACAGAAATAACCCACAACCAAGGAACATACTCTCCACATTTTTTCCCATACAAGATCTCATTAAAACAGCCTTGAAAATAGTCTGTATGAAATCCAGTCAGAAAATGAATGAATGAATGAATGAAAGCAACTATCATTTTCTGCAGGAGCAGTATATGTGTGTATACAATGTAAAGAAGTTAAAGAATATAAACTAATGAGTTCTAGAGTTCTACTAATTCTTTAAGAGGACATAATCAGAATAAATTCACTGGAGAAAGACATGCCAAGAGAAGGCAAAGAGGGTGAAACCCCTGACCCTGGACCAATCCATGTAAATACAGATTGTACCACTGCACAGTTACATACTAACAGCACAGAAAGAAAAGCAGATACCAAAACCACTCCAACTATAGTGGCACTTACAAATTCTTCCTCCTTTACGCAGGGATTTGTGCCATTCCTGCCAAGGAAAACTAGCAAGGAAAAGGCAACCTCTACTATATTTCTTTCTGTGTAAAGGAGACAAACCTACTTAAAGGTATGTTTTACTGCCCATTGTTAACAATACAGAAAGAGAGGATGCACCAAGTCGCATATGCTATACCATTCTCTAGGGCCTTTCCATATACTTCCTCCATGATCCTGATCAACTCTAATGTCTAAGTGAAGAGTACATGTTCCCTGTCCTTTCTTGTTCAGGTCTGGGACCTTCTGTCAAAATTCTATCAGAGGTTTCTTCCCAGAAGCATGTAATCTCTAGCTGCACACCTCAATAGCTTCAAAATGTTCACTCTCCATTTAGCCTAACCAAAAATCACGCCCCCCAAAAGTTAATAACTTTGAGAATTTCAGACATATATGAGTGTGGAATCCACCAGATTGGGATGTCTGCTGTTATCACAGAGAAATGGGTCATGGTTATTTGGATACAAAATAGCTATGACTTCTCAAAATTTCTGGAAGCAATAAAAGAAAACTCTTTATTTAAAGCACAGAGGCAAAAGAACAAAGGGAAGAGGAAATTAAAGTAAATCTTGCACCACTGAGCTGGCACAGACCACTAGATCAATGCCAGCACATAGCTCTGCTGTACAGGAGCTCTGCATTCTGATCACTAGCACTCTGCATGCAAATGCAGTGCTAAAGGAAGAACAAAAGAACAAAGAGAGAAAGCAAATACAAATGCATATGCACAATCATTCAATTTGTGTTTATTCATAAAAGGAATTTCATTCCTTGCCTCCTCCTCTGAAAGGTTGTTTCCAATGTAGTGGTTCTTTCTGCATTTGCAGTATAGCAAATTTCAATGATCCACAATTAGACATTCGCACACATGCGGCAGGGATGCTGTCGCCACCTTTACTTACAAACAATAAAAAAGAATTGTATTAGCTCACAGACATCACATTTTTCTCTAAACGTGTATTCAAAGAAAACAATTCTAATAGTAAGCTTTTCTTTTGCCAGCATCCCAGTATGCACAGGTGCCTAGGCTGGAATGGAGGGGAAGTAGTACACGTTTTTGGGGAATTTCTGCAGTACTGAAGGATTCCTACCTCCATTATCAGTAATAGCTGGGCTTTCTGGTATTCCCTAATGTCTGCAAGTCTTTCTCAATCACTTCATCAAAAGCCACAGAGCTTGATTTCTGAACAGCTTTTTTGATTTCTGTCAGCTTTTAATAGTCTCTCCATAATGGCAATATTTTTTAAAATTAACAAGATTAGGGAGCAGATTTTTAAAGGCTTTTCAGCACCAAAAAGAGTAGATAAGCATGCAGTGGCATTTTCAAAAGCATCAGAGAAGCCAGTTCCCATTACGCTCAGATATTGGTTTATATTTCATAAAGGTACATAGATGTTACTCTTGTACTGACAGACAGGAATGAACCAGACCCTAGTCAAGAAGCCAGCAGCGCTACAGTTCATTCACTCCAAAACAATGACCTTCAGGCCAGATCACACTTTTCCATGAGGCTGAAAGTAATGTAGATTACTAGGTGAAGCACAGCCAGGCCTATGCAATAGCTGTGCTCTACTCCAGCTCAGCCCCCAACTGGGAGAACAGTTTTGGGACTCTAAGCCACAACCTCCCATCTTAAAGTTTTTTTCTTCTGTGTCCAGAAATACCTTTGCAACAAAACTCTTCCTTGCTGCATGGACACAGCACATGCTAGTAGCACAGCGTCAGCCCCTTGCACAGAGGCAATTCATTCAGATCCTTTGGACACAGTGGCAATAACACAAGGACCTACATGCACGCTCTGGATAACACATGGGAAATCCTTTTCCATAGGGCTAGAAATGAAATTAACCAAAAGCAAATATTTACTGAGGAGTCTTAAACAAAACTTAGGGATTAAAGTCAACCAAAATAATAAGACACATTTTGTTGCCTTTAATCATCGAACTACTGTCCAGATTATCCTTGACATGTGAAAAGATTGAGTGTTCAGTTTATTAATTTACTTCTTTAATAACTGACTGTGCAATGCCCCATTTGTTATATATTTCTTCCTCACACTGTTCCAAAGGCAAATACAAGTTTTAATATTGTTTATGTTACTATCATTTGAAAATTAATAGCTTTTCATATATCTTTTGACTTCCTAGTGGCTACAAGGAAAAAAAAATCTTAAATATATTCAAGGCTAAGTGTCATTTAAACTGCCTCTGATATACATGTATTACAGTAAATTACCATAAACATGCTATGCAGTGATGGAGACAAATGCCCAAAGAGAAAACCCATGTAAACAAGATAAGTAAAACTGTCTTATACATATTTAAGGGATCCATAAATGAGAGCTAGTCATAAACTTGATAAAGGTAATAGAAGATATATGTTAAACTTCATTGCTATAAAATTCAGGTTAAAAAGGTGATATAAATATTTTAGTCTTTTATCTAAGACTATCATTAAAGATTTAGTCCCTCTTCAACTGCTCTGGGGGGTTTGGTAGGGTTTTTTTTTTCCTTTTTCAACCCCTCCTCCCTCCCCGCCCTCTTTTTTTTTCACTTTTGCACTTTGTTAGTTGTTTTGAGTTATTTCTTTCTTCCCATGTTTCTTAGGGAGCTTATTAAATGTTAATGCTTTATATACAGATACATATGCCATGCACCCACAGAGTTACTAAAAGGTAGCTGCCAGTTGGCTTGCAAACACAGGGGTCAATTTTCTATTAATTAGAAATCCATGTTAGTGGTATTATAATTGAGACCCATGGGCCACTTCTGCAATGGCCCAGACAGCCAGAGCTGTCTTTTGCCTGTTGCTCAAGGTCCTGGGCAACATGCTGTGGCTGACCCTGCTCTGTGCAGGGGCCCTGGGCTGGGCGATCTGCAGAGGTGCTGAACACCCGCAGGTGCTCTGCAATCCCTGTTCCAGAATTCCTTTCCCACCAGCGAGCACTGACACTGGGTGACCTCCCAGCACTGCTCCACTCCCAACCCTCCTGAGCATCATTTGACTCTCCAGGTTCCGCTGTTTGTTTAAATGTTTTCCAACCATTTGGTCACTTCTTCTGCAGCCCTGCCATTCTCCCAGTCCCAGCAACACTAATTAAAAAAACAGCCTATAGAAGGACAGCGGGATCTCTTCTTATACCACAGATTTTGCAATTATAGACATGCAAGGCGACATGCCCTCCTCCCCCACTGTCCTCTACCTCTGCAAGCTTACTAGCTTCAGAAACAGCTCCTTCTAACTGAGCACAAAGACAACATGACGAGCAATAGTTCCATTGCCAAAAGACTGCTTTTATCATGTCTTTGTGTTATTTGGTATTTTTCCTAAATTCTGAGGTACTCAAATACAATATTTGCATGGGAATCGCACTACATTCAATTTCTAGTTCCCAGGGTTGCAAAGGAGAGTTAGAAAATGTGGCAGAAAGATAGAAAGGATGCCTTAAGGGTCCATAAAAGTG
The DNA here is from genome assembly GCF_963921805.1 of Phalacrocorax carbo. Taxonomy (NCBI): domain Eukaryota; kingdom Metazoa; phylum Chordata; class Aves; order Suliformes; family Phalacrocoracidae; genus Phalacrocorax; species Phalacrocorax carbo. The sequence continues at coordinate 47,202,368 of NC_087518.1, read as the reverse complement.
TCAAAAAACTATTTTTCAAAAAACAAACGAACAAAAAAAAAACAAACCACTACCTCAAAATTGTGGCATAGTTTCTAACTTTTTATAAGTTAGGTGTACCAGCCGGCACTGGATACAAACATAGATCCTTCTCATGGGCTTGAATGCTCAACATCCTGATTCAGAAACACAGCTGCCACTGGTTTACACCAACATCTGCCCCAGCACAATTTAATGACAGGTACTTATATAAATAAATATATCTCCCTGAGGTGTGCAACTTTGATGTGTAACACGGAAATACCTGTTAATGCTCATTACATGTACACTTAATTTAAACATCACGTAGCTGTGATCTTGGGTTTAGTTTCCTGTAGCCACCTTTAAATCCAAAAAAAAAAAAAAAAAGGAAAGTGAGGTTGATTTATTGCATCTAAAAGTTTGGGATAGATCCTTATAGTCTACTAGTTATCATACAAAAAAATATTCCCCTGGAACACTGCAAGAGCATGTTGGTGTTTAGGGTCTTGTTCTTTTGCATCATCTCTCAGTGATTTCCTCATCAAGTCAGCTCAATTTTCATGTGTTTCCCCTCTCACCCCCAACAGCCACTCCTGATAATTGCCTAACTCTGAAAGCCAGGCACAGTCTTTTCTGGCTTATATATTAGTAGCAGTAGACTCTGTGAAATCAGATGTTAGTTAGTAAGGCATCAGGACAGTCTGGACTATCACTACAGCCCTGGCAGAGGTAATAACACTGATTTAGCCAGCTAAGTAATAGAATGTAACTCTGAATATATCCAGGTAGCAGAAATCTATAGAGTAGAAAACACTGCCATTCATGAACAATTGCTTTTAAGTCAGTAACCATGGGAAAAGACACTAACATTCAAAAATATTCTGAAATATTTTGTGACTAGAGTCAAATTTCTAGTGTTTTAGATCCTACACTTCAGGGGAAGAGAGGAACTTGTTCATTTTTTTTCCTGTTTTGAGTTTTCCTTATTTAATTTGAGCAAAGACGGGCCAGAACGAAGACCCTTGATCCAAATAATCCCACACTTTGTGCTCTTCAAAAATCAAAATCTCTTCATTGTGCCTGTGATCCATCTCTCCCCTCAGTAACCATCTTGTAGTTTCCTGCATTCCCTCTCTGAGCCTGCTTGCCAGTCTGTTTATTTTCTCTTCATCAACTTTTTTAGGAAGAGGCCATTTTCCATCAAGTCTCTTCACTCTTCCATTGATTCTTATTCTGTATTTTTCCCTTTTGCCCTCACACAGCACTACACACATTTTCCTCTCCATTAAGTTAACTCACAATTCATCAAGATTGTGCACTCCAGAGCCAAACAGATATGGAGCTGTTTTAGAAGAAAAGGCAGGGATTGCTCCAGCTTGCTAATGAACGGTATCAGTCTTGCTCCCTTTTAAATGAAACATGTTGTAAGCTTCTCTTAGTTACACTAATGAAAATATTTTGCCAAGTTAATCCCTAGCATGAGTCCCAGACCAAGAAGCAGGGGAAGAGGAGGGTACTACATTGAGAATAATGGACCTATATTTTTAGTTAATGGACATTACATATTAAAATAATTAAGAACCTTTTAGGGCTAGGAATAAGATGATAATGTACACTTCCATACTTGAAACAGAGTGCCAGGTCCCTCACCCTAAGTGGTATATATAATGGCTCTGCAGGCACTGCAATGTTTTCATGAGGTCAGCATAGAAAACAACTCTTATCTGACCACCTCTGTGAAAGTCTTGGGGAGGGGTTAGGGATTTTGTTCCATTATTGAAAGGGTTTTATACATTCAAAGCCAGGAGACATAGTTAACTCAAACATCCGTCTTCAAAATTTCTTTTGCATTCCCCCAAAGTAACCACTACTGACACTTATCACAAAATACTCACCTAACTGGATGGTTTTCTAATCTCATGTGGCAACTCAAGAAGTGCAGGTTTCACTAAGAACCGTACGTGCTCCCTATACACATGAAGGAAAAGGGCCTTTGTAAAATGCTTCAGGAGATTAGGGCTTTATTTCCAGTGATAGAAAAGGAGCTGTGAGCACACAGCTGAGGTCTGCATTTTTTAAGTTACTTCACTTTCCTGCTAACATCACTTCAGGGATGTAAAATCCGTTCCTCCTCTCCCTTCTCAGATCAAATTTTACTTTCCCAGTTTCTTCTTTATCTCCTCCCCCCACCAGCACTTAGTGAGCACGGATAGAGTCTAATGCCAGCTGTGCAGCCCATGACTTACTCTGCAGTCTCTATATATTCTTTACCTTACATTTCTCAAGACAGAAACTGCAGAAGAGCTTTACCCCCTTTCCAACTGTAAGGTTACTCAGCATGGGCCTGCCAAAGCCAGCGTGCATCCTTTGCTTCTCCAAATTCTGTACAAGGCTACACCAGGGCCCTGCCAAAAAGCTCAAGAGCAAAGGGAGCAGGCAGAACTGAATTAGCTCCCCACACACCTCACTTATTTTTAATCTATCCAGTGCTCAGTTCCCAAGTTACAGATGCATTATTGTAAGCAAGAAAGATGCAACCACCTCAGCTTTATCTGGTGTCTTCCCCCATCTCCAGCTAACCTTCCATACCATTACAGTAGTTCCAATTACTGCTTTAATGCCTTATTCTCCCTTATTCCCATGACAGATCTCATTTGCCTTCATCCTGAAATAATATGACATATTATCACCAGTTATCACAAATTCCAATTTTTCTGTCTCTCCTGGGGAGTATATTTTATACCTGCCTCCTTTTCTGCAGCTAAACAGGACAGATCTTTAAGAAAAACTGAAAATGGAGAAAAGAGGGTCTACTTGAGTCTTTATACTCTAATTTGACACAAAAAAAAAAGAAAAGAAAGCAGCTAGCACGATGAGGAAAAAAGCCAGGTAATCATCAGCAAACAGGATCTTAGCATCCACAAGTTCACAACTGTCAAAAAGATCAACTCATCTTGATGGGACAATGTAAATAACATTTCTTACTTTGATAAGCACAAAACATGAGCTGCTACAATGATATAAGTTGTTGGGGTTGGGCGTTTGGGTTTGTTGTTTGGGGTTTTTTTGTTTGGTTGGTTTTTTGTTGTTTTGGGGGGGGGTTTAAATGATAAGTGAACACCTTGGCTGTTTTCTTTCTTCTGATAGTTTTGAAAGGAGAGACTGTACAATGGCAGGGAATAATTGACTTGTAAAGACAGAGGCACAGATGGATAACAACTCTCTGTCATTTGTTCCTGAAACTTCCTAAATGAAATTCACATCAAAATGTGAAAATCTGTAAAGCATCATTAATTTCAAGGGATCAGAGTAAGATTTTAAGCAGGAACTATGAAATAGTTTCTGTGTGTACTCTTCTGATGTCTTTCTTATTTCATCTAATTAACAATAAAACAGATGTCCCGTGACAAAATCAGCTTTTTCATCCAATAACACTCTGACAATCTAAAAATGCCAATCCCTTCGTATATGTAAGTTAAATGTCACTGGAGACAGTTGATGAAATTTAGAGGCAAAAGCAAAGGGAATATTAACATTGGCTAACTAGCTACAGGGGTGCAAAAACACTATTGTCTGCCCTTCAAAGGTAGAGATCTTCAGTGCAGTGAAGGGTCTAGAGCACAAGTCTGATCAGCAGCAGCTGTTGGAACTGGGGTTGTTTAGCATGGAGAAAGGGGGCTGAGGGGAGACCTTATCACTCTCTACAGCTACCTGAAAGGAGGCTGTAGTGAGGTGGGTGTTGGTCTCTTCTCCCAAGTGACAAGCAATAGGACAAGAGCAAATGGCCTCAGATGGTGCCAGGGGAGGTTTAGATTGGATATGAGGAAAAATTTCTTCCCTGAAAGGGTTGTCAAGCACCGGAACAGGTTGCCTAGGGAATTGGTTGAGTCTCCATCCCTGAAGGTATTTAAAAGACATGTAGACACAGTGCTTAGGGACAAGGTTTAGTGGTGGACTTGGCAGTGTCAGGTTAATGCTTGGACTTGAGAGTCTTAAAGGTCTTTTCCAACCTAAACGATTCTATGATTCTATTTTTGGACTAACCCCATTCACAGTTCTTAAAATTTAATCTTACAACACTCAAGAAAGTTAAATTGATAAGATACAAATCTTAATATATAAAAATTAAAGTACTCAAAGCTTTTGTAAAGGCTCATATTCTGATGTGAAAGAGGTCTGTATCTGCTGTCACTCATTTGTAAGAGCCAGGAATAAAGGAAGATTAAACTTCAACTCAGAAAAATAAACCAGTAATATAATAGTAAGAAGGACCTGATTTCCCTTACCTGACTACATGAACATGGGCAAACTCACAGCATTGGTATGCAATTGCATATGTGGCTCAAATGTTCCAGCACCGTGAATGTTCACTCTTAATGACTCACTGGCAGTCCATACCTACTGGTAATTTACCACCTACCCATCTCTGGGTGGTATAAAGGTAGTTCACATGCAGGTTGGCATCGAAGGCAGGCTGTTCTCAGGGCAGGGAATTCTCCACTTGTTTACACTGTTATTAGAAATTGCACATGGAGGAAGGTGGTCAAGACTGCCTATTTTAGAAATATTCACAACCTTCAGTTTAAGAATGCCTCCTTCCTCATGTGTCCCCTCAAAGAAAATTAAATTATTTCTGACATTCAGAAGATACCCTTTAGTACAGTACAATTATTCTGAAGATACTACATCTCTTTATGAAATGTGATATACAGTACTCAGAGCGACTCTGGAAAAGTTAATCATAGCTGCAATCATGTGTCTTTCCCAATTCATGCAGTTGTGTGATTGACAGAAACTCCCAAAGCAGAATTCAATTAAGTATAATTTTGATTCTCATAAGACAAGTCTGCCTTTGTTGTAACACCAAAATAAGTTCTGAAACACAGATAAAACAGGTATTAAATAATGTAATCTGCAGCTGCTCAGCTAGAATAAATGCCACCAAAAATAATGCTGCCACTGTTACCTTCTACAGACTTCAGAGTCAGTTTTCTCCAGAACTGAAACATAAGTATCTCAAGGTATAGCGTACTATGGGGCAGATTTTCAAGGCTTTTAGGTACCTTGAAGTGCAAAGATTCCCAGGGATTTTCAGAAACACCAAGACTCCTACTCCCACTGAATCAACAGATATTGCAAACTAATCCTCAGAGTATCAGAACTATAAGCGTATATTGTGATGGTGTCGCCTTCAGTAGATTATAATGTCTGTGACACATCTTATTCTATTTAAAGTGCTTTGATAATGCACTTCTTTATATAGTGCAAGGGTACAGGTATGATGGTGCAGCAATGGACTGGTCTGTGGGAATTATCACCGTGATTTGTCATCCAAAAAGCCTGAGAATTTTTGTATAGGTGTAAATGTACTTCTTTTAATCAGTTAAATACTGTCTGAGATTTGATCAATTCACCCACTCTAATCTCTGTTGCCATACCAAAATCCATTTAAGCGGTACCCAGTTCTTCCACACAATCCATAATCTGCCAATGCTTTCACTCCCCACTCTCAGCGCACTGAGGAATAAGATAAAAAAAGCCCCCGAGTTTGTCCCTTGTGAAGTGGCCTCTGCAAGACTGGGGTCAGCGACCAATACCATCTTGCCATTCAGTGCCCACACAACACCAGGCACGGGACTGTTTCCCATAACCTGCCTGTTGTACCTACCTTCTTTAAGGGTTGGTGCCAAAGACCCTGGCAGCCACTGTAATCACAGTAATATCATTTTAGAAGTACGGACAGTTTTGCTCCTTTCAAACTGTTTCATTCTGCTCTTTTTATGGAGGCTATCGTAAACAGAAAGGCTAAAAATCCCCACAGTATTGTTACAGACTGGCTCACTACAGGAATGGACTAGCCACTACACAAAACATTTCTAGTAAAGGGACAACTTTTCTAAATTCAGTTTGGGTTCTGCATCATGAATGCCCCCACACCATATTTAGATGATTGCGTCCCTCTCTAACATGCTATTTAGTGTTAAAACCCAGCCAAGAATGGTACACTTTCTACTGGACTGTACACTTCTGGTGTGTATATCGGGGCAAAACACTATCAGAGAAACTTGATGGCAAGTAAAGCTGTGCATTAAGCAAGAGAACAGGAAAAAAATGGGTCTTAAAATAAGACAGCATCTGACAGCTGAAGGTTCCACGACACAGATCTGCTGCTTCATTGAAGACTACGGACAATAGGTTGTGGCTTTAAACACAGTCTCTGCTGCTCTCTAGTGGCCTAACACTCATTCGGCTGAGCACAAGGCGTTGCTGCAAAGTGGAAATAGTTATTTCAGCAGCATCTCAGCCTCAGTTAGGAAGTTATATTATTAAATATTAACAACTTAGAAATGCATAGGCTACTCTTATTCTATTTCCATGGCCCTTTGAGTTAGGAGGTATTATATCTTTTTTCCTACTTCATACTATTTATCATAAATTAGGGCATTGCTAAAAAATTTTTATAGGTCACCAAACTCTTGAAGGAGATTGTCAGTGGACGCTTCCAGTATACATAACATCATGGGCTAACGAAGCTTTTTGGACATTACTGCAATAGAAGTGAATCCACCCCAGCCCCACCATAAGAAGGGGGTGGGGGAAGGGGGAACACACAGGGAAGCCAAGGGGTTACATGTGTTTACTGCAAAGATTATTTTGGTCTTGAAATTTTTACTTCCATCAAATCTTTTTTTAATTCCTGGAATGGTCCAAATTAACCATTGGCTTTGCTAATTAGTACAACACGGCAGGATGCGAATATCACATCTGTCTTACAGTACTACAAAAAGCAAATCTTAAGCCCACTTACGCTGTAGTCACACAGGCAAAATCCAGACCTGGAAGGTGGTTTTCAATGTCCTGAAGTACAGGCTCATTCTTCTCCACCCTTTGACTTGCATTCCTGGGTTAGGATCAGAGGGGAAGAGGCAGAGAGATTATATGCAAGAAAGTTGTACAAGGTCACCGCAATATCTATGTTATCATTGTACACATAGACCCGCCTTGATTGCAGTACACCTTAGGCCTGATTTGCTTTCACTGGGTAACATAACACTTTATTCCTTATACTAAACAACCATGAAATGAGAAATATTACACAGGACATGACCAAGGCTTTCCTTAGACAAAAAAAAAAGCGCTAGAAAGTGATTCATACAATAAATTCAACTTTCTGTTCACTCACCCACCAATATTCCTCAAATTATCACCATGATAAATTAAAAATATTTCACAAAATCCCATGGAAGGACAACCAGAGTGCCAAGGAAACACATTACCACAGAAGCAGCACGAGAAGCTCAAGCACATTCATGAATGGGCAAAAAGCCTCTACTAGTTACCACAGATAAATTTGGGACTAGAAAAGGTTTCTATTTATAGCCCAATTTCCAAAGAAAATGTGCTTTATGCAATATTACTGTGTGCAAATGTTGCGTGTCTGTCATCTGTACTAATTTCACTACCCTGCCTAAATAGCCAGCTTTAGTCTAAGTCTTATAAATTATGGAAATGCATAGGAACTCAGTTCATATAGCAAGTCTAATTGGAGGGAGAGTCCCTCCTAGTGCTCACTCTGACTGCAGAGCTTCCAACTAACATCAAGATCTACACATAAGGCTAGAGGCTTTATTGCTAACTCCTCATTTTCTTTGTGTTACAATAGCCAAGTACAGCCAATACAGTTTCCAGCAAGGATCTGCAGTTCACTGCATGCTTCAGTCTACAATCCATATTGGTGCAAAATAAATAAATAAAAATTATTTTTAAAAAAAAGTAAGAATCAAACTTACCAGTTTGTTTAGGGACCCCATTATGCTGCAAATACACAGAGTAAGACACATGCTTTACCTCAAACCAAGTGGAGAAAGAAAGCAAAGCAAAAAAGTGTCAAAAAAGACAGCAAGAGAACAAAATGGGATATGATAAGAAGGGGGTGGAAGAGGACCAGGTATTGTCAGTAGCTGCCCAGAAGTAGTCAGGAATCCCACCTCAGCCTGGGTCTGTTAGGCTAGACATTGCTCAGACCTGCAGAAACAGTCCCTTCCCCAAAGAAGTGTGGATTTAGCAACACAGAAAGCGGAAGACAGGAGAGAGAACATGTCACTTGCTGTTGAATATAGAGCTGAGACTGGGTCTGAGGTCATCAGATGACTGCGAGTCAGTTCAACATTTGTGGTATATTTGTTTTTACCTAAATTAAATAAGGACTTTTGAAACTGCAGAAATAGGCCTTTTTATATATTTAAATTGCCTTTCGTACTGTGTTAATAAAAGTATTGCATGACATTCTCAGCTGCTGCTCCCTTAGTAGCTGGAATTTTCTCCCTCTGTCAATTTCAAGTGCTGACATTTTACTTTTTTTAATCTTTGGGCTCAAGGCAACTCTTTTTCACCCTGATTTCCTTACACGTATTTGGGGCTTGCTCCTGCATTCCTTAAAGGCAGTGAAAATACTGAATGAGCAAGGAATGCAAAACCAATCCACAGAGTAATTTACATTTTCTATTTTACTTGCTTTGAAAGTCCCTGAAGACATATCACTGTTTATTACTACAAGAAAACATTTCTAATTCACTCAAGTCAGTTAATGACTGAGAAATCTCCTGAATATTACCCAACTGGCAAAACATAAATTATTACCATATTATTTTCTAAAAAGCAAAGTGAATATAAATTTTTTTCTTGTTAAGTACACCTCTATTTGATTATTTGTTACAGTGCTTTACTTCTGAATAGCAAAGCTTCTGTAGCATGCCTGAAACCTCAACAATTTACAAGGCTGCAAGAGATCTATAAGTTTTCAACCTTAAAAACACAGGGAGAAGTCATCACCTTGAGGTGCATACCAGTTGTGGAAATTACCACAACTGAGGTTATTGAAATCCCACTAAGAGTCTTCCCTTTTTGCTTGTATTTCTAACAGCTCAGTCAACAGCAGCTGTTCACAAAGACCCTGACTTCAGGCACATGTCTATGAGGTTTACCCCTGCCATGTCAGTTTTATTTACCTGTTACACATGGTCATAGTATCAAGTTAGGATAGGAGCTGGCTTAGGGACTGTTTGTTGTTTTTTCCTAGCCTAACACCTACTCAGCACAATGGACCCTTATTGCTGCAGGTGCATCTGGCTGTGCCACTAACACAAATAAAGAGTCCTTTAATTTCAATGCAGTTACTCCTCGTTTACATTGGCAGGGAGATGAATCACACGTAGGACACAGGACTGTGCTGGCTCCACAGAAATCGTGGTAAGAAACAGGAATCCCTGAAGCACCAGACCAGTTTTGACCACGCAGTGGCAGCAGAAGCAAGACACTGTTCAAGCAAGTCCTGTAACAAACATGACAGGAGCAAAATTCCACTAGCTCCTCTTTGAGGAAGGAGGGAAACGGCCCTGTGAGAGCACACTAGATAAGATGCATAACTGACAGGTGTAGGGAATTTCCCAAAGTTTAAGCCCTCAATTCACCAGTTCCAGCTTGAGACACAAGACTTGGGGTAACTCATTTTCCTGTAATGACCCAATGTATGTTTTGAGCCTGACTGAAAGTTGTGCCAAAGAACAAGCTCCACCACTGACTGCCTCCTAAGAGCTCCAGAGAAAGGGTGAAGAAAATAAAATTAGGTTCCTTACCTCACAAACTACTGTAAATACAGGAGGAGGCAAATCCCATCAGCATTGTGCTAGAAGCCTTCAAGAAACGTTCTGGAGCAAATTTTTCCAATACAGTTAATTGCACAGGGCTCTTGCAGTTTAATGGGAGTTTTGCTCAGTCAAAAGAAGTAAAGTAATTAATAAATTAATAAATAAACAGTAAAAACAAGCACAAGAAGAAGGTGTGATTCACTTCCCACTTGTGTAAGTAATTCAGAAATAACTGTCTCAGTGTACAAAAGTTTCTACTTATGCCACCCACAGCCAGTGGGACAACAAACTAGCTTGGAATTGCAAAGGTGCAAGGTCAGCCCTGTCTTGTTCCTGGCTGCCATCAGAAGAAAGATAGGACAGGACCTCCTCCCTACCATCAGATAGATAGCCCTTCACAGCAGAATGGTAACCCCGTGACAGTCTGGGGTCCTGTGTGCAACCCAAGGCAGTGGCACATCTCAGCCATTGTACAACAGCAAAAGTTAACCTAGCTTAGAGCCTGCAGCCATCCTATCCAGGCTGCATGGTCCATACTACACAGCATCCACTTGTCAAAACATCCAGCGCAAGACTCTCACAGTATTCAAATGGAGCAAACAAGAGGCAGCAAGGGAAAACAAACACCAGAAGGAATGGAGGAGCAGGGTGGGGAAAAATGAAAAAAGCTCTGTAGCCTGCAGACACCACAAAGCCTCTCTGAGGAAATGGGCTGAATGGCAGGGGTGGGAGGGAGGGGCAAGATAAGAGACAGGGAATTTTCCCTCTTGTTCCAGAGCTCTGCAGGAACCGTGTTCCAAAGCCAGCACTGCCCATCTCTGCACACCCCTGCTGAGCTGTTCTAACTCCCACCAGGACAGACTTTGGGGCTAACAGCTTGGAAGGATCCGAAGGGCTGGCCTAGGAAGCTGCCGCAGAGCAGGCAACATTGCCTATGAGCCAGCAGGGAACAGCACGTCAGCTTCCACAGCAGTTAGGAAGGAAAAATGTGTTTTCTGGACCTTCACTGCACAAGGGAGCAAAATACTGTAAATTAATTAGCTGCCCTCCTCTAAACCAAGCACATTGCTGCAGCCAGGTGTGAAGCAGGAAATGGTGAAACACTGTTTAAGGGCAAAGTGAATCATCCACAGCATTAAACAAGCTTGTCAGAGGGTGAATGCGTGCAAACTTAGAGGAGGAGAGCAGCATGTATGCACCATGCACATTTTTCAGTTAGCTGTGACCATTTAACCGAACAGGGAATCATCTGCCTTAACCATCACTACTAAATTTATTATTCATTAAGCACATAAATTATTTAAATTTGAAACTATGGATCCTGGAAGCCAGTGTGAGCCACTGGCTTCTTTCAGTTTCTGGTAGTTGCCAAGAGCCTGTGTTCTGGTACTGCCAACCTGGACTCCTAAACAAGTCAGATCCAGTCTTGGACTGCTTTAAACATAATATTTTAAGAGCTATGTAACTCCCTTCATTTTATCAGGCCTTTATGGTTGATGACTTCTTTTTTTTTTTTCTTCCTTAACCAGATGACTAAAAGTTTGCTTAAAGGCAAAACCTGAGGTTCTCATGGAATACCAGGACTCGAAGAGTCAGATCTTACAAAAATCCTTTCAGTAGTACAAGATATTCAATAAGTCACTAACCTTGGCCAATAGTCATAGTTCATGTTTGCTGGACACAGTAATCATTCTTGTTTCTCTCTTTCAAACTCTAATTAGCTACTGTATCTGAGGAAAGGTTGGGCTGAGAAGGACATGATAGTTCACCTGAGCCCCAGGCAACTCCCCTTGAGCCCACAGGAGCTCTTTGGTAGAACCGGAAGTTTAACCAGGCTTCTGAGTTGCAATAAGGTGCCCAAAACACAGCACTATTTTCTTCCGCATTTGCTTGCCAGAGGGCCGCCTCTGAACCTCTGCACTTCCACTACCGGCATTTGAACAAGATCTCAGCAGGCACCGCAGGCATTTTTAGAGTTTTAGGCATGATTGTTAAAACAAAGAGGATTAGGAGAAACTACCACTTTACAAACCCAGTCTCCTGCATTCTCCTAATCATCTGTTTTAGTCACTCTCAGGAAAGAGGCTGCTTCCTTTCAAGCGTCCTGCACCACTACTTGGTAACTAAGTCTCAGGAAAAAAACACACTGAAGAAAGAGCGCATAGTGAGATTTTTTTTCCCCTGAAGGGATTTTAATGGCAATTAGGTAGAAGACACTTTGAAAACCATATCACATGCAGTCACAGGAATCTGGTACCTAAACCTTCAGCCCTTCTCTCCAGGTTAAAAAGCAGAGCAAAGGACAGAGTTACTGAACAGATTCTGTTAAAGACAAATGTGTTAATTAAAGTACAAGCTAGGGTAGGGGAGAAAAGAGTATTGCTATAGAAGGACAAAAAATAAATCCTTTTTTTGTTCATATTATGATCTGTTCATTAAAAGCTTTCTGTCCAAAACATGGCATGCAGTCTTGTGGCTAGAATATTTGTTACGACAATGATATCTAAAAAATGCTAAACACTGGATAACAACTGTAATATTAAAAAAAAGAAGAAGAAGAAAGGTCTGAACTATAATGCTTAGATCCAAACTCCTCAAAAATTCTAGGGCATTGGTTCCCTTTGACCTTGCATCTATAGAACTATGGAATACCTAAAGGAATTTTAAAGAGGACTTATAAGAAAGATGGGGACAGAGTGTTTAATAGGGCCTGTTGCAATAGGACAAGGCATAATGGTTCTAAACTAAAAGAAGGTAGACTCAGACTAGATCTAAGGAAGAAATTTTTTACAATGAGGGTGGCGAAACACTGGCACAGGTTGCCCAGAGAGGTGGCCGATGCCCCGTCCCTGGAAACGTTCAAGGTCAGGTTGGACAGGGCTCTGAGCAACTTTATCTAGTTGAAGATGTCCCTGCTCACTGCAAGGATGGTTGGACAGATGACCTTTAAAGGTCCCTTCCAACCCAAACCAGTCTATGATTCTATGAATTTTTTCCTTTAATTTGTGCCTTCTTTTTTAGATAATATTTTCTGAGAATGCATTTCCTATTTTTGCAATTCTTTCATAAAGAGAGAAAGAAAAGTATTTGTAGAAACAATACAGAAAATTACTTTTTAAAACAATAAAAGTGTAATGGAAAGATGGAGAGACAAACATGTGATTTGAAATTACTTTCAGCTTTGACTTAGTTCAGGATAGATAACTTATAACATCAATATGAAACAAATTTCAAACAAAGTGAGTTCTAACATGTCATTACTGTATTTTTGGTGACTGCTTGGAGCTGTCCAAGACACATAGAAGAAGCGGTCCTGAATTGTACCGACCGCAAAATCTTCAAAGCTATGGGAAATGGGTCAGTATGAAAGTCACTGAGACCATTCACATGCATAAAATAACATGGATAGGAGTTCACACACTCAGGTCTAGCATACTGTCTTTGGTATTTAAGGTTAAAATTGGATCTCAGCTACAGAGCCATGTGGTCTGCTACCTCATTTCATATCTTATCTTTGCAGTGTGATTTTACAGAGCTAGTTCACATGCTGATTTTGGTCTTGATGTCACATTCTAATCTCTCATAGGTATCATTATCTTTTTAATCTACACAAAACAAACTTCATCACAAAACATCCATTTCTCATTGATCTCCTGAGAATAAGTTTGCTGTAATCAGCACCCCTGCTAAATTATCCTCAACCCTAAATCAGCACATGGTCAGCATGCGTGACACGATGCAGAGTGAACTGCTGTGTTAGAAAATTTAATTGGTAAAGAAACTACAAATGGTAAATGAATTCACAAGGGTAAGATAGATATATATGCATACACTGACATATATATGTATGTATACATACACACACACAGAGACTATTGTCACTGAATTCAGCCAGGACTATTCACACATGATTGCAAGGATCTATGAATTTACCATATGGGTACAGAGTGTCTCAAAATTATATTGCATAAAGAAATGGGCAATATCCCATACTGGTTTCAGCAGTTTTCACAAAAGAACATGAAAATGAAAAGAAAAATTAATGATGTAATTTAACACTGTAAGAGTCAGTGCTTGTTACCAGGCTTGTCTTATCTCAGATTCAATAGGTGTGCCTGAGAGTGTTTAAAAATATTAAGTATGCCAATAGCATCCCAAAACCTCAGGTAAAAAGATCCTCACACCTTGTTTTCACCAGCTCTTCTGTGTCTGGCCCGGGCAACACCTGCTGTCGCGGCTGCCATCCAACACCCCCAGTGCACTTCTACACACTGTGAAGAAATCATGCACATGTTTAACCAAAATCATTTGACAGAAGCTAGAAGTGAAACAACATACATGAACATAAGTCAGGCACTCATGAGGGGAAGGAGTAGGTTCTTCAGGCTGCAAAGGCTCATTTCCAAGGTGGAAATTTCCTTCTGGGACAAGAGGCCCTGAGGGAGCAGGAGGCCCGGGGCCTCTTCAATGCCATCTTGTTTCACTCAGGACATGGGGAGAGACCAAATGAAACTGCTACCTCAACCATGGCACCACAGTCAGTCCTGCAGGAGACTGAGCAGGGGCTGTGGGTATAGATCAGCCTTGGGACCAGGGGATGAGTTGCTGGATCAGGAAGGAGGCACGGGAGACCTATGGCTGCCCCTCATCCAAAGTGGACACAGGTCAGATGCAGCTAAGCTGGCTGTTACTGCAAGAAGACAACCAAGGCAGGGAGGAGATATGGGCACCATTCACCATGAAAAACTCCCTCAGAGACAGATGGAGACAGGCTTGTCATCCACATGTTTGAACAGACCTGCCATGGGGGCTGCCGGCTGCACCTGGCCCCATGGCCACCCTCACTGCCCCTCAGCACACTGAGGAGAGGCAGGAGCCCTCCCAGTGCCCCATAGTGGTGCCCGACACAGCTGCCTGCTGAGGCCATTGCTACAGCCCTTCTCACAGGTTGGCTCTGCCTCCTGTTCTCGTGGGGAATGCCATAGGATTTTTAAAGGCTGGTGGGGTTCAAGGCTTGGCCTCCATCTTGTCCAAAAAACACAGCACCTCCCCAGAGCCACACTGACTGCACATACAGCACCACCCCACATATCCACCTCCCAGCGTGCAGGTGCTGGGCCAAGCTGGGGCTGCAGAGGAGCTGTCGTGTCCCGGCCAGCACACCCCACAACCCCCACATCTGCCGCACAGTGGATGACCTGCCGCCATTTTCCCTTTTCCCTCCAGCCCTTTCTCTTTTTCAGAAGCTGGCACTCCAGCTTAAGCAAGCTGCTGCCCCTGCACCTCAGCTTCACAATTCTCCTGCCTCATATTTGTGCTTCACATTCTTTTTTTGTTCCAGCAAGATGATTAAACCACCCCACAAAACTCAACAGTGAGAAATTCAGAACGTAGGAATGATGGCATTCTGACAAACAAAAGAAGCCAGTTAAGTATTTTAAGCATAGAGAAGCAACTGAGTCAAATTTACCATCAGTATTTCATGTAAATGAAAAAAAAATAGTGTCTAGACCTGATATTATTAGCTGTGCAGAAGAACACATTCTTCTTCTGAAAGAAGTGAGTATTTAATAGTGCTTTCCTTTTTCAGAGGACACTTGTTTTTCCTTTCCTGTAGGTAAGCTTTTGATGAGTGATTTCAATACATAATAGCATGGCCACAGAAAAACCCACAATGCTGAGAAGCCAAGCTGGCAGGCCAAAAGGAATCAAAAAGTTAATTTCTTTAGAGATAAAGCAACAAAAGCGGGCTAACAAAAAAAAAATCAAATGCTGTGTGGTTTTTGCCGTCCCCTAAAGTAGTCTGTACTTCACAAGCATTTCAATGAATTTCCATGTAGGTAAGAAATATTGTGCTCAATCCATGGAAACAGAATTTCAGCCTTTCCTCTCCCTCCTCACCAATGTTTAGGAATATAGCATAAAACTCTAAAAAAATAGCCACCAGTGGTCTCCTAAGAGTAACGGGTCAAAGTGCTTCCAGACATTTCACTGGGCCATCAAGTCTTCTGCAAATTCAAGCATTACTTTAGGTGGCATGGAGAAATTTGTAATATTTGAAAGGCTAGGCCTAAATTTAGGACCCTGTTCCCATTTTAAAAAATGGGGTAAAATGCTAGTTAATTGAACTGTACAGGATGTGACTGAAATTATTGTACATTGTATTTTCATCTTACAGTTAGCATTCACATAACTGGTTTGTCTGGTTTTTGTTTTCCATGTTTCATCATGGGGGGTTGTTTGTTTTTATCTTCAGTCAGGTCTTTCTCACTTTCACTTTCTCATAAAATATTGAGCCATCACAGATACCTTCCCCCCTACTGTCATGCACAGAATTGGATGAAACAGCAATTGCTCTGCATTCTCTTGCCACAGACCAGACTCCACCTTCAATTTTTAAGTCACATTCCAAAAGAAAAATCCTACTTAAACTACAGTGACATGTTATAGCCCCATATCATTATTTTCTTACTTGTCTTCTGTGATAGTTCTGTAGTGTTGCCAGCACCGGAGTGATGTTTTAATAGTGAATCTCATCTTCCCACTTTCTTCAGACTACAAAAACAAGATAGGTAGGTTTGCTGGACTGCCAGTAGGATTTTTCCCCTTCCAACAACAAGAATGTCTTTATTGTTCATAAAATGCTGTTCTGCAAATACTTGTCAATAGTATTTCAGTAGCATTAATGCCAGAAGCCTGTAGGATTCTGCAGATTATGTAAAAAAAAAATTATATTTTTGTACTCTACCACTCCATCTTGCTAAGTCTATTGATTTAATAAATCAAGCCACCTAAAATTATTCATTGTTTTTAATCCCAGTGCAGTATGCCATTAGGAATAGTCATTTTCACTGCAAGTTCTCTAGGCAGAGAAGAACTCATAATTCATTGCCTGCCTAAGGAGCTCTCTAAGGAGAAGATTTTTACTTCTTCATCTTGTTTGCTCTGTTAGTTGATTGGCATGTATCTCTGTATATAACTATATCTATGGCACAATGTTATAATAGCAAGGAAAACAAAATTATTACCTCTGCTTGACATTTCATCAGCAGTACTTGGGAAATATTGTCCCTGAAAAACACAGAACAGGGGGTTACAATTAACACTAAGAAGTGTTAATTAGACAGAGCTGGAATGACTTATTATAAAGCAGAGGGTATTTTACTTTTCCATGTCTCACAACAGTACAGCTTCCTGAGTGAAGTCAGGGGCTCTGCTCATGTAGCTGGAAGTGAGGAAATATATAACCCCTTGTTCCTATACTTTATCACGGAACAAGTACTTATTAACAAGCATATTCTTTGGCACGTTAGTCTATATTCAGGACATAGGGTTTCTTTTGCCATTGTTAGAGCTCTGCTCTAAACTCTGAGGAATTTGACACATTTTAATGAATGAAGACAGAGTCCAGGAGAGCTTTCCTGCAACAGAGATTGAATGCTTAATTAGGACCCTTATTAAAATAAATACTCAAGTAGTACAAAAGTCTGCAATTCAAGCCTTATGTATCTCATACTGAAACAGGAGACAGTCAATATTAGTAGTCACTTTAAAAAAAAAATTATAAATTGTTTTGACTAGCTCAAGGTCACACAGTGTTGGTAAATCAGCAGCAGAATTTAGTACACAAACCAAACCTTCCGAGACCCATGTGCAGTTTTCACTACAAAACCTCACAGCTTCCTTCATTTACAAGGTCCCAGTGCTCCTCTGCAACAGCAGTATCTCATTCTTATTCCATGAGAATAATCCAGTGAAAGTTAAACAAACCAACCTGCAAAGATAAGGGATAAATGTACCTTTCAAAAGATTTGATATAGGAAGTTAGTATGCTTTACTTTAAGTGTACCACACTCAGCTAAAACATTCAATTATACCTATTTCAAGAATCATTTCATTTTCAGACTAATCTCAGAACAGATAGCATGTTGCTATCACAGGAAGCACTTTGGTGCTGTGCATCCTGCTTCAAGACAATATTCTGTGCTGGGTCTGTGAAGAAACAAAGGCGGCTCTTGCTCTAGTCAGTCCAGAATCTATGAATGTAACATCCGAGAGCCCCACGTACACCAGAAATTAAACTGAGAGGAAAAGAGTCTAAGTCATTGTCCTCTGTGGCAAAATAAAACCCAATGACCACCAACCAGGGTGATATACACTAATAAAATATTTTCATTGTTATTGCTACTCATAAAACCTTCAAAATCTTCAAGAAAATAGCTACAACCTATTCCTTCAAAAAATGAGGAGCAATACTCAGGAATCAAAGAACAAAAACAGTAAAAAAGCCATCTGTATTGCAGAATTTAAAAAAAAAATAATAAATTGAAACACACAACAGTAGTCCAGGAGGTTAAAATTGCAAATACTTCACATTTAACATATGATCTGAGGATCTGTCAACAAAAAAACCAATGCACACATTCTTAAGGACAAAAATTTCATACAAATTTAAGTTATGTTACACTGTTAAAATAGGTTAATCCTTGGATTGAGGGAGCACGAGTTTCAATTAAGATTGAAAAAAAAAGATTCATGATACCATAAACATCTGCAAAACAATAGAGACAGTCAACAAAGATGGCTCTGTGCAAAACATTTACTGAAAATCACCAACAGGATCCTTCTTGTTGTTGCATTTTGGATGCCAGATGGCTGGAGGGAGTTCCAGCAGGCAATTTCTTAATGAGAGTGCCTCTGCCCAATATCATTGACAGCCATCAGATGTAGCATCTACCCTGCTGAGGCATCCAAGAAAACCAGACATTTTACCAATGACTTCACCAGTTTGGTCTCAGCTTTTTACAGTTATGGAACATCATTTGCTGTTGTTCCGTTCAGCCCATCTAATCAAGACTAACTTTCCTCAGACATTTTGATGATGAAGAATAAAATAACACAGGAGATAAGTTCCCTAGGATAACCTTAGCTCCCCAGTTGTCCCTGCTTTTAAGAGCACACCGATCACTCATCGCCTCCATTGCTGCAGACATCTAGCTTAATAGAGCTATTTCCCACTCAAGAGCCAAGTACACCATTTTTCCAGCCTTGCTCTACAGTTAGAAACAATGCTGCTAGCCCACCACATTGCCACCCTCGTCTCACACTGGTTTCAAGCCCTTTCCCAATCAAAGATGTACGTATGCTTGCTTGCCAAAATAAAGCAAGTTCTTCTTTCGGTGACCAAGGTACTAGACACTGAAAAATAGCTAAGCCCTCTCCCAGAAGGGAAATTAGGAAGCCAAAGTGAAAGATGCACAGGATCCCCATAGGCACTTTCATGCAACGCTTAGGAAATAAGTCAATAATGGTGAGAAATATAACGCGTTTGCCAGCTTCTCCAAGAGTCTGCCATGAGTGTGGGGTACATCTTGAATATTTCAGTACCATTACTCTCCCAGTAAACTGAAGTTGGGCTAACTCATTCGTCAGGCATACTCTGGGCAACAGATTATGCTTGTAAGCCACGTGATGGATTGATTTTTGCCCCCAAACCCAGCAAGTATTACACTACTACTTGTACTTATGTTCTAAGATATTTTCCAATGGATCTGAAAAAAGAAATTCAACTAGTGTTTTGGGATCCTTTTCAACCACTGAACAGGAAGAAGGTTATAATATAATTCTCGTAAAGAAGACACCCTGAAAACACCCCTCTCATCCCTACTGGTCAAAGCAAAGCTTTCAGGAAGGAGGGTATGAATTTTAGTGAGGGCCTGGGACCATGTTTTGCCTGACAAATCTTCTGGAGCTTCTTCCCACTCTTGGCCCCACTGCATTAGGATTACATTCTCTGTGTCAAAGTAAAGCTTCATAATGTGGATAAAAAGAATTATTAGAGAAATTAAACATAATTCATCTAAGCAGGAAAAAGCCAGGCATCTTGTAGCTTCATTCTGGCACATTGGACTGAGCACAGTAATTTTAGTCCATCTTCTGTGTGCCTGATCATTTGCCATTTACTCCTATTGAACAGGCCCTTAATTAGATTCTCCTAACCAGTATGAGATATCTGACTCTCCCCTTTACAACAGCAGTGGCTCTTTAAATTATAATCTCCACTATTTGTCCCATTCATTTGGCTGCAAATATCTATGGCTAACCTTTCAAGCAGGAGATTTAGAAAACTGAGGAAATCCATAGGTTCTGTGCAAGGTAAGCCATGAGAGGAAATCAATATCCCATATCCCGCTTACAAGAAAGTGAGGTAACACTTTGATACCTTTGTTCCCTATAAAGCTGTTTCATCAGTAAGTCCCTGCTGCACAAATCTGGGCTCATTCTGACTGTCTTCTCATGCTGCCATTGCTACTCTTACTTAGAAGCTCCTGGGTTCTGGACCCAGCTTCCTTTAGCAGGGGTCATACCCTCCTCCCTCCCCTGACTCCAGGTCCTGCTGACCTTTAAGCCCTTTTCTCGATCTGCTGAATGGTTTATAGGGGCCCTGCCTTGCTGGCCCTGTTCCTGTCTTGCTGAATCTCTGTGAACCTCTCCTATATTCTGATCCAGGGCTAGTACCCCATTTCGCTTCCAAACATCTGATTTTAGCAAAGACCTCAGCATTTTAAGGCCAGCCAGTCTTGTTAAATCTCTCTGTAAACATAAACCCCAAGCAGATCTTTTTAAAAGCCTTTGTAATGCATGCTTTCCATCTGCCTGTCAGACCACACGAAAAGATCCACTCTCTGTTTCTGATTTCCTTTCCATTTCCCTCTTCCCCCCACCCAGAGCCTGCTCTGCTGTCACAAACCTACTCAAATTTGCACAGATCCTGCCCATCTATTATATTTGTGCAGTTAAATGGTCAACTACTTTCTGAAGATATGCATAGCAGACTGGTAATTATTGATGTGAAATAAGACTTTGGGTAACCTGCTTTTGATGGATTTCTACAACTTTTTCTGAAATTCGTCTATGCTTTTACCCAGACATTTTTCATCCATTCACGTATCAGGAGAAAAGAAATTAACTATGCAGAAACAACCAGAAATAACACTTATGAGCTTTATAGCATGTTAGTAAGATCCAAAACAAGAAAGGATGGAACATCAGACAGAAAAAAGCATCTTAAAATCCACACTATCTACAAGTGTGCCCACACTGAGAACATGCCAAGGGATATATCCTTATGCCTCACAGATCTGCATTAGAGAGCTCATTTAGGCAGAGCTTCTGTGTGAAGTCAGGAATCAGAATGCATCCCACATGTCACCATCTCTTACAGAAAATTAATCCACAAATATGACAAGGTTTTGCGTTTCCAGATCATGAAGACAGGTTTGTCAGGAAGCAATGTTTTTCCCCCCTGTAGTTTAGAGTTTGCAAGGAGTTAAAATAAAATCCTAGATAAGACTTTAGCTCCCACATACAGGTAAATCCAATACTGCACAAAACAACATTCCAAACAGAATTATCCCCCAGGCAGGTGTCTCATCATGGCCTTGTCCACATCTGCCAAATTCACACCTGGGGTGAAGACGAACACGCGTTTACGCTAGCACTTGGCTAGAGCAGGCCTCAGACTTTGCTATGGTTAGAAATGGTTAGCAAATGGCCTGTTGCAGTTAGAACTATTAGCAATGTCTTCTTGGCTTTAAGCATTTTTATCTCCCTTGATGTACTTTCTTCCACATGAACAATCAATGAGTCACTGTAAAAACACCGATCACCATTTTACACCGATGGCCACTTGCTCAGCCTTTGGCCTGTATTACTGAGCATGCACATAATTGAATCTCCTGACCTCTGTACAGCACCCGGTATTACTATGTCTGAAATTAAGAGCTTTTCATAGTTTCCTCGAAATGTAAATCCTGCCACAAAGTTCTTCCTTACTCAGCCTGTGCAGAGTATAATGAATTCTTAAAGGCTCCCTCAGGAAAAGCACATTATAATAGACTTTAATACAGTCCAAGGAACTGCCTTACACTTTTCATTAATATGGCTGTCCTTCAAACTCAACACCCAGCGAGTGACACAACGTTTTCATTGCACTCTTGTAATACAGGCACCCATATCTTATTTTAGTGATTCTTATGTATTTCCATAGCCCTTGCTACTGCATCCAAGTTCTCTGTTAGCTCCTGCAAGCCTAAGACCCCTGATGAGGGGCTCCTGCTCTTCTGTGCTGGAATTCACCCCGTATCTCCTCTCCCCACTTCTTTCACCTTTAGCGTTTCCCAACACCGGACTTCCTTGCAAACCTACCTTCTCCAGCTGCACCGCCTTGCAGCCCTGCTGGCGAGGGTGAACCAGCTCATTCCCCCACCCTTTAACCCCTTCCCACCCCGGCCACGTCCCTCGCATTAACACCACCTTCTCCGCATCAACACCACACCCTCCTTTCCCGCCGCTCTCAATAATTTCCACAAAATCCAGCAACCAGCCGCACGATCTAACGGTGAACCCAAGGCCGCGGCGGGCTGCCAGCCCCGGGGCTCCGCTGGGCCGGCCCCGGCCGCTCCCGGGAACGGCGGTGGCAGGTGGCCGCGGGCATCCTCCGCCGCCCCGGCAGCGCACTTGGCATCTCGGGCCAGGACCGCCTCTTCCACTGCTTATTAGATTCCCTAATAACATAGAAGTGAGGGGTACGGGTTGAAAGGGGATAGTTTTTAGATTAAAACGACTGTTAAAATTAATTTTCTCTTTTTTGGTTTTTGGTCGTTTGGTTTGGGTTTGGTTTGGGGGCTGTGTGGTTTTTGTTTGATTTTGGGGGTTTTGTTTTGGTTTCTTTTTTCCTGGAATGAAAAGTCCGTTTTGGAGACAAAAGCATTGTGCAATTTTAGGGTTTTTCCCGTGAGTTTTACTTCTGTTTTTCGACCTTACGCCCAAGAGCGGGTTTTCTTCTTCTCTCTTTTTTTTCCCCCCCTAATAAAATGGTAGGGAAAAATAAAGCGGAAACAGGAAAGGAACAGTAACAGGGCAAAAAATAATTTTCGCAACAGTGTTAGTATTTCTGTTGAAAGCCGGGTGAAACGGGGCGATGGGCGTCGGAATGAATCCTCCCGCGCCTCAACTGATGCTGGAAACAGCAGAAAACAGTAAACCAGCCCGTTCCGCTCCCCTTGTAACTTTAGTTTACGCTGGCCCGGGCTCCGCCGGCCGAGCGGCAGCAGCGCGGCCCTTCCCCGGGCCCGGGCGGGCGGAAACCCCCGGGGGCGGCGGGAGCCGGGAGCCGCCGTGCGGGGAGCGGCGCCGCCGGGGCTCCGGGGCAGCGGCAGCCGCGCTTTGCCGGCTCGTCCCACAGAGCTGCTCCTCCTCGTTTTGGTTGGTTTTTTTTTTTTTTCCACCTGCTTAATCACATTTAAATATATTAAATACTTTCCTATTGTTATTGCGGCACAGAAGCGATCGCTGCAGTTGCCATGGGGATGTTATGACAACACGGGGGGATGCCCGCACCGTTCGAGGTGTCCCCTCGCCTGGAGGACGTGGGAAGTTTGTGCGCTTGACACAAGTGCCCTGGGAACGCCGGCGGAAGCGGGGGACACCTGGGCTGGCCCCCGCCGCCGGCGACAACGGAGAGGAGCTGCCAGGGGGCGCGGGGAGGGCGGTGCGACGGGCGCAAGGCGCTTTCGCCCGAGCCGGGCGGCCGCGGGCCCGCTGCACCGGCGGCAGCTGTGTTTGCGCAGCTCCGGCAGGACGGCGGCACCGGCACAAAGGCGGCCCGCCCCGGTGAGGGGCACCCGGGGCTGCCCCGCCGCCCTCCGGCCCGTCCCCGCCCTGCTCTCGGGGGCCGTTTCCAGGCCGGGAAACGGGGCACCAAGCCCCGGGGCAGCCGCGGCTGCGGGGCCCGGAGCCCTCCCGGGTCCGCGGGAGAGGCGGGGCGGGGGTCGGGTCCCGCTCCTCGGCCTCCAGCGACACCAGCCCCCGCTGTCCCCGCCGGAGGGGCTCGGGGGAGAGGCCGCCCGGGGGACGGCGTGAAAGCGGCGCCGGCGGCGGGGCTGTGCGGGGCTCCGGCAGCCAGCGGGGCGCACGCCGGTGCTGCAGCGGAGCAAAAGGCAGGGCCGGAGCCGGAGGGGAAACGACCTTGCTGCGAGCCTCCTTTATCCCCAGGGCCTCCGCAGCAAGTCGGGCTTGCGGGGGGCGCAGCCGGGCCGGAGGGGGTGGGGGAGAGGCGGCTCTGGAGAAGGGTGGGAGGGTAGCGGAGCCTCCCCCGTCGACTGAAAAATAAAACAACCAGTCCGTTAAAAGCGAACCCCCTCCCTCCCCTCCCCGGCCCGGCTAGGCCCGGCGGGCTGCGGCCCCTGCCCTGGAAGCCGGCCCAGAGCCGCTGCCCCGGCGGCGGCCCGCCTGGCCGGGCAGCCTCGCAGCGAGAAGGGCGCGGAGGAGTTCATTTTAGGTGAAGGAATGTCATTTCGCTACTAAATGGTTAGTCTAATTTGATCTTTATTATGCTGTGGATTAGGGCTGATTCATATTAAACAGTAGTGCAGTTAATATAACTCCGGAACGTGTCCCGCTGTATGTACAGCCGCCGCTGTTACAGCCCCGCCGCTTCCCGCGACCCGTGGATTAAGATTTAATTAACAGGGAAGTTTGCTAGCGCTCGCCCGCAGCCTCTCTGCTTTACAAATAATTTATACTCGGTTCCGCAGATTTTTATTCAGGTGACAGCATTTTATTTTACTCTAAAAGGGACCTGAATATTTTATGTTCTGCCAGAGGCTTCTGTATATACGAACCTCTCGAGGCAGCTTCAAACCCAAGGGATTTATTTTTTTTTTTAAATCTACGGGAATTGCCTCAATAGGGACAACGTATCAGATTTTCTTACCCCCTCCTCCTACTCCCCCCAATTTAACAGCCTAAACTATCCATATGAAAGTTAATCGTCGTGATCCCCATTGTCGGTTGCATAAATCCAAGCTCTAGCCAACCTCCAAGACAGGGCAACAATTCTGATAAATTGTCCTGCTCGGCTAACTACACAAGAATGGCTTTTATAATTAAAAGGGGAGCTGAGTTAAATCAACAACTCGTAAGCCCTTCTCAACAGGGCTAGAATGGGAGAAATGTGGCGACCTGATTTCTTTAAGTAGCAGCTCTTTGTAGCCCATTCATAATCCCAGATATGGAAACCCATCCTGCACAAAGTCAGCTGCCAACCAAAAAAGAAAAAAGAAAAATAAAAGGGGGGGGGGGGTTTTATTCAGATGCTCAATGTCCATCTTTTTTTCCAGTCTAACATAACCCTGGCGCTTTATAACCAAACAGACAACTCCTTTTCCAATTAAAGTGGAATTAGGAAACTCAATCAAATTAGCTCACTATTAAAGCCCTTCTTTATTAAAGTGTTTTATTGTAGTAATATTAAGTTTCACCCGCTCTTGGAACACGAGACTTTAAAAAGTTTCCCTTGCGATATTGATTTGGCTGCTCCCAGGATGGATCAGGGTCGAAAGTATTTACCTAGGTGTAATCTGTAATGTTTGCCTACTTTGCTTTGTTTTGTTTTTTAAGAAAATCTTAAAATTGTATCCAGCTCGATCAATTGTGCGAGGGAAGGAAGAACTGCATTTTCCTCACTACCGTCCTTTGATTTTATCCCGGGCCTTGCTTGAATGGCTGCGGCGGGACACCGCTCTCCTCCCAGCCTCACCAGTAAAGACACTGGTTGGTAGGAGCCGTGCTGGCAGCTCCAAGCCAATGTTTACACAGTGATATTTGAAGTGAGAAAGTAAACAGTCCAGCTGTGCCACGGAGCGGTTCGGTGGGATTAGGTTTCCATACCAACCAACTTTAGGAGCTTTTACAGTCTTAATTCAACCATGCACTGAACTTGTTCTTTGTGAGTAATAGTTTTCCTGGGCCAGACCCTGTCAGGGCTGGTAAGAAAGTCGCACCCCGGCCCGGCGAAGGATCGCCTCCCTGGGTGCTGCCCCTCCGCCTGACCGCAACAAATAAATACACTGGGGCGGGAGCACCTTGCTTACTTTTTCGTCTTGAAGAATAGTCAGACACCTCTGGGGAAAAAAACAAAACAAAACAAAAAACCCACAAAACACCAAACAACAACAAAACCCCAACCCACGCATGTAGCCTTTACTCTTGAAACGAGGGGGAAGATTTAGAAGGACACACAGCTCCGAAAGTGAACCAGAAAAATCTTCCCTGCACGAACACCCAGCGCTGAGCCTGCGGTGTTTTAACTCATTCACGCCTGCTGCAAACATTTTTACATTATGAAAACCCGCCCTTATTATGTATCCTCCTGCTTGTCTTGATATAGAAACAAATAAAATGCACATTTCAGATACGAGGGGAAAGTACCTCTCCATTGCTGCAGAGCCTGCGTGCAGCAAGGCGGGCATTTGCTGAAACCGTGCTTTTCTTCTCTGCGACAATGCCAGATTTCCTAAATATGACAAAAATCGAGGAGATAGCCAAGGAAAAAAATCCTGCTTAAATTTACACCTCTGATTTTTTGTTTGTTTTCTTTTCCTGGCATAATAACAAGACCAGAACCAGAAATAAGTGTATTTGACAATTTTGGTTGATAAGGAAATTGCTCTGGTTTGTACGCTTCTTTTTTATTTACAAGTTTTCCAAAGAATATCTGTTTTGACCATGATAAAACTGTAGTAAAGATGTTTGGACTAATTGCATAAACTCCTTTAAATATTGACCATACTTGCCAAATGAATTTCCCAAAACACACTTCCACCATCTCATAAAATACCACTTGCCATTTATAAGACCAGGGTTTTTTTAATAGAAAATAACATTTATTTCTATGAAATGGAAACACAGAATTACCTGTTAGAAACAGCAAGAAGTTTGCTACATTGGAACAAGAAAGCAATTTTCTTGCAGATCACAAATGAAGGAGGCTTATTAAACTGCCATACACCATTGGCGCCGGGGTCCTACGGACAGTTACAAATATATCTACTTTCCAATGTTATATACAGATCATAACATTTCTGGGGGCAGGAACAAAAAGGCTTTCGATTTGACAATAGGTTTAATCTATATGTCTGGTAAGTATTACAATGAGCTGTCTAACCTTTAGCTTAACGTTAATACCAAGTTCACCTACGAGTTACATTAATAACTTAGATTTCCATTTTATAACATTTTACACTTGCTAGTATACATATATATATGTATGTGTGTGGGAAAGTGTGTGAGTGTGTGTGTGTGTGCGTATACACACCCCACGACACACCAAGGATATCCATGCTTATGGCCATAAGCAACAAAGGGTGACTCATGTCTGGACAATGAAAGTGCACCTTTATCACCGTTTTAATACACCTATGCCTGTCCGCGCCGGGCTCTGCAAGCGATTGCCGCCTGTACGGGGGAGAGGGGAGGGAAAGCCACCTGCGTCCGTCCACCCGTGCCTACCTAGCTACCTCTACACAGGTGAGCTTCGGAAGCCGCCCCCGCTATTGCTTCTCGGGGGTGTTGTTGACCATGGGCCCGTAGAGCCCGCCGGAGTAGACCTGCTCCTTGTGCACGGCGGAGCGGTCCCGCATGAGGTCGCTGAAGGCGTAGTCCACGGGCGGCCGGAACCCGAGGGTGGGCATCAGCCCGGCCGTGGAGTAGGGGGTCATGAAGGCCAGTCCCCGGCTGTGCGCCGAGTAGGCGAGGCGCAGGGGGTTCAGTCCCAGGTGGGTGCCCAGCGGGTAGGCGCCGGCCTCGGCCCCGAAGTGCGTGGCGTTGGGCTGCAGGGGGGAGAAGGCGGAGCGGCTGCCCAGCGTGCCGATGGCCGGGGCCATGGCGCCGGCTATCAAGGGCCGGTGGTGGGCGGCGGCGGCGGCGGGGCTGGGCGGAAGGCCTTGCAGGGCGCCGTCCCGAGACCAGCCCTCCTCGGGGCCCTTCTCCGGGCCGCGGTTGTTGAGGATCTGCTCGATGGCCTGTACCACGTCCCCGCCGCAGCCTTGCAGCACCAGCTCCAGCACGCTGCGCTTGTGCGCCGGGAAGACGCGCGTCAGGATGTCGATGGGAGTCCGCTGCCGGCCGCCGGCCGAGGGCGATGGGTCCTGCTCGTCCTTGTCCGCCTCCGAGCCCGAGTCCGAGCCCAGCGGGCTGATGGAGCCCGGGCTCTCCTCCCCCTCCTTCGGGCCCTTGGAGACGGGCGAGCTCAGGAAGGACTCGCCGTCCCCGTTCTCCGAGCCCGAGCCGTGGCGGGCTTCTGGGGAGGAGGTGCCGGGCGCGGACTCGCCGTCCGGGGAGAGGGGCTTCCCGCCCGCCTGCTGCGGGGTGACGGCGCGGCTCGGCAGCAGCGTCTTGGGGAACAGCTCGAACTTCTGCATCTTGGACTCTGCGGGGGGGGGGGGGTGGGGGGGGTGGGAGGGTGGAGGGGGTGGGGGGGGCGGCGGGGAGGGGAGAAGGAGAGACACCGGTCAGTGCGGCTGCCGCCGGCCGGCCCCGCGGAGCGCCACGGCCGCGGAGGGTGGCTCTGCCGGGCGGTGCCGCCTGCAGGTCCGCGTCCCGTCCGCGCCCCCGCCCCGCCCGGCTCCGTGCCCCCCACACGCACCACACGCCGCCGGTCCCGGGCTCCCCCCCGGGCGCACAGCGCGTCCTTACCTGAGGCGCCGGCGCCTCCCTCGCCGCCGCCCCCGGCGCAGACGGAGCCGAAGACCTCGTACGCGGGCCGGGGCGGGATGATGCCGTTGGCGGCCGCCAGGGCCAGCCCCTCGGCGGTGCCGTAGAGCAGCTGGAGCTCGCGGGCCTCGTTCTCCTCCTGCGCCTGCTGGCGGCGCAGCGCCACCTGGGCCGCCATGACGCGCTGCCGCTCCGCGATGAGGGTGCACTTGGCGCACATGCAGTCCTTCCAGCGGCAGTACCGCTTGTGGCCCTTCAGCGCCGACACCACGCCGTGGTTGCGGCAACGGGCGCACTTGGGCGTCCGCGGGTACTTCTCGGCCGCCCGCAGCAGCAGCGGCGGCGCCCGCAGCAAGCTCCCGGCCACGCTCACCGGCAGCGTGGCCGCCGCCGCCGCCGCCGCCGCCGCCACCGAGCTGGGGGGCACCGGAGGGGGCGCGGCGGGCACGCTGGGCAGCTCCGACCGCAGCTCCATCCTGGCAAGCCGGCCCCGAAAGAGCGACCCCCCCCCCCCTTCCCCGGCCTTCCTCAAAGCAACGCGGGGCGGGGGAGCCCCCGCGGCGCACCCGCGCCTGGACGCGGAGAAGCTCCCGACGGCTTCAGGCGCGGTCACGGGTGGGGGACACGCGGGGCCTCGGATGCGGGCATGCAAACCCCAGCGCCAACCCCCTCGCCTCGCTCGCCGCCGCTGTGCGCCCGCACCGGCACACGGCTCCGGAGTGGGGGTCAAGTGAGGAGGGGGCCGTCCGTCGGGGGTCTTTCTGCGCCCTCCTCCCCTCCCCTCCGCTCCCGAAAAGCCAATCTGAGACAAGAAACCCCAAGAAAACTTAGAGCTCTCTCGCTTCCTTGCTCTCCGTGCGCATCTGGCAGGGCAGCACCAAGTCCATCGCGCCGGGCTCAAAGCCGAGCTCTCCCGTCCGCGCTTGCGGGATCGCCGCTCCCCACGGTGCCCCGGTGCAAACCCGAGCTGCTCCCTAAGCTCAGCTCCCCCTTCCCCCTTAAACTACAATCACAGATTACAAGCGTCCCTTCAAAGATCAATCCGGCACCTTCAACGACGGGATCCCTCGCCACAAGCCGCGTAGACTAAAATCCAGGAGAGAATAATTAAAGGGGGGGAAAAAAAATAAATCACCCCCGTTTTCCGAGCAGCAGCTCCGCAGCCGTGCGGAGGGGCCGGCAGCCCGCGGCCAGGGGAGCCCGCCCCGCCGCCCCCCGGCCTGGCTGGGCTGGGCTGGGCTCACCCGCCGCGGCGAGCCCCGAGCAGGCAGCAGGCGGCCGGCGTCGGAGCAGGCGGAGCCGACGGCAGGACCGACAGCAGGGCCGGAGGAGCGGGCAGGGCCCCGCGCCCCCCGGGACACGCCGCCCCGCGCCGCCCGGCGCGTGCGGCCCGCGCGGCCGGAGCTGCAGGCAGAGCGCGCTGCCCGCCGCGCCGCCCGCCGCCACTCGCGCTATTGTTGCGCCCCGCGTTGCCATTAGGCAACATTTGACAACAATGTGGCGCCTGCTATTGGCCAGGGGCGGGAAGCGCCGCTCTGATTGGCCGCCCGCCGGCCCGCCGCGTCCGCCCGGCGGCTGCCCGAGCGCGCCGCGCCCGCGGAGGGCCGGGAGGGCCCGGGGGGACCCGCGCTGTCCGCGCGTGTCCGTGTCCGCGTGTTCCTGCCGCCTGCGCGTGCAAAACGCTGCCCCGTTTCTCGCTACCCGAGAGTTTGGCTTTTCTTTTTTTTTTTTTTTAATCCAGTGGAAGCGGTATCTGCCTCCCCAAGTGCTTGGGTTCGGTTTGGGTTGGGGTTTTCGGTTTTGGTGTGGGTTTTTTTGTTTTTGTTTTTGTTTTTTGTTTTTTTTTCCTGGGTGTCACTTGTCAAATGGGTGGGGGAAAATACACTGTGGAAGGTGACAATTCAATTTATGGTCTCCCCCCTCCCCTTGGAGATTTTGTTCTGTAAGAGTACGTAACGATGCCTCTCTCCTTCCCTTTTCCTTCCTCCCGTCCTTCGCTCCCCTCTCCTCCTTCTCTCTCCCCTCTCCCTCTCACTCCACAACTGCAGGTGAATTTCACGCGTGCCGCCGCAGTAGCAGAAGCCCGAGGTGAGTATGATTTTCCGTATTTTCCTTGCGCTGTAGCCTGGCAGAGCCCTGCCCGCCCGCCGCCCCCCAGACAGCGAGCTTCGGTCCTTCTGCCAGCTGTTTGCGTGACTGCGTGTTCAACAGGCGCCTTCCCCGCGGGGACAATACACCCGAGGGGCAGATTTTTGAGGAGGAGGCTGGCGGGCTGGTACCTTAACCCCGAAGCTTTTGTTTTAGCGTTAACCACCCGGGTTTGACGTCACCCTCGCTGGTAACGGGGAGGCGGTAGCACTTCGGTGGGAAATAACGCCGACTCCTTTCCCCGAGGCTCTGCCCTGCTTCCCACGAGGGATCTCCATCCTCAGCGGCACTTTTTAAAGTTCTTTGTTGCACGTGTCCCTAACTCCTTCCCCGCAGCGGGAACCGCCTGCCGATGGCCGGTGGCAAAGGCCCCCCTCTCCGCCGCCGCAGCATCCCCACCCGCGCCGTCACACGCGGCGAGACCGTTCCCCGGGTGGGCTGCGGGGGCTGCCCGCGGGCGAGCTGCCGGCCCCCGCGGCACTCGGGCACCCGAGCCGGGAGCAGAGGCAGCCCCGGCTTTGCCCTGAAGGCGCCGAGCCCGCCCGCCGCTCCCTGAGCGGCCCGGGAAGCGCGGGGGGCCGTGGGAGAGCGCGGGGGGCCGCGGGGGGCCGCGGGGCAGCCCCGCCGCAAGACAAGCAGCGCTCGCTGAGGCTCCGCTGCCCCTTCCCTCGTGTCACACACCTTCTGGAGTTGCAAGCAGCACAGCTGTAAGGTAGCAGAGCCCTCAAACTTTTACATATTTTTATTACACTTACATGGTTCTTCCTCTTTCTTTTTCTTTTTTTTTTTTTTTATTTCTTTACGGGATGAACGCTTTCCCACCCGACTTTCTGTGTGCGCAGCTGCCACCCACTCCTCCGGATTTAGGTGTTATAACACCTTTATTTAATACAGCCGCGAAGTCAAAATATACGATTTAATTTTATTCGCAACCACTAATTTTACTCTCGGGGGAGAATTACTCAGATCGCCTGATTTAATTGGAATTTCGTAGAACTCGATCAGACCGAATGAGAAACATTTGCAGTATTGCTTTATGTTGACTTACCGTGGAGAAAATATTCTCCCTTCTCCCTGGCAATTTTTTGGGGGGTTGCGGTGGGCTTTTTTTCTGCAAATACTTTCTCCCCCCACCCCCCCGAGGCAGCCTGCCATCACCAACCACAGAGGACACGGGTTACGCTGATTTCCCCGATTTCCTGTTCCTTTTCTTTCAGTTCTGATTTAAATTAAAGGGCTGGGTTCTCCTTTCCTCTTACAGCGGTTTTAAACGATCTATTTTGGAACCAGCCGTGGAGGAAAAAAACCATCCAAACACAAAAAAACAACCACACACACGAACCAACAAACCCAAACAAACAAAAAAAAAAACCCAACCAACCAACAGTGGGCGATGAACCAGCCAGCGAAATGAAATGCGGTGGTTTCTCTTCAGAGCCTCATGCCTGCAGTAACACTGCGAACGGCGGCGCGGGAGTTCGGACGCCTGGGGCGCAGCGCCTCTCCCCCGGAGCGCTACACGGCGCTCCCGCGGGCTCGTGCCGCGCGTCCCCCCGTGACTGTTCAGAAGGAGTTAGGACACAACGCCCTGTGCGCACAAACACCCAGCGCCTTTTTCTGAGGTTTATCCCAAGTCAGCACTACGGCCACCCCCTCATCCAAAACACTTAAGCATATATCGCTTTTTAAATATGACGCTCAGTATCAATCCAACATGGAAACAGCGGGGCTTATTCAACAAACTTTTCTCGCAAGAACACGTAACGCAGCGCCAGGATTCAGTAAGTACCGAGGATGTTTGTCAAAAGCTCCCCCGATATATCACGAGCCTTTCACGGTTTCCCACCCTCTGCTTCTCTCTTCCCCTCCCCGCGGGGCAGGCAGCGGCCCCGGCCCCGGCCCCGGCCCCGGCCCCGGCCCCGGCCCCGGCCCCGGCCCCGGCCCCGGCGGGGAGCGCCCGGAGGCGGCGGGGGCTGAAGGCGAAGCCGCCGCCCGCTCCAGGGAAAGCGCCGCGCCTCCCCGGGCTCAGTCCCGGCCCCGGGGCCCAGGCCTCCTCTGCGGGCTCGGCACGCTCCTCCCGCCTGAGCGGACCCTGCTCCTTCCTCCTTCCAGCTCTGGGCGCCGAAGGGGGCACTTTTAAGCGGGATCCCACTATTTTGTTGGTGTTTCCTTACAAAGCGCCTTGAGAAAAGGACCGCCCCGGAGCCCGGAGTTTTACTTTTCACCGATTTCATATTTTAATAATAGCCATTTCTCCCCTCTCCTCATTTTCCCCTGGAAGCGTTCACTGTGAACCTAGGCAAAGAGCGCGCACATTTCACAGGTTTTATTCAAACGAAACACAACCTGGCTGTGAGTTAGCCCGGACGAGCAGAGCCGCGGCCAGGGCTTGCCATGGGGTAAGGGCTTTCTCCAGCTTTGTCCCGGCCTGCCGGCGCCCTGCGTGTGTGTGAGTATGCACGGGAGGCAGCGGGGGCGGCTGGTTTTGCCCGCCCCCCTCCTTCCCTCCTACTCTCCTACAGCAATTCATTTCTGTTTGACGAGGCACAATAAAATCTTCATGTACATCCCTGCTCTTGTGTCTTTCTTGGGGGGGGGGGTAAAGGGGGGGGGAGGTGTGTTTGTTTTAGGAACCCGCAGAGTAGCCGTGCTCCCGCTGCACGGGCGGGTGTGCTGAGGAACCGGGGCGGGACGCAGCGCGCTTACGAGGAAAGAGAAATTAATTCCTCCAAACCCAGCGAAAGGCAACTTTAAAGCCCCGAGACTCGTCTCGCTCCCAGCTTGGCTCTGGGAGCTCCTTCCACCACCGTCCAAGTCAAGGGTGGGACCCAGCTCCTGCGTCCCCCTGGGCCCCGGAGAAGCAGCCCAGGGCCGGCACAGGGCACCCGGGCCAGCTGCAGGGCCCGGGGCGAGCGGGTCCCCGGGGCAAGAGGGTCCCCCGGGGCGAGCGGGAACCCCCGGGGCGAGCGGGATCCTCCGGGACGAGCTGGAGCGCTGCGCGGGCCGGGTGCGGGCGGCTGCCGCCCCGCCGACCGCGGGGGGGGGGGGGTGTCAGGGCCGGAGGTTACGGGGCACGGCCTCTCCCGAGGTTCGGGCAACGCGCGCCCTTCAGACGCGTAAAAATCGACGTTACTTCGTTAGAGGAATGAAAAGAAACGCTGCGTTTCGTTGCGTGGTGCCCCGGTCGCTGCTTGATTATCCCGGGGATGTGTTTGGCTGTGGCAGCCTCCAGAAACGCGCCAAGTCGGCGCCCACGACACAGTGCTCACACCTGGGTCAGCGCGATAAAACACGAGACGGTCGCGGGTGGGGGGTTTGGGGTCTTGTTTTTTCTTTTTGTTTTTTTTTAAGAAGACCCAATCTTGCCGGTGGTTTTTTTTTTCCTCCCCTCAGCCCCCCTTGATTCACCTAAAGACTTCCTATGTATCGCTGCTCCCGTGCAGAAGTTTGAGAGGGCTGCACGGAGCGGTGCTGCTGCATCTTCCCCCAATTACAGTAGTAAAATCTTAATTAAAAAGAGCCCGTCCATTGGCTGCCATGTAGGGGAAGGCAGGCACGCTCGCCCGGAGGCAGCGCAGCGCCCGGAAGCATCCCAGAGAAAT
Organism: Phalacrocorax carbo; assembly: GCF_963921805.1. NCBI lineage: Eukaryota > Metazoa > Chordata > Aves > Suliformes > Phalacrocoracidae > Phalacrocorax > Phalacrocorax carbo. The sequence continues at coordinate 47,168,416 of NC_087518.1, read as the reverse complement.
ATAGTTCTTGATTAGTGTATTTTCATCTCGTTCTTAGCGGAAGACAGTTTGTAAGTACCTGCTAATGTTAGTGCTCTTTAAGGTTTCAATTGTTCTAGGGGGTTTGCCATTGACTTTTTCATTATTTACCTACTGAATCAAAGTAAGCAAATGCCATCTGTTTCCCTGCTGCTATCATCTTCACTTTTAATTATCCGCCCAGCAGCCTAATAGAGATGATATTAAACTAAATCTTTTTGACATTAAAAGTAATTATCCCCAAACCAATATTACAAGAATGAAAATTACCCTCCCTTCCCCCCCCGCCGCCCTCCCCCCCCAAGAAAAAGGCACATCCTTCCTAGTCCAGGCAACCTCTTCAGATCCCGGCGCGGGGAGAGGTAGACGGATCTCCCGTTAGCCCGGACTTCTCAAGTATTTGAAACATTATTAACTCGATTTCCCTGCTCCCAGTGGGGGAGGAAAAAGAGGCAAGGGAGAGAGATTTGTGGAAGGAAATACAGGAAATTCGGGGCTCCGCATATTCCCGTGTGGGCTCCCCTGCGCGCCCCGCGGGACCGCCCGGCTCGGCGGCGGGGGCGGCTGGGGCTGCCTGACCCCACCGGGCACCCGCCGGGCTCGGCCCGGATCCCAGCGCCCCGCTTTTCGGGAACACCCTCTCGTAAACGTACACACGTGCGGTCTCCGGAGGTGCTTTGCACCATCCGACGGCCCTGGTCGGGTGGAAGGCACTGGCGTTGAGGGGACGGTCATTATAGAGACATTAGGAGCGGGCTCGTAATTAGGGGGAGGGCGGCGGGTCCCCTGACAGATGGTCGCTGGCTGAATTACCTCCGCAGAGTCATTTCACTTAGGCTCAAACTTCTCCGCCATTTCTCCTCCGACTCGCTTTAATACGAGCCGGAGCCGCGTCCCCCATTTCCTTTAATATGTGCTAAACTGAGCTAATTTTAATTGCATGTTTCAACTTTGCTAATTAAATAGAGTGGTCTAATTAAAAGTGACTAGGGAACAGTTTTAATTCAACCCTCTACTTTTTTAACAATCCATTATGCAACAAATCCAGGGTAAGCCCTCCCTTTAAAAAAGCTACAGATGATTGAGTTTTTACACCTTTTTACACGCTCACAATGGGGAGACTTGACCCAACATATGTAGCGGCGGGGCCGCCCCCCCCGGCTCCCCGGCGGGGCATTGGAAGCGGGCTGCCTCGCTGCTGCTGCCCTGCCTGAGCGCGGCCGGGGCCGGCGGCCTCCCGGGGCCGCCCCGCTGGAAGTGCGGAGACTATTAGCCCAGCAGAGGTTAGAGTAGCACATCCCCAAGACAGCAGCCCAGGATTTGGGAAAATCGGGCTCTTTACACGCTTCATCTCTTCACCAAGTGCTCATTAGGTTGTTAACCTCTGGTTCACATGAAAGGGGCATGTGATGAATCCCCTCCCGAACAAATGGGCGCATCCCCCTTCAGGCACTGAACAAAGCCCTTAAAATAACTGCACAAGAAAGCCTGTAGTTGTTACTCTAAAATTTCTTTTCTCTGAGCGCTTGTGCCCATCCACACACACGCACGCACACAGAAAGAGGAAAAAAAAAACCACGCACACACGTAAATCCACCCCCCCCATGCGCTGGAGCTAAAAACTTAAAAACCCGGGGTCCGTCCCCCGGGCCTTCGTCGCTGGCTGGTTGGTGTCCCCCGGGTTTGGCTGAGACTCGGGCTGGGGCTTCCCAAGGGAGGGGAACGAAGTCTTAATCGCTTTAGCGGAGCGGGCGGGGAACAGGCTCTCCCTGCGGAGGGGGAAAGGCAGGCGCCCCCGGCCGGGGGGCAGCCCTCTGCGCCGGGGGGCTGCGGGGGAGCGATGCCGGGCCGCCCCCCCCTCCCCGCCGCTGCTCTCCCCTTCTCTCACCCGCCCCCGAGAGACAAGTCGAGCGGTTTCACGGGTGAGGAGGAGGCGGGCAGGAATTTCCCGTTCCCGCAGGGGGAGCCCAGCGCCGGCCGGGCCCCGCGGGGGGGACCCCGGCCCCCCCAGCCCCTCGCCCGGGGCCGCCGCCCCGCTCCCCGCGGGGAGCGAGCGCGGCCGAGCGGAGACTCCTCACGGAAGCCGGCTCACCTTCCAGGGCGCGTATTGCTAATCGAGGGGTGGCCGGCGGAGCGAGCGGGAGCAGAGCCCGGCCCCCGCATTCCCACAGCCCTTGCATGGATTTTAGGCTCTTTAAGACCTTTCTCCCTCTCTCCCTCCCTCCTTCTCCCTCTCCCCCTCCTTCTCCCTCTCCCTTTTTATTTCCCAGCCCCTCGGGCATGGATTAAAGTGACAGACAATTTTCCCTTCGCACCTTATTGATGGTTAAATGCACTTTGAGATAATGCGCGGAGTGCGGCGGGGGGGGGGGTTGTCCCGGGAGCGCGGGGCGTTTGGAGCGCTCCAAACCTCGGCGGGCCGGTGGAGCGGGGCGCGGGCGGCAGCGGCGGGGCGGGGGGCGGCTCCGCACACGCTGCCCCCGCTCCGAGCCCCCCGTCACCTTGCAGGTGGCTGCGGGACAGCGGAGGCTCCGAGGGAGCCGGCCCCTCAAAGGCGCTGGCCGCGGCGCAGAAAACACGCGTGTGCCGCAGCCTCTCCTGCAGCCGTGGGCCTGCGGCGTGGAAACACACGCTCACACACACACACACACTCAGGTAAAGAGGAGGCAGCAGTTCAGAGCCAGAATGACTCAGGAAAGCTCCGCTCTGCTAATTTACTATAGGCAGCTCCGAGAGGTTCATTAAAAAGGCTCTTGTCAGCTCCCTAACGATCCGAGAGCTTTTTAATTATATTTTATATTCCTCTACCCGTCTCCTAACTTCAAACACATGGTAAAAGGGATTTGCTGTTTTGTTTCAGGTAAAACCTAATAATTAAAATTCAGACCCCGTCCCATGCATCTGCTTCGCCTTTGCCAAATGAATTGAAGGGAGAGAGAAAAGCGATTTCATTGAGATCACAGATGGGGTGCAGGTTTTTGGAAGAAATTTGAGAAACACCATTGTCCAGAATCAAAACTCTATGTCTTGCCCCACAAAGGGGGCTGCTTTAAGCCCCTCAACTTCTATGGGGCTTGTTTTTTAAACTTTAAGTGTTCCGCACAATAAGCTGCCACCAAAATGTCACAACCACTCTGATTCCAAGTGTGTCTCGCTGCAAAGGGTGCAGAAAAATGAAGGGAGCAAAGGGAAGGAGCGTAATTAAAAACCCCGGCGCTCCCTCACGCCTGCTGGGGCACGGCGGCCCCTCGGGGCGGGGGCGGCCGGGGAAGTGCCCCCGCCCGTGACGGCGGGACGGGCACCCCGAGGTGCGGGGCAGCTCCGGCCCCGCGCGGCCCCGCGTCCGCCCAGCCCCGGCCCGGCGCATCGGAGCGCTGCCATATTTTGGAGGCTAAATTGTTTCATTAGCCGAAAGCAGAAGATTAAGCCTTTTATTTTTATTCATGATCATGACAGCCCCGGTCGGATTTGCCGGAGGGTGCCCCCCCGTCGTCCCCCCCCGCCATGTTTGTTGCCCGAGGAGCCCGGGAGTTTAACAATCCTGCCGGAATGCGACAGATAAATACAATCTATATCGTTAAAGAGACATATTGGGAGTGTTTGCGGAGGGGCGGGAGAAGAGACCCGGTGCAATAGCATCAGCAGCAAAACCCACACGCACTTAGGGGAAAAAAGTAGTGCTTGTATTTTTACAAACAGTGAACACACGCTATGTAACGAGGCCCTTACGCAACCACGGACTTCTCTCCAGTTGACGATGGACCATCTGCAACTTCCCACGGCCCCGCTCGGCCCCGTCCCGCGGCGCTGCCGTGGGCCCTGCGGGGCCGGGCGGCGCCCGGCAGTGCCAGGCCTTCCGGCTCCATGGGGTGGCGGGTCTTTTTTCCCCAGTAATTCTAGTTTTTTTCCCGCGCGTCCCCTCGCAGGGCCGAGCGGCCCCATCCCCGCCCACGCCCGTGGGGAAGGGCACCCGCCGCCGCGCCGGCCCCACGCTTGCAAAGGCACGGCAACCAGCGGCCTCGCTCCAGCCGAGGTCCCCCCTCATTTCCCTCTTTTGATCCTTCTTTTATTAAATTTCACTGTTTTTCCGGCGGGGGCGGGCGGGCGCTCCCCGCCGCGGCCGTGCGGGCAGGGTCGGGCCGGGCCGGGCCGGGCCGGCGTGCGGAGCCGGCTCCGCGCTGGCAGCGCCTCCGGGCCGGGCGGCCGCGGAGACCGAGGGGGAAGGAGGCCCCTTCGAAGGGTCGGCTCCGCGCCGCTGCCCCGCCGAGGCGCTCCCGGGCGTCGCCGTTCCCGGCGCGGCTTCGCCCCCGCCGCCCCGGGCCTGCCCGGCCGCCGCTCCGCCTGGGCGGGTGGCCTTAGCGCCCCCGCCCGCCGCCAGTGCCCGGTGCGGGTTCTTCCGTCGACGGCTTCGCCCCAGCCCAGGAGGGGCCGCGGGCGGCTCCCTGAAGGCGCGGCGCCCGCTCGGGCATGGGAGGCGTTTTCTTTCCCCACCCTGTGCTTCCGCGCCGCGGTTTCCCCCGGGAGCCCGCCGGCCCCGAGGTGCGAGGGCGGGGTTGGCCACGGCGCCTGCGACTCCCGGCCCAGCGCTGCGGCTGCATCCCGGCTGTGCTGGGAGGGTGACGGGGGCGTCCCGCTGCCCACGGGGCAGAGCCCTCGGGAAGAGCGGGCAGGGCCCGCGGCCGCCCGGCGTCCCTTCCCGCGCCCCTCACGCCCAGGCGGGTCCCAGCGCAGACCTTGCACGGCTCGGGTCGCGGCCGCCCTCCCGCCTCCCCGCTGCCGTCGGGCCCTGAGCGGGGGCCCCTCCTCGCACCCTTGGCGGCGGGAAGGCCGCCATGGCGCCTCCTCACGCCGGTAGCCGCGCTCGCCCGCGGTAGCCGGGGTCAGCGGCGGGCGAACTGCCGCCCCGATTGCTAACGGAGAAGCCAGGGGCTCTCCCCCGCTCTTCTCAGGGCGTGTCTCCGTGTGCCAGCAAGGGCCCTGGGCGGTAAGGAGGCCCCAGCGGCGCCGGGGCGGCCCCTCGGCCGCGGCCCCTCAGCACCCGGCACCCGGCGCCTCTGGGTAACTCCCGGCGGAGCGGGCGGGAAACCTGGTACCGGCCCCACGAAGATATATATGGAGGAGGGAAAGACCGGGCTTGGTTGCGAGGCTGCGGGAGAAGTGGTAGTGAAGGCGCCATGGCAGGGGACAGGGATCGCTGGCCATGTGCAGAGTTCTGCTAGCAGCGAGCGGAGCTGGGCGAGGGACGGAAAGGCAGCTGGATTCTGCAGATGGGGAAGGACGGGAGAGGTGGTGCCTGGAACGGGTTAAAACCATGGGATGGGAGGGCAGAGAATGGTTAGTGTCAGGCAGAAGTTGTGCTCTCCCATTAAGCGGACCGTACTATCTAATGGTTAGTGGAAAAGGTGGAATTTATGGGACGCTGAGCAATGGTGGGGGGGAAGTGAGCTTGAAGAAGTGCAAACTTGCTTTCCTTTATTTTCTTTTGGGTGAAGAAGTGTTGTGCTTTTTCCTCCCAGCTCTGGAAGGTTTTGTTACAGGGCAAACTGGTTGGCAAGAAATCCTCCATCAAAAGGACTCCTCCATCTTTTTTGGATTAGTGCTGCAGTAGAGACCTTCTTCCCTTGAGATAGCGTGCTAAGAATTTATCATTGGTTTTGAGACCAATATTATAGTGGGTCTATGTTTAAGTATATTTTTTGTCATGTAATTCCAAGTCCGGATAATACTTTATTGTAAGAACAGGGCCTCTTTTTCATTATTAATAGCATTTTTCACCTGTAAAATAATTTATTTCCTCTTCAGTGGGGAGGAGGCAATATTCTTATGCAGTGCTTAAGCAATGATATATATTATTACACTGTACATAGCGTATAATTCTTCAGCCTTATTCTGTGCTTAAAAATCCTGTGAACCCTACCTACTTTATTAATAATTATTAGTCTTTTTTCATAGCGGTGCATAAATAACCTGAAAATCTATTTTCTGTTTGAAGTAAGGGGATTGCCTGAAATTAAAAATAGCTGTGATTATGGTAACTGAAAGATTTTTTTAAAATCCACATTACACTTTGAGAGCAAGCAATTCCTCCTTCTCTTGGAAGATAAATTCATTGCTATAAGACTCTCATAAGCAAGTAATTATTAAAAATTACTAATATTTTAATGTTTTTAAAATAAAGGGGATAACAATTTATTCGAAGAAAGACTCCATGAGAAGCTGGAATTTTAAATACAAAGATCAAACCTAAGTTAATATTTCTGTAACAGCACTTTATTCTTCAACAGCCTTTTTGACAGTGTAATTTCCGTTGTTCATCTTTCATACTACTCTGCCTTGGCTGCTCTTCATTTATGAGCTTGACTCTTATCCTGCTGTGACCGGCCTCTTTTCACCAGCCCAGTAGTGCATAACTGCCATAAAGTTAGTTTAATTGGTCTCCTAAGGATTCAGTCTGCTTAAGGGAAATTATTTTACTACAGGATGGCATAAAGGCAACATGGTGACTCTTAATACTATTGCCTCTTTCAGCACAGAGGGCACGACGTGTGTCGTGCGATCGGTTGTGCTATGCCATTTCTTAAGAACCTTAGCAGCTAAGTACACCTTACAGTATTTTTTATTTGACCTCAGTGGATCTTAAAGCAGGCATCAAGCAGCCCCTAGATTATGGAATCCAGTGGTGTTAATCTAACTTTTTATTTGCTTCGTTATTTCTGTTATTGGCAGCATTTTTGTTTCAATAAAAAGCAGCGTTATCAGCTCACCACTTTGATTCATTTTGGAAAACTATGATAATTTCACAAGGAATTGGTTTGATTCCAGAAGTAGACTATGATGGCAGCTGGATAAATGCTAATAAAACTAGGAAGGTGTTTGTAAAGCAAAATGGAGAATTCTCAAAGGGTTAAGTGGTTAGAATGTGTATTCTGTTGAATCTGGCATTTTTTGATTGATAAGAAACCCTGCTCGTGCATAGTGATTCCTTGATGACAAGAAGGCAAATATGATAATAAGCATTATCTGAAATAAAAAATACACTTGAAAACATCTAAAATACAGGGAATGCTGCAAGAATGCTATAGCTGCCACAAGGTAATTGTCAAAGGAGTAAACTGCACGTTTGCCTTGAATTTGCTTATAAGATGAAATAAATGTTTTGTGTCTACTAAGACTTCCCAGATGCGAACTCTTTAATGCTTTTAATACATGTGCATAAAACCACTTTTCATATGACTAGGGAAGATTGGTAAACTAGAAGTTAAAATGGATTGAACAAACTTTATAAGGAATTGTAATCTTGAAAACCTCAGTTCATTTTTTTCCTACATTAGAGGAACTGCAACAGTCACACAATGTCTTATTCACCTTTGTCTGAACCCTGAAAAAGTAGAAGCATTTTTCTGCAACTCAGTGTTCACTGCAATTTGCAGGTTATACTGAGGTTATAAAAAAAAAAACCCTAGATTTTTTCAGTTAAATCCACAAAATAATTTAAGTTCTTCTGTAGATGTAAGTTTATAATTGTAATTGAAAAAAAAAATCCCTTCTCCGTTGCCACCACAGTTTGGAAGTGCTTGCTTTTCCTTACACAACAGAAGTCCTAATTAATCAGGGCATATAAAACAGACAAATAGACCTAGACAAAATGAAAATATGTATGTTTCTACGTACATATCAGAATGATTTAAAAACTTCTGAAATGGTTGAAGCAATGGGAGGTTTCAAATGATGACAAATTAGGTATCGGTAAATTTCAAAAAGACAAGATTGTGAACATGGTGCTGTAGTTACAAGGTATAAAATGGCTATGAATGATAGTAACTCATGATAATTGGGGCTGTGATAATAGGTTAAATAAAGCTAGAGGCAAACAAAATGATAAAAAACACATTTCGAGGTAAATTAAAACATACATACATTCACTATTTTACTTAAAAATCACCTGAGTAGCATTTCTCTTTAAGAAGAAAATGGCATAAAGAGGAAGATAATAATGGGAAATTAAATCACAGGTAAAAGGCTAGGATTGTAGTAAAAACTATTTGAAGTCACTGCCTTGGATCCTCAGAGTACACATGCATCTTACTTAAAACGACTCCAGAAGGCCCACCAGAAATACTTGCGCCATGTTAGCCGGCACATTAAAGGGTGCAATTGAAAGACAGAATCAAATGTGGAGAACAGAAAAGAACACGACTGTGGAAAGTTAACTTCTGGAAGACACAAAACCAGAACTAAACAACTGACAGACCTTGAAGAAGAATTGCCAAAGGTGTAAAAGATCATTAAAAATACCAGAAACGGGAAGCCTGCCAGAAAGATAATTGGACTAATATATTTTCAGGGCGTGAAGGAGTACTTAATGAAAGTAGGGCAATTGCAGGAAAACTAAGCCAGTCATTTGCAGTGATGTTTACTACAGTGGAAACATCTTTTATTGAGGGAAAAAGGGAGTATTACTCAGAGATTGAAAGCTGGAAGCAGTAAGCCACAGTTTTCACAGTGAGAAAGGATACCAGCAATGTCCCCAAGGATCTGTGTGGGAACCTGTGTTATTCAAGGTACTCATATATTATCTGGAAAAAAGCTATCAGTAGTGAGGTGATGATATTAATGAATGATACAAACTCATTCAGGATGACTGGATCGAAAGCAAATAGCAATGAACTGTGGAAGGCTGTCACAACACGGAGTTGGAAAAATAGTAATTGAAACTCATTGGCAGTAAGTACAGTATAATGATTGTGTTAACCAGTAGTTTTGTGAGCACAAGAACTAATGAAGCCTACTTCTATAACCAGTAACTGAGTGACATTTTAATTGAATTATATTAAGGCTGCAGTGTGACTTCAGTCTTTATTACATGTAAAAGAATCCACAGAGAAAAGCCCCAGCTAAGGAGCGAATTCTCTGGTATGTAATGAGACATTAAATCCCGTTGAAACTTTTTTCCTGCAGGTGGGTACTTGGGCTGCTCTCTCAGGTCTGTAGTGACTAGTAAGAGTTGGCTCTAGCGGGAGCCTTGCCCTCACTGCACGCATGGTACCTCCTGCCTGGCTTCCTATTTCCCGAATTCTGGGCTGCCAGCTTTCACAAAACTTATGGAAACTTCAGCTAGAAAAACTTGTTTAATACCACTTGTTTAATTCACTTGAAATTCAAAAGTGAAGGTAAAATGTAAAGGTCATAACAAGGCATTCAAAAAAATATTTTGAGAACCCTGATCAATATAATCCCACATAAATCAGCACTGCTCTCAGAAGGAGCAGCCCTGCCTTCCCCTCGTCTTCAGTTACTCACCTCCTGCGTGCTCCACCTGCTTTTTGTCGGTGCTGGTGTACATACAGCCACTCAGCAAGCTGGGTCAGGCTGAAAACTACTCCAGGAAAAAAATGGTTAGTTTTAAACTAGATTAGTTTGCCTAGCCCCAGTGCAAGGTGGGGGCAGAGGTGGCTTTTCTGGCAGCACTGCAGATCTATACCAGATTAAGTTGAGTATAAAACTGCCTGGATCCTGACAAGTTTAGTGCTAAATTTGGTGTTCCTCCCTCTTGTCATCTGTGAGGAAATGGTTTCAGGTAATGAACAATGGGCCACGCTGTGTACAATATATAGTAATTTCTGAGTTCTTTCATGACCTGTCCAGGAAAAAAAAAATAAGGCTACTGCTGTTGCCTTCTCTTTTATAGAAGTAGAGTAAGAAAATTTAACTAGGATGGAGACTCACCATTCAGTCTCTCCTCCTAGGGCATTTGCCTGAAAAGACCAAAGACTGCAACGGACGGTCACTGGAAAGGGCTGGATAGCTCATCCCAGGCAAGCACCCCGTCTGCAAGCCTGAAGCCTGACACTCCTGCTCGCACCTTCCCTCTCAACGAGCTTGAAGAATTCTGTGCTTTGACAGCCAAACAGCTTTGACAGCAGAGAGTGAGTACAAATGTTGAGAGCAGCCTGTACTATGGTGGTGTTGAAATAGTCTTCTGAAATGTCTGACACGGGCTTGTTTCTCCTCAGGCCCATGTGACTCAATATGGGAAAACTTCTGTGGGAAGTAAAATTCAATGAAAACTGCAGGGCAGACCCAGGAGAAGGGCACCATCACTGTTTTGAAATAAAAATGTATCCTGTGCTTTGTCAGATGTTAGAAGAAAGGACTTGGTGCTTACCTTGCTGTACAGTCTCACTGCTGTAACCCTGAGTGCGAGGAGGCACCCTGGGCCAGCAGAGAGTAGGAAGCTTCAGCTCTAGTGAGGAATGGCATACACATGACAACTTCATCTTCAGCATTTCCTCCTGACCACTGTTGACCAGTTTCTGGTTCTGCCTGTCAGTGGCTCTTCAGATGTGGGTTTTTTTGGTTTTTTTTTTGCTTTGCTTTGCTTTGTTTGGAGACCTATTTACGTAGTTTTGGTTTGTTGTGGGCCCCATTTTAAGGTGCCTAAATCTTCCTGTGCATTGTTTAGGGATTTGGGACATGAGGCTTGGATAATGAAGTGCTTCAGTCCTGTGAATCAGGGTCATGGCGATCTTATTTTTCCCCACATACGGAAGAATGAAATCATGTAATTTTTTAGTAGAAATATTACTGTAATTGAAAATTTATTTTAAGTTTCTAATGTCACTGAGAAGGTACAGTTTACGAAAGCCAAAGTCCTTTTCTGCCATATTAAAAAGAATAAAGAAAACCCCCAACATAGCTCCATTAGAAACACCCTCAGCACTCCCACTGAATTTAAGAGTGCGTGTGCAGAGAATACAGAGCAAACACTTGTGTTCTGCATGTTCTCTAATAACTATTTCAAAAACCAATGTCAATAGGAAGTTTCTTAAAAAGCTGGAGAGCGCCCCACCTTCACCATAATGCTCTGAAGGCCAATACTGGAAGCTGACACATCGTACAGGATTCCACTCATTAACAGTAATTCCTTAAGACTTAAAACTAATGCATTAATCACGTTAATGATAATCCATTAATGTGAAGAACCTGAAGATAAAAAGGTAGAATAAGGGATATGCTCTGTAGCAAGTGTTACAGTTTTAGGGTAATACCGAGTTACAAAATTAGTCTGTAGACTGACTAGATGATTAACCATGTCAGCAGAGTGTACAAAGTGAATAACATGGTTTAGGAGAGCAGAAGATGATGGCATAGAATATTAATGTTTGTACACATAGGGATTGGTTTGCATGGAGGGTGTAATTTGGAAAGGTGACTCTAGATGGTTGCTTCTTGAAATCAGGCCCAAAGTATTAACGGACCAAAATCATAAATGTTTTATTTAAAGAGTGATACACTTGTTTACGTTGTGGCAGAATGGTCCCTACGTACTGATCTTGATATCTTTATATCAGAGGGCAGTAATGCCACCACTTTAAACACTTCCAGTTAATTATCACCAGAACATTTTGATAACGACAGTGTATTTTGTAATATGAACAAAATGGGGGAAAAATAATAAAAGAGTTTAGAAAAAAAAGGCCAAACAAACCCTGGGAGCACTGACTTCAACTTCAACAAATATTCAAGCCACATTTAATAACTTTATGAAACTAGTATCAAAGTAAAGAGTATATAGTCAAAATACAGAAATAAAGTTGAGTGAGAGGAAACAGCCTGATGATGAGCTCAAACAAAAGTTAAACAGAACAGATTAATATAAACAAGTTAGCCGAAAGGTCGCTTTGCTTTGTGTAGCAGTAATTCAACAATTCCTTTCCTCAATAGCCAGCTTAGAAGGAAGAGCTAATCTGAAAAAAAAAGATATGCATCACTTTAAAATCCTGCTGTATGTGTTACTGTGATTGTTTGTAGAAACAGCATCACCCCAATTTGCAACCTATGTTAATTTCTTATTAAATAAAACATAGCAGATTTTTTTTTGTAAGAAAACAAACGTTCAGAACGAAGTGTCTGCATTCAGCGTTCCATTACACATACATTTATCTTTCTCTTGGCTATGAATTCCTTTATTTGTGAACTGCAAATGATTAGAATTTGCTTACACTTCCAAACCTTTTGTTTGTCATAGATACTTCACTTCTAAAAGTGTCTGATGTAGCACTCACTAATTACAGAATTACAAAAGGTAGAATAAGGCTTTCCCTGCTCAGAAATTTGCATTTTTGGTAAAGGTAACAATATATCGGCTTCACTAACACCCTAATAATAGGCATACATTAAATTTTCTATCACCATTCTTTCAAAGAAAAAAAGAAAGACTAAGAGATGTGTGCAATTGGTTTTTGCTTAGTATAAAATTTTCCAATCGGAACTCATTTTGCTACAATAAACACTATGAATTACATATAACCATATGTAGAAAACAATGTGCCAGGCTTTAGAAAAAAATTTTGATTAGCAGATGACAGTTCTGTAGTGCTATTGTGTACTATCCTGTAAGCCCAGAGATTAAAGAAAAGCAAAAAACCCCAAAATTAACCAACCCAGATTTGATGCAGGTTTGGCATCAAGTGTACGTTATGATCTTGGACTCAGTATGCTCATTATATGGTTGATAAATGTAAAGTACCAGATTTTTCCACATGAGATAGCAGGTAGTTGGTGCATACATTTCAGACAAGAGAACTAGGATTTCTTTAATCTGAGACGGGATCCGTAACCTATTGTTAAAATGTCCAAAGTGTGCAATAATAAGGCAGATTTCTTATTACACCACCTCTTAAGATACTCATTGTTTGATGAAACAAACAAGGTGCTTTAAAACAGCAGAGTAATAGGATACAAACGAGTGCCAGAATGGAGGAAAACTGCTAAAGTGGGAACCGCCCTTTCTTTCACAATGAGAAATAAAGAACTTTTGTATCTGATGTTTGAAAGGTTTTTAACCGATGATATTCAGTATCAGGTGATTCCTGAAGTGTGGGCAAGATACCAGGTTTCTGGTACTGGCCATTTCTAATGTTATTTAAATATTCACATCATGCAGTAAAGCAGTTTCACACACTGCAATGTAATGGAAAATACTTCCTAAACTGAATCAGAACTGAGACCCAAAGCAGAACCAGTAAATAAATATCTCGCATATATGTCAAACTATATTCTTCAAACAAAACCTTACATCTTATCAAAGAAGTCAGAAGGTACTAACAAAAATTGTATGCTTTCTACTATAATACTGTTAAGTTTCCATGGCTGAGAATGTCCCATTAATTTTTTCTGCCTTTTTAAATTAGTTGCCAGTAGAAATTCAAACACAGAAATAAAATGCATATATATGAGAGCACTGGCTCAGCGAGATATCAAATATACAGCATTCTAGTGTCAAAAGTACAGGCAGAATTGTCCAAGATTTCTTGGTGAAAAAGGGGCATTTGAGGAGTAAAAATTCTACTTAACAATCACTCACATTTTAACAGTGCATTAATTATAACAAAAGCTGGATGATAAGTGAGCAACAGAGTCATAATGTTCAGTGTTCATAGCAGAATTTTATCCTCTGCTCATTTAAATGAGGTTGGACACATATACTCATGTATGTGAAACTTTAAGTAGCTTTCTTTTTTTTCATTTCTTCAGGATTCTTGCAAGAGGCAAAGTTGTGACATTGAATTGCGTTGGATGATAGTACAAGGTGGTGTTGATAGAAGTCTTCCTTTCGACACTGTGCCTCTGGCTTGTCAAAGGATGATTAGTCCTACAATCTTGTTTGACCTATTCTTTTGCCTCTAGGAAAAGGGTTTCTTGAGGATACAGTTTTACCTCCAGTAATGATTTATTTGGATCCAGCTGAGTCACCTGTAAAGATAAGAACAGGAAGATACATGTAAGTAGGCTTTTTGAACTCTTTATTTTCACAGGGGAGAAAATTTTGAGTCCCTCCGTCAGTGATAACTGAAGTTGTGAGTATGAATTCCCAGGATGCAGATGAAGAAATATATACTGTATATTGTGTGTGGTTATTATTATTATTTTGTAATAACAAAAAACAGAATAATAATAAACAGAATTCACTAGATTAATTCCAAGAAGGTCTGGTTTTCTACCATAAACCAATGTGTGAGTGTACGTTTTTGTCACAGTTAAGATCTTTTGGAAGGATTACTAGAATGCGAGTTAAGATGAAAAATAAAACCGTAGTCCCAGAAAAGTGTCCTAAAATTTCAATCAAGCTGATGGTGCAAGCAGCACACCCAGTCCAACGTGATCTCCCCATTGAAAGGGGAAACTTATTCTGCCTTTATTTTCCTACTCCCTTTCTTGCTCTGAGTCACATGGTGAAGCACCTAACTTTCACTCACTGTGATGCTTATCAGCCACCTCAGCACACCTAGGCTGGGAGAAAACTGTCCACTTTTATCGGTTTGGTTATTTTCTGTCATGCTAGTGAGTTTAACCGGTGAACACACAAGTCCAGACAACTTCCCATGCAGTGCGAGGTAAGTAGAAAAAGCACTAAGCATTAAGTAGAAGGGAGGAAGCAGGGCCCTCCTCCTTTCTTTGGGAGTGAGATGCTAAATCAGCTCACCATATGGTGAAACTGCATCTCAACCCAACTATTGAAATATATGCTATAATGCATGCGTGTGTGTATATATATGCATTATAAGTACTATGTGTTTATATATCATTTATGTAGACACTTGCGTGTGTACATTTGTATTATAGGATTGTTCTCTGGAATCCTGACTCCTCGTTGGATTTGTAAAGGTATTTAGGCAATCGCTTGTGCAGGTGGGCATACAGGAGAATTCCAGGGAGAGTTAAATGCCACGCCATTTGGAAAGTAGCGATACAGGCACTATCTGCACCATTATTGCTAAAGTTCTTCAGCATTCAGATCTCGGTGCCAAACCCTGCAAGCTGCTCAACATTCTGACTGTCCCATTACCGACTTTCGCTTAAGGCAGATAAGCAATTCTCAGTTTATAGTCAGAAACTTTTGTGTTGAGGATTCTATTTAGAAGCTAGACTGCTGCCTATAGGATAAATCTCTTCCGTGAAAATAAAATTTAACTGTAAATACTACATAATATTATTTATATAGACAAAATAATGACAACAAGGGTCCTAGTGTCCTTCAGACATTCAGGTTCACATGCCAACACTGTGATGTCCTTCAGAAGACGACTGCAAAGCTTCTTACAGAAAGATGAACATTATTTTTAAAAATCCTGCCACCTTCTGAAATACTCCATTTCCATTTTTAAACTTATTTTCCCTGGTAATTCTGTTTTAGTTCATTTTGCTGTGTGAGCACACTAGTTATCAGAAGTTTGCTTCTGAATAACAGATTACTAGTCTCATGCTATAGGCATAAATGCAAATGCATACCGATAAACATATTTTCCAAAGTTAATTTTGTTTGATCATATCATGCCACTGCTTTCTTAAATTATTCTTTGAAAGCATCAAGTGTCAAGCACACCAAATGCTAACAAATTAATAAGAAACACTAAATGTATTTTTTCTTAAAAGCATAACTTGCGAATCCTTTTACCATTAATAAAACCAATATTGCTCGTTTTTCTCTCCCCCCCAACTAAACCAGGCAAATTTAAAATATACTTCTATTTCTATTCCTTTTTTGGATAATTGCAGAAAATTCATTATTTAAACAAATATTAAAAGCTTATAACTTCCTAAGTCCGTTGAAATCAATGTAATTTCACCTCTCTGACTGCAATAGATTTAAAAAAAACAAAAAACAATTAAAAAAAACCCCAGACAGATGCATTATTTTGATGCCCAAAGCAGGAACATATTATCTTAAACTTCATGTACCATGGTGAGCTATTGCTAAATGTCTGAAGAGAAAAATAATTTATAAAAACCAGACTCAATTTTAGATTCCTATTATCTACAGTCCAATTATGCATTCCTGCACAGATGCTGCTTAAATTATTGAAAGGTTATTATCTTAGAAAGCAAAGCTGTTATGTAAAAAAGAGCCAAAGTAGTGCATTTAAGTTTGTGATTACAGAAGTATGCTAATGAAGTATCTTGTTGCACTTTTTAATGTTTTGGTATTCTGCTACAGTCCATTATTGCACATAGGCACAGAAAGTGAGGTGAATAGGGGTCTCTGCAATTCACAGCACATGAGGTATTGAGCACCGGAGAAGCTATTTTCCTTCTTTTCAGTTCAAGCAAGTATCTAATTAGACACCTCTATTTTCAAATCCTGCAACCTTTTTTTGCAAGAAAGCTAGGAAAGACAGAACAAGTCTCTTCTACATTTGGAAAAAAAAAATCTGAAAAGCAAGCCTAAGCAATGAAAACAATCTTCCAGACTGTAACCACATGGAAACCCATTATTCACTTGAGTGTAATTCAAGATACGTATCCTAGTCTAAACTCTAAGGTTTGCAAACTTCCGAGTACCTTCAATGATGCCCCTTCCCCAACGGCTTCGTACTTAGAAGGCTAGCTAAAAGCATTCTGGAGTACCTGCAGCAAAAGGACTGTGCAGCTTTTCACCATAATTTCAGTGTGCTGCTTAATTCACTGAGGGACAGCAGAGTTTGCAAATGTTTACACCATTACCCAATTAACTAACAATATGGCTCCTACATCTGTCAACAAACAAAGCTGTTGTTGCTTTGTTTTAGCTCCTTGGCATTTTCTGTTCATATGGGTCGCCATTGTACTTAATTATCACACCATAACCCTTCTGCAGCTTCTACTTTGTTATTTGTGGTTTGTAAATATGCTGTTTACTACGAAGAATGGAAGCCTTATTAGTGAACACACCTCCTACCAAAAGAAATGGTTTCTCTTGTAAATATATGAAATATAAGGCCTAAAATGCTTTGTAACTTAAGAGTATTTTAAAACAGAATTAGAAACCAAAGAATGATGTAGAATAGAGATCAGAGGACCCTGGAAGAGCTGTAGCCTGCAAAAGTGTGTCCAATGTAGTGTTTTAATGAGTTTTATTAACTTACATATATTTATGTGGATTATTTCATAATGAAAAGTGTTAAAATACCTTCATCTTTAAATCTGTATACCTTGTTTCATTACCATTAGGATAAATTCAGGAGTCCACTTCAGTTCTGACAATCCTTTGCTCTGATGCCATTGCACAGCACTGCTCAAAACAGCCCTGAGCGTTACGTAAGTTACATTGTCCAAAACACCAACACCTTTATTTTTTAAAGTTTGGGGGTTTTTGTACATTGTTGGCAATTAAACATGAAATCATTTAAGCATGGTTTGTATGCGGAATCTGATTTGGTCCTGTTGAACTCAACACTATTACATAGGAACTCAGGTGGTGAAATTAATGCTTTCTTGATTAAGGTTGCAAAATTCACCAAATTAAGCATTCAGCATCTGTTAAAGGCCTAAATGAATGCTAAAAGCATAGTGTTTCTCTGTATTTTCAGGTCCTACAATATCTGACTTTCTACCAGTCGCATGCGCTCTGAGAGTCCGCTCACGTGTCACGTGGTGATACCAGCTGATGAGGTGAATGTATTTTAAAAATACATTTTGTGGGTTTGCTAAGGTAAGTACTTTATAATGAAACATAAACTAAAACCCCTTAAAAAGAGGCGCTAAGCTGTTCCAAATTTGTGTAGTGAAGAGGGTGGCAGAGGAAGGACACAAAGTTCAGATGCTGAGAGAGTGTAACTCAAGTGACAGCAAAATTACTAATACGCAAGCTCACAGAATTCTGCAGAGTAACATGCGTGCACATTCAGGGCTGCCCCAAAGCCAAAGCAGACAGTGCCCTGGGAGTTTTCATCTTCAGGCAAATGACTTTCTATGCAAACTGTAACGGTCCCCTCTCTTCAGGGAAGACCCCTTCTAGCAACATGCCCCGAGGATGGTACCAGGACCGTATTTCTATCAGTGTGAGATCTTGCCATTGTTTAAGGTGGTAGAACAATACTTTTCTTCCCACGACCGACACACTTCTACAGGACCTTACATTTTGGTGCACTTGAGCCAAGACTCCATCTTTTAATGTAAAGAGCTTCATTGTGTAACTGATGTTGGTTCGATGCACAGGAAATGTATTATTTTAACAGATACTTGTTTAAATGAATTCTGTGGTAATTATTTCTGCTAAGCACTAGCTAGTTGGTTTGAAGTACTTCTGCAGTACTTTGAAGACTGAATGATTTAAGATGCACAAAACCAAAAGACAGCAATGTTAACACTAGTAATTCTGCAAGAATGCAGTAGCTACTTATACTTTATTCTGAATAAATTCCTTGGGTTTTTTAATGACACAGTAATGAAAATTAATACTACTTTAAACAACATTTTAATACATTTTTGTAGCAAAATCTTTCCTTCCAGAACAATTTTCTTATTAATTCTATCTTTACCTTTGCTGACCTATCTGTTCTATTACACATTCACATCCTGAACAGCTGTACTTTTACCATTTCAAAGGTGTGGCTCCTTACCCTCCCTAACTCTGCAGGGAAAAGATAAATACAAAAACATGGCTTAATGCCCAGGAAGGTCATTTAAAAGTAAGGAATCAAATACACAATTATTATGACACTTATGCAAGCAGTAAATATCACACCCTTCACCTTTCTCTACACCCTAGGACAAGGATCCGATTCCTGAGTAGCACAGCCTCTATACCACTTACACACGCATGAATACATTTAATGAATCTAATGGACAAAGAGTTCTTTTACTCTCTTTCCTAATCCTCCTGAAGTATAAATGCAATAGCAATTACTTAAAGGCACACCTGGTAAAGTACCAGATCTGTTTAAAAAACTATATTTTCAGAATGACACACAAACAAATACAGTGAATCCTTTCTACCTATTGAAATATCTGAGTTATACAGATAATATCCTCAACTTGAGCATCAAACAAAGGTAGGGTTACTTTATAGAAATATATGCAATTAGATTTGGTTTAGTTGAATAAACTTGGAGATAATTTACATCTGAATTGAAGAAAGCTGTCACAAATAAGGAAAAATATGTCATAGTAAAAGACTTCTAGTCTCGTTCTAAGTGCAAAGCTTTAATCCAGATATGTCATGCTCTTATTTATTACCTTATTTCTCGTAAGAGATTTTCTCAAAACAGTATTTTCGATTAAGCATATTTTTAAAATACATTTACTAAGCAAAGTAACAGATGTTGATAAAACAGAAAATTGTGATGTTATATCCTCCTGTTTGAGCACACTTTCCACTTTCTTAGAAAAAGCCGTGCAGCTCTCTGAGATACCCGACATGCCACCCATCTTTACAAAGTGTAAATTTTCGTTCACTTAACACAATTCATATCAGAAAAGAATCTGCTGCATAGATTTTCATCAGTGAAGGCTGATAAATCTGGCTTGCATTACTTGTCTTTTTAGACAGTAAATTAAGATAGCAACTGTGTTCTCCTCTTTCATAAAATACTAAGCATAATGGCAGGACAGTGTAAGTAATAAAGATAAGCCCACACCCAGTGTTGCTATATTTGTCTAGTGACACCGGGACTATCTGGTGCTTTTCTAAAAGTCCAACGTTATGAATTCATGATTCTACATGAAAATTTGATTTTTTTAAAATTGGGAAAAATAGCTTATGTTTGTGGAACAAAGCTTAAAAAGCCACAAACACTAATCATTCTTGCACCAAAACTAAATACCATCCCAAGTGTCAATTATGTTTAAAAAACCCCCAAACCAATCCAAAACCCAACCCCACCACATTTACCCAAATCCTGTGACTTTTTAAAGTGGATTGTAGAAGAAATATAAATCGGGTTTATCTACTTTCCAATAAAAGATGTTAGGAAATGCTGCGTACAGCAGTTCCACTTGGGTAGTTCTGAGGTAGTTCTGTGCTTCTCTTTAGCCCAAGATCAGAAATCTTGTTTGGTGATTAGTACTCCCCCAAAATATGGCTGGAATACATCCGTTACTAACATGACTGAATATCTGGTTTGTGTTTATTTCTAAGAATTAATCTCACTGAAGATCCACTACAAAAAACCTGCGTTTTCCTCTGGCCTTTCAAACAGCTCATTTTCAATGACAAAATAACATATACACTTTTTCATCTTGGCAGGAGAAGTGAAAACACAGAAGTATTTCAATTAAGTAGAGTCTCTGTCAATAATGTGACTCTTGTTGACGTGGTATTGATGGCGTTAAAGTATAACCGAAGTTGCCTTATACACCGACAGCCAGAAGTCTGAGTTGGTGTCCGTCAGAGGAGTTAGCTGCAGGTACTGAACAAGGCGATGCTGGTCTATAGTGCCAACAACTCTGAGACTGGAGGATTTCGGATTCTGAGGGAAGAGGAAGGTGCTGTAAAGCTCTCAGATTTTCTGCTTTCCTCCCTTGCTTTTTACTTGTTTGAAACCTTTGATCTACTTAGGAATTCTTTGTGTGGTTTTGTGGATAAAAAGAAGCCAACAGTACCCTGGAACGTGTCTTTTCCTGAAAAAGGACCTGTGGGGAGAAGAGCCCCGTCACCTGCTCCTTCACACTATTTACTTTCAGTTTTCTTGCTGAGTAGAGAAAAGGCTTAAGTACTGGCATTTACAGATGAGAGCACTTGTATGTTACGCATCCTTTCTACTGTGCCAAGGAGCAAGGGAGTCCGTTACTTGTGGGCTATATTTGCTTAAGTAAGCTTATACTTGCTGCTAGTGTGCTTATATCAAACGAACAATTACTGATGTATTTAATTATTTTAAAATGTGCTAGCTACAAAGAAAAAAGATCATGTCCCCAGAAATACCCTAGCTTTCACTGTGGATATTGATGAAGAGCTGAAAGGAAGCAAACAGCCACATCTTCTGCAAGTCTGAAAACATATAAATACATTTTGTGCTCCAAATGAACTGCAAGAACTTTGCTTTGCATACATCCCAAAGGGGAATGGATGTGAACACAGTCACTCACAGGAGAATGACCCGGGATTGGAATCATGCGCACTTAATTATAATTGCATGGAAGAACAATCCAAAAGGGGTTTTATCACAAGTTCAAAGGATTAAGATGTTCAGATACCACAGTGATATCTACAGTATAACATTGTGATTGGTAGATAGGTAAATAGAATAAAAAGCGCGCCTAAAACTGCTTTGGTGATTTAGTCTGATGTATTACTTATGCAATTACCAAAACAGCAGGAGATCATTAAATTTTCTGGTACCCAGACACAGCATTCTTAGTATCATACTATTACAAAGGCTTTTTATTGGTATTTTATCATTACATTTTCTTCCTATGAGGGGGGAAAAACCCCACAAAATTGACATTAAGGATAAATTCCGGGGAAAAAGTACAAAATACCTTAAGCCCAGTTTACGCTGGATAATACCATATGCAACAGCAAAGCTCTGTGGCTTAACTACGGCATCTTCCTGTGAACAATAACACACCTCCCCTGAAATAAATGTTTTGTAAAATGGGGCAGTGCTGATTAAAAGAACGCTTTTGGTCACAGCGATGTGCTTGGGTGGACTATATCAATCACATGGTTGGCATTACTCATTGGGTTAACTAATGAGGAAGACTTAACTGAAAGTTCACATACCGCATTGAGTATTCAGTGTTGTGGTGAACGCTTGCTTACTTTAGTGACCCTGAAGTAAAATAGCTCATCTGAAATGCACACCTATTTCCTGAAATTGGTTAAACATTCCCCATATTCAAACAGAGTTGTTGTAAGAGATCAGAAACTATATTGACTTATAGAATGTAATTCTATTTCTTTTTAAAATAAGCTTACATCTATGACATGAGGAAGACATTCCATCCATCTCCTTTCAGTGACTTGATACATGAAGAGCTTTAATCTTTCTCTTTGGGTGTCATAGTTATGCAAAGACACCAGGTCCGAAAAGACAGATCAAGCCTGTCTTTCTTGGAAGAAAACATTACGAAAAATCCCTCTGTAATACTTACAGAATTTTTCACTACCTATATGGAAATTATATTTCCACAAAAGTAAACATCACATATCAAGAAGCAAAACCTACTCAATATTCTCTAAAGTATTGCCATTGACTTCAGTAGGACAAGAATATCACCTACTCCCTTTGTTGGTGCTGACCGAAAGACTGTGAGACTGCTCTTTGTGAGCAACAAACTTGTTAAACGCAGTAAAACCCAAGGGTTGCAAATGCTTCAGCGTTCTCGCTGCAGAGACACGTGGTCCATTTCTCTTGCACTCAAGCGTAATCAGTCCAATCGTTCTACTGTTACAAGTCATCAGGAAGAACGATCAGAAATCATGCTTCTAAAAAAGGCATGGGAATATGTTAGTCTGGTATGGCCAATTTGCTTAGGCAACTTCTCAGTGTCTTAACTAAACTAAACATAACTGCTTGAATAAATAAAATAACAACATATCCTGAAAAGAGAGGAAAGACAAGGGCAGGTAGTGTTGACTTAAGGATAGCTGTAAATGACAAGAGGAGGGACGTCTACCTTTGTAGGTGGCTATGGCCTTGTGTAAACTAGATCAGAGCTGACAAACACATGCCACCATCAGATCTATATTGACCTGAAAATTTTTAAATTATGTGAATTAAAAGAGATGAGTACTATTTTACATGGTAAAAAACATAGATATCAGTAACTGAAATGTCTGGAAAAATTACATGGATCACATGTTAAATTTTCCCTGCACTTACAAAAACATTCTCAAATTTTTTAACACATCAGAAAAATATTTCATTAATCTGAAATCCTCCTTTGCCGTAAAACACATATTCAAGCTACCTTCCTGATTTATGTGAAGTCACTAGAAGTGCTATTGGGTATAACCATGACACTGCATGAATCCTTTCTCATGATAACATCTTTCTTCCATCTTTCTATCAAGATGATGATTAGGGGAAAGAATGTTAAAAGCCAGAGATGGTCCTGGACATGTAACTCTTTAATGAACTATTTAGAGAGTTTAAACACCACCTAATGAGTTTAAAAGTAGGTTATCTGAAGGAAGTAGTTTGCACTGGGTGAAAGGCAGGATAATCCTTACAAAGAATGGCTTCTAGAACTGATAGACAAAATTGCCAAACTACCTGGCATAGCGATACAGGGATCGTGCTCTAACATTACCTTTCCGAGAACATCAGAGGATAGCTACCTGCTCAGATGACTATGTGTGCTCAGCGCTGCAGCTAAACTTAATATCCTGTGGCATTTTCACCACTGTGGGTGCTGAAGAGGATTACTCCTGCCAGAGCACAGGAATGAATGAAATATTTGGGTTTGGAGGAATATCTTACTCTATACTCCCATATAATATTAAGAATTGTCTGGCTTTGCACTTACTGAAATCCTGATCATACTTAATTTAAATTGACATGCAATTTGAGTTAAATTTATTTTCTGCCCTTTCAAGGGAGACAGATTTTTTGTTTCTGTTTATTTAAACTGCTGTTGAAATTGGTTAATTAAAAGGATTTAAAAAATCTTAATACTCTAAACAGAG
Organism: Phalacrocorax carbo; assembly: GCF_963921805.1. Lineage (NCBI taxonomy): Eukaryota > Metazoa > Chordata > Aves > Suliformes > Phalacrocoracidae > Phalacrocorax > Phalacrocorax carbo. The sequence continues at coordinate 47,145,006 of NC_087518.1, read as the reverse complement.
CAAACTGGTTCTGAATTATTAAGCAACATTTTAGATGCATTTAAATAACCTTAAGTGACTTAACTGCCACCTGATCCTAAGCTGTGGCTCAGAAAAATAAAACGTGAAATACTGTAGAAGTCTTGGCTTACCAGGGCTTCCAGATACAGTAAATAAAGAGCTTAAGTCTCTAATACCATGTCTGCAAAAGGCATACTCTCAAATACATGACTGATGCTCCACCTTAAGGAGAAATAAGCAAAGAAATTGTAGAGTGCAATTTTGATTTTTCAGAAGAAATTAATAATTTAAGTCTTTCAAAACTAGTCTTTCAAAAGAGAGAGCATGCCACAACCTCTCTTTCTGACAGGCACCATAAAACGTTCACAAACATCATCAATCCCAGCAGGGCGGCTGAAGCCCAGTTTGGGTAAATTTGTTCTGCACATTCCTCCTGTAGTTTCAGCTAGACACGGTACACCGTCAGCTTCTTGGCAGCTGGGTGAAATGCCCAGCCCCATAGATGTTAAAGAATTTTAGGAAGACCTCTGCAGATCTCCACCACAGAAGGAAGTGAGGAACTGATCATCCGGGAAGTCTCCAGGGTACTGGGAGAAGGTGGATCTTGCAGCTGGCAGACTGAGGACTACGGAAATTAGCGTTTGGGAAGGCTTTTAAGAGGAAGGGACTTAGAAGAAATAGTGAATGAGAAGGTTGACTGAGTATGCTAATATGCTTAGGGTAAGCTCTTTTTGTTAGAGTTAAACACATGTTGAAGATTAGAACAATTCTTGGAAGAAAAGGAACTATAATTCTAAAATGAGCACATACATTTAAATAGTGCACACATTTGCTTCCATAAACCCTTTGCAGGTGCATTTAAGAGTAACGCAAAGAACTTACAATACAGCTTTTCACTCTGAATACAGCTCGCCAAACATTTTCAAAGTTAGGGGTACAAGTTACCTGCTGACCCAGGTTCCCCCGGGTGATACACGCTTGTCGGTACAGCATGCAGTGCTGCCTTGGTTAAGGGACTGAGAGAGGAGGCGGTTAATATCTGATTTCAGTGCTAGTAGAAAGAACAACACAGTCAGCGACAAAGACCCAATAACAAGTCACTGCATGTGCTTAACTGCTTTGGAATGTCACTGCTGCTTTAAAATCTACAAGTAGTGTCTGGAAAAGGTTAATCTGTGTATTTACTCATGTGTAGAAGTTTGTATTTACAGTAGGGTTATGATACCAACTTTAAGTTAGCTAAGGATATCCATGTAAGCAACTGGAACATAGAACTAAGAACTAATGAATTTTTATTTACCAAAGAAGTAAAAATACTTCAACAACACTGTATCAGGACTGATGGCTTTGAAAAGTGGGTAAAAATGCTCCAACAAGTTTATTACAAGAAACTGCTGATTTGGTTGAAGATAATCCCCTTGTTTGGATAAGACAAACACTTTTGGGGGTGTGTATGTTGTAATACAGATTAGGCTAGAACAAAAAATACTAACTTGAGATGACATGTTTTCATCTTACTGCAGCAAAAACTCCAGCAAAGTAATTCTGATACTTTCAAACATATTTTTTTCAAAAATGTTACATATAGTTTAAATAGAAACAGACATTTTAAATGCTATGGTTTCTTTGGAGCACAAGCATCCCAAGTGCTCTGTTCTTGTTGCATAGATTTCAGTGGATGTTTGTGACATGTACCATAGAGCAAAAGGGTCTTGACAACTTACAGTGTATTTTTAAGAGACCTTATACCAGGAAGTCTAAGGCAACGAATATATACTTTTACTGTACCTCCAAGACATTCATCAGTGACTACTTTTTTTTTTTTTTTTTTTTGGTAAATCTATGGAGTTGCACACTTCCAACTTTCCAAACCTGGGGAACATGGCAGGTGTTATTTATAGTTCTCAATGGTTATCAAACCCCTGGGGATTCTTTTTTGTCTGTTGTAGCGGTGGTGGTCACAATGGCAACCAGATTCATACATGGCCACTGAGTCAATCGGCATGAATCATTTATGTGGCTCCTCATACATGGCATTATTAGGTTGGAATCATAGAAAAAAGATGACAGGGTCTTTGCTTCCCATGCAACAGACCAATGGCTCCATATACTGCCATTAAATTCTCCTTCCTCTGCCTCAGCGTTTTCTCCCTGGCAGTTTCACAAACGTACTGAAAAGACCAGCCTGTTCTAATTTAGTCCCTTTTTTCTTTTCTACTCCTTTTTAAATTTGTTCTTATGTGAGTCATCTGATCAATTTTTGAGTTTGTTACAGAGGACTAAAATTAATAATGATGATGATGTGATTAAGTACAGAAACAGCCAGTCTAAAGTGCAAAACAAATGTAAAAAGTTAGAGTAATATACTTGCAGGGGTTTTTTGTATTAAATATGTACTAAGACATAAATATGTTACAGGGAGGGAGGTATGACTTGCAGAATATTTAAAATACAGGAAAACATTGTTTAGACTGTAAAAGATTGGGGTTTTTCTGTCAAGTAAACTGAACAATCAGTAATCCTGGAAATATAGGCGACTTCTAGTCTTTGGCTCCACTGGAAATGACATTACATGCTTATTGTGATTAATGAGATTCCTTAAATGCTGCTTTTCAGTCTGACTGATTAGGATTCTCAATATAAGACAAGGTAGAAGAAAAGCTGTAAACACTAAAGTCCTATTCACAGAGTTATGCCAAAAATTGGTCAGAAATCGCATCCACTCTGAAGGTTGTATGGTTGCTAAGGACATTATTTTGTTCCCCTTTGGAGTACTTACAAATAAGATGACAACACAAGAGATATCTGTTACAAAACACTACTGTAAACACGCTAGTCAGAGCCTTACTCCTAGTGAACTTCCTCCAGGGGCCATGGATGGGAAACAAAATGGAAAAACAACCTAAGTTACTGAGCTCCTTTGATGAAAAATGGCTTAACCAGTCGCCTGGAGATGCCCCCAGCAAACAAAACCCCGGCCGATCCAGAGCTGCCGCCCTAATTTGCAGTACTGAGGCAGTAGGGCCAAAAAGCTGCTGACCGTCACCCACCACTGCTTGGTTCTGCACTGTCATCTCTGTAGTGCCTGTTACCTTCACCTTTTCGGCAGGGCCCCAGGTAATTGCTGCACAGCTGGACCCACTGACTTTTACCTTTGCTGTAACAATGGCTAAATAAGAAATGAAAGTTAATTTGTAACAGAGCAGAAAACATAGATATATTTTCAGAGAAACTTAATAACAAGCACATAAATATATGCTGATAAATCAACAGAATTTAATTGGCTTTTGCAAGCAGTAAGCAGTATTGATTTTGAAAATCGGTCACGGCAGGTACATTATTAGAATTTCGAGGTAAGAGATATAAATGATTATTTACTGGTACTATGTAACAGGTGCATGAATAATTTATTAGAATGTACTGATTAGCTCATAACTGTATACTATCTGACACTGAGCTTTCCTTGCTCATAACATAAAATTGCATCAAAACAGCAAAACCAGAAAGATCAGAAGCACCGGCCCATAAGAGACCTAAACAGCATACTAATACCGATGCGGCTTCCTTCAGAACAGTGATGCTGGCTCAGCATATTTGGGCAGTTTTCACTGAATATGGTCCACAACTTGATGGAGGCAGAGGATTTTTTACAGTGTCACTGGAAACAGCTGTTGCAATGCAATTTTGGATGTAACATACGATAGCACTGGTAGGTTAGCACCTGGTTTGCTTACAGCCATAATGCTTGGCAGCACTCAGGCTTATCTTTTACCTTCTGTGCTATACATACTGGACATCTAACATACAGGGGTAAGAAGTAGTGGTATTTATTCCTGAAAGGTACATTTACTCACATCTCTCCTTGGAAAGGTGCCCAGCAGCTTGTACTCCTCCCAGGGATATCCCTTGGAAGCTACAAAATCAAAGACAACCTGCAGCTTGCTGCTGGCCAGGAAACGTCGCTCAAAGAATTCTCCGCTGGGTGTCCGAATACGCAGTTTACTGACGGACTCGGTGCTCTCCTCTTTCGGTTCGGGAGGCAAAGATTGCTCAAGAGAGAGCCTGATAGCCTGAGGAAGGAAAAATAACCATTTAGGTTGCAATGCTAGCAACAGGATAAAAGGACAGAAGGCTTTTCTTTTTACTTCTTCTAGAACTTCTTCAAGATGTGCCACAGTGCTCCAGAGCCATAGCTGTGTTTTATATCTCAATGACAAAATCATTTTTATTCATTCCTTAATAACAGCCCACCAGACAACTAATTAAAATAAATCCTGCTTTATAACACATATTATTAGGTCTACAGTTAATGCACGATGGGGATAAGTAATTTAATCATTTGGCAGAAAGCCTTGGAAAAAATTTGAATGAGAGAATAATTGTCCACTGGCCAATTGCTTCCTTAAAGGGTATAAATTAAAAGGCAGTAAAAGTATTTCTTTAAATGCACTTATCAAATTGCCTTCCTCTTGCACAGAGCAATCGACCATTTGCACTGAAGACAAGACCCTTAGTGGCAGTTCAGAGTAAAAAGAATGTCTGGTACAGAGAAAGTGTCCAGTAAAAAGTATGTTCAGTATAACAAAAACGCCCCAGATTTACTAAATAAACTAAAACACTGTTAAAAGACATAATTAAAAATATCATGAAGGTACATGAAATACATAGAGTACATATAAAACCAGGAATGGTCAAAGAAGAAAACTGGGAGGGCAGAAATGGGAGCTTTAGATTTAAAGCAAGCAATTACTAATATTTGCAGGAAGGTGGTTCCAAGCACAGGTGTGCACATTTTCTGCAATGACTTGCATGAAATCAGCCCCAGAATTGCGATAACAGTACACATCTGAAAACATGCATGGTTGTCGTCCTGCTGACCTTGTGTATACTGGTGATGTCAAGATTTGAAGGGCAGGAGCCAAGTCTCTGCTCTCTGCCCTCTGCCTCCGGGAGCTACTACAACGCTAGTACTTTGATCAGAACTTTTTTTTTTTTTAATTTATGCCTATTATTACTAGGCTGCTGAACAAGGTGGGCTTGATTTTCGAGGGTACTGAGCGCTGCTGGTACTCATGGACAGCCATTGGCATTTCTTAAAAATTCGATCATACTTAGAAAGCAGCCCTGTAACAATATCGCCTCACTTAAGGCAGCAGTTAATGAGAACATCGATGAATGGCGGAAGCGGCATGATCACACTGCCTCCCCTAAAATGCGCCAAAAAGACAATTCTCAAAACTGAAGAAGCTGTCAGGCAGGGATTTACCCAGATTTCCAAGAAACTTCCAAGATACACAGTTGTTATTTGTGCCTCTGAAAACCTCCCCACGGTCATTTAGTAACAGAAACCGATGGAGGACGACTACATTAAAGAGAAAGGACTGGGCAGAAGCAGGATTATGAAGGCTTTTGAATAGTCTACTTCTTACACACGAATCTCTGAGCAAATTATATCTCAGTATAAATATTTATACATAGAACTTGAGTTCATTTTTGCTCATCTACTGTGAGATTATACTTTAAATAGATTCTATTTTAATTTTCTCTCTCTCCGTTCTCAACCACCTGCTTACTATCTTTCTGTTTTGACATTTCCCCACACAGTATAACAACAGATGCTACATTATTTACTGAACCCAATCAATTATATTATAGGAAAATAAACAACAGTAGCTCATTAGAGCTCTTTTCTTTGTACAAAGAGTGCGTCGCTCCCCAAAGTAACTAGTCTCCAAGGCTTCAACGTAAAATGGCAATTTACAATGGATATTCTGTACCAGCAAACCAAGTCAGAGAACAATGATGAGATGGATCACATTAATAACTCTTGGACCTGAACAAGCAATTTCAGTCTGTTGATAAAAAGGTGTTCAGTAAGTGAATAGCTCGATAGTCAGATTTTAAATATACGGAGTGAACATAAAGCCACTTCTGTAAGTAAACACTGTTGCAGAACAATTCAGTATAAGTAATCAGTATACTTGAAAATGGGGAGTGTTAGTAAACATTATTGTTAAAATCCCCTTTGTTCCACTAAGCAAACAATTCCTATTATTTTCATTACTGCACTCTACATTAAAGCAGGGAAGCCCAGGTATATATTTTGATAACATGGGCCAGTCTTGCAGCCTTTGCATAACAAAATTATTTCCAAAAGGCCAAGGTATCAGGAAAGGTTCAGGAGCAGATACAATAAAGCAGTATTAATTATTGTTTCTATGCGTGCAAAATTACTTAAAAAAAAAGAAAAACATACTTCTTACTTGAATCTGAGTGTGAGCTGATTGCTCAACACTGTTACTGCTACAGCACTGGTTTGCATTCAATTGCTATTAACCTCACAGAATCGCTGTCTTTCAGGTGTTCTTGACACAGTGCTCACAGTCCGGTCGTGTGCATTGCTCCTTCAGTTGCGCTTTACCTCACGTTCTTGGCTTATGTTAACAACAGGAGCTAAGTAAGTCATCAGATACTGTAGGATAGGAAAGAAGAAGTGGACTGCCTCTTTCCCAAACCATTGACTACTACCGTTTGGGCTGAATTTAGTATTTACAACGCAGTACTGTTTAAAAGGTTCTTGAATGCTTCAATGGTTCAGGTTTTTTAATGCGGTTATCTTGGTCAAAAAATATATACGCAAATGGATTGCTCATACAGTCTTTTATTGGGTTTATCTCAGGGAATAATAAATGTGTTCATAGCCACCTTTTTTGCAATAGTATAATGCAATTTTTTCATACACCAGCAAAGTACACAAGACTGAAATGTCAGTATACATTTAAGAAATGTTGGGGGGGAATAAGCAAGGCTGTGATTTATCAGGATTTCATGAGTTCCAAGGACATGAAATAAGTGGAGAATTAAATGATAATATAGTTCCAAGTTTCAAATCTCCAAAATCCATGAGAGTCAAAGCAAAGAAGTTATGTTAAGTCCACCAAAAATATTGGAACTCTGATATTTTATATAAATTAATACATATTTTAAATATTTATATTTGATACAATACTGGAAACATGCTCAGGAAATATATAAACAATAGGCATGCTGATAGAGCTTTGTATTCCTTAGCAACTTGCTCACAGAATCTTATATGCCTAGAAGTCAAAGGATAACCACCAAACAACTGTGATTTCAGTCAAGACATTTACACGTGAGTATCACTTTTTATTTTGAAAATTTTATTCAAGGGTTTCAAAGACCTTTTCAAGTATCAGCTGTGTTTCACAGCAGTTCTGTAAGGACTTACATGTCAAGAACAGATGGAAGTATTTTAATGACTGGTCTATTTTACCTATCCTTTGAAACGTGGTGGGACTTCAGGGGAAGAAACATGGCTCTACCTCAGCCTTTTTACCGTATTTTGTATTTGCCAAGAGGTGAAAAAGAGGAAGTCACCAAGGTAAGTAAATTCATGTATGTGATGCTTTATGTAAATACCTACATAGACGTACAGCTAGGACAGGAGCTAGCCTAGATCTTGAAAGAGGCAGCAGGAGACATCTCTGACAGACACTGGGACCCTCAGGATTTACAAAATTAAGATAATCTACAAAATAACAGAGTTTGAGGAATACTACTCTTCACAGAGGCACATGGTTTCTATTTTCATATATAAGCCTAGAGACGTAAAGTGTTTGTTTAAACACAATTTTCATTCTAAGGAAGATTCTGTAGAAGACTCTTTAGAATTTTTAAAATGTACCATAAATCCAATTTTCTAGATTTAAAATTTTTTCTTAATTTTTTTAAAAAAGTGTTTAGTCTCCCAAATTAAATTTGGCAATTTGTTTGATCAGAATTGCAGTTAGGCTTTGTGCCACTTCCTGGGAGAAATGAAAAGGCTCCATGGTATTATATTTTTAAAGGAGTGCCTGCAGAAACAAGGTTAGAGGTTCCCAAAGATCCCACCATTCATGGAGCTTATTTCATGGACCTCCTTTCAGCAGGCCTATCTAATATCTGGCTGTAAATCAGACCCAGATGATGTAATTGTAACCCAGATGATAGAACAGAAAAGCTATTGAACAGTGGGTGAAAATGATTTAGCTGCACTACTTTTTTACATATATGGTAAGAAATTAATTTAAAAAAAATGTTCACATAAAAAGTATACTTTGAATTAAAGTTGCAATATGTGTTGAATGAAAGTTGCAATGTCTATAACCTTAATGAATCAAAAAAGTTTTCAGAAAAGGTAAGACATCCCACCTCACGTTCTTCCTCCTGTTCTTTCCGAATCTGTTCCAAGCGAAACTGCTCTGCCATTTCTCTCTCTTGCGCTTCCCTCTAATAAACACAAACAGTAATCAACATGTATCACCTCGCTTTCCACAGCTGTGTTTAATGATGTGCATTAGCTATATAAAAGTAAAGAAACTTGTCAATTTTTCTGTAGAAATTAATCTAAGAATTAGGATATCATGCCATTTTGTAACCACTGAGGGCAATAATGGCTTCTACAGCAACTGTCTCATCTTAAGAGCAGAACGGAAGGCGGGCAATCCTCTGCGCCAGCGAGATTTCACCAGCGGTGGAGAGATTCCCATCCCAATGTTCATGTGATCACTTCAACCTGCACATACCTTCGCTCTGTCAGCCTCCAGTGATATGCGGTACGCTTCATCCTGCTCTCTCTTCACGTTTTCTCTGGCTTCACGTTCGTCCTAAAGAAAAAAAAAAAGGGGGGGAAACAAAAAAATATCAGCAAACAGAGGAACAATACGATATACATCTTCATGTTCACCAGCACTCTTTAACCCCAGTGACTTTAAAGTATTTGACTGCCTTACTCCTCTAACCACCGCTAGGAGAAATGATTTCAGAAATGCCTCAAGGGCGACCTTGGCTTTAAAAATAATGACTTACCTAAAGCTATGTTTCAATTGCTGTGTAACGGATTGGCGTGTCCAAGCGCCAGACTGAGGGTTGGGTCTGGCAGCAAGGCTCTTTGCCCTGCCAGCTTTATCAGGGCTGTGTCCAGCGCAGACTCTGGGAACAGTGCAGCCTCCTCCCGTGCCAGCCATGCGGGGAGGGGGTCGTAGGAGGGGTATGTGTGGGCTGGTGCTGGGGAGGATCTCACCAGGATCCCACTCCTGCAGCTGACAATTTGGACAGTCTTGTAATAGGGAAGAACAGGCTGCAGTTTAAAGGATGTGGCTGGATTTTAATTCGCTCTCTGCTCAGACTGACAGCAGTAAATGGTTGTCCTGCAAAAGAAGGCCTGCTCCCAGGTCCTTCCTTGGTAAAAACACCCTCAGTAGGATCCATCCAGGGTCATGACTATTAAACATTATCCTGAGGCCTCAGTTCACATTGCGCTGAATATTATACAAAGATGAGAAAGTAGCAAGTCCTGCTCTGAAGTGTCTCAAATACACAGATGCAGGCAGAGAAGAAACATGGGGTTAGCATGCCAACTTCAAACCAGCAAACCTAGCAAAGTCTCTTATTAACGATCACAGCATAAAAAAAAAAAAGGGTTTACTAAATATATGCGACTGACAAGGCGAGGCATCGTCCATACAGTGGAGGATCAAGAAGTGGATATCCCCAAAAGCTGGAATAACTGCATGGGGGTGATGTCTGATAAAGCAAAGTGTACAATCAGTAGCTTCATACTCCACCTCTGGAGCCACAGACAGCAGCTGTTCCCCTCTGCTTACTCCTCTTACATCTTATAATCCTCCCAGAGCCCTGCAGAGGCTGCACTGGTCCCTACAAAAATCAGTAAGATTTAGGTGCGAGACTGCTGGCGGGCTCGCATGGTCACCTGTAGTTACCAGTAACACAGCACTTGCACTGGGGTAATCTGTCCCCTGTATTTCATAGAAATTAAAGTCTACCACCTCCTGCTTTTTGAAGAATTACGTTAATTTTCTCATTCACCTGCAAGGTTTATTCCACACAAAGACATAATTTTGCAAAATGATCGATTTTCTCCCCAAAAGTTCACTACTTGGCAAAAACCCAATTCTAAACAGGAGGAGCGCAGGTTAGCTGTTACTATCATGTCGTGCAAACGTGCCAAGTCATTCCTCAAACAAAACTCTAACGTATTAGTGGTTAAAAAGCTCTAAAGTGGCATGCAACCACAAAAGGAAAGGACAAATTGCAGGAAAAGGTATACAACCTCCAGCTGGGAAGTTACAAGATCTTTTTAGAGGAAACTCTTCTTCCTTCTACAATCAGTTTGCCCTAAACTTAATTCACATAAGATAGAGAAAGATCACTTCGTTTAGCAAAGCTAAGACATGAGTAGAAGTAATTCTTGCAAAATGTAAGGACAATAACCACCAAATAACCCATTGCCCTCCTGGATTCTCCGGACCTTGACAAGCTTTGTGTGCTATGTTCATGGAATACCTTCAAAAATTAACTCAAACCTGATAGCGGAAACTACCCTACATTAATATTCCATTTCTGAGAAGAGGGGGTGTTGAAATAATTAAACAGCTCTGATTTTTATGTTATCCAAAAATGAGGAAGTTTCTTGAATACACAGATGTCTTCCCAACTCTTCTCATAGATGGAATGTAACAGTAAAGGAAGAGGTTTTGTACTATCTATACTGAGACTTCTCATACGCATACCATAAATTTATCTTAGAATGGTGAGAAACAAAAACTATCTTACCAACTATCAAAACCTATGAAACCAAATTACTAAAGAAAGACAGACTTCAGTCAATCTGTGAGAGGACAAGCATTTAAAAAAACATTCAGAATAGTGTTGCAGAGAGCCTATTTAGCTTTCATGTTTTGCAGCTTCATATATCACACACAAACTGAATTTCAAAGGTCACACAAGTCCAATAATGCCTGAGAGAAAAAAAGATCAGATGCAACTACTACAACTAAAGGCTCCTTCTTTCAAAGATTGCTAGCAATTACTATAGAGTTACTTTAGTTTAAAAAACCAAAACAACCCCCCCCCAAAACCCCAAACTGAAACCAACCCTCAAAAAGTAAAAATTTATTAGAATTGTTAAAAATTCACTCCAAACTCATATACTAATCAGACTTACAAGAAATGGAGTATTGGCTTTTATTTTACATTTTACGAACTGTCTAAAAAACTCCAGGAACTTATTCAAAGTGATTTCTGATGAGCACAAGAGTCATTTACCTACAGACAGCTTTAGTGAAGAATTTTTGAAATTGGTTTAATTTATATAATCTGGATGGTACCTGCAAAAATACTGATGCTATAGATTCTACAACAAGAATCTAAACATGAATTACAGGCATTTAAAAAAAATATTTCTTTCCTCCCTATTCATCACAGTTATCATCGTCCTGAAAGTGGATTATGAAAAAGATGTCAGGAATGTGAAGAATTACTACGCATGACTGCCTGGTCCTCACAGAAATATGTGAGCCACATCTGAAAGTAAATGACCATGCCACCAAGCTTTACATCGCATTGAAACAATCCTGTTCTTACTGAAACAGGCCTTAAAAACAAATCTGGAATCCAGATTTCTTTAGGTAAGAAGCAGATGTAATCCTATGAAACGTCTCTTTGTACCTACTTCTGTGTTTTGTTAATACTGCTCACACTCTACAGGAACCACCTCCTCTACGGAGATTATGGCAAAATGATAACACTCTCTGGTCAGCGTTACACCTTAGACAAATTTTAAACATTACATACTGCAGTTGTTCTTGCAATGTGGTCTGTTATTTTAGTCATCTCTTCCTCCAGAGAAACCATGCAAAGTATGAGGATGACTCAAGTTTACCAAAAGCAACAAAAGAGAGTTCATAATGGTGACAGAAAAAGCAGAAGAAAATGTTTTGCAGAGAATCTTTCATTGCTCTGAGACAGAACACATGAAGAAATAAGAACAGTCATACCAGTAATAATTAATTAAAGAAATGTCATAAGTATTATCCATTAACAAAATCTGAGGTAGCTGACAGCTTTCCTGTTAAATCCTACATAAATTGCAGCATTGACTGAACATCAATAAATGCATCTCCACAATACTTTTGCAATGGAGGTAAAATTACCATCTTCCTTTTTCAAGAAACCAAGGTGGGAACAGACACCAGCTTATCCCAGGTCACTTAAAAAGCCTTCATCAGAAATGGGGCTTACACTCAGCATTTCTGACTTCCTCAGCAGCAACCAAAGGCTGGCGTGAATGTAAACCATCCACATCCCTGGGGTTTTGGGTACGAGACGAGAAGACAACTCTCCTCAGCTCCTTGAAGGGAAAAAGTCACAGATCTCTGCTTTCCCATTTTGACAATGCAACAATAGAGTGGACATTCATTCAATGGCAAGTTGATACTTTAAAAAAATTGCATTTATCCACAGAATGTATTCTTCAGCTATGAATTTTCTTTGCTATCGTGCATATTACAAAGTCGTGATGAAAACAGTAAACAGTTATATTCATGAGACAGTTATAATGGACTAGATAAAACCTTCTCTTGAGTAATATCCAGAGCTATGAAACTAAGATAAGGTTAAGAAGAAATTTAGGATAACTCTCCCCAACAATTATTCCCTAAACCATTTCTTGAAATTACCCCTGAAGCACACTATTTTTCAGATGTGGGATGGTGGAAACGGGAAACTTGCAATTGCATTTAAAACAGCAATGCCCCCTTTTCCTGTGGATTACACAGGGTAAAAAATACACAATACATCTGGCTTTTTTGAATGGCTTATTTTGCTATTGGAAAGTCAGCATTGGCTATTCTGGGCTTTTTTTCTTATTAATTGCTGTTGTTTCTGAAGGTAGGATTTAATGATTTAACCCCAGGAACCAGCTTTGCACCTGATTTGTCTCAGGGAGATGTCTTACACTTTATTCCCCATTGCCCTTTGGGATCAGTTTTACTGTGAAGTAAAACCAGAAAAGACACAACTTGAGAAGATAACCACGAGCAGAAGACATTTCTCAGAGCATCAGTGAGTAAACAGCTGTTACAAGAAAGACAAAAAAAGAGAGTGTATTTACAAATGCTGAATGCTTATCTGCCAGACAGTTCATTTCACTGAACCACTCCTGAAATTAAAAACTGCAAGTGCTTAAGGCTATTCATGGGAGCGTTAAAAGAGAAACACCCCTTTGTCCAAACAAACCAGTGCAAGAAAGACATTAATTTGACTCACTAAGATGACAGACTTGCACATTGTATAACTTAAACATACATGGTGGGGAATATACAGAAGAAAAAAGTGTACACAGAATGTATTGGGCATATGAGAATGATGAAGACAAAGCAAATGAAAGTTTCTGCGGTGGCAGAACCTCAGGTGGGGAGGCAAGACGGGGCAGGGCGAGGGGGCAGAACAATGGAGAACCACCGGAGGATCGTGCCTGGCTATACCGAAGGATGAAAGCCCAGTTCCAGGTACTGATTTTTGGGAATTATCTCAAGCGACAATAAAGAAAACAAACCCAAAACCTTCAAGAAGCAGTCCTGCAGTGACTTTCCATGGGGAACGAGCCAGCCAGTCCTGGTCCAACATCCACCCACCTGGGCTGTATAGCAGGGAAAGCTGCTGTTTATTAAGAGAGACTAAGCAAATATTCTGTGGCTGGAGCCATCAACACGTACAGCCAAAAAGCCACCTAAACTAAGGATATTTCCATTTTATCTTTTCCTCCCTCTGTTATTACCTTGCATTTCGTCAAAGTTCAAAACAGGCCGTAAACTCTCAAAGGCGGCACTTGTATCTGCTGGTGTGTCAGTGCAGTGAAGTGCGCAATGGGAAACCGATCGTTCGGGGTGCTATCATATTACAAATACAAAATTGGAAAATTTAATCAAATAAATTTTGATTACTGTAGTTTAATTAGTTATAACTAGTAATAATTAGTAAACGTGCTAATTGGATTTTTTGAGGGGTTAAAACACAGTCTTCGTTAGATGGCTGTCATCACCATAATGCTTTTGCGCTTTGGAATTTAATGAATTTCATGTATTTATTCTCATAACCTCCTGTTGTGCAAATACTATATACCATGATACACATGACAGTGTTAGATGGAACACAGATTATGAAAGGTATTCAGATGCCTAATTTCTGCTGATTTTAATGTGAGCTTCAGTGCCGAAACAGGAATTGCAGGGGTCTGCTGCACAGCTGATGGAAGCACGGGGGCCATTCTCTAACTAGGGAACACAACTGCAGGCAAGGAGTGGAGAAAAGCAACCGATCTGGAGGAGGAAAAGATGAACAGACCACAGATCACGAGAAAATGCACCAGGACTGATCCTATTTAGCTTCTTTTGTGGCTGTGAGATATATCTTTGCAAAGAGAAAAGGTGTTGCAAGCTAAAACTGTTAAATTATTGTGTCAAAAAAAAAAAAAAAGAAGGAAATCCCTCACATTTGACAGCAGCGAGGCAGAAGAGGAGGAAGACACGGTAATATCAGGCATCTTACTGCAAAGTTATGAAAATAACACTTGGCCAGTAAAGCCCCATCTAACACAACAGAGTGCTGGGATGGACACGCAAGCATACTTTTACAAAGAGCTGTGGCCCGGAAAAGAAGGTGAATTTATGTTGCTGTTTTGGAGTTTCTGTTTTCTTTTACATATTTTTTAAATCCCCATCCAGATATTGGTCAGGAAGGACCTACATTTTCCTCACACTGTAGCAGTATCTAGGAAGAAGAGATGTCACCTAAGATCAGATGGCAAAGATGGTGACTCTGCAGGTCTGCATTTTTCTACAGCTTATCTTCAGCCAGAGTCTGTTTACAAGTTTTTCCAGTTTAAAAATTCTTAAGTAGCTCTCTCTTATACTAAAGTATGTCAGCAGGCACAGTTTAAAGTGAATTGAAGGTTTTAATTGGTGTTTGTAAAAATAAGAAGGTTTTTGAAAGCAACGGTGGGTATTACAATTCTACCTTGAAGTCTAATCCGAGAGCAGGAGTGCTAGTGTTGCGTAACGACAAAAATAAACGTGATGAGAGACCTACTGTTACTTAAATGTGGACAAGTTGGACCAGCTGTGTAACAGTCAATGCTTCTACAGTAATAAATGTTGACAGCAGAAATAAAAAGAATGCATTACTGAGACATCATCAAATGAGCCCTGTCATTACATGGGAACTCCACCCTGTATAAGCTTGTCAAAAAGTGTTACTGTAATCCTTTGAGAAGCCTCCTCCTCAGGCAATGGAGAAAATATGTCCAGGATCAGCCCAGAACAGGTGTGTTGCACTGTAATGCCAGGATTTAATCACATATCTGTTCACATTAATCTCACAAAGGAACTAACTTGGATCCATTTGGGCCCATCATGCCATGCTGAGATGGTTATTTAACTAACCAATTAAAGTAAGCAAGCTAGCAGGGTGTTTAAAAATGGACATTCCAGGGCGTATGATATTTTACAATTATTATTTGTTTTCCTAAGTCTAGCACTAGGCACTGACACTTAAGAGGAACTGATACTACGTGCTCTTTTCAAAGTCAGTCCCCGAAAAATCTCAATTCACACCTTGATCAACAGTGACAGAGGCCAGTTGTCCCTGCTCTGAGATACCCTCTTTCCCTTACAGGAGAAATTCCTTACTGGCATTTATTTCCTCTTAGCGAAAAACCCCAACCCCATTGACTGAACAGCAGTTGAGGTATCAGCATTTGTAGTGTGGGCCAGAGCAGCAAACATGGTTAGAAAAGGAAAATATGTCCATCAGATGTATGAAATCATTAGTATAGCCTCAGAGTAATTCTGCATACACAGCCTGAGGTTGGACTTCAGACCCTAGACCTGACTGCACTGACAAGGGTGGGACTGTATACTGGCCAACAGGTCTTGCTGCTGTTGATGCCACTGAACCCACCATTTAATTATCCACTGGCCACTTCTTATCAGAAGTGCCACATGAGCACGTCACTACACTGCTGATCATATTTGGTTATTTGTGCCTTGTTACTATGATAATTTAAGTAGCAAACTTATAAAAACAGACAGTATAACAGCTAGACCATGTATCTACAATGGCACATCAACAGGGTGGTCCAAGAGGCAGGAGGTTTCCAAAATGTCATCTGGTCAACACAGCTGTCAGGCAGCAAGCAACAGACCCAACGGGTCATGATTGGCCCAGAAGCCTTGGCAGCGGCAGATTGATCTCCCTTTAAGAAAGCTTGGGATAGAAAATGGATGCCTAAATTACACACCACCATACCTAAAGATGGGTACGTTGGATTACTATGAGTACACATATGCATCTCAATGTTTTTAAGGTATTTCTTTGGAGATTATGTAAGAAAAAGCTTAATCAAACTCAATACATAAATCTAAAAATGAAATAAAATTGCTGGTTAAATACGCTATTTTAGCACTTGGCATTTAGCATTTGACATCATTGCGGGGGGACTGGACTAGATGACCTCTAAAGGTCCCTTCCAACCCAAAGTATTCTATGATTCTATGATTATAGAACTATGCCCCAAATTTGCCCAGTTAAAATTTTATGAGGCTACACCAGTAAATTTTACTACTACACGGATACAAAAGCACAGGATGTAGCTGACCATACTGTTACCACTAGCTAATGAAGTGACTCACTTCGCTCAGGTGAGGTAAGTCGGTGACGCTGTTCCGAGCATCCTGCCTACACCATCAGTCAATGATCAGTGAAGGGGAACTGACTGTAAAGTGATGCCTGAACAGCTACAGCCAGTGTCACGGCAAACACCTGTACCATTAGCTGGCAGCGGTAACAGTCATCCTGTACCAAAATAGCCATCAGAGGGCACTGCAAAACATGCTGTGCTAAACAGAATTATGCAATAGCTGTGTTGGAAGCTTTCATGTGCATGCAAGTTAAAAATCCAAAGTGGAGAAGTTCAGCTGCATAAACTGACTCATTAATGATTTCATGCTGTTATTTACAAGTGTTTCCAGTTTTATTTCTCTCTCACTCACATTTCTGCTTGCAGCAAAGCTATATAGATGACTTCTCTTTTTGAAACGCAAAAGAATTTTCTGCTTATCTTCTTGTGGTTTTATGATGGCTTATTGTTGCTATTAAGAAAACAGTAACAGAAACCGGATTTTGTATCCTGTTTGCTATTGTAATATTTGGGGAAAAAATTGCACCAACTGCAATAAGATTTTAATAAAGAAAAGGTGTTGATGTTTGAACACTTGAAGTTGCCAAGTACAAGACTTAGAAGAAAGCTACATGCTATGTAGCAAACCACAAAAAGACAATGTTTTTTTTTTCAGGCTAAAGCCCTCTATTGAGTGCAGACTGCTTGTCAACTACTCCCTTTCTGGAATAGGAATTTCATAAAGTGAGGGGTTTTTTTTGTTTTTAAACTTCCTGCTCCAAAGGCAAAAGTGTTTGAGATTGCTTTTTCAGTGTGCTTTTGTAACAAGTGCAGCCAAGGTGTAAGTAAGTATCCTATTTGCGTATAGAACCCATGGCATCTGGAAACCTGCCCCCAAAGTTTATAAAATTTCCCATCAGTTTCTGAACGTCAAAGTGTGTTAGAAAAAACTCCCATCGGGGAAGATATGTCACTGGTGCTCTCAGTGACAGAAAAACAAAAGGAAATGTGAGAAAAGACTACAGAAGACTTGGACAAAGGTAGGTTTTAAAGGAATGTATAAAAATTAAATTTCCATTCTCCCTACACACTCAGACTAAGCAGAGCATCTAGAGTAAGAAGTCAGGAGACATCCATGTCACCACTGTGGGCACATACATTACCGACTGTCACTGTTTTGGCCACCCAGGGAAGGACCCGCAGCAGCTCAGGGCGAAGAAGCCAGTTCCCAGTTCTGCGATCATGGCCTCAAGGGTACCGAGTCTTCTCTTTAAGCTTTGTCTCCCTTACATTCAGATTTTTCTCAGTTGCAAACCCACCTGGTTTTATCCTCCTAGGCCAGGTTTATCACTATCTGAGCTGCCCCCAACTTCTTCTCTCCTAAATACTGTTCTCCCCTTACTAGATAACTTCCAGTCTCCTGTTCCTCCCTCTGTTCCACTCCTATCACTCCTACTTCTGGTTCCTCCTCCTATCCCTATCCTATCCCAAATAGCTGTTATCTCTCTGCCCTTATATCCCTTTCTTTCCTCTGTTTGCTTCATTTCTATCAGATTTTGTAGTTTCCAGTTCTGAACCTTTCTTGGAACTCATCTGTGATGTGAATTTTACTTTCTTATCAAAGCATTAAAAAACCCATACCTGACATATTCCTGTTAAAATGCAATAAAAAATTCAATTATATCATGCCTTGGATTTTTGTTGTAATCCTCATATTAAAATTTGTGTTCAGTATTAACAAAATGAAAGTCAATTTCTTTACCAATGAATTACAGGTAGCATAAATAAAGAAGAAAAAATGAACTACAGATATTGTGCGGATACCATGCCTTCATATTATGATAACCATAATCGGTAAATCTCACACTAATGAGATACAAGACTTAAATGTGAAGAATGTGTTTAGTGAATTATTGTCAATCAATGTCTATATAACAGGATAAGAATAATCTTGAATGGCAACACACCTATTATTATAAATTCCTAACTAAGTGCTTCGTTACTTCAAAATGTCACTCTCAATTTATAGAGTAACAGATAAACATCTCTCAGCTGTATACCTCACTGTGTCTACTTCTGTGTAATTGAAACACTGTTTTTGAAAAGTCTTGTCATCACTTACCCATTCTGCATTGTTCAGAATGGTGATTCAGTACTGCCGTAGTTCTGGTTAAGATTGCTTTTCAATCCCCTTTTAAACATATATACTTAAGATACATCATTCTAATCTATTTTTGTTTTCTACCTATGACTTGAAACTGGGCATTGGGAAAAAACCTGATTGCTGTTTCCTTGTATGAGCATATTAAGCTCTGTAATACCACTGTAAATGTAAACAGTTCCTCATGACTAATATTCAGAAAAAGGAAATGAATGGAAAATGACAGTAAACCAATAAGGAAAAGGTTTTTTTGTGAGACCCAAATAAACACACAAAGGAGACTTAAAATTTTTTATCTCCAATGATGGAAGAGACACTAAAACACATCATATCCAAACTCACTGGCTAAAGAAGCATCTGGTTAATTTTGCATCCCCAGTGATTTGTGGAAGCCAGCAGGTACCTGCAGTAACTTTCAATGCTCACCTCATCCTTTATGTCTTCCTGTTGCTGGGCACTGAAGATCTCCATTGCAGCCATCAGCCTCATCATTAGCTCATCCACTGTTGTGTTACCTAGCAACAAAGCAAGATAGCTGAATTTCATATAATTAAAGTTATTAAACAAAAAAGAAGTAATTTTAGAATTAATCCATAAGAAATAGCCAGACTTAAAAAAAAGAGTAGAAAATACAAGTATCTCAACAGAACACTTTTAGTTTGCCTCTTTATTAAAAATTCAAAATTGTTTCTACAAACAAATGTTGATCATAGGCTAAAATTTTAGGTGGTTCAAATCTGAACAATTGCTTTTGTGCTTGCATGGAATAACTATTTTTTCTTTTCATCACTAATGTTAGAGGAAAGTTTATAACCTTTCCTATATCTGGGGTTCCCTGACATGAAATTGATTTTACAGTTTTAGAATTCCTGGGTATAATCAGGGAGATTGAAGCAATTGCTTAGTCAGGTAACAAAAGGTAGGATGTTGGCAGCAGCATCCAAATGGACTGGTTTAAAAAAAACAGAAAAAAACCCAGAATACAGTGATCAAATGGATGTGTGCGCATGCATTTTTATTCAGGTATAACTAGTAGTAAAACTTCAAATATTATAATATATTCTCTTCAGTGTGTTTACTTCTCATAAAACTTGTAAAGCTAATAGTGGAAAAGTAAGTAATCTGTGTATATATATCCCAGAATCACAGAATGGTGGGGGTTGGAAGGGACCTCTGGAGATCATCTTGGCCGACCCCCCTGCTTGAGCAGGGACACCCAGAGCAGGGGGCACAGGAAAGCATCCAGGCAGGCTTTGAATGTCTCTGCGGAATGAGACTCCACAACCCCCCTGGGCAGCCTGTTCCAGTGCTCTGGCACCCTCACAGGAAAGAAGTTTCTTCTCATATTGAGGTGGAACTTCCTGTGTTTCAACTTGTGCCCATTGCCCCTTGTCCTGTTGTTGGGCACTATTGTAAAGAACCTAGTCCCATTGTCCTGACACCCACCCTTTAGATATTTATAGGTATTTATTAAATCTCCCCTCAGTCTTCTCCAGTCTAAACAAACCCAAGTCTCTCAGCCTTTCCTCATAAGGAAGATGCTCCAGTCCCCTGATCATCTTCGTAGCTCTCCGCTGGACTTGCTCAAGGAGTTCCACGTCCTTCTTAAACTGGGGGGGCCCAAAACTGGACACAGTACTCCAAATGTGGTCTCACTAGGACTGAGTAGAGGGGGAGGATAACCTATCTCAATCTGCTGGCCATACTCCTTTTAATGCATCCCAGGATACCATTGGCCTTCTTGGCCACAAGGATACATTGTTGGCTCATGGTCAGCTTGTTGTCCACCAGCACTCCCAGGTCCTTCTCAACAGAGCTGCTTTCCAGTAGTTCAGGCCCCAGCCTGTACCGGTGCATGGGGTTGTTCCTCCCCAGGTGCAGGACCTTGCACTTGCTCTTGTTGAATTTCATGAGGTTCCCCTCGGCCCAGCTCTCCAGCCTGTCCAGGTCTCGCTGGATGGCAGCACAGCCTTCTGGTGTATCAGCCACACCTCCCAGCTTTGGTATCATCAGCAAACTTGCTGAGGTTACGCTCTATCCCATCATCCAGGTCATTGGTGAATATGTTGAACAGGACTGGACCCAGCACAGATCCCTGGGGAACACCACTAGTGACAGGCCTCCATCCAGACTCTGCCCCATTGATCATGGCCCTCTGAGTTCTGTTGTTAAGCCATTTCTCAGTCTACCTCACTGTCCACTCATCCAACCCACAGCTCCTTAGCTTGCCTGTGAGGAGGCAAATCACAAAATCCAGCACATGCATAGGACAAGAGGCACCTCCTCACGTTTTTCTACCACTGTGCCTCCAGCCTTCAGTAAGACTGAAAGATTACCTAAATCGAATTTCCTACCAAGATGCACTCGGTCTTTGTTTTCCTCTTAAACTGAAGACTAGACTACCCATTAGAGCCACTTGTCATAGTAGTTAAAACGTCTTAGACCATAAGAAATGGTCTAAAACTATAAACTCAATACCTGCCAACCTAAACAGTCTTTGGACATTTGCAGAACAATACCAACAAGAGCTAGATTTATATTGGTGATGCTGGTCAAAATTTTAAAAGAAGTAAATTAACCAGAAGCCACAGTACCACTAAAGAAAACAAAACTGTCCCCATAGTTTCCAACCCCAGGAAAAGATAAAAATCAAAAGCAAACTTAGACAGTCTGCATTTCAATAAACACCACTGGGACTTCAGTTTCTATATTGTTGTATCTCTTCTGTAAACATGCCTTCTCACCCAGCCCTGAAAAGCCCTCATTGTTCCTATTTCTAGCACTTGCTACCTTAGCAGAAAATGTTATCCTGCATGCTACAACATGCATGACTTCAGAGACTACGATTCATTTGAGGGCATATTGTTTAAAGATACCAGTGTCCCAATTCATGGGAAAATAACAAGCACAGCACGTTTGATTTTTTTTTTAAAGATAAATTTAAGTAAGGCTGCAAGAGATGAACAGTTTAGTTCAGTATAGTTCAGGAGATTGTTTGCAGAAAACCTGAAAAATCATTAAAACTTAATGAATGCAATGAAATAATTTGGATTATTTTATAATATAAAGCTGCATTATATTATGACTTCGAGTCACCACATTGCTAAAACAATTAAACAGTTAAAACCAGTAAGCATCACTGACTTCAGGGGGGTAACACAGGTGCTTAAGTTATACACATGCTGAACTATGCTGCAGAATTATAAAAACAAGAAAATCTATTTATAAGGAAATTGTATGAAATAAGTTTTCTAAGTGACAGAAGTACCACGAGTTAGTGTTGTGCTGTACCTTGCACTAAGGAGACAAAATCCATTCAAAATTCACAATTTTGGCCATAGGAAGGAGCGCTGCAAATTCCTCCAGAGAATGATTAATCCCATATGCAGAAACAAACAGTAATGCTCTCTGCAAAAAGCAGTATTTCCTGAGGCTGAATTTCCTCAAGAAAACAAGGGGATTAGAATAAAGACTGCTAGATATAAGCAATAAATAAATGAGGATGCAATGTCATGAAGGCAAACTTGTGGAGGAAACAGAAGAAATGAGAGGCAGCCATTCTTTGATGTATTTTAATCTGAAGAGTTACTGAGAACACCAGTCAGAGGGCATCGCTCCAGATCAAAGTCATCTTGCTGTCAGTGAATCAGGAATGGTTATGCCAGAAAGAACTGCTCATGTAAGCCAGAGAGCTTCACTTAAGTGGAATTATATTAGTAACTTTAAATTCTCACCCGATTTGGGGTCTCAGCACTGCATGCAGGTCTGGAAAAGCAACTCATGTTCAAATATTAGCCCCCTACGTGCAACAGGGAATCCCCATGTTAACAAGGAACTACTCACAGAGAACTAAATGCATTCCGGCACTACACAAAAAGTACAGCCAAAATCTTTTGGAAATCAGTAATGCATATGGATATAAATTTGGAAAACTAAGTGTAGCTCCTTATTTAGGAGATTTGGCTTCTACTTAAAAAAAATGAAAACCAGACTATGATTCTACTACAGTCACGGCAACTTCAACCTCTAATACTATGTTAATTAACACATTTATGAATAGTAGCTATTTATACCACGGCAACTGAAAGTTCCTTGTGTGAAATAAATTAATATTCTGAACATCTTAAAAAAGAAATGGTTAGCAAAGATGTCGTCTAACAGTTTCAATATTCATATAAGAACTACTTTTAAAATAAAGTCAGTACTGTACCTTGTATTACATTCAATACTTCATTAGATGATCGTTTTCCCATAATAATAAGGAAAAGTGGAAACTGGTCTGTCTTCTGAGTTCGAATTGTTTGGGCTACAACACTCCCAAAGTGTCTAGTGCACATCGTCAGAAACCTATGTGAGGAAAGAAATTTTAAAATTGCAGAGGTCTTTTTGAAGTCAGCTTAAAAAAATGATGCTAAATTCAGCAGTTTAACTGAGCGTTATCTACTGTTTAACATCCAGGCTTCTGCATTCAGTTCTAGAGCTCCTTCTCCCTTTTTGTGGCTAAATGGTGAGAATATTTACAAATACAATAGATCCCAGATTGTCTAAATTAAAACATTTAATAATTGGTTGAGACAGTGATTTATTTGATGGAGAATCCAATTTCTTGTTACACTATTCTGCAGGCTATAATTCAAAACTAACCCCCTTTAAATAATCATGCTAAATGAATTGTTAAAAACTTCTAAAGAGAAACTAAGTAGAGCCATAATCTAGTAAACATGATGAAGTATAAAAATAGTGTAATTTCATACGAAAGCATAACTTAATAATGAAAGATCAAGAAATTGTTTTTATTGATCATAGAATTAAAACATGGCACTTCAGAATAGTATTTTCTTTTGTACTAGTGCCCTGCCAGTGACATACTTAGCAGTGTGGTCTAAAAACAATAATTCTAAGCTTTTGACCAAAAAAGCTCTCAGATATTAGCATACAGAAGTCTAGCATTAGTATTCTTAACACGATCTTGAATAAATGAAAAAACTGATAAAGCTTTTCTCTTCCATTAGAGGACTGTTTGAAATTAGCATTTCTTTCAAGAGAAAAGGGTAGCTTATGATATGTTTTCAGATCTGATGGTAAAAAGTAAATGTCATAATAATAATGAATTATGAAAGACCAAATGCAAATATAGAATGCTTTAATAAGATCCAATTTAATAAAGTCTGTAAAAATAATGGACTTTTAATAACACGGGTCACAAAAGGCAAAACAGTGGAAATTCTGAGGACTAGCCACTGGTACAGGCTTATTAATTCTTAATTATGTTCATGAAAGGCAACTTAAATCGCGTGTTTTCTTATGCCTTATGATAATATTTTAGGTAACAACTACTCTGAAATGTATGCTCCAACTGAAGAGCGAAGTCCTGTTGTCACATGCATTAGAACCCACATCTATTTGAAAAGACAAACTGCATTAAAATGTCAAGAGCTCCAAGTAATTTCTCCTCAAAGATACTGAAATGATTCAAAATTGTGATTTTTTTCAATCAAAATATATTGTGTCTAATAAAATGGTTAAAAACTGATAAGCCTGATGAGTACAACACTGCACTTGTTTGAGGCACCTGAAGTATAAAACCCCCAACCTCCTCAGAGACAATCTGTAGTATAACTATGGCCACAGCTGGAGAGAAGGCAATGAGCAGGGGTAGCTAGTGAGTATTTTGAAGCCATTAATATTACTGGCAAATTCCTTTCCTCGCCTCCTTGATCTTCTGTCTTTTGCAATTCAGAACTACCATACAGAAAGACAATGTCAAAAATGCCAAATAGGGACTGCTCTGTCAGAAATAGTGACGTGGAGACATACCTTCTGGTAAGGATAAAATAAAGTGTCCATAAAATATGGACATACAAGGTCTTAAGCTAAATAATGGTTTTTTGGTTACTGCTTTTCAAGGTGGGAATACAAATGTGAAATCTTGGCCTCACAGAAGTCAATGGTGATCTTTCACAGCAAAATGACCTAATGTGTGTTCAAGGTTTCACTCCTGAAAGTGATAAAGACAGGGGTCAATTGAACTGAATTCCTGAAATCTGTGTATGAAAACTGTTTAACAGTCTTCAACAACACCATGGAAGAAAAGCACTCAGATTTCATGTGAAAACAAAGTATTTAACTAGAGGTGAAAAAGTGCTGTAGAGAATACTGCTAGAAGGAATGAAACTAAGACACCTTCCCAATACTAGTTGCACTAATCAAAGGTGTTGTTTGATTTGGGTTTTTGGTTTTTTGTTTGTTTGGTTTGGTTTGTTTTTTGTGTGGGTTTTTTTAAATCAATTCTGTGTATTTAGTCAACCCATAACTCAGTTTCAAAATTTATAGGTATGGATTTGGTATGCAGAGAATTCTGAATGAAGTAGGTATTGCAGTACATAAAACATCACCCAAATAATTTTTTTCCAGGAGATTAATTTTTATACATGGAACTTCTGGCTCACTACATAGAACCTAACAGATTATGATACCTTGGGGTCCTCTATAATCAAGGCTGGGAACAGGTTTCTACTCCCTGACTTCAGGTGGCATGTCGTGCCGGGCTGTTGTAAGGGTACACATACTTTCCTGGTTGAGTAGCAGCAGAACAGATGCCAGATGCCAACATCTCCCATCATGGTGGGTTTCTTTTTCCCTTGGGGCCACCTCTTAAAGCCCCTGGTGACATCCACCCTGCCCTTTCAAATCTCCTCCCTTCCTCTGCTGCTGTTGCAATCTGCTCAGCACGCGGGGAGAGCAGCCAGCTCGCTCACGCACCAGTTACAAGAGCAGCATGTCTCGATTCTGACCCAAATGCCACAGATTTGCCACCACTGCCATCAGGCAGCCTGTGTCTTTCTTGAGGGAGGACTGAAAAACAACTCTTCTTCCCTATCAATGTGTATCTTCAAAGCAGAGTGAATACACCCAAGAAATTCTTCTCACTAACATGATCCATCAAAATAGATCCTGCCCTTTGGAACCAAGTAAGACCCCACTTGTCTGTTGAACTAAAACGTAGTGAAGGTAGTCAAACAATGCAACACTGAACGAAGAGATAGCAGCAGCCGTCTCCAATGCCTGCACCAGGTAACTCCTGTTGATCAGTGATTACTCACTCACACACGTGTTCTTTGCCGGGTTAGTGGTAAGTGCTCAGCAATTACTCATAACACGTCTCTTCTTTTCATTTTACTAGATGGGTAGGAATTGAATTTTCATTCATGATCCCCATTCAGTTTTTCTAATGACTTTTAATAGATTTTGCAACTACTTAACTAATTTTGCAATTTTTTCCTTTTTTTTGCCTCTACTGATTCTGTGTTTGCAGACCCTCTGATTCTCTTCCACATTCATAACCAGAAAAAAAATAATCCCCTCTGTGCTAATATTTATTGTTAGAAGTATGTGAGTAGGACCAAAACAATTTTGCGCAATAAAACCAGTATCTTACTCTGTATATCACTTACAAGGGATTTTCTTACTTTCATCTAAATAGAAGTGTGCCAGATCTTTCAGTGGCATCTCCAGAGCTGCCAAGAGAACTGCCTGTGGAGTGTATCAAAGAGCCAGATGTCCCTCTGGGGAGAACTGTTTTCCACAACAGGCTGGATTACTGTGATCTCCAACCAAAAGTGGAAATAGAGGAACACTGCCAGAAAGGGAGGGCAAATGGCACCCTACCAGTCCTTTTATTTTTAAATTACAAAAATATTCAAGGAGGGAGAAGTATAAGAAAGGCACAAAAAAACATTTTATGAAGGAAAAATCAACTAAAAAAATCTTGAAAGATACAAGAATAAAGTTCATCAAGAAAAGTAATAGTTTTGCCAGACAGCATAATTTCTTCACTTCTTTCATGACTTGCTAGCAATGAAACCAGCAGTTATTAAAGCTACAGATTAAACATGGACACTGACTGTGGCTTGACAAATACAGAAACAAACCCTAAAATAATTACAAACCTATCTTAATTTTTTAAAAGTAGATTGAACAGGTATTGATTCTTAGACATAGTTCCCTCCTTAGGTAAAAGTGGCATACAGGAAGAATTATTCTGGTGAAATGAAGATGTTAATTTGGGGATTGCTGATCACCGCACAGCAGTTATCCCTCCACGTGCATAACCTGTGTGAAGAGTTATATTTGTAGCACGTCAGTTTCCCAGAGAAGAAACTTATCATTTCCTACCAGCTAATGTGAGACATATTAAAATACACTCCTGGCATAATGTCTTTGTAATTTTATAATAAAATGCAATTTATTTAATATTACTTTACAAAAAAAGCACCTAGAAGGCAATTATAGAAAAATAACAGCTTTAAAAATCTACTGAAAACAGCTTAAAATATGACTGAGTCTCAAAACCAAAGGCAATACTTATTACAACTTAAGCCCATGGTCTACCTTAGCTCCTGATCTCAGATATGCTATGTAGAACTTTGCAGATGCTGGGGTTTAGCAATAATACATTTTGTGAGAACATGCGGCTTTCAATTTTTACCAGAAAAATTGGCCACCTCTGGCTGAAGTGCTGATCACCAAAAGCGTTGACCTCAGACCTCAATATCTTTTGATCTCTGGAAAGCTTTTGATCTTTATGATACCTATTTACACCACAAAATACATATTGCCTTTTGGGGGGAGGGAGCCCAAAGGAGAAAGCCAACCCTTAGGTGGGAGGTGGCAGCTTTTTCTGATGGGAGGTGTTTCATCATTACAATGACTGGTATTATCTCATTGTTTCTTTATGTATCTCCTGCTCATCTATTATGTTGTTTCACTTCTTTTTTTATTCATATGGACAGGATCTACTGCTGTCAAGTTTGGATCCGTGGTTACACAAGATCCCTCCTTACCACACCATGAACATGAAAAAACAAACAAAAAAAGCTATGATGCGAAATACTTTAGAAAAATAAAAATATGCCTTTAATATTTCAATTTAAACAATTTAGTAAGCTAAGAGATTTCTGGTGCCCAGTCCCTAAAGGGGGCACAAGGCAGAGGCATTGGTTGGCTCCCAGACTGTTATGTTGTATATTCCAATGTGAACTGGTTCAAAGTGATTCCTACTCTTACCTAGTAGAGTAAAAATTTACAAAGAATTGAAAAACTGAAGAGGAATTAAAGGAAGAACTTAGCAAAGAACTGATGATTCTGAACAATAAGAATCCTCTACATTTACATTAAAAATCACAGAGCAATGCAGCACTGATGCCTGCTGCCCTTGGCCTTGAGCCACCAGAAGGACTCTAAACGAGCAGAGGAGTTCAGCCTCCTTTCTCTTTCCACTCAGAAAAGTGGCAACTGGCACAGCTTTGAAAGACATGGACACCACCTACCAGTCATCACTGAAACCAAATATTAACTACTCGATGCCTGTCCTCCGTTGTGGTATTAATTTTCAGTTACCTACTGGAATCAAACTGATGACACAATCTGATAGGACAAATAGCTCTGCGTACATCCCCAAATTAATCACTCTTCTCAAGACATTATGAATAAAACAAAAATGTCAAGCAGTCATGGCATAGTAAAGTTGCAGGAAAAAAGCAACTAAATCTAAAATGCTAACTCTAGCTCTTTTTTGTTAATCAAGTAAACCTGCAGAAGGAAACTAATGCAGGGCAGGCTGAGTATAGCACATTGTACTGGAACGTGCAGAGGGACACCTGATGCTACATTTTGAATGTTTGTTGTATGTTCAAACAAAAATTGAAAGCTCTCCTTTGATTTTGCTTTTCTTAAACTCTCCCCAGCACCTTAAGGTTGATTAATAGTTGTATTAGCAAATCTGTCTAGTGCACTAAAGGGAGAATTCTTTTACATACAGAGAGAACTCTGCTCTCAAATGAATGTATAAAATGTATTAAAATAAATATTGAAATTGCATTTAGATATTTTTTTCCTTATTTTCTAGTACCAACACAAATAACACAGATCTGGTTATTTGTTACAGTCTTACTCATATAAATATTCCTGTAGTTACTTTCAATTTTTACACACAGGTGGGAAAACTTTGGAAAAGCTCTTCCTAAAATGAGGCCCTTTGACACATGGTGCCCACTATGCTTCTTGCAAGGACTTTTTAGCAGAAAGGCTGCACTGGAGACGTTTTTTGCTACATCATCTCAGCCTGAAGTCCTGCTCAAAAAGCAGCAGCAGGACAAAATCTGATATCCTCTTCTAAAATATCTATTCCCTTTCAGTCTGAACTGGTGTTCAGTCCACAACCGGGATGACTTTGGGCCAAAAAAGTCATTTATTTATGGCCAGATTCTTCCCAAGTGCAACCTTTAAGAAACTTTAAAACTTCAGAAATGGCTGTGAAAAAAGAGTAACTTGTTTCCTGAGGAGACGAAAACAATTATGAATATTAAATATGCAATATTTCTGATTATTTTTAATAATAATTATATACCGTGCAAAGTCAACATAAGACTCATTAAAATGTTCATGTAAAAATAACATTTTGTATTAGGTATTTACATTTTTTTAAAAAGTAAAAGCTGAGGTCATGAAATGGTATACTAAAATAAGCTTGCTATCCACAGTCTCCACAATACAGAGTTATTGTCTTCCCCACACTGGTAGGGTCATAACTGCTGACTCAAACGCAAGGGGGAATGAGCAACAGATGCAAGGGGTGGTTTAAAGACGTATAAAGCAGCCTGTATCAAATGATGTGGATATCCTCTTTAGTATTCACACACTAAATAATGCAGGTATTCAGATGTAAAAAGCATGGTTTTATCTACTTTTTCTTTATCCAAGAGTAAAGCCCAGATGAGTGGGTTATCTATCTCTTCATAAAACATGGAAGATCTAATTTCATCCTGGAAGGTTCAAACAGATTAGGTAAATACTTTATAACCCCGTTTAGTCTAAAACACATCCCTCTAGAAACTCATTAATCCATCCTTTCAGATACCACTGGACACCGGACAAAATAATTGTGAAAAGTATAAATAAAATATACCTGGACCCCTTGCTAAAATGCTCTACTAAAAATGGAAAACACAAGCTGCACATACGTATCAGTGGTAGCTTTGATTATTGCCTATTATATTAGAAAGGCACGTAATATATGATTTGCTAAGGAATATCCAAGGATTGCTACAGATAGATTTAATGATAACCTAGATAAGAACAGAGACTATGATCAGTTACTTTGCAGATGTTAGTAAAGTGAGAGAATCTACAAGCACAGTGGAAGTCACTAAGAGAATTCAGATTAATCTTCATAAATTGGAGAAACGTCCTGACAAGTAAAATGCAATTCAACAAGGTCAATGAAAGCCTCTGAGTAGGAGGGACAATTGCACAAATACAGAATAAGAATCAAGCAGTACGGGAAGAAGAAAAGTCATGATGTGAAGAAGACAAGCATCGACTGGGGTGAGTAAACAGAAGTATGGTTTGTACAACAGGAAATAATCCTCTTTCTGTATTTAGCACTGAGAAGGCAGTTTTAGGCACAGTGCATCAGTAAAGGTGTGGACCAATTACAGAAGAACCACGTGAAGGTTGCAATAACAAACATCTACAAAAGGACAAACTACAAGGAAAGTCTGAAGGAATCACGGTTGCTTAGTCTAAGAAAATCACAGGAAAAAATAGCACCGTTTAAGTCCAAAGAACACAACAGCAGAAAGGAATACAATACCTCATTGTCTATAGAGTGGACCAAGATATAATTGTCACTGATTGCTGCAAGAGGAACTTTGGTTAAATACTAGTGTGAACTGCCTAAAGGCAGTGAAAGTCAAGTACTGGGACTGGTTATGGAGAAATGCTGGGAAACCTCCCTCACACCAAAGATTAGATCAGACAACCATTGGTCAGGAATGACACAGGTACAGTTGAACCTTCTGGCCCAGCATGGACTGAACACTGGTATTTGCAGCTCTCTGAAAGCCACAGACTCTCAGAATGGTGACAAAAAGGAGAGCAGAGGGGTCAAAGCAGAGGCATCCTAACCTAAAGGAAGAGGATGGGCACCTGCACTTCTGCAGAGAGCTTTGTCCCAATCAGGCACCTGGCAGTACCAAAGAGATTCACTCATCCCTTTCAGCTGCATTTTGGTACAAACGATTCTGAAACCACCAGCTCAACGACGTCTTCTGAAGGTTGATTTTGATGCATAGATGCATCTGAATTTCTCTACAGCTTCAATTCCATCCAGCATTAGGCTTCAGTGGTGCAGTTGTGGACTCCTGTATTTAGATGGACCTGTGAATTACTTCTTTCTCCTTCCCCAAAGCCGCCCTACAAGTCTGTCCTGACCACCTGTTCTTTCTTCACCTCTGTTGCACAGGACACTACAGTTTTATTCTTTCACCTTTTCTGTTCAACAAGCTTAATAGTATGCTCTTGTTTGAGTACAGTGGGATAAACCTTGCTTCAGGACTTGGTTTTATATTGGGGACTTAAAATACATGCGTACAAATGTATCAGTTTAGTTAATTCCTGTGGTTTTAATAGATTTTTTTTTGGATGACCTTAAAGCATCACTATAAGCATATTAAAATGATGCATTGAAAACCTTAATCACATCAACAGATAGACTACTTTCTATTTATAGTTGAATATTACAGAGACATCCATATTTTACTAATCACAATCGGATTAAAATGCATTCTCTGCTGGGTTTTAGTTTTCCAAATTTGGACATTTTTAGACTACTAACATGAAATTACCTTGAAGTATATAAATATTTAAGCAGGGATAGTTTACCTTTTCTGGTGGGTGTATAATAAACAGTTTAACCATCATCTATATACAGGCTGTTTTGTTCTCCATCTAAAGAGACAATCACCTTTTATCCTTTTCCTTTTTCTTCATTTCAGTGCTATTAGGAAACTATTCACAAGTGCAACCCCAAACAATAGTATGCAGTAATTATGACTAGATGACAAAGAGATGTGAACAATTACTGAGCCCATTTTGAAACCCTACACTAATAAAGTCATTAGATGCTGCCCTTGCCATGAGCCTTCTAAAAGCTTCTGAAGTTACAAGAACACACGGCATTGTTCGTTAGGACAATCACTGCTGGCAGAATGCAAACCTTGAGTTAAACCATGCTGCAAATTGATCTTGACATTCTGTTAAGACCGCCACTAAAATCAAAAGCAAAGGAGAAAAGGAGAAAATGAGCGGGTGGGATGTAATCATGGAACAGAAGGGTTCCCTCCTCACCTTCTTTCCTCTTCCTCCTCAAAACAAACCATACAGAAAATGACAAACTCGCCTGGTGTTTGAGAACCTTTATTTTTAAAACATTAATTAGACTTTTGACCTGTTTTTATTGACTGGCACGGTATTGCTATTAAAGTAAATTAAATAAAATATTGCAAAATACAACAGAAAAGGTTTTCACACTGTTCTGTGAAACCTGTGAAGGATTTAGTGCCCAAAGAACATGTCCGACAGTTTTGTAAGCAACATATACAGAATCTACGGTCACTCCTGAAGAGACAGTGAGAAATTAACTCACAAAGTCCAGCTCTCACAGACCCCACACCTGCAATATATTTGCTGAAGGATCAAATAGGATTGGGGAGCTGGAGTAATATGGTCAACTGGTCTTCATCCAGGCATGCATCATTCAGTAGGTTAATATTAAGGGTCAGCAACTGTGAATATGGCTAATTACTTGATGACGGAAATTGCAGGTGAAGACAACCTGCTGCTGAGAAGCGCTTTAGTCAATTAACTCTTTCCTAAGCTTAAGCAAAGTGAAAAACTATCATTTGAACATTAAAACTAACAAGTACCTGTCATCAGAGCCGAGAAAAGTTGGCAACACCTTGAAATACAGTGCCCAAGGGCAACGATATCAAGATGCAAAAAGCTGCTACGGACATTCGAGTCACTGTTTTATGGTTTTGGCGTTGCTTTGCTTGGCAAACATGTACATTAGAAATCTGTTAATATTACAAATGATCTATTTTTGTAAATGCTGTGTGTACAAACATATGGGTATGTGTGCATGTGTAGGTATATATGTATGTATATATATTCATCATATATCTCTCCTGGATACAAATATATTATATTAATATATATTAATGAATTAAGAAAAATAGTTTGGCAAGTGCTTGCATCCATTTATACAAACATATACATACACCTCCCACACACATGCATGTAATTATATTAGAAAAATGGTATTTAGTCAACTCTGAATTCAGGAAGTGCCAGAACTATAGCTGCTCATGTCTGGGTCTCCTGCTTATCTATCCCATAACCTCTCTGGAAAGCTGAGGAATCGCTTAGCCCATGCAATGGCCCGCCGCAGCTGGTGAGCTGCTGCAGCTGCATGCTCAGACCAAGGGTAGGGCCAGAATTGTCAAACACCACTACTACCGCCCTGAAACCTCCTGTAAGCGTACTTCTGCTGTTTGGAGTGGCATGGTAGCAAATCTCCAAATCAAGCAAGGGAAGGCAAACAGTGATTTTTAAGCTCATGATTTGCCCCAAATTGAATGGAATATGATGAGAAAGTGAAAGATATACTGTAGCTTTGTGGTTTGGGTATTTTTTTTTTCTCCTTTGACAGTGGGCAACACAAATTACAAGAATACTCCAAACAGTTGCTCACTAAACTGAAGTCTAAACTATAGGTGATAAAAGCTTTCACATAGATTCCTTAACAGTATTATAAAACACCACGTTATTTTCCTAGATGAAGGCTAATTATTTTATTATACTGTTTTGTGCCTTTTTTTTTTTTTTTAAATTCTAGTAATGAAAAGATTCATAATTTGCAGCACCTACCCAGAGTAATTGCTCCCTTTCCTGCAAGCCTTATGTCAGAGACAATTAAAAGCTGTGGAAGGCAAAACAAACCATCCCCTTAACTGTATTAACTAGCGTTCTCCTTCGGTTTGACAAAGTAACAGTCCTGGGTGGCTGTAGTTAATAAATTTTTAAAAATCTGACTTGTAAAGCCATAATGCTTATGCTGTTGCACTACTGCTAACAGTTACTTGGGCACTTGCACACAGCATTTTACTTCTAGTCCTACCTACAGAACTCTCTTCACTCTGTTGCAATGGGTGCTGAAGAACAAGATTGAGAGATTCCAGCTGAGAAGTGCTAGTGTACAGGAATGCAGGATTCAAAGCACATCCCTACATCAGTGTCAGGTGAGAAACATATTAAAAAATCAGGAAAAATGACAAGATTTTGGAGCTGGTTTTGTTTTACAGTGTTCAGGATGGACCCCCATTTCATTAATGAGAAAAATAGAAACTACTATTAAGACTGTTTTTGGAACAGAATGACATCCATAGCTGTCAGAAAGAGGACAGCAAAGAGCAAGGAAAAAAATCAGAATATTCAAGATGTTTTTGGCTTATATGAGGAAAGTATTTATATCTGTTTGAATTAATTCATGCCATGCTACAGCACTGAAAACCTGTCTTTTACTACTGTCATTGAGGTGTCCCTATTGTTGCTGTAAATAAAGTGGGCCTGATCCCTCTGCCTTCTCACCCTGGCTTTCCCACTAATGCAATTGTAACAGCACATGTAAGTTGCTCTTGGGCTAGTCTAGCACACAAAACCCAGTTCCTTCTGTTGTTGCTGTTGTCTTCTCACCATTCAAATAAAAAGCTACATGCAATTGTATTCACAGGGATACGGAGCAGAGCAGGCTCCAAGCCACTGTTCTTCTGCCACATAATGAAGGGTAGTAACTAAACAGAAGTACTGAGTATTTATTTATGGGAACGCCCACAGTGCATTGGCACTTTCCAAAGGGAGAAGGAAGCATCATGCCTCCTCTGAACAAACCATAGTTTAAGGAACAGGATGTGACACTAAACACAGATGATAAATTATTCTATTTTGAGCCAGCATGCCTTGTTTACCCCTTACTATTTTTTGACCTCACTGTTAATATGACAGTTGCTTTGTTGTTGTTAATAGAAAGCAAAAAATGAAGGCTTAAAAACCCTATCGTACTACACAATCAGTGACTAGGTTCATTGAGAATAGCTATAAAGCCTTAAACAACCCCTCTATTTTGTGTTTTAAGAAGTGTCATAAGGAGTTAATAGGACACAGCTGTACAGGCTCTGTCTAATAAGCAGCTTCTGTCGCTTTGGTCACCACAGGTGTCTCTGTAACCTGCAAACTCTTATTACTAGTGTATCAAAGTTGTGCTACTTAATAGATTTCTTTAGTAAAACACAACAAAGCAATTACATGGCTGTTGATCGTCAGTCATAAAAAAGCCCTCAAACACAGTTTTTCAAAAGAAACTACACTGCAATTTTTTGTCATTGTAAAATAAAAGAAACTAGAGAATTAAATAGAAAAGCGAACAATAGAACAGCAGGTAGTCAACTGAACTTAGCCACTACAGATGGTTTAGAAATAGTGTTTCCTTCTACACCAACTTGCGGGATAAAAGAAAAGGAGGAGGCTCCTTACTGCCCATGAATGGCAATACCAAAAGACTTAAGCAACTTTCCAGTCTATGTATTTGGTCCCATGAAAGAACCTAGATGTTTCTTTTTCCTCTCTCTCTCTTTTCTTTTCTAAAAAACTTTTTATCTATTTTTGTGACTGTTTTTTTCCACAATCTTTAGCCCTTCTTTAGAATAACTTAAACTAGGAACATAGTTGCTGATTCATCCAATGACGAAATGCAGAAGGTTGAGTGACGAATTCCTGTGAAACATGAGCATCATTTTAAAAGTGCATTAGAAAAAGTGATTGTTCTGTTCTCCATACCCACTTTCAGTAAAGAAATATTAAATATAATTTACATATTTAAGACTAGAAATGCATAAATGCTTCATTCTAGCAAGCCATAAGAGAAACATAAAGATGTACTTTTAATTGTTCAGTAACCAATTAAATTGTGTAAAAAAGTGGCAACCTTATCCCAGCCCAAATGACTCTTGCATCTTTTGTTCAAAAATTAGAATAACTCTCATTATAGTAATATACACAAGACATCATCCTGGCAAGCAGTCACCTTCTGTGTAAATAAACGTGATGAAATAAGGTCCAAGTTAGAAAACCAAACAAATCTGATTTCTAAATATAATAAGTATAATCATTAAATCATTATTCTCCACAGATTATGATCAACTGATAAATAACTAAAGGAGAGAAAGGTCTTAATATAAAGATAAGAAAATCTGTTGGTAGCACACAAAAGATGTACAAGGAGGTGGAATCGACAGTGTTTTAATTTCTTTACTCATCAGCAAAATGATGGCCTCTCTAAGACATAGGATAGCTTTTATTATATTAAAACCTAATAAAATATCTGAACATTACCAAAGGAATGTTCTGTAAGAATAGTTCAAAAAAGTTCATATGAATTGCAAGCCTCTCGTTTTTTGCATAATCTGTTTTTAATATTAATTTATCACATGAATGCTATTTTAAAAATAAGATTTTCATTAACAACAGTAGCTATTATCCCAGACAGTTCTCATGCAGTTACACCTACATACATACAATTAAGTGTCACATAATATTATGGTACTGCAATGCAAAACTGTGAAGACACGTTCCTAGAACTATGTTTGCAAAATAAACTTTAAAAAAAGGGGGGGGAGGAAGAATAACTTCTTCAACTGTTTTTTCCTGCACAGGAATAAGAAGTCACTTTGTAATGAAAACAAGGATGGTCCAATTCTCAGTGAACGTCAGCCAGAATCAGCATAAAATTTTTAGTTCAAACAGATATCAAGCAACAAAAGATATGATACACAGAGATGACACAGAGATAAGGGCCTTCCTTGAAAGAAAAGCTGCTCCACTCACAGTCCAGAGTCTTACCTTGCTCTGTTTGCTTCTTTTGTCATGTCCCATGCCCAGGTTATGAAGTTCTGACTCAGATAGGAGACAATAGACTCAGCACAAAGCATTTGTGAGCAGAAGACGTTCGTTAGTACGCTTTCATCATGGTGGAGGTAGATAGCAAGAAGCTTTCTCTGAAAAGATATGAGAAAAGATCAGTGAAAACTTCCTCAGGCTATTCAGTAATTTAATATTATTGCTGCAGATTTGTGTGTTAGTGTGCCCTATGGTGTTTATCGAGGGTGCCGAGTATCAAAGTGTGCACACACAGGGGAAAAAAACCCAGGAGATTTCAAGTCAAATGGTCCATCCCTCCAAATCTGTACATCTTCTCAATGCTTCCTAATATCTTATTTCAGGTACCAAAACATGATGTATTATATGCTTAGAACATGAAAATAACAACATTTGAATGAAAAAGAAAAACCTTATTAAGACTTAGCTTAAGAAATGAGTGAATCTTTTTGGCTTGCTGCCCAATGAAAATAACATTTGGAACAATTCCCTGAGCAAGAAACACACCTCTTGACACAACAGCATCTATGATACAAAACAATTAGGAACAACCTTAAAAAATGACAATGTATTGTTATCAACCCATCTGTAGCCAAATAAAGAGGAAAATGAGTAAATAACAGTACAGCTGCCTACAGTCCCAAAGCCTGCGACGCTACCTGCCAGATGTTTTGGCAGCTCTCCATCCAGCTGTATGATGTGGGGAGGCCAACAGCACATCAGCCTCTCACCTACTTTGTAAGTCAACATGTAGTTGGTCAAAAGGCCATGTGTCAGCCCAGCTGGCTACATCTCTCATGGAGCTGAGGAGCAAGGCAGCCGCCCTAGCACTGCGCATGCCTAAGATGCAAAGGAAGGGGTACAGGAGACAAGGATCAAATCCTACACTGAGTTTGTGAGTGCTGATATATCTCATCATAGTTACCACGTTAGTGAAGACTAGATGTTGAGGATGGTGTTTGTGGACTCTTGAAACAAAATATTCTGTGTCATGTTCTTCTGAAACCCTATCAAGTAATACTCGAGCTTCACTGCCAGCAGCTCAGAGCTGTGCTGTGTCCCCATGACACCCTCAGACCACCTTTGGGAAAGTGAGTCTATGTGTACTTAAAGATAAAAAGCAGACTGAGAAAAAACACAGGGTAACTATGAGCTAATGAAGGACCATGATCCGATATCTGGTATTCAACGAATTATAAATACTATTCAGAAAATTACAATTTTCTATTCCCTCATACCCATATATATTACTTACTTTATTTTAAAAGCCTACTTGAACATATTTGCTGAGACAATATGGTAAATGCTCTTTTCTGACTTTTATTTAAAGTAATTTAAAATCTCTTCATCAGAGGTAACACTGAACACTAGATATTGATGTGTATTGATATAGCAAGACATGGGATGCAATTTTGAGACAAGCTGTCTTTGTAAAAAACCTGTATGGCTATCACCTCATATGTCGGCTTTGGACAAAACTTAATGACTGTTTATAAAAAGAAGAATACATTTGAACATTAGACTTTGGGAAAGGGATTAGTAATTTGCATTAATGTTTGCCTAATTTAATTTAAATGTTCTTCAGAACCACATACACATGTGCCAGGAAGGGCCATTAATAAGCCCAACATGCAGAGATCCATATAAGTGCAGCCAACAATGTTGACTGAAACTAAACTTGAAAATCCAGGGCACTGATGCACAATATCAAGCAATAAAACAGCATTTCTGTGGTGATATTTAATTTAAAAAGAAGAAAGAGGCAGGGGAAGATCAGGCACTGTCTGTTTTTGAGGATCAGCCATTCTGCATTTCAAAGCGTCGATCCCTGCAATATCCAGGTTACTGTGCTAGAATCTCGACTATTATATAGCAGTTGTAAGAGAGGGAGGGCAAAGATGTGTTTACTCAGTGATTAGGGCCTTAGAATAAGCCTCTAGCTCCTAGAGAGACAGCTCACCACTTATTCATTTGGACCAATTCACAAAGCCTAGAAAGATTAAACATCCATGCTGAGAAGACAAGCGAATGCAGACGGTGAAAAAGAAATAAAAATTCTTTAAAAACTCTGAGATGACTTCATTATTTTTTCCACAAGGAAACTTTAGGAAAGTGTTTAGTTAGAGAAAAACCCACATTGACCTCTCTCTAAACCCTTAATCTTTCCTTTGTGGTGGCACTGCTTTGTGGTAAGCGGATGGCTTTGCTCTCCTCTTTTCACTGGGAGCGGATAGAAAAAAAAGGCTCTTGAGAAACACTTTTACTTCCAAAGAAACAACCCCATGAAACTGTTAAATATGAGATTCCATACAACAGAATGTTTCAAAATATGTACAGTTTTAGGCTTAAAGATTTAGGGGCAAATTTTAGTAAACAGAACAGGCACATACACAATAGATGTTTGCACTGAGCTACTTTACAAGTGAATGTAATTTTTGTTGCATCAACAAATCTCGCCATGCAAAGACTAAACTCCATCACATATAAAAGACTGAACTTGTGTCTGATAATTCATCCAAAATGTTAAGGTCAGGCATAGGCATATTGCTAGGACAAATGAAAAGAGGTAGCAGAAAGAACTGAAGTGCTGAAACATTATTTTGAAAAATCTTAGTGGAAGCCAAGGATAATTCTTCCTTGGAAAAATGCATTACTGCAAAAGGCTCACAGCTTGGAGTTTGTTGCTGTTGTGTGGTTTGTTGGTTTGGGTTTGGTTTTTGCTTTGGCTTGGGGTTTTGGTTTTTTGGAGGGGGGGTTGTGTGTGTTTTGTTTTTTTTTTTTAACTACCCCATGGTAGTATATATTTATAAGCAGGTCTTTGGTTTTTTTTATTTCAAGCCTTTGAAAAAATCAGAGTAAATTCTAGGATTCTGGGATGACTAATACTGAGAATTTTTTAGTCAATGCTAATAAAATAGGCTTATTAAACTGTTGAACAGTCTTGACTTCCACAAAAGAAGCCTACTAATGGAGCACTAGTCTGTTCTGTGTTGGATTTAACAAAAATATAATGACTCAGGGATTATATACTTAGCATAAAATTTTAACCAAGAAAAAAAAAATCCAGTGGAGAAAACTTTTACTAGTCACTATGAAGGTATAGGATGCTGAAAAGATTCTAAGTACTGTATAGCTGAGGGACTTCCAAAGGCCTTAGGACTTCAGGATCTTAAGCTGTCAAGAGTTGTATTTTTCAGAGTATGTGGATGCTGAAAACCAAGCAGTCAGTCATACACTGGAATTTTCAGAAGGGGCCTGGATTTACAAACATACTCGGAAGTGCAAGTGTCATCAATGTCAGTAAGATTTAGGGTCCTAAAAGCTTGAACTCTAAGCTCCAAGTTTCAGTTTGTTTCAGAGGAAAAAGGGCCATGAGGTGCTAACTGTTTTCAGCATCTTGGCTATCTTGAAAAAAATCCAGACCGCAAGCATTTTTTTCTGCAACCTATGTTGCATTCAGACTGCATGAGACTCAGCTATGCCTCTGCTCCCTTGCCTCACACCCACCACTATGTATTTGCAGTGAAGCGCTGCAGCCCTCTCCTGCCTGATTTTGGTCTGTTAATGGAATATGCCTGGCATGTGGCACCCTGGAAGGAGACTCAGGCTGTGGATGGACACTGTACTGCAGCAGGGTAGCCCCCTGAGAGGCACAAGCCTCCCAGCTGTAGCCTTGCACCATGAAATCTCTCTGCCACATTACCCAAACTATAGTAGCCTCCTGCCACATAAACAGATGCACCTGACCAAGAGATCTAACATGCATGTACAATGCTACACATGAGATAAACACATTAAAGATCTGTCCTATGTACCAAAATGGCTATTTTTGCATTTTGGAACTTCAGAAAAGTTAATGCACTTTGTACAGAATTAGAAGAAATAAAGGAAGGGTTGGCACTGAGGCAGAAAGAAATACAGTTCTTCATGAGATTGAGAGACTAAACTGATAATCACTAAGTAATGGGATATCCAAGCATCTCAGCCAGTTTTTCATAATAACTTAAGATGAATATGAATAACTTAAGATACCTCAGAATAATTTAAGAAACCTCAGAAGAATATGAACTAGAATGAGACTAGCGATAGTCATAAGGGTCAGCAAAAACACAGACCTGTATGGTTATTTTTGGATCTCAGGTTCACAAGTTCAAGTAATAATTGAGACAAAAATGTTCACAATGTAACATGCTAGAGGTGTGAATGTTCTTTCAAGCTGGTGGACTAACGAATCAAGATCTTCATTCTTCCTCCAGGCTTTGTAGTGAGAGCTAATTTAAATGAACAAAGGGACACATTTGTACATCTTTAAGCCTTTGAAGTGTACAATTTGATCCACCTCTCTAAGGTGATCTCGGAGATCATATGACCAGCCTTCTTGTACGCAGCTACTCTACCACACGCAATCTTTTTTCCCTAAGCCGAATACAAACCTCTAACTCCTAGGTGATCTGAACTAAACTGTTCCCACAGGTTCCTAAAGTGTGAGTGAGATGATTCCTGTAATCTTCTGATCTGGTCTTTTTTTATTATACATGGCATAAGACATCCCTAAACTAACTCCTCATTTAATCTTTCAGTAAAACATCTAGTCTTGAAAAACCATCAGTGGTGGCTGATGGAGAATCCGTATGAATCCCGGTAAGCAGTTCAAATGGCTAACCACTCTCCTAGGTAAAGCTGTGCTTTATTTTAAGCTTGATTTAGTCTACTTTCATCTTCTAAATATTTGATCCTATTACACTGTTGTATCTGTTTCAATCAATTGAAATTGTAGTGATAACTTACGTAATGCAAAGAATATCCAGTAATTAAAACCAAACTCAAATAAGATCTACAAATCATAGGCTTTGGAAGAGGAGGAAATGTAGAGTGTGGCAGACAATTTCAATAAACTTTCATTATTTAAGATCAAGTGCAGAGAACGCTGAAGAGACACCCACACCCAGGACTAATCTTTCAGACATGAAAGATGAAGCAGAATAAAGGGCGTGTAGGTACACAGTGAGACTACTAAACTGGTATGTTGTAGCAAAAATTTCCAAACAATAGTTATCCACAAGTTCAGAATTAATTTAACAATGAAAGGACAGAACTGCTAATGCACACATATCAGGCAAGACTGGAAAAAAAATATAGGTGACTAACACAGGACTTAACTGGTATTTATGTACTGACATCTTACCATAGTGTAGCTGCTTTACTCTTCCCAGGAACCTAAAGTTATACTTCTCTACCTGTCCTCTCCAGTTTCAGCCAGACCATGTAGATTAGTGCTCAGGTTATTTATGTTTAATCAGAATCTGTCAAGTAGTAATTTCTCCATCTAGGGCCCTCAGGCAGCTCTACTACAACTGTATTTTCAAAGCACACCTAGGATACACGATATCATCAAGCCCCTTATAAAATGTAGGAGTAGCAATATGACTTGATTTGAAACGTGCCTGGAGTCAAAGTGAAAGGTAGTGGTCAAGCTGTAGTGCTTGACATCACTCTGCAGTATTTAGGGAATAAATGGGGGGGAAAAAGGTGACAAAGACTAAACCCAAAAGTTTTCCTGCAATTGGGATTCAGAACAACGTCTCTCCTCTACTCAAGGTAGCATCTAAAAGACAGACTTCAAATTTCTCTTCTGAGACAAGAAGACAGAAATCAGAATAATCATCTCTGTGAATCATTTTCTGTATTAAGTTCAGCATGAACTTAATTAGCTCAAATAATAACAAGGGACAGTTTTCTGAGTTACACAGATAAAAATGATACTACAGAAAGCCCTGTATGAAGGAATATTCTGCTACCAGCGGGGGGGGGGGGGGGGGGGGGAAAGCTTTTATTTGAATATGTCATATCACGGAAGAAGCATACTTTCTTCTAGGTATTCAGGAAATAAAGTACCCATATGTGAGAGGGATGGTGCTGCCACTAAATTGAACCTAAAAGACAGAATTCAAGGAGAACAAAAACATGGTTCATTTTCAGTATGCAGGAATATATATTGAGGTGACAATACCAATCTGTGCTAAGGAGATGTTTCACATATTTATTAGAAGTCAGTGGAAAGAAAGGTTGAGAGAGGAGCAGGAGGTGATCTGACAGAGGTATATAAAGATCAGAGCTCCTGAAAAGGTAAAGCAGATGTCTTTATTCTTTTTCATAATAAAAGTGTAGCAACCACCTATGAAAATGAAAAGGCAAAAAAGCTCCAATAAAAGAAAATACTTTAGTATTATTCAAGTAAACAGCTCAGTGAGATTCAATATAGCAATTAAGATCCTGTATTAATAACAATACCGCCCTAAGTCAGGATAAACCCCCTGATGTTTCAGAACACAAGGGACCCACAAACTGCTTCCAGTCACAAAGAAACCTCCCCCAGACACCTTGTTTAAAACTGTCCATTATAAGATTTCTTTTGTGGTATCAGGTCTAGTTATTTCTATGATTATGTAGCTACCTGAGCAAGAGTAAGCTTGTTCTTCATAAACTAATGTAACAGAGAAATGCATCTTTCCAATTGGCACAGTAAGTAGAGGACGGCTTTCACAAAAGAACTTATTTGTTAATTTAATAAACCTCTGTCTCTCTTTCTCTTCCTGACCCAATTAAAACAAATAATAATGAAAATATTTTCTTGTGTTATATATACAATAAGCCTTGGAAATGAACACACAATGCCCTTAACTATCAGGCTGCAGGAGGTAACTGGGGATTTCATTGCCAAGGACACTGGTTGTTAAAGCCAAACCTCTATATTGTGACCAATGCATTTTTGGCAAAAAAGATATACAGGTTTTGAAGTAGAGCTACATTTGACCTCATTCCATCTCTCCTACCTAAAACTGGCACTATCGTGGCAGCAGTTGCTCTAAAGGAAAAAGGATACCCATCATGTACGTTAATCTTAACTACCTGTGCTGGTTTTGGCTGGGATAGAGTTAATTTTCTTCACAGTGGCTAGTATGGGGCTGTGTTTTGGATTTGTGCTGGAAACAGTGGTGATAATACAGGGATGCTTCAGTTACTGCTGAGCAGGGCTTACACAGAGTCAAGGCCTTTTCTGCTTCTCACCCCACCCCACCAGCGAGTGGCTGGGGGTGCACAAGAAGCTGGGAGGGGACACAGCTGGGACAGATGATCCCAACTGACCCAAGGGATATCCCACACCATATGACATCAAGCCCAGCATATAAAGCTGGGGGAAGAAGAAGGAAGGGGGGACATTCAGAGTGATGGCGTTTGTCTTCCCAAGTAACCATTACACATGATGGAGCCCTGCTTTCCTGGAGACGGCTGAACACCTGCCTGCCCATGGGAAGTGGTGAATGAACTCCTTGTTTTGCTTTGTTTGTGTGCACAGCTTTTCCTTTTCCTATTAAACTGTCCTTATCTCAACCCACGAGTTTTCTCACCTTTACTCTTCCGATTCTCTCCCCAGTCCCACCAGGGGGGAGTGAGTGAGCGGCTGTGTGGGGCTGAGTTGCTGGCCAGGGTTAAACCACAACACTATCTAAAGACTCGAAATGAAAAGCTACGATAATAAAAGCTAAACAAAACATTGGTAACAGACAAATATCTAAACTTTCTTAACAAGGAATTTCTTTTTCAAGTAACATTTTCTTAAACAACTATGAATTACCATCCTTTCCGACACATGAAAAGACATTAAGATTTAACAGAACATCTATTTTCTTAACAAGA
Organism: Phalacrocorax carbo; assembly: GCF_963921805.1. Classification (NCBI taxonomy): domain Eukaryota; kingdom Metazoa; phylum Chordata; class Aves; order Suliformes; family Phalacrocoracidae; genus Phalacrocorax; species Phalacrocorax carbo. The sequence goes on along the minus strand of NC_087518.1, from coordinate 47,100,778 downwards.
ATTTTAACCCATAATATGCCTTTAAAACACATGTTCTGACATAAGTTAATTTTCTTAAAATAACCCAAATTAAAGTATTGCTGCAAAAAGGCTTCAAGTTACTATGTAATGGGATTTATTTTTTTTTTTAGGGAAAAAGTATCCACAATATAGATTAAAAACATAGCTGATGGCTGTCTCACTAGACCTGAACTGTAGAGTGCACCTTCTGCTCTGGACAGCATTGAGAATTTGTCAAGAAAAGGCTAAGATCTCTGAGCACTCAAGCTGCCAAGTGCTCTCAAATTAAATCAGTTTGAAGCGGTTTTCATTAAGATGGATTGAGTGTGGCATCGTGAGAAACACTCTATCAAATGTAGTGTTTTACTTAGTGATTAAGTATATACCAGTTGATGAAGCTACCCAAATCCTTCGTAATCCCACCACTCCAATAAACATTTAATGAGTATATAAGTTCAAAAAGCCTAGCACAGGATTTAAACCTTCAATCTTGTTTTTATTTACTCTTGGAACTCAATTTCTCACTTCAAGTGAAGAATGCTGGTGCCTGAAGCTCATCTGTTGCCCTGGTAAAATTAAGTGCCCTCCATAGTATAAATTAGAAGACAAGACATACAGGTTGCAATTTCTCCTAAGCTTTTTTCTTATACTGATATACATATTGCATTATTTCATGAAATGCAACTATAAAAATATAAAATAATGCATCCCTTTCCTCAATTATGAGTTCCAGGAGGCCGTACTGAAAAAACTTGTTTGTAGCCGGAAAAAAGGCAGTAAAAATAAACAGTATTTATACATTCTTATACCTTTTTTCAAAATCAGAATGTTACAATAAAAATAATGTCATTCCACAGGATAGTTGGGAGAGTTTTCACAAATTAAGGCAATATTCGGGGGGGAAAAAATAAAGAAAAAAGCCACAGAAATAATACTTCCCTAATTATATAACTTTATGCTGATGAGGATCTGGTCTGAATACATTGCAAAATATTAGAAATGTAAGGTGACATGAATTTCAGATGTGCTATGTACGTAGTATAAGAAGTACTTTGAGTATTAAAAAAGTAACTGCACTGCATTAATATCAGATTTATAGGTATAAAAAATATTTATGAAAGCTCCTGATGGGCTGTCAACCATTTCTGATTAAATGACACAAAGTGAACTTCCTAACTCAAACACTTTTCTTGTTGAATTAATATAATTTCTTTTAAACATGCATTAAGGCCCACTTGAACGTATTATTATGAGTAATACTTTGCCACTGAATTATTATCTATCGATCTATGCTCTGATATCTGCGCAAAGACATGAACTTAAAGCATGCCCGCATTAAGTATGTGTTAACTTAAGCTATACAGTGTAGATTCATAACACTGCACTTACCATAACAGCCCCTAACAACATAAGTGTTCCTTCCAATATGAATAACTACAGGAAGCCAAAACATTCTTCATTTTAAAATTAAATATCTATCAAGACAACAGAAAGTAAATTTAAACAGCATGATTTTCTTGTTTGTGTTTCAGCTTTATCTGTGCTTACTTATGCAGGGGTTTGGGTTTCTCAGTGAATTAAAGTCACCAAAACTTAAATAAACTATCCCCATTCTAATTTTCTTAAAATACTGATTTTAAAACTGTGCATGAAATAACAGAAACTTGAGATGTCTGGCTGGATGTACAGAAGAACTAAATAACCAAACCTTAGCACTGGAATTTACTTGGCAGATAAAGGCTGTACAAAGGGGAAAATAAAAGCGCACTGTATTTCAGAGACCTTTCAATTTAAATTTACAATTTCATTAGCCATCCTTCAAAGGAGTTATCAACATGCAACATCGAACTCGTCAACCACAAGACTTGAAGCCAGTGCTACGTGGTGCTAGGACACCATTATTTCAGGAAGAAAAGGGAGATGAAAAAAAAAAAAAAGAAAAAGGGTAGCTCTGATGACTAAGGGACTTCAATAAAAATACAGCCTGAATGATTAGAAAGCATGAGTTATTCACTGTAATTTGAAAAACCAAGGTTAGTATTTTAGTCAGGCAATTAAATGAGTATAATTTCACAAACATTAAAACCAATATAACTCCAAAATGTAGTTTACCTCTTTTAAAATAAAGAGAAAACATTTAGAGTGATTTCCATTCCCCCCCATATTAAATAAAGTAATTTTAATACACACTCACATCTCTAGCTTTCCCATAGAAGGCTTCTTGAAAAGCAGCCTCTAATGATCCAATAAAATAAACAGGATGGCAGTCACCGTATCTATTTGAGATAAAATTTCCAATTAATAAAAAATTACAAATAAGTAATTTTAATATTCTACTTCTTCATTTATTCTGGAAATGTAATGCATTGGCTAAACTTTTATAAAGATGAAGTACTACACTTCTAAATATTTCCCGTATGACCTTTAAAAGCCATCTGTCCCCCAAGGTTCAAAAGCTCAAAGTAACTACTATCTTACAAATTTTATCAGAAAAACTTTCTATTAACATACATAGACACCTTAAGTTCTATATAATTTTTCAGTCAGAACTTATTTCCTCTCTTCGTTATATTCCTAAAGGTTAATTGAAGCCTATTCTTGTATTACACATTAATGCATCTCATCTATATAAATTAACATGTCATCACAGAGGAATGAAAACAGAAATCATATAAACTTTGCATTACTTTGCAGTATATTAGTTTGCAGCTTCTATTTGATGAAATATGGCGACTGTTTAACAAGGTATGATTTGGTGGTATAAGGTTAAAAAACCCCAGCATTTCTGTATTTTTAAAAGTAGAGATTTATCCAACCACTTCATTATTGTGAAAACTTTTACTGCAACTCTATATATTTCTCAATATTTAGCAGTCTCAGCTTTTCTGTTCCTGTATACCAAATTAAAATTACTATATATAATCAGAGTCTTTATCATCCTTCTGGACCCATATGTAATTAAGTAATGATATTAATTAGTGGCAAATTAAATAAGGCAAGAATCTGTCACTCTAACTTGGACTGAGAAATATTTTATTTCAGAAAGAGTTCTAACAAAGTTAAGCTTAAAATAAATTAGATTAGGATGTCTAAATATGCTATGATTCCACAAGAAAATATGTACATTTGGTTTATTTTTATTTTCATTATTTAATAAATTTTACTCCATTTGTAACAAAAATTGCATTGTTAATAGGCTAAGCTTACCTTGAAGAAAACTCAGCTGTAAATTGTAATAAGGCATCTCCTTCATTTTCAGCATTTTCTGGCACTTAAAAAAATGAAAATATAAATAAAATACAACCTTATGGAAACAGATTTTAATATGCAAACTCACTTTGCTTCATGGATTTATGCTGACAGCTTACTGAAATGGTTACCAAAAGACCATGTAAATTTCATGAAAGACTATTGACTATGAACCTTCAGAAAGACATGAAATTTTCAGATGCTCTTAAGAATATATTCAAGCTTCCCAAACAGTAAAATCCTTAGGTCCAGCGTAATGAGATATATCACTTGTTCAGAGTTAGCACTCTAGACTTACTTTAACACATTAAAATGAAAGGACTGGCTTGAAAGGCGTGACCCACTATATTGCTAGTTACTTTTCTTTTTCTTCTTTTTTTTTTTAAACTTCCTATACATAATGTTAAAAAGTTTTCCATACTATTACATATATTTGCTGTCACAAAATTTCTAAGGTAATAACACTAATGCAAGCCTAAAATAGAGTACGCAGAATTGCATATAGAAGGTAACTGACTGCTCCTGCTCAATTCTTTTCATAATTCAAAGGAAAATGATCATTGAGAAACTTATTTGATGTAAACGACTAAAAATATTAATCACCTCAAGATGCTGAAACTAAAATCTGCAGAATTTTCAAAACAGGGAAGCAGAAATCTAGTTATCTACAGGAACATTCAGTTAGAGATCATCATTTCTCTGAGTTTAATGATTATTCTTCAACTAGAAGCTAAAAACATAAGGTTAAAAAACTTCCTTCATGGGGAGATGCTTTCATAGCTGCCTATTATGTTTGCCGTATTTTCATTTGATACATCCATCAGCCATGACACTCAAACAGTTCTAACATTCCTATCAAAAGATACCTTCCCAGTTCTTATTATGCAGAACCATCATACCTCTCTGCCTTCACTACTGCTGTACAGTCACCAATTAATGGTAAATTAATTGTCACTCTTACTCATTGGCGATTTCCTCAAGGCAGATGATGCTACTCCAAACATTTCTCCATCATCAACTCCGAACTCTGTAGCATCTTCAAAGTCATCTCCATCACTGTCACTAACCATATGAACATCAGTGCATTGCTATGTAAAAACAAAAACCAAAATCCACCATAAGCCTCTGTCACGGACATCATCTTCAGTGAAATACATACATAGTAAAAAATACTTACACATTTCAATAAAAACACTTGATATACTGCATTTTATTTTACTATTTTATACAGCATTATCAGACTGCTTTTTATAAATAAGTCCTGATTTTTAACAAAAGTTTGGTTGACAGAGCAATATTATGTGACAAAATGCATTATTATATAACTAAGGAACTGCCTCTGTATTCACATAGTTGAGTAAATTTTATCCAAAGTTAATGCTATTTCCCATCTAGCGGTGCTACAGCTCATTTAACTGCATAGGAAAGAGTGAGAAAAGCCACACAATTTAGCAATTATTTTAGACATCCAGACACAACCGACTTTAGCAATGCTTGCGTGGCGGGGGACAGTCCTTGGAAAGGTACCTATCTATCGTATTACAGTCTCTGACACACCAATTTTGCACCCGTAGTCCTAACTTGGCACACCAGACTACTGCATGTTGAATGACAGGCTGATTTATTTGGCATACCAATATAAAGGAGAAAAATCAACGTTTTTGTGCAAGGAGCTAAGGTCCCTTCTGTGCCTCCAATTTCTACTGTCAGATCTTTTGGATTTCATGCCCTCTGAAACATAAAATAGCTCAGAAAACCTTGTTTTTAACTATTCAATGTTAACTTGCCTCTAAACTCACTTCTTTTCATGAACAACTATTCTAGTTCCACTTGGTCTAGGAGTTATGGTGATAGTACACTACAGAAAATTTACATGAATCCCTGAAGGTGTAACAAAGCGTATTATGGAACGTGAGATTTCAGCTCTAGCATGCAGGTGACCATGAGAGTAGCAAAGAGCTCCAAACATGATGGGTCTCTCCCTACAACAGCTACACATTAAAAACTTCAAATAAAGAACATTTTATGAACGAACGAGTCCGCAAGAAAATTCTACAAGGTGCACAAACTCAGATAATTTTGAAAGAATGAAGTAAAGAAGCAATGATACAGTTATGTTGGCAGATCCCAGGAGAAAACAATAACCATCTATCTAACCTGCTAAATGGTTCAGGTATAGCTAAAACAGCATTGTCTCATCATCCTCTAATTTTTAACATCTATCCAACAGCATTAATCCAGGCTTGCATCCTGACCGTACCTCACAGGTAGGTCTTGCCAACTCAACTGTGCTGAACAGTTTGAAACACATCCTTTTTGTGCAGCAAGCTACACCTTAAGTGTTAAAGTTCTCTGCATAAAATAAACCTATGTGCTAAAGTTCTCTATATGAAATGGTAAGAAAAGTGTGTGGAAAATGGGAATCTGCTTCTATTAAATTCATTTTGAGGAAGGACAAAGGCATTGGAAATTTTAACCCAAACTATTAGTAGTTGGAAACAACAAAATGAGAGTTTATACAGCCTGCAAACATCCCTTTCTACTAATCCTAAAAATATATGTTTCATCCTTCTGTTTAATTCGGAGTATTTTTTGATGCTTAGTAACTTATGGCTTACTTACTTTGCTTTTCCTCTTTTCCTTCAATGACTCATTTACCCAGTTCCTTACTTTGTCACTATGACATGTTACAGAAATTGTAAATTGATTCTTTTAAGATGCAATTCTACTGATGTATTTGACAGCAGAAGGGACAGTGACCATGGCAAAATGAGCTTTCCCTGCTTCTTCCTAGAGTATACTACTTAAATAAAGATTATGTTCTTACCTCCTCTGACTGTTCCCTTGTTTGTACGGGTGAAGATCTTCTTCCAACTGTAAGTCGATGGCAAGGGAAAGTCAGACCCGATACAGCTAGAGTCATCTACAAAAAAGCAATGATCATTTATTAAAGCCATAGTCTCAATTGAGGGTCGGAATTTTTTTAAGGGTGCTTTTTGACTCAAACTGAAGACTGCACTGCAGAAGACCAAATTAATTACACAAATATAAAGAAAGAAGCCTGGAAAATTAAAATTATTCCTTGTGTAAAAATATTTAAAAAAAAACAAACAACAATGGAGTTTTACAGGTATGTATGTATAGAGTATCAAAGAAAACCTAAATGGAATTGCAAACTCAAAACTGTCTTGAATTGTTATTATCTCCTAAATGACAGCTTTTACACTGGTATACCTTGATGAAGTAAATGTAAATTTTTTCTTCCTAATCAATAAGCAAATGTTAAAGTGAAGATGATAGGTCCTGATACAACTAATTAAAACCAGTTAAGTCATCTTGAAAAAATCCCCCACCCTAATTATCTCTTGAAAGAACAGTTTATTGCCAGACTTTGTAAGAGAAACAATATAGTGGCTACTTAATAACCACACTTCATCTCCATCTTAGTCATTATTAATGTCAAAGGCACATGCCATGTTTCTCACATGAACAAGGACATACACAAACCCAGCAATGCTGAGTTGCAGTCAGCAACGACAGGATAGATGTTCATTAATCAGTGCCAACAGAAACAGTACTTTTGCCTGTTGATGTATGCCTAAATCTCCACTTTTTAAAACTAACAAGACAGCAAATGGGAAAAAAGCTATCGTCATTTGAAAGACAAAATTATTCAATGCCTGCAAACACACAACAATAATATTTTAAGATCTGAGCCTACACTGCATTTAAAAATGTACTAATCGAGACGACTGAAAATCAGAATTGTCCACTCTTCTATGATCAGAACTGTTTGTGCCATCTTTGCATTTCAAGCACCCTTCACACACTTCTTTATACAGCATAAGCCTACAACTGGCTTACTGCCCTCTTCTGGACAGAGCATCAGTCCTGGTCAAGTGAGGTTGATGACCACAGGCAGAATCTTCAGATGCACCTAAGCCCTATCTTGATACCACATGGGCTAAATTTACAATGTGAATAACCTTAAATAAATATAACCATTCATTTTGGCAATGACAAAATATTTGACACTGTACAACTCTTAGTGACATTGAGAAAGACAGTTCTGGCTGTACGTTTAAAATGTTGCTTCCAATGGTTCCTTCAGAGAAACACAGAGGGCAGAAACAGATTTTCTAGATCCTATAGAAATTATTACTATTTTTGTGGGGCATAGAATGAGAGACATTTTGCATTTCAGAAATACAGCATCCTCCTAATTAGGCTGTAAAAACATTAAGGTAAAATAGATTTCTATTATCCTTAACAAAAACCCAAGAATAAATCATAAGCCTTAAATTTCTTTTAATGCCACAAGCACTGGAAATACCCCATTTATTTTTATACATAATTTAGAATGACTTTATCACTTGTCTGATAGAACTCACAAAGATTTAATTTGCTGCAGGTTGAAGCAGGCTGATTAAGCAGGCTGGTTACCAAATGAATGTTAACCTGTCTGAACTAGCCTACTGTCATATTCTCATAGCAAGGTTAAACAGAAGTTTAGCTGCATAAAAAGCCTAGCTATCGTCTTAAAGGAAGTGAGTAATAATTCTCTGGAGCAAATGAAATATTAAAGACGACATACAGGTCAAGACCAATTACCTATGAAGCTCCTGTGACAAGAGCGTTAAGAACTGTATTCTCTGTAATAATCCACCAGTTTAATTAGTATTTTTATAAGCTTTTAATAATAAACAAAACTCAACTGTTATAAAACCTGAAACTTTGCCCTGTAGTTACCACACTATATGAAATACTGGTAAAACTTACACACACACACCCACTAACCACAGGCTGAAGTTCCCTATCTAACAGCATCAAATACCCTGACAGATGCCTGGAAAGGCTCCTGATATCTTTTAAATACAGATTAAAGAAAGAGTGGTAAGATCAAGCAAGCAGTTATTGTGCTGCTTCATCACTTGGCCCAATAGCAGGGTGCTGCAATTCCAATTTGCAACCCTATATTATAGTGTCAAAGCGTCTCTCAAAAATGAGCTAACAGCAGAAGGGGTTCAACATCAGAGCACATTTCATCCTGTTCCCCAGACGGTTGCTGGAATGTTGGTTTTTGTGCACATTTGTGTGAGAAAGCGCCCTCCCCTTTGGCTTTTTTTGAGAAGTTTTTTGCAAAGGAAAGACTAGGACAAATAGAAGCTCTGCCGATCTAGCAGCATGAGCATTTCTCTAGGATTAAGTTACCTTCATTCCAAGATAGTCTCCTCCCTCTCCCAAGAGAGACTCGTGCACCATAAAGTTTAATCTTTATTTTGGAAATGATAAAGACATCAGCACTAAGCAAAACATTACTTTCCAGGCAGCTCAGTCCAGTGCCATGGATAGCAAACCTGAACTTTAACAAGTATTTTGAATGCAGGCCAATTTACCAATGGGAGCACCCACTGAAATGTCTCAGTGGCAAGAACTGTTTAGACGTCAGGCTGCTCTTGGAGAGTTTTTTCTTTCTAAACATTGCATCTGCCTACTCCCAAACAGGGTTGCAGTACATTAGCTATATGAATTGCTGTGTTGCAGCCACCTTCCCATGGGAATGGACAAAATGTTTTTACCAACTCCAAAACTGAAAATGCTGGTTTGTAGCCTGCGTACCCAATGACCCATATTCCCAGCTCATGAATCCATCTGACTGGGTAAACACTCAAAAGTCACTAACTTTTCAGAATATTCTCTTTTTCTGCATGAAAATCACCATTATGTGAGTACTATAGCTTGAATCAGATGGCTTTCACGTGCACAAGAAGAGACACTGAAAGACACATATGCACGACTCTTGGCACCAATACTGAACTAGATATAGATTATGAAATAAATAATACATTAAAGCAAAAATAAATAAGGTTAATCAATTTTCCTAGGCAATAAATGTAGACATGTGCCAAACCCTGCTTATAAGGTCTCACAGCTGAAAGGTACTTGAGTTGGAAAGTGAAACAGAATCAGAAATAGGCAAAATTACTCATAAAAAGTAACTCAAGATGATTACTGAAATCCAGATCTCTTGTCCAACACTGTGTATAGACTGCTTGTGTTTGCTGAAAGTTTAAATTGTCTCCTATTTGGCTTCCTATAGCTTTTTAAGGAGAAGGACAATAAAATTGAAGCCTTGAAACATTCCAGGGAGAGTGGCAGCAGGAGAGTCCTTTTAGGAGACAGTAGAGATGTTGGACGGATTGCTACCGGTATGCAAAAAGGTAATGGTACGACCTGAACTAACAGTGCACAAAGGATACTGGAAATATATTTTAGCTACTAAAAGAAAGACCACTACCAAACCTTACAATTCAGAGAGAAAAAAATATTAGTCTAATGCTCACTTGTGCTTTCCAACACTAAGACACTAATTTATTTGTAAACGTTCAGTGTAAGATGATTTGTATTTCAACTGCCAGCATTAATAATTGGGGGATAAAGTTAAGCAATATCTTTTCTAATCTGAACATGCAGGATTCTTTGCCAAGAACTTTCCAGATCAATGTAGAAATATTTGCCAAATCCAGAATGAGACCAGGTGCTTTAAACAATAGATTATTCTTCCTTTTACAAAGTATATTTTTTATGTAGAAGCTTCTAGAAATATCCCTTAACAATATAAAAAAACTATTTTTTCAAATATTTCATGATACAAATATGTCTGCAGCAGAGAAAGAAATCATTGAGAGCATGTACGAGTGTGCTCAGAATAATAGCAAAAATTACGAGTCCATAATCTCACAAGCTTGCAATCTTCTGGAAAGAGTTTGGTGGCACAACTTAATTCCCACTCTTGTAGACTTCTGAAATTACAAAGGAAGGAGCAAACTCAAGTCTCTTGTATCAGTCCAGAGATATTTAATCAAGACACTGAAGTTCTGAAAACGGTAAGTGGTAGAAGAAACATGAAGGGATAATACCAACAGAGAACTGCAGCTGCAGAATTCTCTCCACTGAGAAATGCTGATACAAAAAATATAAGATCAGTGTACTAGATCAGGAAAGTAGTAATTGGATATGACAAATTGGTCTTCCTCATATTCAGCCACATGCTAATGGAGAAAAACAGCACTTCAAAAGAGCTTCTACTGGCAACTGTACCTAATGAGGGAAGTACGAAGGCACGTTCTAAGAGCTTTCCTTCAAACTTGGAGAATATAGCCGCTCCAAAGTGGCCAGCTTAAAGCAATAACCTGTGAAGAACTGGACCTTCTTCCTCATCCTCAACTATCACAGCCATTTTGGAAATGCTCACTCTTTGCTCCACGTAAATGCAGACAGAAGTCTCTCTAGCAATCCAGTAATCTGAATAAAACACTATGACAACTCTTCTTGCCGCTAAGCTGCCTGTATTTAAGTCAGAACATACTTTAGAAAATAAATTATGATAGGAAAACAGGCAGGCACATTTACAGACTCATCCATTAGGCCTGTTATTATCTCTCAGTGCTTATTGTTGCAAAGTGTGTCCTTTCCAGAGGGATGAGATGGAGAATGACCTGCCAAACTGCTGCCAAGAGAGGCAATGATCTTTAGTAGAAGAGCTAGCTCTGGAGACAAGCAAACTCCCTGCCACAGTCATCAACATCAACTTCCCTTGGAACTCCAGAGTTTCATAGGTACAGTAGGCAAGACAAGCCTGCAAAACATGTCACCTTGCAGAAGATGAGAACTGCAGTTATGTAACAGACCTGCTCTGGCATGGCTTGAGAGGTCGCACTGTTCACGGGATACTTGTCATCAAGGAATCCCCTTTTCTCTAAAAGGATGCAGCTCTTTTCACAAGAGCCACCGAAAACAAGCAAATGCAAGTGATAATGTTTAAAGAAAGTAGGAATATTGATTTATTTAATGCTCTTTGTTAAGTGTTTGATTGCTAGAAAAGCAGCGAGAGTTTTCAGGTTTGGGAGTGTGTGGGAGTTCTGCTTGTTTGGTTTGCTTTAATGTACATTAATGCATTTATCTAAACATACAAGTACTTACCACTGTTCCTGGTAACCAGGGCAAGTTATTAAACGTAGCCCTTCAGCTGTATCACCTGGTAGTTGTCAATTTTAAAAAACACCTTTTGACTGTTTAAAAGACCACTTAAAATGAGAAACAATTTCAGTCACCGTAACAGGGTAACTATCTTTATTGTTTGAGGTTCTCAAACGAAGAATCCTTTCCAACTCACTGGAGTGGTATTTTTCCACGACAAAATATTTTCTTCACTAATGTAATTTTTTGAACATAAACTAGAGATTCTTGATCATTTGCTCTCAGAAATTCAAAGGTCAAACTATAAACTTTACAAAGCATCAGAAAAAAATTCACAGAACACCTGATCCATATGCAAAAGAGAGGAACCTATCAAGGATGCTAGATTTCACTTGCTCATGCACAGCACGTGAACCAACAGGCAAACCTAACAAAGGTTTGCCACCTTGCAGTGGACATATCTGCTGGATTTTTAATATAAAATAAAAAGAACATAAAGAGAAATATAATTTTGGTATTACCTGACTGCTATGAATCAGTCAAATTATTCAATTAGCTGTACTTCTAATGCAGAATTACGTACGGCTGTATATAATCTGCTTCAATAGAAAACTAAATGGGGGAATTCTCACAGTGTGTTTTCCTCCTGAGGTAAAGGAAAATAATCCATGTTTTCTGCCTTTAATACTCAGAGATAAGGTAAGCAAACAAAATTCTGGTGTACAAAATAAAGCGTGTTTTCCGATACTTGACTGTCCTTCATAAATCTCCCACAAAAAGCACATTAATTCCCAGTCCTGCTCAAGGTCAGCTTGTAGGATATTAGGCAGAAGGAAGCCTTAATAACCTTCCCTCCAGTTCTAGCATCCTGAAAAATAGTTAGGTAAAATTATAGTTCCAGCTTTCCTTCTCTGCTCACTAGCGCAGCTGGATGGAGGAAGCCACAGAAAGAAACCTTCCCAAAGATGTCGCTCCACGTGTAATTGCCAAGAAGGTACATGCTTTCTAACGCATCCTTTCAGACTCTATAATGTTGAACAGGTAGAATTAAAACTTGCCTATATTCAGATGTGGGGGTGGGTGGGTTTAGCATACAAATTGCATAATTTAGCCTTTTGTTTTTTATAAGCTAAAGCAGTTAAGGAACACTCACATTACCTAATCCTAAACCTTTCAAGCTGGCATCTCTAATTTCTGTTTGCTGTAGCTCTCATAATTAGCCCAAGACAACGAGGCGCTCCACCCAGCACAGTGCCTTTCCCATCTGTCTCTCTGTAATGCAATATCTTTAGAGCACAACATCCAATCAATTCCAGATTTACACTTAATGTTCTGGGTATTGATATTGATTCTGGTGAAAACTGGCAATGCCTGTTCTCCCCTTGTTGAGCAAGAGCAAAAATCAAGCCTGCAGAGTATCTGTTTGTGCTACAGGTAAATCTGCTGTTAGCACACATTGTAATATGGAGTTGTAGCTGGATAAACAACCTCCACAAGTCAGTAACTGCAGTAGCTCTCTGTTACCTCAGTATTGGTTTGAGAATGTTTCATGCCTTCACTGTTATCGTTGTACAACCAGTGCACTGCTTAAGAAGAGAAGATTACTTCAGAAAAATATGCCAAAAATACTATTACTCACCTTGTGAAGTCAAATTTTGATAGCTATTATACAAATATCTTGAAACCCAAAAGCCTTTCTTTTGCTCTGGAAACAATAGCAGTGTGCAAGCAACATTCAGGGTATTATTAAAAGTGTTGTAAAGTCATTGTGAGTAAAAAGTTATTGAATTAATTAAGAATAGAAGTTCATGCTAAACTTGAATTGTCTTTGAACCAGAGCTGTTTTAACAAGGTGAATTCTACTGTAACTACAAACTTTTAACCACCCTCGATAATTATTATTGCAGTATATAACAACAGACATTTATAGCCACTATTTAGTACTTCGGCCATAACTAGCTTGTCAATATTAGCAAGTTGCTGTTTCATGTTAGGAACAAATATAGTAACAAACATGGAAATGATATCCCAGAATAATATTTATAAATCAGGAGGTCATCAGCTGAACAAGAGCTTTTTTCAGAGGCCACATATCAGGCTGTAGTACACGTGGAGATTTACAATATACATCTATCACACAAGAAATTCTTAATCACAAATGAACACACTGTTGCCTACAGACTGAAACCTAATCCTGGTTCATACACTCCATGTGACAGCCCTTTCACTGTGCTCAAAATGTGAGCTGCTAAGCTTTTTCATTTACTGGTTTACTCACCGATACATGGCTAATGTAGAAAGAAACAAACATGGCCGAGTACATTTCATAACACACCATGCTCAATTATTCAGAATAACCGAAGAAAGAGGTGCAAAATACTCAATGACTGGCAGGTGTCTCCACTGTGAAAATTTCACTTCCATGCAATTTGATCCTTTTTCTTGTTGGAGTAATTAATTACTATGATGCCTTTCTCCCCTCATCAGGTAAGAGGAGGGGTAAGGATAGAAGGTTGAAGAAGGAGCTTTATGAAGCATTTCAGTTCTCATCTTAAACTTACTATTCTGTTATTTGACTTTTGTTGTAGCATAAGCTAATTCCCTGAGTATGATAAATGTCAAAGACACTAGAGATGTCTGTATGTATGCATTTTCTTGAAGCTAGGGAAAAAACGTGGTCTTTTTTGAAGCCAACTATATGACGTTTGAGAAGGAACAAAAGTTTGAGAAGGAACATTTCTGTCCTAGTTTTTTTCCATTATACTCTATATGCATATGGTACTACTAGCTGAGTTTGGATATTAGGCATATTAGGGATGAAATAATTCCATATCCCAAGTGCACCAAGAATAGTAAGGTAATAAGACAAAAAAAATCAAAATCATCGCTCTTCTACATCTTGGCTGAATAGTGTGGCTCCTGCAAAGGAGCCTTGCTTTATCTCCAGGTTCAGTCCATTCTCTGTCCATTCAGCCAGGGTAGGTAACATCATGATAAGCAAGAAATTCTCTCACTGCTTAGTCTAGACAAACTTCAGTTTAGATGTCTGCAAGGCATATTCATCGTTGCTAATTCCTTCTTCTTGATGAGCAGATCTCAGAAGAATTCAAACATGTTGATTTCTCCTAGCCTAACAAGATGTCATCTGTCTCTCCTCACTAGACAAATTAAATTCCCTGTTCAAAAAGATTATCATACTAACTGTGCAGAATGGGAAATTAGAGAGAAATACTTTTTCAGCAGGGCTAGATGAAGGCACAGACCTCAGGTCTTTAAGTCAGAATCTCAGGGTAATGTAGGGGACTGCATACCAGTTCAGCCTAACATTACTCCCCAGAAGGACACAGGAATGAATTATAAAACAATCTATTTGAAACGCCTAGAAGAGAAGTTATTCTGCTTACCATTGGAGCAAGACTGGTCAGGCTGCTCCACAGCTGAGGCTGCTGCTCCCAGCTCACTAGCGTTTCCACTTTCCATTTTTCTTTTGTAATCTATCCTTTTTGAGATTAAAGAAGCAAGCAAAACATAAAGCAAGGAATATCTGTGTGGTGAAGGGGAGATAGGAGTTAATGTGGCATGTGGGAAAAATAAAAGTGTAGAAGGGAGGGAGACAAGGTAGAGCACATGAATGATGGCAGAGAAAGTTTTGCTTCCACACTTGAAAAGTAAGAGTGGGAATTTTTCCATTATACAAACATTTAAAGAAAACAGTTGTTTCTAAATGGATCCAGCACAGCCCTTGAATATAAATATTAAAGCAGCGGTAATATGAGTGTGGGAACTCTTTGGCAATTTTTTGCAATTCTCCAGAGAATATCAGATGACACCATGCTCTTTCCTGGTTGGAGACCCAAACACACAGAAAGCAACCCATGGAGGAAGGAGGTGGTGGTCTCCCAAGCAGCTCACACTATTTCTGAGGATACTCAGAAAATCATCATTTCAAGAAAAATGACACTATGACATGAGAGATTATTTGTATTAGCTTGTTCTTGCCATGGCTCTAGTTCTCAATATTTAACCAAGCTTTATTAACAATGTGTGGGCAGCCTGTTGTGCTCAGGCAAACCCTCACTAAATTCCTTGGGAACAAATAGGTGCTCAACACTGCCAAACCCACCACTTATCACTGTATAATTATACATTAAATAATCTATCTTGTTTTCAGTGTATAATCTCACAAAATCAAACTGATATATGACTTAAGATTTCACACATGTTCATGTTTAAAAGTGATGTTTAAAATTTCAAGGGATTAAAGGTTTTCTGTGAATTAATATTTACATTTTGCTTTGCTCTTTCCTCAAAGCTAGCAAGTATTGTTTCATTAGTAACACACTGTAAAATTACTTCTATCCATACTGAAATACATTGTATACATAAAACAAGTGTTATCATAGCAATAACGAGCAAGTACCCCACTCTAAAATGAGGATACATTCCAATTAAAAAAAAAAGTCTATCAGATGCATTTTTTTTGAAATATACTGAAACAAGGGCTTTTTTGGTACTGTGAAATCAATTATGAGACTCAGAGGGATTTACTATGCAGAACTGAAGGGCTCTCTTCAGTCTATACTGTTCAGCAAGACATTGCTGTTCAAGTTTAGTACATAATTTAAAAAAAAATTAAAATCAACCAAAGCTCATCTACTATCCCTCCTTGAACAACAATAAAAAGTGGATGTAATTCTACATCAGCCACTTCATCTTTTGACATCAAATAGCATTAGCTGGGAAAAACAATCAAGTATGCTCTAAGTTTGTTTGTTTTATTAAACTATTGTACCAACATTAAAATGAACAGAAGAGTTTAAAAAATTTGACAGGCCTTGAAATTAACTTCCTCTGGAAAATAACTTAATTTTCATTGCTCATCTTCAATTAAAAAAAAATCTTGACAGGTATTCAACATTTCAGTTTAAACACTAACTGGATGAAAAAAAATCTCTAGGGTGGAGTGTGTTCAGGTTATAAATCAGAAATGCTTATTTTAACTCCTCACAAAGTGTTGTTGAGATAATTACTGCTGACAGCTTTATTCAAGGTTCATTTCACTTTTTCTACTGTTTTTCCCCTGTTAGAAGTTCAGCAGGGCCCATGGGAAGATCCACCCCTCACACCTGTTAGGGTTCTTCATGTTACTGAGGGCAGTTTGGACATGTCACTTCAAATTAGCATTGTGCCAGCGCGCTGTGACAATTACTTATCGCAGGTTTAACTTGAAAAAAAGTTTCTAATCCAGCCACAAGAACAGTGTCAGAGTACGTAATTTAAACCTGTCAACTCAGGTTGTAGGAAATTCATTCCAAGGATTTCAGTGATGTTCCCATGGTAGATCTCTGAAGTATAATGAAGATTAAAATCACAAAGGAATGCTAGAGTTAGAATACAGAACCCAAAAGTTAAAAAATATCTGAACTGGAAAAAGTGTATTAAATATTAATAAATTTTTTAAAATTTTATAAATTATCTAGATTCGCATTAAAAGATTGCTTTCCTTAATTCTCTAAAACTCTTCTGCAGTTTATTCCAAAAGGCTGCATATTAAACGTACGTATCTTATTTCTTCCGCTGCAGTATAAAGGCACAACGCTGGGAGAACTTCACACAACGTGCTGAAGGCAGCAGCACAGTAAAGATGCTCTGGAATCGACTTGTGGATAAACAGCACACAGGGTGGGAGGAGGGAGGCTGGAGAAGAGTCCATGGCACAGCGAGCAGGCCACTTGTGACTTTCAAGACAGACCCCGGATGAGGGACACTGGAGCCACAGTGACAACCACAATAAAGCAAGCTTCACACAACACTACCGGGAGTTTCTGTGCAAGCTTGAGAAAAAGTTGTGCCCAGTCCTCTGGGAACACCCAGCTCTGGTACGCTGGTTGAACGTGCATGCCAATTTTTGCTACGGTGGCCGTTAATCACCAGTTGCATTACTGTGAATCTATCACTCTCGTTTGCTAGCTGAATGAAAGAGAAAATGATCCCTGCTTTTGATTATTTCTCATTTGATTAAGTCTAGTCAGGCAAGTTAGGAATTAAAGCAGAAGGATATTGTAGTACTTAATGTTGCTTCAAACGACAAATATATTTAAAGGAAACAAAAGGGAAATAATATTTCCTTGTACAACAGATTTTACTAAGAAAGACATATACTTCAGAGACTGAAATAAATACCCATGATCACTTACAGAGCTCATTCTTCCTCTTAGACAAAAACTGTAAATACTAAAAAGGATGAAAAATCTGCCAAGCCATTTGCAGCTATTTGAAACACAGGGTAACAGAATTAAATAAACGCTGAAAGACCTGGAACACAGTTAAGTATAGACCATGGGGCTAATTGTGGATCTTGAGTTAATTACTTTCCACTGATACGTTTTCTCAATGGTCTTTTACATCAGTTTTTTCTTTCCTCGGTCTGAACCCCAAGGCAATTCAGCATGCTAGCCTCCAAACTCTGGGTGATTCATTGTGTACTTCTGCCTTAGGATTTTTAGTTCACGCAGAGAAAGCCAGGCTTTCACATCAAGTTGATGTTAATGTGCACTGACAAAGCAACAGTAAAGGAGCTTCATGTTTGTCAAAACGTGCACTTTTTAATTTAGTAATTGCTTTATACTGATATGCAAATAATGACACATTTCCCAAATTTCCAGTTCCTCAGCAAGGCTTTCACTCATTATTTAGTGTTTAAAACTTATGCATGTAAATTGGTTAAGTGAGCTTATTAATAAGTACACCTGTGTGAATTGATCTGTAAAACATATATATGCCTGGAACCGGTCATAACTCACTGTACGTTCCTGAATGTCCCAGAAACTGAAAATAAATATTCTCTCAGCAAAACTACACCTATTAGGACTAACAGAGTGTTATTCATAGATAAACTGGGGTTCCCACACCTTTCCCAAGCTAGAGAGTGACTGCCTTTGGGTGACAACAAATACCAGGAGTCAAAGCATTCATCCATTTCATGTTGCCAAATGAGAGGAGGACCAAGGTAAACAAAAACAAAAGGTCTACAGGGAGAAAAAGGATGAGAATCCCTCTAGTACCTGAAAACATGGGAAAGTGCCAGCATCCACTCATCCATCAGTTCTCTGAGGACCATCACACACTCTGCAGTCTGGTTATGGTATTTTGTGATACTTACTTCTGATATTCTAATGGCAACTGTGAAAAATTCAGCTGCGCTTAACATGGATTTAGACTTCTAACAATTGCAAATACACTAAAAAGAGTTAACCTGTCTTCCTATATTTCCTTTCCTCAAAATTCTTCACAGCATAAGGGCTGGAAAGTAATTCATGTACTAATATTGTCCTGTTTCACTTGCTGGCTTCTGTGTTGAAACACAGTGTCTGTTAGGTTTCTGGTATTTTCTTAAGTAACTATGTAACTGCCAGACAATATGGTATAATATTGTTTGTTCTAAGTCTGATCACAAATTGCCTATTTTTTGCTATTCAGAATATACAAAAACCTGTTAAACAGATTTTAAAGGTAAGAAATAATAAGCAACAGTATAAACCAACAATCAATTTGATTTATCCAGATCAAATATTGCCCACAGATATTCACAGATACATCTTGGGAACTGCTTTGCATTCACAAAGAGTATCAGCCAAATACTTGGCACGTTTCTGGTCTATGGTGGGATGCCATTTACTTCACAGCATTGTATGATGCTTTGGATGGCAAACAGAAGAGTGCCTGGCTATGTTTCCAGCACTATATAATTCCTTGGCAGAGTTCAAGCATTTGTGCTAGCAACACTGCTTCCAACAAATGGTTCAAACACTGATAGGCTTTTTCTGCTGCCTCTTCTTCCTGGATATCTTTTGGAGGAATTGGATTTTTGCAATGATAGCCTTTGAAAACATGGTGTTACTGACTTCTAAAAAGGAGCTTCTGAAAAGGATGATTGTTTCTTATTTTCCGTTTCGTTTACCTGGAATACATGAAAAGGCCTTTAACTCTTTACATCAGTAGAATTAAAAGCACTGAGTACATATCCTCCTCAATTAAATGAAAAAGGTTCAAAACTACAAATAATAAATTGTATTAATGCTAAACAATATTATAGTATTCATAAATGGTAAGTTCTTGGGTTGGGGCAGTTACAATTAAAAATTCATTAATGTCATTCATTCACTGTGACTATGTATTGAATGTGCTTGCTTGATGTATAATGGTTTCAAGTGTGACAAGCAAAAGATTAAGAACATAAATAACTGAATAAAAATTAAGCACTTTTAAAGGGTCTTTCTAGTCAGAGACCTCTAAGAATGATATAAACATGAAGCAGTCCCAACATTTCAGACTGGATTTTCTTAGCCATCTCACTAATGTTACTTTTCTTTGACTTTTAAGGAAGTTCAGCATTATATCTCAGGCCTCCTCTTAGAAATGAGAATGTCTGAGTTGCTTAAGTAAAGCAGTTTATTCAATGTCATAAGAAAAGCCTGCAGAGCTACAAATCTGTCTCAGGTCTATGTTTTGACCACTGGCAGTAACTACATTTACAAAAGGAATTCAATCCGGTGATTGCTATTGAAAACAGAGCTCTTCTCTCATTTGGCAGAGGAAGTTATCTGCCTAAAACAGATTTGTCAACTAACATTTTCTTGGTTCCACATTTTGTCAATAGTTTAGTGAACTTTAACAAAAAATTCCCAACAGAGAACCAGATTAGCTCCATTCTAAGCATTTAAAAAGTTATATGTGGACTAATTTAACATTATATAAATACCACTTCTGTTAAAGGAAGCATTTGAGACTATTGTATCAGGCTCTGCACACAATTAGAATGAACCAAGTGAAGTTTTAGCAAGAGCAAACATTCTCACTCACACACACACAAAACAACGAAAGTGATGCTGTAATTTTACATAGCTTTCTTCTGCTATTTCATGGCGAGCCCACTTACCATACACTTACTTAAAGTGAAACTCTTGTTTACAGAGTCCCAAACACCTTCAATCTGTTGCAATGGATTTTCGTGCATCTTCTAGTGAAACTCTGCTCTGCCTATATGGTGGAGTTTCATTACAAAAGAAACAAGTGCCACTGTGATAATCCTCCAGGAATAATGCAATTACCACTTATCAAACAGGCGTCTGCTGTATTCCAAGGAGATTATCACTTCCTATTCTGCTCTCCGAGAGCACAGAATAAAAGAGAAGCTGCTACTATTAAATGACTGAGAAGAAAATGAGTTTTTGATAATAGCTCTTACTACTAGCTTCTCTCAGCAAGGCATGAAGTAAATGTAGTCCTTCTGTAACATCTTAGCACTGAAGTATATATTTTAGTTTCTACAAGGTGAGTTACAGCACCTAAATAAGCCCACTCCTGTTAACTGAATCTGAAGTATCTCTCTTTCTTTCTTCATTGAGTACTCCGAGAACCTCCACACCTACTGCCTTATGCCAAACCCTGCCCTTTGTGAGTACTCCTGAAGGAGGAACACCGCCTGCTCAAGCAGAAATGGGCTGCAGGGCTGCTCCACCAAACACGTTTTCATTCAGAGATGTTTCTGTGACAATATGGTGTTTGATGAAGGTACAAACGGATCTCTAAGATGAAGCTCCACAACTGTAGAGAATGAAAACTTTTTAACAGGATACAGTTGTAGGTTAAACTCTGGCTAAGTGTAATTTGATCACCAAAGGCAATTTTTGAGCATATTTTCAAACCAGCTTGTTAAGTGGGAGTTATCTCAGGAACAGATCCCCAAAAATGAGAGCAAAGGCCCTCTCCTATGAAATTTGGGATACAGTTTCTTGTACATAAGGTGCTATTGCTACATGGCAAAATGTATAATTGGTTTGGAGGAAAGTTAAGAGGAAGAGTTAAGAGGGTAAACAGCCTAGGTAGCCTTTCTGCAGATAGAAAACCTGCAGAAGGAGACAAAAGGCTACTTCAGAGTTTGCTAGTACTGTTCAGTGACTGTAACGGCTAGTGACTGTCCATAGGTAGGTACTTCAGAGAAAGTAAGACACTGGCGGTGCTGGAGAAACTCTCTCCAGTGAAGATTACCACTACTTCAATATAAGGTCACAGGAAGAAGAGTGGTTTGTGCTGCTGCCTTTGCTGGGACACAAAAACCTCCAATGCAGTTCTTGTGCATGTAGATGGAGAGGTGAAATGGTGAGAGATATATATACAATATACTCCACCAGTACCTTGTCTCATGGTGGACTTCAGAGATCTGGATTGCCTTGATCTATCCTACTGACACTTCTCTCTATTCTTACGGTCATTTCTATCACATTTTGATTTGCAGGTTCTGTCAATATAAAGACAGAAATTGGAAGCAATGTTGAAGTGGTGAATTGAAGTAGCAGTCTCAGTCAGTCCTTGTTTACTAATTTTAAACTCTATTCCTTTTAATGAGTTTTACGAACATGCCATTTTTAACAAAAATAGCTATCACGTCTATGAGTTTCAAAGCAGGAACAAGCTAAAAACATTGTCTCAACAGAACAAGCAGACTTGTCAATCTCTTGCAAAAGAAGAAAGCAGTAAAAGATTACAAATAATTATGTCTATAGCACTGCTGGTGTTCCTTATGCTTTAAAATTCCAGTGACAACAGAACTTATTATCGAACAAATTAATTACTAACAGCAACCTTAAAATTTGCTACCAGCCTTTCCCTGGTTATGCTGAAATGGGGTCGAATTCCACCAGGCGAAGCTGATGCAATTTTAGGTGATGGTGCTTGTCTTATGCTAGCAATTAATTTGGCTTTTTGAGTTCTTATTGTAAAAGATCATAATGCACTTGGCAAACTCATTGAAATTTATATTTTTGAGATAAAACGTGATGGTTATTTAGCAATGCCATTACCCTTTACAGTTTATGAGAGAAGAAGCACTTGAAACTGATAGTTTGCACTTTAAAATGCACAAGGAGTTAAAGCAAACAGCTTGCAATTGGCACAGGAGAGCGTATAACTTTCCTTAAAGTTATCCCTCAAAAGAAGTCATGAGATGAAATAGAAAAATCTCAAAACATAATGTGGTATCAAAAAGCAAACTAATGCAAAATTTGTAGTATCAGTATTTCTTAGGCAATAAATTTTATGCAGCTCCTTAAATATATGCATTCTAAAGAATGAGAATTTTATAAATTGTAGAAAAGAAATAAAAATTCAAAGACCTGGTGAAAAAGTGGCCCTTACTCCATGGGCAGACAGAATCTGGGGTTTATGGAAGAGAATTTAGAGAACTAAGTAGTGTGTTACCTATCAGAAACAGGTGACTGGAACAGATAGTCTGCATTTGTATCTGAGAGGGAACACCTCTCAGCATGATCCTTTGAAGCACAAAGGGAATAGTCATGATGGGTGGCAATTGGCTTCCCAGATCTCAATGCTAACTGGAGATAACATGTACATCTTTCTGCACCTTTCTGTCACCTGAAATATCTAAAGAGGACTTCAGAAACCCAGACTGAGTTTGAAAATGCAAATAGGCAGGGAAAGCACCATCCAAGAAATCTCTGCATTGTTGCATTGTCACGCAGAGGTGACTAGTTCAGATCCTGTGAAGTGCATCACTGCAGTCCTGTACCAGGGCTAACTTATTTCAAATACAAATCTATCAAAGATTATTGTGCCACCTGGACCTTGAGATTTTTTTTTTTAAATTATTAAAAGACAGTTCTAGGATTTTAGTAGCCTTTGAGGAGAAAAACCAATAAATTAGAAAACATCAAAAA